>NC_060143.1:41877342-42535556 GCF_021461385.2 Schistocerca piceifrons
AATTTCTGGAAAAGAACAAGGTCATACTAAATTATACGTGCTGTGAAATGTTGATACATGGAGAACGAATCGCATTAAGGGAAGCCAGGGAAGATGCGATTATAGTTAAAATTACAGTGCAAATTAATAGAAATTGGGGGCCAAACAACCAAAGTCTTCAGTTGTAACAAAGATGAGTTGTAATGAAAGCACCATGGTGTCTCGCAAAAGAAGGGAAAGTCACAGGAGACGCACAGAACCCGAAGCGATAGCAGTGCAGTTGCCCACAGAGAATGATGTGCCATCAGCCTGGGTTAAGGGCAAGTAAGTGAGTCTTGTTACCGAACAAACACAGAAGTTACTATCACCTGCCATCTCGCGTGAGCTAAGAATAGGGAGCTGCTAACAGGCTGTGCATTCCAGAAGCAAGAAGAAATTATCCAAACAGGGGCAGAGAACTAATGGGCCATGAAGTGACTGGAATCAACCCGAAATAGTTATTGGAGCACAGGAAGAAAAGATTCTAAAAGTTCGGGTGATACGCTGACTCAGCTCAGAGGTAATAATTCCAAGACAAGAAATTAGACCAGGAGCCTATATACTGGAAGCACTAGTAACGGTCAGGGACGGGATGTGTATCACAAGTATAATGAACACCAGAGAACAGGATGTACCGTTTCCCACACCTGAAGTGTTTGCAGAGAAAGTTCCATCTCCGAGCAGTTATAAAGTTCGACACATCTTGCCCACATGAAAAGAGAAAGTAAGATCATGGCAGAGTTTGCTAAAAGAAAATAAGCACACCATGCATTTGAATAGCGAAGAACGAGGGGCAATAGAGGAGTTATGTGCCACTTATAATGATGTATTCCACGTAACAAGGAGATGTGCTCATGCACACCACATGGGTAACGCACAAGATCCCACTAATCCCAGAAGCGGAAGGAACCATAATAAATCAGAGGCCCTACAGGATACCACAGGTGCAGCAGGGCACCTTACAAACCGAAATAGAGGGGATGTTGGCCAAGGGCATAATATCATCCAGCACCAGTGCTTGGAATTTTCCTCTCATCATTTTACCAAAAAAACTAGATGCAAACAGCAAACAGAAATGCCGAGTAGTGGCAGAATATAGGAAACTAAATGATATATCAATAAATATGGTACATCCATTGGCCAGAATAGATGAGATACTCGACAGCCTACGAAAGGCGAAGTACTTCTCCATGCTAGACCTTGCCAAGGGATACTATCAAGTACTTATAGATGAAAAAGACCGGGAGAAGACTGCATTCAGTACACCAACGGGCCGTTATGAATATAACAAGATGGTGATGGGCCTGAAGACGGTTCCATCTATGTTTCAGTGACTGATGAACACAGTGCTGATGGATGTACAAAGAAACTAGGTATTCATATATCTTGATGCTATAGTAGTAGTGGGCACATCGCTAGAAGACCAGAATGCTCACCTGGAAGAAGTGTTCAGTAATATGCGAATGGGAAATGTGAAGTTACAAGTAGATAAATGTGAGTTCCTCTGCAGGGAAGTGACATTCCTAGGACACATGCTAACTGAGGAAGGGTTAAAACCTGATCCCACCAAGGTGGAGGCAATAGAAAAATATCCGCAACCAAAGACAGTGACTGAATTAAAAAGGTTTTTAGGGATGATAGGATATTTCAGGTGTTTCGTGAGCAATTTCAGTATAATTGCTAAACCTTTGCACAAGCTACTAATGAAAGGGGTTCCCTATGAACAGGGTGGAGCGCAAAGGAAGTGTTCCACCAGTTGCAGGAGAAAATGCTCAATCCTCCCATCTTACAATATCCCGATTTCGACAAGGACTTTTTAGTCACGATGAATGCGAGTGGTCACTCTTAGGGCACATATCTTAGCCAAGGGCTGAGGGGAAAAGACTTGCTGATCACATACATATTGAGGACACTAACCAAAACAGAGAGAAATTACAGTACACAGTAGAGTGTGAGCTGCTGGCAATAGTATGGGCTCTCAAATATTTTCGGACATACTTATTCTGACAAAAATTCAAGATAATTGCGGACCATAAACCACTGGTGTGGTTGGGCAGTACATCTGATCCATTGTCTTGGTTGTTAAAATTCTGCCTAAAGCTAGAAGAGTACGACTACCAGGTGCTGTACAAAGAAGGTAAACAGAATCGAGTAGCCAATGCACTTTCCCATATCTGCAGCATGTTAGATGGGGACACACAACAGAAACAGAGTGCTGAGGAGCCAACCATGAACAATGACAAGTGTAAAGATAAGCTGTCCGAGGCCACGTCCGCAGAGATGCAAGCTGAGTCAGCTGGAGCAGCGATAACAGCTCCACCACCGAGCACTGAAGAACAAGGCAGTGACGTAGGAAAAGACACACTGGAAACAAGCGATGAGAATGTGATGGGTACAGAAGAAAAGCTGGCAGTGCTAAAGCAAATGCACATATCCCCTATCGGCAGACATCAGGTGATACGGAGGACATACGAGCAAGTAAAACAATACTGTACTTGGCCTGGGATGAAGGCAGACATAGAGAATTTCATAAAAAAGTGTGAGAGTTGCCAGAAAAACAAAATAATGCAGATAGAAATGAAGCAGTCAATGGAATTAACACCAACTCCAGAGTTTATTTTTGAAAGATGCTATGTTGACATTGTAGGTCCCCTACCACTAACCCAATTTGGTTATTCGATATATCCTAACATTTCAGGACTCACTAGCATAGTTTGTTATAGCAGAGCCAATTGACCACAAGACGCCAACACGGTCGCTAGTAAGATGGTAGAGAACATAATTCTGGAGTTTGGGATCCCCACAGCTTTACTCAATGACATGGGGGTAATTTTATTAGTGATACTATGAAGCAGGAATGTAAACTATTTAGGATAGATAAAAAACAGACGACAGCTTACCATCCACAGACAAATGGTTTGTTGGAGCGTACACATCGTATGTTAACTGAAATGTTATGGCTCTACATTAGCCGAGATCAGGACAACTGGGACCACTGGATTTCTTTTGTGACATTTGTGTACTACACAACTCTGCACTGTACAACCGGGTACACGCCTTTCGAACTGTTTTACGGGAGGAAGTGTAACCTACCCAGGTGGTTACATAGAAAACCTGCAAACATAGTTTATAACTATGAGGATTACGTGACTGAGGTCTGACAACAGATACAAGTGCTGCATCAAGATGCCCGTGAGATGACCCAGGAAAGCAAGGAGAGAAATAAGGTTAATTAAGACTGGATGCAAAACCCAAAAGAATTTAGAAAGTGTGACCTTGTGTTGTATGATGAAAGCATGCAAGGGGCTGCAGTAAGAAGCTGGACCATCAATGGTGAGGGCCATACACTGTAGTGGATGTAAAAGGACCAAATATCAGGCACTTATGGGTGACAACCATGATAGGGAGTATGATGCTAACCGTCCTCGTGGAACGAGAATCACTGCCAGTGGACATACAAGTGCAGCAGTTTAAGTCAGCATGATGACCATGGTATAATTAACCTGTACATCACAACTTGGAGAATTGTGAGTTATTGTAAATTAAAGGAACTACACGAAAAGTTCGAGCAGCCGCAAGTGTTGGACAATATAGCAGTAGTGCATTGTCTTCACAGGTTGCACCAGGTAAAGGTGAACGTTGAGGAGTGTGAGAACCTTCAAAAGACAGCAGCATTCCATGTGGGAAAAATTACAGAGCCAAGGGGGTTAATTGCGCAGTTAGCCCGGCATGAGAGACCTAGAACTAAATGGGGGGTATTAAACTTTATTGGGGAGACTAGTAAGATACTATTTGGCATGCTAGACGAAGATGATGCAGCATTTTTCAAAGCAAAAATAGATGTATTAAAGGAGCAACAGAGAGAGCTGTTGCGGTTGTCCAAGGAGCAAGTAATGATAGTCAGGGCATCACTGGCAGGGATTAATCAGACACTAAATGCGGTAACTAAGAATGCTGAAACTATTGCAGATGGAATCGTGAAACTAAATGCGCACGTAGAACACTACAAGAACAGCGCCAACAGGAAGGTACAACAGGCCTTGCTTATAATAACCGAATCAAAGGAGAACTGAAAGACATGAAGTTCCCCGTGGAACTCATGAAGGACCAAGGATATCTGTTATTGCAAATAATAGGTTTGGACGCTTTTTAGCAGGTGACACCTTAAGTTATGTATTAAATGTACCTTTAGTTGATAATTATGTATACAGGGTGGTTCATTGATAGTGACCAGGCCAAATATCTCACGAAATAAGCATCAAACGAAAAAACTACAAAGAACGAAACTCGTCTATCTTGAAGGGGGAAACCAAGTGGCGCTATGGTTGGTCTGCTAGATGGCGCTGCCATAGGTCAAACGGATATCAACTGTGTTTTTTTAAATAGGAACCCCCATTTTTTATTACATATTCGTGTAGTATGTAAAGAAATATGAATGTTTTAGTTGGGCCTTTTTTTCACTTTGTGACAGATGGCGCCGTAATAGTCACCAACATATAAGTAAGTGGTATCACGTAACATTCCGCCAGTGCGGACGGTATTTGCTTCGTGATACATTACCCATGTTAGAATGGACCATTTACCAATTGCGAAAAGGCCGATATCGTGTTGCTGTATGGCTATTGTGATCAAAATGCCCAACGGGCGTGTTCTATATATGCTGCTCGGTATCCTGGATGACATCATCCAAGTGTCCGGACCGTTCGCCGGATAGTTATGTTATTTAAGGAAACAGGAAGTGTTCAGCCACATGTGAAATGTCAACACGACCTGCAACAAATAATGATGCCTAAGCAGGTGTTTCAGCTGCTGTCGCGGCTAATCCACACATCAGTGGCAGACAAATTGTGCGAGAATCGGGAATTCAAAAACGTCAGTTTTGAGAATGCTTCATCAACACGATTGCACCTGTACCATATTTCTATACACCAGGGATTGCATAGCGATGACTTTGAATGTCGTGTACAGTTCTGCCACTGGGCACAAGAGAAATTACAGGACAATGACGGATTTTTTGCACCAATTCTATTTAGTGACAAAGCGTCATTCACCAACAGCGGTAACGTAAACTGGCAATATATGCACTTTTGGGCAACGGAAAATCCACGATGGCTGTGACAAGTGGAACATCAGTTACTCTGGAGGGTTAATGTATGGTGCAGCATTATGGGAGGAACGATAATTGGCCCCCATTTTATCGATGACAATCTAAATCGTGCAATGTATGCTGATTTCCTACGTAATGTTCTACCAATGTTACTACAAGATGTTTCACTGCATGACAGAATGGTGATGTACTTCCAACATGATGGATGTCCGGCATATAGCTCGGGTGTGGTTGAAGTGGTATTGAATAGCATATTTCATGACAGGTGGATTGGTCGTCGAAGCACCATACCATGGCTCGCATGTTCACCGGATCTGATGTCCCCGGATTTCTTTCTGTGGGGAAAGTTGAAGGATATCTGCTATCGTGATACACAGACAACGCCTGACAACATGCGTCAGCCCATTGTCAATGCATGTGCGAGCATTACAGAAGGCGAACTACTCGCTGTTGAGAGGAATGTCGTTACACACATTGCCAAATGCATCATTTTGAGCGTTTATGCATTAATGTGTCTATAAATGTGCAGAAGGCAATGGATGCAATAACACACAATCATTACTGACAATAGTGCCAACGAATTTCAGATAAAAGAAATGGTGTGTGGATATATGGAATGAATATTTACAATTATTCAATGAAAAAATTATGTATGGCATAATATATGTGAAAAGATGCAGCAAAAAGAATGCCATATTTTTATGCTTTTTTTTATTTTATGAAGTTTGAGGGCTTACAATATTGTGTTTAAAAATTGTGGGTAGGATCTAAAGTGTAAAAATTTATAAACAATTTCCCCACTCTGCTTCCCCTTTTGTAAATATGGCACCAGTTTTCACGTCAGTTGACAGGAATGAAAGGGAGACTTCATTATCTCAAGTGAAATCCCTGAGATGGATGTAGGTGAGGAGGATAAGCACTCAACAGCACAAGTAAGCTTTAAGTTTATTGTGAATCTCAATTTACAAAATGACTTTCTTGGTATAGGTGCCTCCGTGATAAAGACAAGTCCACACAGAAACAGTGACTGTTTATTATTAATGTTCTGTCTGTCAATTGAAATCTTCGTATAAATCTCATATCTTACAACTAACTAACTCCAGCCTGTAGCCCTGATGGCCCACTGCTGGACCCTAGGTGCTAGCATTTTGTCAGCTTTTCCTCTTCAGCCCCTCCAGTCCCTGACAAGACGTAGCACCGAAGGCTCTACATGGCCTATTGGTTATTTTGGTTTATTAGTATTCAGGAAACTCTCTCCCACACAATTATTGCCTAATGACTTGGCTTTATTAATACTGTCAGTATTATTTATCCTATACTGTCTATGGACTTTCCTGCAAAAACCTTGTCAAATAATTTATTCTTATAAGCATCTGTGTTGCACTCAACGTGTATGGTCCTAGTGGCTCCTTCTGCCAGACCAAAATTGCGTTTTTACTCTAACTTTCAATATCATTTATAGAATTATGTGTTAGTTATTGGTACAACACTATTCAAAAATGCACACAATGCTTCCATTAACAAGAGAGCATCTAATCAAGATAGAATGAATGACGTAAGAGATGGCCTGAAAGAGTTAATGTGACCAGGTTAAATAAATAAATCTATATAAAAACGAAATGCAGACCCATATCATACCCAGAATAAAATTATTTGTCAGTTGACACTCCAAGCCTTAGAACTTAGTTACTCCAGCTGTATTTCTTACTGTTCTTACTGTCAAGCATCGACTGTCCGCTGCTGTCAACATGTCACAATAGTGTATCAGTTCACTTGAAGTGAACATGTATAACTGATTATGATGCCTTGCTTACATTGGCAACCTCCTCCCTGTTCGATCAAATCTTATTCAAAAGACAGCTGTGGAAACTGTGTAGTGGCAGAAAGAGACCTCAACTAACAAAGTAATTTTAAAGAGACTATAATCAAACTTGCTACTCACCAAATAGTGGAGATGCTGAGTAGCAGATAGGCACAACAAAAAGACTGTCAGAAAGTGAGCTTTTGGGCAACAAGGCCTTTGTCGAAAACACACACACATACAAACACACGGAAATGTGACTAAACATGACTGCAACCTCGGGCAACTGTAGAGGTGGGCGACAGTGAAGTGCTTCTGTGGAGTGTGCAAGGATGAGAGATGGAGAGAGGGTATGGCAGGTAGGTGCAGTTGGAAGGTTAGTGCTGCAATGGGAACAGGGAAGGGGCTGGATGGATGAGAAAAGTGACTAACAAAGGTTGAGGTCGGGAAGGATACATGAACGTAGTATACTGTATATTGCAGGGAGAGTTCCTCCCTGCGCAATTCAGAAAAGCTGGTGTTGGTGGAAAGGATCCACATGGCACAGGCTGTGAAGCAGTCATTGAAATGAAGGATGTCGTGTTGGGTAGTGCACTCAGCAATAGGCTGGTCTATCTGTTTCTTGGTCACAGTTTGTCGGTGGCCATTTATGCAGACAGAAAGCTTGTCGGTTGTCATGCCCATACAGAATGCAGCACAGTGGTTGCAGCTTAGCCTCTAGATTACATGACTAGTTTCACAGGTAGCCCTGCCTTTAATGGGACAAGTGATCTTTGTGACTGGACTGGAGCAGGTGGTAGTGGGAGGATGTATGGGACATGTCTTGCATTCAGGTCTATTACAGGAAATATGAGCCATGAGGTAAGGGGTCGGGAGCAGGGGTTGCATAGGGACGGACGAGTATAATTGTGTAGGTTCGATGGAATGTGGAATACCACTGTGGGAGGGATGGGAAGAATAGTGAGCAGGACATTTCTCATTTCAGGGCATAACAAGAGGTGGTCGAAACACTGGTTGAGAATGTAATTCAGTTGCTCCAGTCCTGGGTAGTACTGAGTTACGAGGGAATGCTCCTCCATGGTTGGATGGTGAGACTTTGGGAGGTTGTGGGAAACTGGAAAGATAAGACACAGGAGATTTATTTTCGTACAAGATTGGGAGGATAATTACAGTCTGCAAAGACCTCAGTGAGACCCTTGATATATTTCGAGAGGGATCGCTAGGCACTGCAGATGTGACAACCATGGGTGGCTAGGCTGTATGGAATGGACTTACTGATATGGAGCGAGAGGCAGCTGTCAAAGTGGAGGTATTGCATGTGGTTAGTAGGTTTGTTATGGACAGAGGTACTGATGTAGCCATCTTTGAGTGGAGATCAACACTAGGAAGATGGTTTGTTGAGTTGAGTAGGACCAGGTGACACAAATGGTGGAGAAGCTGTTGAGGTTCTGGAGGAATGTGGATAGAGTGTCCTCAACCTCGATCCAGATCACAAAGATGTCATCAGTGAATATGAACCAGGTGTGGGTTTTAGGATTCTCGGTGTTTAGGAAGGATTCCTCTAGATAGCCCATGAACAGGGTGGCATAGGATGGTGCCATGCTGGTGCCCACAGCTGTACCCCGGATTTGTTTGTAGGTAATGCCTTCAAAGGAGCAGTAATTACGGGTGAGGATATAGTTGGTCATGGTGACTAGGAAGGAGGTTGTCAGTTTGGAATCCATCAGGCATTGTGAAAGACAGTGTTCAACAGTGGTAAGGCCATGGGCATTAGGGATCTTAATGTAAAGGGATACGGCATCATAATGATGAGCAGGGCACCACGTGGTAAAGGGACAGGAACTATAGCAGGCTGTTCCAGCCAAGCTCCAGGGAGCCGGAGCACTCACTGCGGCAGCTTGGAGCCCGTGTGGAGGGGGAAAGTGAACTCACTCCCCCCTGGCCGCACGCAGCCGCAACTGACGCAATAATTTGGTTCAATGACAGCAATGATAGCTGTGGGAGCCCTGTACCTCTGTTGGAGGATACCTTCCTATTCATTGAGAGGGATGGTCGTTCGCAGTGTCTTGTATGTCATAAAGTATTTAATTCTGCAAAGAGGTACAATATACAACGACATTATACACGTCTTCATGCAGCGCACTACGATCAGCTACAAGGCGTTGCATGCAGAGAACTGGTAGCCAGGCTTAAGAATGACATACCAGGAGATGTTTTGTAATATGGAGGGTATCAAAACATGCAACATAGTTCATGTTCTGTAATGCATTTATAATTTTTAGGAGAATGAGAGCGGAGAAAACACTACTGAATCTGCAATTTGAGCAAGCTACAGGGTCGCTCACATCATTGCAGTGAGTGGCAAGCCGTTTTTGGTGGGACCACTCGTAAAATCGTGCATGCTAGCAGTTGCTGAAAGTTTGTTTCCAAGAGAGGTGCAGGCAATTGAAGGGGTTTGCCTGTCGAAGCAAACAATGTCTCGTCGAATCCTGGACATGGCAGCTATTTAGAGAAACGGCTCAGGAAAAGGACGGAGAGCTTTGTTGCATTTTCACTACAATGTATTTACCTTAATAGTCATAATATATATAGCAGTTCATGACAAATTTCAAAACTCCGCCATCTCTCTCCCCACATCCACCACTGGTGGCGGCTCACCTCCAACTGCGCAACGCTACGCGCTGTTCACATCCAGCTGCCGCTGCCCAACACTACAATGGCAGACAACAATGCAAACTAGCCACAGACTGCAGACAGCACGCGCTTGATGAAAGCACCGACATATCGGACTGTGCTCAGCTTGCAGTCTTTGTGCGTGGTGTCGACATGGAGCTGCAAGTAACTGAAGAACTCTTGGATGTGGTACCACTCGATTACACTGACACAGGACGTGACATTTTTGAAGCTGTTTGTGAATCAGTGGACAGTATGAATTTGCCATGGGATAAGCTCCATTCTGTAGAAACAGACAGTGCACCACAAATGATCGGGCGTCACCAAGGTTTTGCTTCTCGTTTGAAAAATAAACTCTGGGGCGAATTCGGGAAAGACATTTTGACTCTTCATTGTTTTATTCACCAAGAGGCACTGTGTGCTGAAACAGTTGAGCTAGGTGGTGTAATGAAAGATGTCGTGAAGTGTGTGAATTTTGTGCAGTGTCACAGTATGAATCATCGCCAGTTCAAAGGATTCCTGAAAGATATGGAAGCAGAGTATGGGGATATACCTTACCACAGTACAGTTCATTGGCTGAGTCAGGGAAAAGTTCTTGATGTTTTCTTTGCCATTCGTGAGGAAATATCCCTTTTTCTCGAAATGAATGGGGAAGAAATGCATTGTCTGAAAGATATAAAATGGATATCAGACCCGGGGTTCCTAGCTGATATAACTATGCATCTGAATAACTTTTTTTTTTTTTTTTTTTTTTTTTTTTTACATCCCATTTTGTTCGCTTTTGTTAGTTGCATCTTCTTGGGGCGGATGTAAGACATCCGTTTAAGTTTACATCCGTTTAAGTTCGTTGTTGACCAGTTAACTGTTTTTTTTTATTACAAAGAGCTGCTAACCCTCTGACATCTGAATAACTTAAATCTGTCATTGCAGGGCAAAGGGCAGCTAATCATTGACATGCACGACCAGATCAAAGTGTTCATGGAAAAGTTACGTTTATTTGAGAGGCAGATGAGTAATGGACATTTAACATTCTTCAGTCGTCTTGCTTCTTTAAAACTACCTGAAGGTACTGCTTTCGGCAATTACCAAGCAAAGTTAAATCAGCTCATCACGTCGTTTGAAACACGATTCCGAGACCTCACTAGTTTGGAAATGGAACTTAAGATGTTCAGCACTCCTTTTTCAGTTTCCCCCGATGACTTGTCATCGTCACTTCAATTGGAGATTATTGATTTGCAAAATTCAACTTTGTTGAAAGAGAGGTACTACACAATGTGTTGGATTTGTCATGATGGTATCGTTCATTACAGAATAAAAGATATTCCAAGCTTCACAACAATGACGCTTAGATCATGTGCATGTTTGGATCTACGTATTGTTGTGAGCAGCTTTTCTCAGCAATGAAAAGAGTAAAAAGTAAAGAATGATCATTTCTTCAGGATGCAACAATGAAGGCCATCCTCCACATTTACGCTGCAAACACTTTGACACCTGATATTTCCGATCTTGTAATGAAAACAAAATGTCAAGTTACAGAGGCCCAATAAATTTAGTATGCAATTTCTTGTAAAACAGTTGTTTCTTATTTATTTCTTAGCAGCTAAGAGTGTGAGGTCGATTTTGTAAGATGCAGCTGGCACATCAAAACACTTGCCTTGCCGCCTGCCTCAGCCAGCCGTGCCACGTGCCGGCCCACTTGAATGGTCACAGCGAGTGACACGGCTGCCTGGAGCAGGGAGTGCTCCGCGGCTCACAAAAGAGCTGACGAGCTGTAACAGCCTGTACTATAGAGTCGGTGGAGAAATGGTTGGTATCTTTTATAGGAGGGTAGGTTCTACGTAGTAGGCTGAAGGTGTTGGTCTACGAGAGCAGAGATTCCCTCAGTGGGGGCACAGTAACCGGCCACAATGGGACGTCCTGGATGGTTGGGTTTATGGACTTCAGGAAGCATGTAGAAGGTAGGAGTGCGGGGAGTGGTAGGGGTGAGCAGAGAGACGGGAGTCCAGGGAGAGGTTCTGGAATGGGCCTAAGGATTTGAGGAGAGACTGGAGATCCTGCTGGATTTTTGGAATGGGATTACTGTGGCAAGGTATGCAGGTGGATATAATTTATAGCTGCGGTTCAAAACAACAGAGGTGGGGGGCTTTGTCCGCAGGTCGGATCATAAGGTCTGGATCAGTTTTTAGATGATGGACTGTGGTTCTTTCTGCAAATGTAAGGTTAGTTCGCATGTTGAGGGATTTGGGGAATGATGGTGAGGCAAGGTTTGAGGTTAAGAAATTCTGGAAAGTTAACAGCGGGTGATTTGAGGGCAGTGGGGTGAATCACGGTTGGATGGAGGAGTGAACTGAGTCAAGCAGGGTTCAACATTTGTCTTTGGCTGAGTCTGGTTGGTAGGGTTGGTGGCGAAAAAGTGTTTCCACTGTAGGGACCAGGAGAAGGTCTTTAACAAGTCCTGCATGATTGAATTTGGGAGTGGGGCAAAAGGTGAGGCCTTTGGAAAGGACTGATATTTCCGTGGGGCTAAGGCTTCTGGAGGAAAGGTTCATGACTGTGTTTCGGGTCTGGAGTCTGTGTAGCGGTGGGAGGGAGTTTTGGAGGGTGGGATAAGTGTAGGTCTACGAGACGGGTTTTTTCAGGCATGAGGGGACGTGGGAGAGGTTTGGAGGTTGTTGTAAAGGTGGTGGACAGTTGTACTCCAAAGTGGAAGCAGGAAGTGAGCAGGGTAGAGAGGTTTTTGAGGTGGCGTTGTGCATGTTGCTCTAGTTCCTCAATGGCAAGAGTTTCAATATGTATTATGGGTTCCAGAAATTTGGGACTGCATAGCAGGAGAATTTTATGGTTGGACAGTAGGCATTGCAAGGACATTTGGACTTGGTTGATATGGTTTTGCACGACTATTTGGTGAGGGCTAAGGATTGGCGGAATCGGAACAGATGGAGATCATTGCAGAAGGAGGGGTGGCAGCTGGAGACGGGTAATTTGATGGCAAGGCCATATGGGGTGGGATTCCATGAAACTATGTGTAACTCAGCATCACTACATGGTGTGTAGCAACTTTCCTTTTACTTTTCATAATATTGTTAAAGAGACTACAGTTAGAAGACACGGTATAGTATTGTCAAGCAGTAGAAATGCTAAAAAAGGGATGGGAAGTAGGTGGTTAACTTAAATAAACAAAAAGAATGCAAACATTATGGAAATTAGGACAGACAGGAGAAATACAAGGCAGATTACTTGAGCTGTAGGACTTGAATCATCTGGAGGAATAAAGTTGTCCTTTTATAGTGCAACTAGAGCATGATAGGACAACCCGCACTGCAGTTTGTGTGGTGAAAACAGATATTTAATTAGTGATGTTTTGTGCACACTAAAATTTGTGAAAAACATATATAGAGAATTAAAAAAAAAAACAAATATTCTAAATAAATAGTAATTTATCACAGAGATAGTACTAGTGTGTGACAAACTAATAATTAGTTGTACTTTATTGTATTGGATAAATATGTTCATATTCATAACGTTATTTATGTAAAATGTGTACCTTGCTTAAATGAAAGGCTTTTATATTTTCAGAATGGGATTTTCACTCTGCAAGCGAAGTGTGTGCTGATATGAAACTTCCTGGCAGATTAAAACTGTGTGCCACACCGAGACTTCGAACTCGGGACCTTTGCCTTTTGAGGGCAAGTGCTCTACCATCTGAGCTACCCAAGCAGGACTCACAACCCATCCTCACTTGCAGAAGATCTTATGTGAAGTTTGGAAGGTAGGAGATGAGGTACTGGCAGAATTGAAGCTGTGAGGATGGGTAGCTCAGATGGTAAGCACTTGCCTGCAAAAAGCAAAGGTTCCGAGTTGGAGTCTCGGTCCGGCACATAGTTTTAATCTGCCAGCAAGTTTCATATCAGCACACACTCCGCTGCAGAGTGAAAATCTCATTCTAGAAACATCCCCCCAGGCTGTGGCCAAGCCATGCCTCCACAATATCCTTTCTTCCAGGTGTGCTAGTTCTTCAAGGTTTGCAGAAGAGCTTCTGTGAAGTTGGAAGGTAGGACACGAGGTACTGGCAGAATTGAAGCTGTGAGGGTGGGTCGTGAGTCATGCTTGGGTAGCTCAGATGGTAGAGCACTTGTCTGCGAAAGGCAGAAGTGCAGAAGTCCCGAGTTCGAGTCTTGGTCTGGCACACAGTTTTAATCTTTTATAAATTGTTTTTAGTCATGTTTAAAGTAAATGATTTTACATTGTGAGTTTCTTACATTGCACAAATGTGACCTGCAGAGATATTATGGTGGTTCCTTGTGTTGTTTGTCAAAAGCAGCTATCTACATGGTACTCGTACACTGTGATGCCTGCAAGAGGTTGAGTCAGGCAGGATTTCCCAGGCTATAAAGTACACAATAGTCCAGGCAAACTTTATTTGAGTTATGCCTAAGTGTCACAGTGTGTTGTTGGAGAACTACCAGGATCACGACAACAGCCCCTTTCGGCAATTTTAGGAGACATACTGCTGATATAGTTTTGAATAACAGTAATGAATGGAACTCAGAGAGAGAGAGAGAGAGAGAGAGAGAGAGAGAGAGAGGGGGGGGGGAGTTGGGGGAGGGGGAGCAGTGAAGGGGGCATTGAGAAGAATCTTGTAACAAAAATTACTGTACTTTACTTTGCCACTTTTTAATAGTTCTTTGTTTATACCAATACCCTAAGTGTGTTGCGTAGAAACATGCTTTCTGATTTGGCTATGCTTTCCTAGATAATACCAAATGATTATAGTATCAAGTTCACACAACTTTCTTCAGTTTTAAGCTACCATTTCAGGCTGTTTCAATTCTGGCTCCTTTGTCATGGGTGTGTGTGAACATCAGTTAGTTCTCCAGGCTGCTGCAAGTGTTCTGTTGCATGCACATATCTCTGTTACTCAGCACAGCTGACATGTGGCAACTCTTTGTTCCAAACATACTTCATTGGCATTCCAGGCACAAAGTGATACTCAGTAAAACTGGATAATAAGAACTCTGTAATGAAGGTAGGAATAAGAGGACTTCTTTGTCATTCTTACTTTTCTATACGAACAGTTCTTGTTTGTTGATAAATGTGGTTGTCTCAGTGCCTAGTGCACAATATGGGACTTGAGATGATGATGAGCAAGATGAAATACAGTGTGCAATCTGTGACACATGGTGCTTACAGTCAGCTGGGTGTCACTGCGAGAAAGCAATTTATGACCACATATAAGGTGAAATACAGCGACAGGTAAATCCGAGGAGTAAAAATTTGTATGTAGAGCTCCTGCATGTTCTTCATAGGTATAACTGAATTTAGATGGATGACACTGTAACAAAGCGGGTGGATCCCCCACCCCCTCCCACCTGTTCTGTTTTTCTTACCTCCTTTTTCTTTTTGCAAATATTTTCAACTGTGTTATTTTTTATGACAGTGTGTTCAATGCCAAAAGTCTCAAATATTAACTTGGGGCTTAGACAACTTGACTTTGTTATCCAGTACATTTACTTAATTAATCAGAATATCTTGGTGTATTAAATTACCTAAAGACCGCTAATTACAAATACTAGTAATTGCAGACTCCGTTATCATTGTTTATATGTAAACATATATCTCTTTACTGACTTTCAGATAAAGGAGATCAAAGTACATATTAATAAATGAAGTATCCCCACAGTCAATGTTGGAAATTTGGTATTATCTTTTGCCCTCATTTAGTTTAAGACTAATTAGGATTTTCACTAAAACATTGTTACTGAAATAGAATACCATATTTTAGAAAACTACACAGCATAGTTCAATACCAGTTACTGTTGTATCTATAAGTCCACATTCAGAAGAATCTTTTGCCACTATTCATTTAATCAAGAATGTCAATATTTAACTTTAATTTGCAAAAAGGACAGGAAACAATGCCATCTGAATGTATTGCTAATTATTGTAGTCTTACAAGAAGAGAGGCTACTGCGAGCTGTTTCAGTCAGTCTGCCAAAGTGTGTAAGGCGAGCAAGATTTGTGCCCAAAATGTTTCACAGTGTACTGCAGACGAGTTAACACAAATTACAACTTGTTCTGAGTTTTATCTAAAATCTGTGTCCAAGCGTCTATTCAGTGACAGTTTCCTATGATCGATTGTGAACTTTTAATTGACTTAATAAAATTTGTCAGTCTTCTAATAATTCCTTCTGCTGTGGCAATAGGACTGGACTGTGATATTTTCAAATTATACTACTGTGCACATGAGTTTTGGATTGGTTAGATTTCAGGAACAGTGATCTAAGAACATTAATCAGTGACTGTGTTAATTAAATGTCTGCCACATGTGAACTTATGTCACTTCATATTATTAGGTTATTGCACTCTAACAGTCTCAATGTAGAACATCTATCGAGTGTAGTATATGGCTAGCTGTTTTGGGAAATTAATGTATTTGGACTGAAAACCTGGTATGGACCACATCATTTAAAATAGCCTACATTAGACAGCCATTTTTCAGCCAGATTTAGTGGAAGTGCAGCTACTGGAGGCATATTAGCATAGAGAAATAAAGGCTATGCTTCAACATGGAGGAACATTCAACTGATGCAGCACTGTGAGAAAGCTACAAACTAGTACACATCTTTCTCGTTGGGTGTCTGCTCAGATAATGTCTGTTTGCCTTCAAAGAGTAGAGGTAAAGAAATTTGATAATATGCTTGTACGAGCAAAGGGTTTTTGGTGATATACACAATTGGTTTCAGATACGAAAAACCAAATACAGCAGGAAGGTCAGACTTTTGTTTCTTATTCACTTACAATTTATGAAATGACAGATGTAACAGACTATGCACAGCTTAAAATATTTGTGCTAGGTGTTGACCCAGAGGAGCTACTAGAAGTGACACCTACGGATTATACAATAACAGATTGTGACCTGTATGAGTCGGTGTGTGAATCCATTGAGAAAATCTGTTTGTCACCAGGGAACGAAGCCTGTCCCGTGACAGACTGCACCGCAAAAAGTGGTGAACTTGAGGTGTCGAGGTTGTGGTGCCCTGTGTGGTGAATTCTGTAAGGTCTCATAGTCTCAGTCCCCTCAGATTGAAAGACTTTTTGCTAGACATGGAAGCAGCAACATGTGTGGTATGTTAGCTTATCAGAGGCAAAGTTTTTGACGTATTCTTTGCGATTTGGAAGAAAATAACTTTGTTTATGGAAATGAAAGGAGAGATGTGGCCGTCACCAAATGATGAAAAATGTGAAATGAAGTTATCTTTTCTTCAATAATATTAAAATATATTTAAATAATTCAATGTCAGTTCAAAGGAAGGATCTAATTTTATCTCACATATTAAATAATAGTATAGGCATTATCTGATTATTTCATTGTTTCTTGGTAGAATATTTTACACATTATGAATGAAAAAGCACGACACTGGTGTAATGATCTGTAATATTTATTATTTTACCATCAGGCTTTTGGCTGTTGCACAATCTTCAGCTACAAAGATAAATGTGTGTGAGCCTGTGAAATTTTTGTTGATCAGAGGTTTTAAAATAGCGCAACTACAGGGTATTTCAGTTGGTTCCCAAAGATGACAATTGTTAATTTGGGACTAAAACAAGGATTATTTCAGTAAAATGAAGGTTAGGTAAAATACGAGGCACTTTAAATAATGAACTACATGACAAATTATGAATCATAAGTTGAACAATGTGTCGTAAAATTTGATGACATGTTCAAGAGGGTTACTAAACATGATATTCTTGCCCCTAAAAGGTCCAATATTACAAACAGGTGCACTACAACAAGTGAGACTTAACAGATAAATAAAATAATTGTTTACACAAAGCGCAACTTTAATACAGCAAGTGAAACTACAGTAACTGAAATAAAGAAAAAATCTGGCCCGTTAGTAGGACGGGTATTACAGATCTCAATGGGATTATTAGCAGTGTCCACAGTTAAAAGTGGTGAGTAAGGGAACTGTGTGTGATTATTCGGTACTAAGTTGTGCAAGTAGACATATGTTTATTAATTTCATTGTTTCAAGGTGGTTCATCTTCCTTCCTTCATGCATGATATGTAAGACTTCATGTCACAACTTTTAACTGTTGTCTTTTTTAAGCAGGTGGTCTGCATAAGTCGAGTCTACAACTCTCCAAATTTTATGGTAGCTTTCTAGCAGGTGGATGTTACCCTGCCAGACCGTTATACATCGAATTTGCAACTATTACAAGTGATTTAGAATATTCTGCTCTTTTTCCAAAGCTGACATGCTGTCTTTACCATTGGGGAATAAGTGACCAATAGTGTTGTGCACATAAAATGTTTTTTAGTTTATAGACTTACACTTTTTGGTGACATTCCGAGAGACTTTTCCTAAATATGGAACATTGCACCATTTATTAGGGTCCTGAGGTGATAGTTCAAGTGTATGTAACAAAGAGAGGAGACCTGCTGTTTTTGTTTTTGACGCATTATTGAGTCCACCAAGACAGGAGCGGATTTGTTTCTCTGTAATTCATTCACTTTGGAAGTTGTCATAGCTCATGAGGATGCATATTAGGCAATGTATAACTGAATTAAAGGCAGCATGTTTGTGGGTCACTTGGTGTTGAGAATTAGCAGGTATTACAATGTCATTTATAATAGGCTTCCTGGAAAGTAAGAATGTAATCACTGATATCTTATGGCTAGATGTAAATAATTTATAGAGTTACATCAAACTCGGTTGAATTTCATACTGTTGCACTTAAATTTTAGCTGCCTGAGGAATATTTGATGCTGCCTAGTAGTACATATCTATAAACGTAATACATCATCAACATACCTAAACCAGTATCCAACCTTGGAAGAGACAATGCTATTTTCCTAGAAATAGTTTTTCAGAATTGTCCATGATGATTTCTGGTAGGACGTTTAGGTGCTCATGAACAGGTATGTTAGTGAATAAGATGCTGACATAAAAAAAAAAGTATCTTGGCCTAGGGGAATTTATGAGCCTTCTTTCTTCTAAAGTAGACAATACATGCAAGCACAACTTGCACACACACGACCACTGAGGACGAATATGGCCTCAGTGACTACAGACAATTGGCATGTATGTGAGAGTTGTGTCTTGCATGAATGTGAATGTATGTGTGTGCATTATCTACTCTAGAAGAAGGCCTTTTGGCCAAAAGTTCATATTTGTTGTACCTGTCTGCGACTCAACATCTCCTCTATACAGTGAGTGCATTCTATCCTTTTCAGAATTTTGTCTGTGATATGTTTGACAGGGAAGTCGGTCATGCCATTGTGCATATTATGTACAAAAAGCAGAATGCTAAAATAAGGAAATTATTCGGTAGTAAACAACTTTCAGAATCAATTTGAAAGCTTAAGTCACAAAATGTGAGGCAAATCTTTTGGACTTTGAAACAACCACCATAAAATTCCATAAAGCAACTGGAAGCAATAAAAATAGATATTCTATGAATTAGGCGATGAATCTCCACTAAGTATATCGTAGCTCACGAACTGGAAAATTCTAATGACATTTCTGGTGTCCCATCACATAAGGAAAGTCAAGCTGTAAACAATTTCAATCGGAAAATGAGTTATAATAATGTTACAGCAACCACATCAAAGGAAGTACTCTTGTATTAACAAAAAAATATGACTACGTAAACAAAGTAGAATATTTCCTACACTCTTCCAACTTCCAGCAAATGCAGAAGAAAGGCCTACTATCTTATAACGATGAAGTAAAAAGTGTTATCAAGCTGTGTAAAAGTAGAATATCTAACTCTAGTACCCACTTTCGCAACAACTTGAAGCCTTTAACTTCCAGACTCCATAAAATTCATAAGGACAATATACCTATCCTCCCTGTAGTGTTTTCATTCTCAACTCATTATTACAAATTAACCAGAGAATTAAATGACCTCATCAAATCCAATTTTATGCCTAGATATGGTATTCTTAATTCAACTGACATAGTGAACAAGTTAAAAGATATCCAAATCCCCCTAGTGCCAAATTACTTTCTTTTTATGTCAGCAGCTTTTTCACTAATATACCTGTTCATGTGTGCCTGAAGACAGGTATTAGGAAAGAACAAACTACTGTATCCGCTGGCATAAAAGGTGCACCCCACTTATTAACACTTTTTGTAGGGAAAAAATTTCTCACTTAATACACCTATTGCAAACCTATTATTCCACATATATGTGCATGTATATCAAATATTTAGGCAATAAAAACAGAAGAAAGTTCTCACCTTTTAATTTTCATCCTCATATCCACAGAATTCATTCTCAGAGCTGAAGGAAAAAGTACTTGAAGTTGCTATATCAGAATCTGAATCGTCATTGAAACTATTCTCTGTGTGATACAGTGCATTATTGATTCCACACTTCTTACACAATTTAATCACTATTCCAGTTTTTATAGACTCCCAGGAAGCTTTGAGCCACAAATCTGAGCAATGCTGGGTCTCTTCATCCTTCCTGGCAGTACAGTTTCAAAATCTGTAGATTTCATCCATGTATTCTACTCCTTCATAAGTCCCTTAAATAGTCTATTGATACATACATCCGATGGTTGAATGGTTGAAGTAAACTAGTTAGCCCAGCAATACAGCTGACTGACTCTTCAATTCATGCAGTCTATTTTTAACATCTTCTGCTCTGTGAGAACGAAGCTGATCCCATACTAACAGGGCAGGCTTCTTCAGTAGGCCTCCAAGTTGCCTGGCCAGATTTATCCATCCACCTCATTTCTCCTCCATCCATCAGCCTTTATCATGCACATGGGCAAATATTCCCTTCGGCATTTGCTCCTTAGGAAGCCCTCTTTCTTTTAAAATATCAAAAGTGGCGCCCAGTTTTGTTCCATCAGCACAGCAGGATAAAATGACTGTGTAATGAGTCTTCTTGTGCCCTTGGAATGCACAGATCTGTTAGGAGGGACATCAAAGGTTAGCAGAGTCTCTCACGTTTCCAATTTGCGGAAGTTCAAACTTTCTCTTTCCCTTGCATCAGCGAGAAATCAATGAAATTCAACAATTTTTTCTTCGCACTCCACTGGCATCTTCTGTGACACATTTGTCTTGGTCCAACCGCAAAGCCAATCTCTCTTCATAAATTTTAACATCATGATGTTGATCCAGTAAACCTTTGTTAGTGGATATTGCTTTCACTCAATGAATTACAATTTTCGTAGAAACTGAAATTCCTGCTTGTCTGTTCTCTAAAATCCAAATATCGAGTTCTGCTTCAAGTTTTGATCATTTAAAAGTTCCACTTCTCAGATTATCTTTACCGTGAGGTACTTTCTTTAAAACATCTCCCTGATTCCGCCAAGTTCTTATCATTTTTTCAGTTGGGGGTGGCCTGAAATACCTTTCTGCAGGCCTGTTTCCATGCTCTTTAGTGTATGCATGGACCTGCAGCTTTAATGCAATAGTACAGCGATGTCATTTTTCATTCATAGTTTACAAATACAACCACAGTACAAGTACAACACAAGACGATCTCCACACTGAACACAAGAATAACTGAAGTCTGAACAAACGATAGAAAAACCGTTAACAACTATACAACTGGAATGCTCAAAATTCACAAGGAAGCTAACAATGAATTACTTCAAGCTGAACCATAGAAATTTTGAAGAAACGGAGCTTATAGGTACCTCTCTCAACTGCCTACTGACATATAGGACACATCTAGAATTCTTGACCTACTTTTGAAGGAAAAGAGTGCCCCTTATATGCCAGCAGGTATGGAAGTTAGGATGATATCACAACATGCATGTAGAAGAGTTTCTGAAGCTACAAAGAAATGCAGCTGAGATCAGGCACGTGTCTGGGTCAACATTACGACTTATCTCTGTCGTGGAAAGGATACAAACTGTAGTAATGTTCCAGTTTGATTCTCCAACACTGACGAACATTATCAATATTGTCACAACTTGGGATCTGACATCAAAAGCCACATCCACACCAGCCGTGCTGCACAAAACCGAGGACAGAAGTTCAGTGCAGCATGGCACATATAGGGTGGACTTCAAATTGTTCCACTCTGCACGTCAGTGAACAAGTTTCGTGCAGCATCAATACATCAAAGGAAATGTTTGGATGACATATCTCATTTTCCATTATTATTGACACACGCAGGCACAATGGAACATTGCTGTGCATCCACAAACATTCTGCGCTGTTCTGTGTTTTTTTTTTTTACACTGCACTTAGTGGTGTGTCATGTGTGGATATGGCTGAATATTTTGCCATTTGTGAATAAAACAGTGTGTCATCTTTCATAAATGTAATAAAATGTTAAATAGAATTGCTCTGTTAAACACATCATCAGCATAAAATACTATTAGTATCATGTCTGCTAAGTCAGTCTCCTCATTAGCAAGTATTATTGTGTATATAGTGGTGTAAAACCCTGTGCTATTTTGTCTTCTTGTACTGACTGGAGGAGAATTTCTATAGTTACACTGAACTTTTCATCTTTTACCTTTTTTGCTTAAGTTTAAATTTACAAAACACCTTCGAAAAATACACTTCAAATCCTGTATTACAGGCTTTTGACTCACCTATTAACCATGTACGACAATGAATTGAAATTATACTTTTGTTGAAACTTACACTGCTACACGCAAAATATGAAAAAAAAAAATAATTCTATAACAATATACATATTGTCTCTAAAACATGGAACTTATGTATGCTGTCAAAAAGTGATCATTTTATTCATAATCAAAAATGTTCAATTGCATAATCCAAAGACCTTAACAACTGAGATATTCTGTAGCTAATAAAGTTATTATAATTGACAACTTTATTTATATTTAGAGGTTATCTTCTTTTTGTCTACATTATTGACATTTATAATGCACATCTGAAAAGTGAATCTCATTAACTAAATACATTCCACTACCAACAAGGTGACAGAACAACTTTCAAAGTACAATCTGTACAATATTAGAAAAACAAAGAACCTGTACAACACAAAGCAATAGGAACTAGTAGTCAACCACATCAGTAATGAAATCCATTCTGCATGGAGTATATCATAAATAAATTACAGAAAGTAAAACATTGTCAACAAGATATTAAATAATATTTGCTTGTAACAATTATTTTTAACTAATAGGTGAAATGTTGTCTTTTCATATGGACATTGTTCACATGACTTTTTTCTGTACAATAAATTGTATGTGTTAACTGTAAATAAAAATGACTTCACTTGTAAAATTGCTCCTATCAGTGATACCAAAACCATATTCTATTTAACATATTTCAGACAACAATTTTACTGCTATGTTACTGTTATTATCCACCAAAACTAAAACAACCTGAAGGCAATCACTCATAATCATGACAAATATGCAGAATAAACACAAAAATTTTTCATCTTTCCTTTCGTCTTTGTCTCTCCGCCATGTATCACTTTGAAAGCTACAGTGCCATTATACATGCATGGACCCTGTGTAATGGCACATGGGGGGAAATGCCAGGCTGTGTTATAATTTCTTAGATTCCTGGGAAGCACTTCATTTCTTACAGCAACAGCTACAATTGCCTAGTCTGTATGACAAGTATAGTTTTGCATCGAATAATACATTCATTCTTATAAGTAAGTTATCTTAAGAACTGTAATTTGACAACAGTACAGAAAATTTAACATAATAATATGTGATTCTAAATAGCTTACAGCAAATCTGTCATGATTCTTTTGCAAATATAATTTAAAAGCATTTTCTTTCCACTACGCTACTGCAAATAAGGAGCTGCAATACTTGCATTAATGATGTAATTCTCAAAGAGAAAAGGATTTGAATCTACAGGTATACTTCTTTCTAGACCACACAGGAATATTTTATGAAGCTGGGTAGAGTCCCAATACAAACAAGACTGAAAACAGAAAAAAATATCGCTTAACAAAATTACAAATCAAACAGTAAACATACAAAATATTTTCATTGCGCTACAATCGACAAATGGGGATTCAAAGAAACTACAATATTTCATAAAGCAAAATAAACATTTTTGTGCAAAAATATATGTGTGAAACATGACATGACAGATACACTTATTTATTGCATATTTTATCTACTGACATCAGGTGATCTTTTATTAATACACTGTGAAACACATCACTACAGCCTAGGGGCATTTAGTAGGCTGCTGCAAGGCAAATGTAGTGTCTAATCAAATGTTTGTAGGAGATACACAGATATAAATGTTGTGAAATACTGCTAACAATAAGAGTAGATGTAAAAGTTGTTCTGTTTTAATATACAACTAATTAAATCAATGAATATCAGCCTTGAAGTCACTAATACCAAGATTATTCTCTGAAAGCCAAACAATTCCAACCATTTTAAAAGGTCACCATTCTACACCTAATGAAATAGTAGTATGTGAAAAAACCTACTGATGAGGTGGAATAAATTAGTATTTCGTTTAAAGGCACAGAGAGAAGAAAGATATGCTCATTGAACATAAGCTGCCTGATACAAAAATGATGGTAAATCACAATGCCAGATCTCTTCCTTATCTTCAGTGTGTCTATTGGCAGACAGCAACTAATTTAACGGTTAAATGAGATGGTCAAAAATGAAAGAAGACAGATAAAATTGTTACATTAACATAAACTGCGTATTAGGAAAACGGCTTTTGACTGTACGGAATTATTATTTTGTTGTTCAATACCTCAGAAGCAAAACAAATTAGAGTCAGAAAAAGATGAGAAGAACAATTAGATTAATCTACAGTAGTATCCAGCAGAATGGAAATCAATCTCTGTCTTTCATTTCCCAGGTGATCAGGGAATCTCTATTGAGAACACCTATATTTTAAGATAAAGGTAATGAGACACACTCGAAGTTTAACTTTAGAAAAGGTATGCTGTGCACCAACCAGGTTTCCTTACTCTTACTACACTCTTTACATTATAACGTCATATTCACAATAGTTCCACCAATTTATGATGTTGAGCATATTTCTGGTAATGTGCCAGTTCTGAAATCTTTATGCGTTTATTTTTATGTTGCATTCTATGCTACTGATAGCTCAAAAAGGTAGAAGAAGACTACATAGTGTCTGCCAACTGTCCTAGTATTGAGTACCACAGCAGTAGACACTTTCTAATGCATTAGTTTCTATCCAGAACATGCTAGGAAAATGAGATCCATACATAGTTCTCTCATGTGAAGGGCAGCAAATCTGCTTGAGAATGAAATATATACCAGCAGCGAAACAACAGGTGTTGCAATAATTGGAAGCACTAATATTTAAAAAATTAATAGTATCTGCACTCCTTTCCAACCCCCCCTACCCACCTCTCTCCAACAAAAGAATACTCAAGATCTACCCTTTCTTCATGTAATGAAAGAGGCATAAATTTTCATTAAAAAAATCAAGTTTTTAAACTATAAAATGTAAAAATCTTACATAACTAATTACATTAAAATAGGATATTATTATTAACTGAAAGATAAATATGTGAAAAATTGATAACATGAATTAAATTCGCTCCAGACTTGAGCGAATAAAAATTATTTACAGAAACTTTATTGGTGCTTGATGTCAAAGCCATAAAAGATAACTTCACAAAAGAATGTGTCAATATTTTTAATCTAATATAAATAAAACATAAAATATTGGCATTTTTTCTAGTCTGAAAAAGTATAAATTAATGCAACTCTCAAAATATCACTGTAATTTAATTGCTGTTCTCCAGAAATGCTACCAAATCCATGATAACCAGTGTAGACACACTGAGGAGCATTCAAATACCTAGTCTATTAAACACCTTTTTCCATGTAATCAGTTACGAACTCTGGTGCTTAGCAAAATCAAGACATTCTTTTCGGGATTCTATAAGCTGGAAAAATTATATGAATTATTTATGTTTACTGAATAGACTACACAATTATGGGCTTCATTTCCTCTCTCTCAAAAACCCACTCCTTACAAGAATGACCTTCATGCTATCAGAGACTACAATAAATATGTTTTAAAGAATTGTTCAAAATATTCTGAATAGTGTAATCCTACAGAAACCACAGGCATTTGCCAAATCAAGTTGTACCCTACACATCTATTTATTATATTAATTGAATGAGACATCTTTATGTTCAAATTATACCAGTGTTTGAATGAATAAATGTGGTTCTATACAATGTAAATTTGAAAAGACACATTACTGACGTATTGCTTAGTATGTTTTTAGTGCCTGAAACTTATTAACATCTGGCAAAAACTGTAATTACCCCATTTCCAATGACAGGGACTGACAATACTTACACACAATGACCAGTTAACTACTATTACTTATTTACCGCCTGCATCTCTAAACAAGGAATATACAAAAAGAACCAACTTCAGTACAAAAAGAAAATGTTCATTGAATAAGTTCTACAAAAACTGTAAAGACCAAAACTCTCTGTAACATCACAAATGAATAAATAAGTGTTAGATAAGTGTTATGAATCTCTAAGTAAATGAGAGATCTAGAGAAATTTATTAACCATACCTATATGATAATGAGTGTAACAGCCATAAATAAATATATATGTATATATATATTTTACACACCGTCAGTATCTTTCCAGAACAGATATTCTTACAAAACAAAAACTGAAGGCTTAAAATGTAGGAAATAAAATAAATATAAAAATACAAATTACACAAATAAATAAATAAAAGGCATCACTATCACCACCGCTACATAAAAAGTACTTTACTGCATTACTACTTATTGGATAACTATGCAGAACAACTGTTCAAAATATATGGATTTCAATAATACAAGCGGTTGCATAAACAAAAACCACAAGCTGGAAGTGCAACATAAACTAAGGACAGAGGGAACAACCTAAGCCACCATTACATTATACAGCTACAAGTTTGTATATTTATGAGCGAACCTCCTGTTCTATTGCTGCGTTAGCAGTAACAATGCTCTCAGCTGGCGCTGGACTTGGGACTAATGTAGTATCCTGAGGTGCATCGGCATACTGGTCAGTAACTGCAGTTGGGGTTGGTTCTTGGTCTTGCTCTGAAATCTGAATATCCTGCACTGGAGGTACTGTGACATCACCACCTGCACCAGGATCAGGCGCAACACCAATGTCACTGTCCCGTAAGCGGCCACGACCCTTCGACATTCCTTCTGGTGGCGGAACGATAGGAATAGCTGCACGCTGGCGTTTCTGGGCTACAGGCGGTGGCCGTGACATCACTTGTTCTTCTGTGCTATAATATGTGATTCCTTGGGCTTGGAAAAGCTCTGGCGGCTGGCCTGGAGCCTGTTGCAAATAATAAAAATATTACATCATCTACAAATAATCAGTAAACATTTATACACAAACAAGTGATCATTTTAATTTAATTTTCTAGCAACTGATAAACGGCTTATTTCCACAACTTATTGGTTATAGGAAAGGATCAGGTATGAACTATTGTTAGGAGTCACTCAGTAAGCAAACATCTTCGGCATGGCTATAATTTTTCTGGAAACCTGCCCTGAAGTGAGGTCTCCATGCAGCGCAAGGAAGGATGTGCTATCACACAGAGATTTGACATCCCCAATGAGAAGAACAGTTGATCACACATCTAGTATGACAATGTGATTTCTAGACTATGGTAATGAATGTAACTAAGACTTGCAAAGAAAGCAGTCAACACAGTAAAAATGTAAAAAATATTAACATACCATTTTATAGAGCTTTCGAAGGTGACTTAGTTGCCGCAACATGAGGAGTTTTATGAGAAATATTAATGAAGTTATCAATTATGAGAAATTGCTAATCAGCGAAAATACGTAGTTTACAAAGTCAGATCACTATACACTGCATTATCATTCTCTCTATAATTCTAATGACATGTCCACAAGGAACATAAAACAAGGACATTAATTACCTTACTGTTAATCATGCTAACTAAGACAAGTACAGGGAACTGGTGTAGGGCACTATTATTTCATTCTTTCCGTATTGCCTCAGATATTTTCAAGCAATTCTGAAGTTTTTTCATCTTTTCACATCCATAAATACTCTTTTCACTTTGACATTTGTCTCTTTTAGTTTAAATCCTATAATTTTCTTCTTCAGTTTCTTGAGATTTTATGTTTTGTTTTGCTGATCTTCCAATCTAACCTTTTTTTTTAATGATATCTGGAGTCCTATTTTTTGTGCTGTGTTTTGCAGGCTTGTTGTTGTTGTTGTTGTCTTCAGTCCTGAGACCGGTTTGATGCAGCTCGCCATGCTACCCTATCCTGTGCAAGCTTCTTCATCTCCCAGTACTTACTGCAACCTACATCCTTCTGAATCTGCTTAGTGTATTCATCTCTTGGTCTCCCCCTACGATTTTTACCCGCCCCACTTCCCTCCAAAGCTAAATTTGTGATCCCTTGATGCCTCAGAACATGTCCTACTAACCGGTCCCTCCTTTTTGTCAAGTTGTGCCACAAACTCATCTTCTCCTCAATACTTTTCAGTACCTCCTCATTAGTTACATGATCTATCCATCTAATCTTCAGCATTGTTCTGTAGCACCACATTTCGAAAGCCTTTATTCTCTTCTTGTATAAACTATTTATAGTCCATGTTTCACTTCCATACATGGCTACACTCCATACAAATACTTTCAGAAATGACTTCCTGACACTTAAATCTATACTCGATGTTAACAAATTTCTCTTCTTCAGAAACGCCTGCCTTGCCATTGCTCAGCATCACCCGACTTAATTTGACTACATTCCATTATCCTCGTTTTGCTTTTGTTGATGTTCATCTTATATCCTCCTTTCAAGACACTGCCCATTCCGTTCAACTGCTCTTCCAAGTCCTTTGCTGTCTCTGATAGAATTACAATGTCATCGGCGAACCTCAAAGTTTTTATTTCTTCTCCATGGATTTTAATACCTACTCCGTATTTCTTTTGTTTGATTTACTGTTTGCTCAATATACAGATTGAATAACATCGGGGACAGGCTACAACCCTGTCTCACTCCCTTCCCAACCACTGCTTCCCTTTGCAGGCTTATTATTTGATTTCTGGTTACTTTCATGTTATTAGCTAGTAACACAAAATCATCTGTGAATCCCAAGCAATTTAAGTTTATTTGATCTCTCCTGGTCACAATCTGTATTGCCATAGGATTTTTCTCGTACGTACCATTCTGTCATCAAGTATTCCAGAGCACAGGTGAAGAGTACTGGTGATAGACTATAATCCCATCTTAGCTCTTCTTTAATTTTAAATGGCTCAGACAGTTCTCCTCTGAATTTTGGGAGGGTTTATTTTATCATTTTAAAATCAGGGATGTAGTCAAAATTTTTTTTAATGTTTCTGATTTTGTAGATCCGTGAATACAATGACAGCTTTTCTGAAATCTACACAGGTTATGATTTCTCATTTTTTGACTTCTTTTGTAGATAACAATTACTAATTTTACAGTGATTATTTTTTCCAGATGTGTTCCCTGGGATGTGAATGCTCATTGGTAGTCTTTTAGCTCTTGTTCAAATTGAACTTTACAGCGACTGTACAGAATTCTTAACAATACTTCATATGTGCAATCCAAGAGGGAAATCCCTTGGTTGTTACTGGGATTAGTTTTTTCCTCCTTTTTTGTATAATGTAAGCAGTCCAATGTTCTGATTGTTCTTCAGATTTTCAGTGCAGCAGTGTAATATATCTTCGCTTGTTCTGTTGCACGTTTCAACAGTTCTGCAAATGTTTGATCTTCTCTTCATCCCTTGTTGGTCTTGAGCTCTCTCAAAGTTTTGCAGACTTCAAAGATTGTTGGTGGGTTTATATTTTCAGGTGGTGTTTTTATTGGGATTTCTGTGTTTATCTGAAGGGATGTGTCCTAATTCCCCCATTGCACAAATTAAGGCTACAACACAAATTTAAAGAACTATCTCCTTTCTGCAAGCTATAAGGGAATACAAAATTGTGTAAGCATGCCTCCTCCAAAGAGTTCTGAAGCAACTATCACAAAACTGGGGAATACCAAACGAGCTTCTGCACTAGTGAAAACTGTATTGAACAAATATTCAGTTTAAAAACAGGAACAGTTCGATCGTATTCTCCTTTGTGGATGGACTTAATGAAGGTGTGTGATTCAGTCAATAGGCAGTCCCTTCTTATCATCCTCAAAGAACAATGACTCCACCCAAAAACACTCAATTCATCAAACAAATACTAACCAATACAACCTCTATAGCAAAATTCATGGGTGTTGTGTCAGAACTATTGCTGATCAAAATCAATGTTCGGCAGGGAGTGGTCTGTCTCCTATCATCTTTAATCTGGTTTTGGGCCGTAATCTGAGTGTGGGAAAAAGAACTTAAAAACAAAACTATTGAAAACCTGTACAACCTGGTAGACGTAAAAGTGACATCCCAATTTCTTGTCCAACTTTCGCAAATGACCCAGCAATACTAGCAGACAATGAGATGACGGCAATTAAAAAGACAGAAACTCTCAAGCAATTGACTGAAAGAGTTGGCTTTCAAGTATTCCTCCAAATAACCGAGTACAGCTGATCAAAAGCTGATCACAAAATATGGACAAAGAGAGAAAGTTCAATACTTGTATTTGAGAGAAATCCTTGAATCTACAAGGCAGAGAGAAAATGGCACAAAAAATTTGAATGCAAAAGCTTAGGAGAGCTTACAGCACAATCTACTACACCTATAGTGAGAAACTTATGTCCATACACATGAAAATGAGGCACTATGATACAGTTACTAAACCTGAAGTCTTGTACGTTAGTGAAATTCTTCATTCCACAGAAAAGGTGATCTGGAAGATATCCTAAAAGGGCAATGCAAAATTCTGGAAGACATTCAGCCCCAGAAGAACAGAAGATGGTTTCAGATTATAATGCCAAAAAACAACCAAACAACTAATAAAATCTCACAACAGATGTCAGAAAAAGAAGACTGAAGTTTTATGGACATGTTACTGGCAATATGTATAATATGGCATTCTTCAGAATGCCTATGTAATGTATATGAAATGTCTAAAATTGAATGTCAAAATAAGAACAAGATTGATTTTTATACACTGACAAGGCATTGTATACTTAGCTGGATTTTCTCCTGGCAACGTATATAATACGCCAAATTCTGCCTTTTTCTTCCCCTCACCACTACTGTTTGTGGTGGTGTTCGGGTCTTTGTTTAACGGTTGCGAAGACAGCTTATTGTCGTACGACGTTCAACTAACACGCCACAGATATCACTATACTAGTTCTCCAGTGTATAGCATCTGGCTGAAGTTCCACAGATGCTCTCCTCTCATCCTACCCTGTTGTTCTTGTATCACCATGTCAGGAGAGAGTGTAGTCCTAAGACAGGAATCACGCCATGCTGACATGCAACAACGGTTCTGCGATGAATTATCTCAAGTAAGAGCCAATGCTACTAAAAACTGTGGTTTCCTAACCGAAACCAGTTACCAAAAGTTAGACTATGATGTGAGAAAGGCTAAGATGACCATGAAGAAGGAACAGCGGGACTATCATCTGCCGAAACACTATGACGTAATGATGGTCGAGAAAAAGACTTAGTTGGTCTAATCCGTTAGAGATGGTATGAGTGCTACTGAAACTTATGTTGTGAACTCCTAGTTATCTGACATACTCCATAAGGGCCATTTGGCTGTTGGTCATGGAAGGCAGGACAGGATGTTGGAAGAACTTTCGCCGAAGTATAAGAACATTACCCATATGATACTGAGCTGCACGTTCACCTCTGTGAGCCTTGGCAGAACAAGCAAGAAGGTTTTGTGTAGTCAAGCCAATGTTTTTTTCAGAATTCAGCCGCTGTTGTCAGGTTAATCTCATCGATTTTGAGTCCAATCCTGATATATATCACATGTTCTCTACTGCTTCCATGATGTGGGAGAAGCAGTGGACCACAAAACATACGATTTTCATCCACCAAACACTACTGGTATTCTCAGTGGGAAATGCAATATCCTGATTCTCCTACCAGGCCTGTTAGTTATAATGAAGAATTACCAGAACCAGTGACTCCTGAGAATGTAGTAGTGATTAAAGATGAATACTCCTGTAGGCTGTTTACCACATTGTTTGCAAATTCCCCAGACTGTAGCATCATTGGAGCATCAAGCAATGAAATTATGTCGATGAAATTGTAGGCTACTTCTTCTGCTCACTTTGATTTTAGAGCCCTGAGAACTACAAACATAGTGAGAAGATCTTGGTAGACCATTATAAACTTGTACACTCCTGCTTGGTCTCCTGTGTGTTCCTTGCTGCAAAACAAAACAGAAAATCTCAAGAATACAGCCTACAGGAGTATTGGTCCATCTTGAAGATTGACCATGGTAAGCCACACCACTCAAAGTCAGGGGTGCATCAAAAGAGCAAATCAGGACATTGAAAATACGCTGTGTACTTGGATGCAAGAAAAAAAGCTAGATGCTGAAGTGATGGACTGTGGTTTGTCGAACTTATGAAAAACAGAGCTTTTCATTCTGGGATTAACAAAATGCCATACGAAGGTCTGTTCAGTTGCAAAGCTAGAGTAAGTCTCTCGACATCGTCGTCTTATACAAAAAGTAGAGAGTGGGAAAGAGCTGGAAAAAAATAACAGAGAGGTCACAAACAACACAACAGCAGAAAGAAAGACTAGATGAATCAATGCAAGAGGCGCAGCTCCCTGCAGAAGACATAGATGAGAATGCAATCCATGATTGAGTAAACCAACACAGTGATGAAGGCATGATTATTGAAGAGCCTTCCATTTCTGTTGTCACCGAAGACCCCCTTTATATATATATATATATATATATATATATATATATATATATCACACGACAAAAGTGTGACCGAAACATTCATGCCATCTGTGCATTTCTCCTAAAGACAATGAGCATGACAAAGTAGAAGGTTATGGGGTTGTCATTTCATACAGTGTTTGCTTCACTATTGAGAACGCTATTGAAAGTAAAACGGAGTCAAAACTGAACCTTGAGGTTTAAGTCACGAAATGATAAGGATTATTACAAAAAAGTTCCTCCTGTGCCTTTTGGTACCAATGTGAAAGTTTTGAATCCCGATGTTGACAAAGGGCAGGGTGACTCATTCAATCTGTTTGCATTTGTGAACCACACAGAAAATAGCTTTTACCAACTTGGAACCACAGGAGGAATCTTGAAGCAACTCTTTTCAAGATCAGAATTCACTGTATGTACAAAGAACTCAATGAGAATTGAAGACGTTCCTGACCACAAAATAACTCTCCAATCTGCAGCTAATCAGTCCCCAGAAAGTGGCCAATGATCATGCAACATGAAATGCCAAAATATGATGCGCCTCTGTGTGAAAAAGAAAATTAAGTGCAATTGAAAATGTCATTCAAGCCTTCCCAGCTGCAACAAATGGGTCATGCCAGTTCTTCTTTGTGTTTTATTGGTTAACAACATTCTGTTCACATTCTTCAGAATTGAATGTACAAGATCAAATTGCCAATATTTAAAACAATCTTTTGTGAAGAAGAAAAGAGAGTACTTCAATCTTAGTTCTGCTTTCTTTGTTTTCCAATAAGAATATCCTATGCTTTGTTTCAGTTTTGTTCTTTGGGTTTTGTATTAATCAATAAAGGCATCTCATCTTGTGCCCTTTTAACACTTTTCGTAAATGGTACTGGTCATTCTGTACAATGCCTAAGAATTTTATAGAACACCTAGTAAAAGCATATAACATTTTCATAAACAACTTATACTTCACAGTTTGCCTAAAACCTATGCATTCTATAGAATACCGGGTTTGCATACAATGCCAGTAACTGACATATCCACAGATTCCCAAAAACAAGACTCACTCACTAAACTGCAACATACTTAGAACAACTCAGACCCATACCCTGGTTCCAACAGGTTAAAAACAATTTACAAAATTATCATATAAATCCATGACACATTTTCAACTGAAATTTGTACAGAGAAAAAAATTAGCAAACAAAGTATGGCCAGAGAATGAAATCACCAGCAGACCAGGGACAAAGTGGACTGAAGAATAGAAAAATACCACACAGAAGACTGAAGCCTAATAGCTTTGTGAGATCAGACAGGGTCCAGTCACACTAAATAATAATAATAATAATAATATCTATAACTCAATTAACCATTTCAATCAAAACCAATGAAAACAATGTCCGCAGATTTCCAATTTAATAATAAAGAAAATGTGAGTGTAGAGTGTAGAAATGTATATGAATCCTTTACAACTTTGTGAGAAGGAAAGCTGCTACTCACCATATAGTGGAGATGCTGAGTCGCAGATAGGCACAACAAAAAGACTCTCGCAATTAAAGCTTTTGGCCATTAAGGCCTTTGTCAACACTAGACACACACACACGGAACTCTCATACATAACTCCAGGTTCAGGCAACTGAAAACCAGTGCATGATGGGAGTGACAACTGGGTGGGGGTCAGGAGGAGGTCGGGTTGGGGTGGTGGAGGGATAGTATGGTGGGGGTGGTGGACAGTGAAGTGCTGCAGGTCAGACAGAGGGCAGTGGAAAAGGAGAGAAATAAAAACACTGCGTGTGGTGGTGGAATGACAGCTGTGTAGTGCTGGAATGGGAACAACCCTGCCTTTGATGGGATATGTGATGTTAGTGACCTGACTGGAGTAGATGGTGATGGGACGATATACGGGACAGGCCTTGTTGGCCGAAAGCTCACTACTGACAGTCTTGCTGTTGTGCCTATCTGTGACTCAGCATCTCCACTATATGGTGAGTAGCAACTTTTCTTCTCATGATACTGTTACATTCCATCCTGGATTTTCCATTGTTTGATTCCTTTGCAATTTTAATATTGTAAATTTTGTAATTATCCTAGATTATTTAAAATGACGCATGTGAGCCAAATGACACTGGCGAGTCAACATAAGATGCCTAAGGTAGACAAGAATGTAGGCAGAAACAATCAAGTTTTCACAACTGTCAGACACGGAACCAGAAAGCCTCACAATTTGCTCGGACTTTTAATTTTTTGCTCAGTTTGGTGTCAGGAATCTGTTTAATTTACCAAACTATTAGACTCAAAAGAATTCTGACATATGAATAGCTTAAATAGGAATGTTTCTAGTAAATGATACAAGTATTTTTTTTTTTATTTTATGTGCAGTGGCACTTGTAATTTACTGAACTTTCATGTTGTACAATGACACTGCAGAAGAGGATAACCTCGATTCATGCTGCTAGTGCTCTCAATAAGCTGGTATCTGTCTGGCATTGTCCAAGTTACCAATTTAAGACTGTTTACACATTTTTACTGAATCTAAAGTCTGTGGGCATGAAGCAGTAAGTCTTTACAACATTCTTTTATCTTTGCTGTAGATTCGGTTACCCCAGATTTATTTTTCAACAAATGATGCCAACAGACTTACTGATCTTTCCAGCATGATGTCCAATATTTCTTAAATACAGGATTATTCTAAATGATGGACCCATTTTCAAAACTTTGTATTTATTCCAGTTGTTGTTGTGGTCTTCAGTCCTGAGACTGTTTTGACGCAACTCTCCATGCTACTCTATCCTGTGCAAGCTTCTTCATCTCCCAGTACCTACTGCAGCCTTTATCCTTCTGAATCTGCTTAGTGTATTCATCTCTTGGTCTCCCTCTACGATTTTTACCCTCCAATACTAAATTGGTGATCCTTCGATGTCTCAGAACGTGTCCTACCAACCGATCCCTTCTTCTAGTCACGTTGTGCCACAAGCTCCTCTTCTCCCCAATTCTATTCAATACCCCCTCATTAGTTATGTGATCTACCCATCTAATCTTCAGCATTCTTCTGTAGCACCACATTTCGAAAGCTTCTATTCTCTTCTTGTCTAAACTATTTATCATCCACGTTTCACTTCCATACATGGCTACACTCCATACAAATACTTTCAGAAACGACTTCCTGACACATAAATCGATACTCGATGTTAACACATTTTTCTTCTTCAGAAACGCTTTCCTTGCCATTGCCAGTCTACATTTTATATCCTCTCTACTTCGACCATCATCAGTTATTTTGCTCCCCAAATAGCAAAACTCCTTTACTACTTTAAGTGTCTCATTTGCTAATCTAATTCCTTCAGCATCACCCGACTTAATTCGACTACATTCCATTATCCTCGTTTTGCTGTTGTTGATGTTCATCTTATACCCTCCTTTCAAGACACTGTCCATTCCGTTCAACTACTCTTTCAAGTCCTTTGCTGTCTCGGACTGAATTACAATGTCATCGGAAAACCTCAAAGTTTTTATTTCTTCTCCATGGATTTTAATACATACTCCAAACTTTTCTTTTGTTTCCTTCATTGCTTGCTCAATATACAGTTTGAATAATATCGGGGATAGGCTACAACCCTGTCTCACTCCCTTCCCAACCACTGCTTCCCTTTCATACCCCTCAACTCGTATGACTGCCATCTGCTTTCTGTACAAATAGTAAATAGCCTTTTGCTCCCTGTATTTTACCCCTGCCACTTTCAGAATTTGAAAGAGAGTATTCAAATCAACATTGTCAAAAGCTTTCTCTAAGTCTACAAATGCTAGAAACGTAGGTTTGCCTTTCCTTAATCTTTCTTCTAAGATAAGTCGTAGGGTAAGTATTGCCTCACTTGTTCCAACATTTCTACGGAATCCAAACTGATCTTCCCCGAGGACAGCTTCTATCAGTTTTTCCAATTGTCTGTAAAGAATTCGCATTAGTATTTTGCAGCTGTGACTTATTAAACTGATAGTTCGGTAATTTTCACATCTGTCAACACCTGCTTTCTTTGGGATTGGAATTATTATATTCTTCTTGAAGTCTGAGGGTATTTCACCTGTCTCATACATCTTGCTCACCAGATGGTAGAGTTTTGTCAGGACTGGCTCTCCCAAGGCTTTCAGTAGTTCTAATGGAATGTTGTCTACTCCAAGGACCTTGTTTCGACTCAGGTCTTTCAGTGCTTTGTCAAACTCTTCACGCAGTATCATATCTCCCATTTCATCTTCATCTACATCCTCTTCCATTTCCATAATATTGTCCTCAAGTACATCGCCCTTGTATAGACCCTCTATATACTCTTTCCACCTTTCTGCTTTCCCTTCTTTGCTTATAACTGGGTTTCCATCAAAGCTCTTGATATTAAGCTCTTGATATTCATGCAAGTGGTTCCCCTTTCTCCAAAGGTCTCTTTAATTTTCCTGTAGGCAGTATCCATCTTACCCCTAGTGAGATAAGCCTCTACATCCTTACATTTGTCCTCTAGCCATGCCTGCTTAGCCATTTTGCACTTCCTGTCGATCTCATTTTTGAGACGTTTGTATTCCTTTTTTCCTGCTTCATTTGCTGCATTTTTATATTTTCTCCTTTCATCAATTAAATTCAATATTTCTTCTGTTACCCAAGGGTTTCTACTAGCCCTCGTCTTTCTACCTATTTGATCCTCTGCTGCCCTAACTATTGCATCCCTCAAAGCTACCCATTCTTCTTTTACTGTATTTCTTTCCCCCATTCCTGACAGTTGTTCCCTTATGCTCTCCCTGAAACTCTGTACAACCTCTGGTTCTTTCAGTTTATCCAGGTTCAATCTCTTCAAATTCCCACCTTTTTGCAGTTTCTTCAGTTTTAATCTACAGCTCATAACCAATAGATTGTGGTCAGAGTCCACATCTGCCCCTAGCAATGTTTTACAATTTAAAACCTGGTTCCTAGATTAGATTAGATTAGATTTACTTTCATTCCAATTGATCCGTAGTGAGGAGGTCCTCCTGGATGTGGAACATGTCAGAAAAACAACAATACATGACAAATATTTACAACTAAAACAAATAAACTAATGTACCATTCCACAGGTCCCAAGTGGAATGATCGTCATTTTTAATGAACACTAAGAGTCATTTTACAAATACTATTGCACTGAATTTAAAATAAAAAACGTTTTTTATTTATTTATAAGGTAATAAACATGTAATACAACTACTGTAATACTTATTTACAATGAACACATTACTGCACTGAAATGGTGCAGAAGTTAGATTATACTTACACACACACACACACACACACACACAAATTTTCATTGAACACATTACTGCACTGAAATTGTGCAGAAGTTATGTTGTACTTATATACAAATCAGTTGGTTTTACTAAGAAATTCATCAATGGAGTAGAAGGAGTTGGCCACCAATAAATCCTTTAGGCTTCTCTTAAACTGAATTTCATTGGTTGTTAAGCTTTTTATGGCTGCTGGCAAGTTATTGAAAATGTGTGTTCCTGAATAATGCACACCTTTTTGTACAAGACTAAGTGACTTTAAATTCTTGTGAAGATTATTCTTATTTCTAGTATTGATTCCATGAATTGAGCTGTTGGTTTGAAAAAGTGATATATTTTTAATGACAAATTTCATTAAGGAATAAATATACTGGGAAGCTGTAGTTAGTATCCCTAGTTCCCTAAACAGGCTTCTGCAGGATGTTCTTGAGTTCACACCACATATAATTCTTACTGCACGTTTTTGTGCCCGGAAAAACTTTAGCTTGGCTTGATGAATTACCCCAAAAAATAATCCCATATGATATTATGGAATGAAAGTAAGCATAGTATGCCAGCTTTTTCATTTTTATATCCCCTACGTCTGACAAAATTCGCATTGCAAACAGAGATTTGTTAAGACGCTTCAGCAGTTCTGTGGTGTGCTCCTCCCAATTGAATTTATTATCAAGCTGTAATCCCAAGAATTTAACACTGTCCACTTCTTCTATCTTCTTGTCATCATATGTTAGACATATACTCTTGGGACACCCCTTACAAGTTCTGAACTGCATGTAGTGTGTTTTTTCAAAGTTTAGTGACAAAGAATTGGCTAGGAACCAGTGATTAATGTCCACAAATATTTTATTGGCTGATCTTTCTAAGACTACACTTGATTTGCTATTTATTGCAATGTTTGTATCATCGGCAAACAAAACAAACTTGGCATCTGGTAATGTTACTGATGAAAGGTCATTGATATACACAAGAAAAAGTAAGGGCCCCAAAATGGAACCTTGTGGGACCCCACATGTAACTAGTTCCCAGTTGGATGATGCCTGATAGACATGTATCAAGCTCTTTCCTAATAACACCCTTTGTTTCCTGCCAGAGATATAAGATTTGAACCATTTTGCAGCATTTCCTGTTACACTATAATATTCTAGTTTACTTAAAAGGATATTGTGATTTACACAGTCAAATGCCTTTGATAGATCACAAAATATACCAGTTGCCTGCAATTTTTTGTCTAATGAATTAAGCACATTTTCACTGTAAGTGAAGATAGCCTTCTCAATATCAGAACCTTTTAGAAATCCAAACTGTGACTTTGACAGTATGTTATTTGAGATAAGATGGTTATAAAGACGACAGTACATTACTTTTTCGAAAATTTTTGAGAATGCTGGTAACAGTGAAATTGGACAGAAATTTGATGCTATTTCTTTATCTCCCTTTTTAAACAGTGGCTTAACTTCAGCATATTTCAGCCATTCAGGAAATATTCCACTGATAAACGATTGGTTACACAGATAGCTTAATATGTTACTTAGCTCAGAATCACATTCTTTAATTAACTTTGTTGATATTTCATCATACCCACTAGATGTTTTTGATTTTAAAGATTTTATGATGGACATTATTTCTGTTGGGGTAGTGAGGGTCAAATTCATATTATGGAAATTACTTGAAATGTCTGGTCTAAGGTAATCCATAGCAGCATCTACCGAACCTGACAACCCCATCTTTTCAGTAACAGTTATAAAATGTTTGTTAAAAAGTTCTGCAACACTATACACATCTGTCACCAATGTATCATTTACTCTTAATGCTATTTGTTCCTCTTCATGTCTGGTCCTACCGGTCTCCTCCTTCACTATATCCCATATTGTATTTATTTTGTTATCTGATATGACTATCTTTTCCTTGTAATATATTTGCTTTGACATCCATATTACAGTCTTTAATATTTTGCAGTATTTCTTATAATGTGCTATAGCATCAACATTGGAAATGTTTCGGATTGACAGATACAGTTTTCTTTTTGTTTTACAAGATACCCTTATTCCTCGAGTAATCCATGGCTTCTTTTTAGATTTTCCTCTAACCTTGGTAAGTTTTGGGGGAAAGCAGTGTTCAAATAAGGTAAGCACTTTATTAGCAAAAATGTTATATTTTTCATTCATGCCATGAGCACTGTAAACATCAGTCCAGTGAATGTCTCTGAGGAGTGTCCTAAAATAATCAATTTTTGGCTTACTGATTACCCTCTTGAGCTCAGATTTAACAGATTTTATATCCTGTTCAGTATTAACATTTAACAGAAGGAACTGCATGTCATGGTCTGAGAGGCCATTGGCTATTGGTTTTGTAATATAATTTTGTTCATTGGACTTTTCTATAAAGATATTATCAATGGCTGTTTGTGAGCAAGTGGCTATCCTAGTGGGGAACTTTACTGTAGGAATTAAGTTGAATGATAGTGTTACTAACTCAAATAAGTTCTTATTCGGAGAGTCTTTAAGGAAATCTACATTGAAATCACCAGCAACCACTATTTCTTTGTTTTTGGTTATTAAATGGGCCAGTACAGCTTCAAGGTGGTTTACAAACAGATTAAAGTTACCTGCAGGTGCTCGATATACACTTAATATTATGAAAGATTTTTTGTGAAAATCTAATTCTGTTGCACATGCTTCCATATGCTGTTCTAGGCAAAATTTATGAATGTCTATGTTCTTAAATTTATGACAGTTTCTCCATTTCTGATCTACAAAAGTGAGATGCTAACCTAAACCCTGTAACACTTAAAAGTTCTATACCAGTGGTCACATGATGTTCAGAGAGGCAGATTATGTCAGCTGGGTTTGAAGACTCTAATTCATCTATGCATATAGTTAATTCATTAATTTTATTTCTCAGTCCTCGAATATTTTGATGCAATAAAGATAGCTGACATTTCACATTGTCTGAGTTAAAATTGGGTGGAGTTAAAATATCTGCTGACAGTTGAAAATTCTTAACCAATGGCTGTTTATGCTGATGTAATAAGCTGGAATTATGTTTTTTGATTTCTTTTTCAAACTGAAGGTTTGTCTCAGTTCTAACCTCTCTTAAAATTTGCTTTCTTTCTGTCCTCCCTACCCTAAAAAAGGGTTTTTTCTGAATCCTATAACCACTGGTATTTTACCACTCATGACAGTGCCTCCCCCCTTTAACTTTCCTGCTATTTCCCCAGCCAATTTACCCTTCCCCTTCCTGTTGAGGTGAAGGCCATGCCTAGTATAATCCCACCTACTGAGAGAATCAACATGAACCACACCAATGTGTGACCCCGCACCCGACATGAGCAGCCGTTCCAGCTCCAAATTAACTCTCTTGACAGAAGAGTTCAAATGAGGTCGGTCATGGCGCCCAAGAACAGATACAAACTCAACACTAGTATGCTTCGATGCTGATGCAATCTTCGCCAGGTCACACTCTATACTGTACCCAGGATTTCTGTCAATACTGTTACCTGCCCCACCCACTATAACCACGGTGTCTTCCTTAGTGAAATCTTTGCAAAGTGATCCTAAATCCTCTGTCACCTGCTCCAGACCAGCACTAGGTTTAAAAAAATTGGTGACCTGGTATTCTGATCCTAGTTCATCCTGCAAGAGTTGGCCAACACCTCTTCCATGGGAACTACCTAACAACAACACTTTCTTTCTCTTTTCTGATTTCCCTACATTCTTACTTTTCAATCTGCTGCTGAAAGTTTGTTGTGCCCTGTCTACACCTGCAACTGCTTGAGGCTCACCAGCTTCTAACTGAAGCAACAGGTCAAATCTATTTTCCACATTCACCATAAAGCTGTCAGACAAAGTTCTAGGCCTGTTCCTCCTGTTGCCTGTTGCCACTTCCCACCTCTCTTTACCCTTCTCCCTCCTTAACCTGTCAAGATCTCCCCTGGCCTTGTCTAATTCAGCCTGAAGGACAGCAATTTTCCCCTCCTGTTCCAGTATCTTCCTGTCTCTACTACAAATCCTACAAAACCACTGATGAGTCTGTCTTACCATTATATAATCTATCTGATACCTTTTAGTATCTCCAGGGTTCTTCTATGTATACAACCTTCTTTCATGATTCTTGAACGAAGTGTTAGTTATGATTAAGTTATGCTCTGTGCAAAATTCTACCAGACGGCTTCCTGTTTTATTTCTTAGCCCCAATCCATGTTCACCTACTATGTTTCCTTCTCTCCCTTTTCCTACTGACGAATTCCAGTCACCCATGACTATTAAATTTTCATCTCCCTTCACTATCTGCATAATTTCTTTTATTTCATCATACATTTCTTCAATTTCTTCGTCTTCTGCAGAGCTAGTCGGCATATAAACTTGTACCACTGTGGTAGGCGTGGGCTTCGTACCTATCTTGGCCACAATAATGCGTTCACTATGCTGTTTATAGTAGCTTACCCATACTCCTATTTTTTTTTATTCATTATTAAACCTACTCCTGCATTACCCATATTTGATTTTCTATTTATAACCCTCTATTCACCTGACCAAAAGTCTTGTTCCTCCTGCCACCGAACTTCGCTAATTCCCACCATATCTAACTTTAACCTATCCATTTCCCTTTTTAAATTTTCTAACCTACCTGCCCAATTAAGGGATCTGATATTCCACGCTCCGATCCATAGAACACCAGTTTTCTTTCTCCTGATAATGACGTCCTCGAGTAGTCCCCGCCCGGAGATCCGAATGGGGGACTATTTTACCTCCAGAATATTTTACTCAAGAGGACGCCATCATCATTTAACCATACAGTAAAGCTGCATGCCCTCGGGAAAAATTACGGCTGTAGTTTCCCCTTGCTTTCAGCCGTTCGCAGTACCAGAACAGCAAGGCCATTTTGGTTAGTGTTACAAGGCCAGATCAGTCAATCATCCAGACTGTTGCCCCTGCAACTACTGAAAAGGCTGCTGCCCCTTTTCAGGAACCACACATTTGTCTGGCCTCTCAACAGATACCCCTCCGTTGTGGTTGCACCTACGGTACGGCTATCTGTATCGTTGAGGCACGCAAGCCTCCCCACCAACGGCAAGGTCCATGGTTCATGGGTTCCAGTACAAACGAGCTTTATATCAATGAAAAGAGGAATTTTTAAAATTTCTTTCATGATGTTTGATATCAATTTAAAACTTTCAAGAATCCGTCAGACATCATCCTCTGAGACACACAGTCTGTCTGTGCTTTTTCATTTGCACACACTCCCAGTCTGCTTAAACTGCTTAAACCAACAGCTAATGCTTTTGCGAGTTGGTGGCTGAATACCGCTGCACTGCAATTTGCAACTCACTTTCCACGAAGTCAAGAATGCAGAAAACCTCGTGCTCCATAGTCGCCATCTCACGCACAACTGACAGTGGAAGGGAATGGTGGCCCTATTGCTACACAAACTCTACTGGCCACTTCTGAAACCATCACTGCCCGCCTGCCGCCTCCCCCTCCCTCCCGGCCATGAATATTTGCTTTAATTGTATGGTGCAGAAAGACTGAGAAAGTTGTATACATTTATTATATTTGTCTCATTCATAAACATGCTTTTGCAGTTTCTGAATAAAAGTCCCACATCTTGTTTCTTGAAACTAGCTTGTGCTTGAATTTTTACCAAAGATCAAAATTTGCAAGGCTCTTCCATTGGCTTTAATCCCACCTTCCATGAGCCCTTTCTACACAACACTGCATAGCAATCTTTTGGGCTTTTTGAACTCATCCATTATATACATGCTCTCCATACACTAATTTTTACTCTATTAAATTTCATTTCTAGCACAAAATCTGCTGTGACCTGTCCTTGGAATTTTCTTGGGTGATATCATCTAAACAACTAAAAATTGCAGCAATAAGCCAAATTTCACTTTGAGAAGTGAAGACTACAGAAATGCAGACATAAGAAACAGACAATACATACAGAGCATTACAGATTCTGAATCATTCTTACAGAATAAAGGAAGATTTAGAATTTAATCTCTTGTCGTCAAAAAAGTCACTACATATTGGAGTATTAGCTATACCTGGACAAGGATGGGAAAGGTAATGACTTTATTCTAGCTAAAATAATAATTCCAACATTGCCTGAAATGATTCAGTGAAACAAAAGAAACCTAACTCTGGGTGTTCACACAGGGATATGAACACTGCTCTGTTTAAATGAGAGTCCAGTATCTCAACTACTGTACCATCAAGTTTTTGAGTCTTTAGACTAAAAGTAATATCAAATATGCTTATTATCCCTGATGGGGTAATGACTGCAGCATAATCATTTTTAATCTTTATTGGTTTCGAGGATTGTGAACCTACTGCTATTTGCACAAGATGGAGATACTTAACATGGCTACCCCTACTATTTCACAAAGAAACTAGAACAAGGTTTTAACAACTAATAGCACAATGGGACAGGGGCTATGTAAACATCGCATGACATACAAGATACCATGCTGGTTGCTTTCACAACCACAATGTATAATGTTTGGCACCCTTTTTTGAACAAAGAAAGGAATATTGGCATTTAAAGTCAGTCAATGAGGAGGTCACTTACACAGATGTTTAGTGAATATTTTAACAAGCATCATTATCACTATACTCTTCTTAACATATGAGTCATTCCACGTCAAAGGGATCAATATTAAAAAGTGTTCCCACTTGACCCTCTCCAAATTTAATGAAATTTGGTGTGAAGGTTCTATATGGTCTTTGATGGTTATATAGCAAATTTCAGTCCAGTATCTTCAATGGTTGAAGTTTTAGGGGCTTATAAAGAGAGGCTACTCATCTTCACATCACATAAGAAGGTGCAAATGTGCCAAGTTTGCTAGGCTTTTTTAAAAGTTCTAGCAGACATTTGATCATTTGCTTTAATACACATAGACAACTTTTTATGCTGAATCACACCTTGGCAAAAATTAGGGATTTAGCTTTGTGATGGCATTGGGGAAACAGCAAAAACATTAGAAGCCCGTGCTAGTCTGCAGAGGCCCTTAGATAACCAAATATTGATTCCCTATGATTTATTCAAATTCTGCGATGTGAGTATTCCATGCATAAAGTTTTTATGTCCCAAATGAAGAGACTGAAAAAATTCAGCCTGATCAAGAAACAAGGTTTGCCATGGGACATACAATACCTGGAACAAGAGAAAGTCATAAATTTAAGCCAATTAATTGTAATCAGCTCAGAGTAAGCAGAGTTTCCAATGATGCTACAGCATTCACAGTTCATGCCTTCGAAGCAGATGAAGCAACTCCAGCAATCTCTATTGCAAGTTTACAACCAGGACAATGTGTTGCATGTATGTATGATAATTTTTGGTGGGTTGGAAATGTGTGTAAAGTTTAACATGAACAACAAGATGTCCTCATCAGCTTTATGCACCCACATGGTTCTGCTCACTCCTTCCACTGGCCAGCTGCTAAAGACACCTGCTGGATTCCTGAGCAATATATTTTCATGACTTTTTAGAAGCACCATCATCATCATCATCATCATCATCGTCATCATAATCATCAGGAAGACAATACAGTTATCCACAATCTGCCCTTGAAAAATTGTAGAACTGTTTAACCAAAAATGGAACAGACTCTTGGCATTTTTGTTTTGCAAATTTGCTGTGTAGTGTTCACAGTTGATTTTATGACGTGTTAAAGTAATGTTTAAAACTGATTTATACACTGGAATTAAAAAAAAAATTAATTATAGGACTTAATCAGCAAAATATTTCACTTTTCAATCTTCTAGAAGTGCTAAAATAATAACTTGTGAAACATATTCTTACTCATCAAGATCCAGAAATCAAACAATATAGCTTGGAAAGCTTGAACCATACTCTCTCCAACTGAAGCAAGGAAAAAAAAGCATTGAACAAAACACAGTTCAGATACTGCCCCCCCCCCTTCTGAAAATACCCAAAAATTTGCATGTAGAAAATTTTGGCCAAATTTGGAGAAGCTTATCTTTTCATCTAGGCACCCAATTTTAATTACATTTGATTCATATATAGAAATCACAGTTAGGAATAACCCTCTGAAGTTTTGGTGTGATTGGTTCATATGAAAAGTAGCAATGGTCAGTCAAACATTGGCTCTCGGAATAGTGCACTGAATTTTTTAGCCACTTTAGAGGCTTGTATCTGTATTTAGGTGTGGCTAAATCCCTATTTTTTGCCATGGTGAGATTCAGCATAAAAAGTTTTCTATGTATATTAAAGCAAATGATCAAATGTCTGCTAGAAATTTTAAAAAAGCCTAGCAAACTTGGTACATTTGCACCTTTGCACGTGATGCGAAGATGAGTAGCCTCTCTTTAAAAACCCCTAAAAATTCAACTACTGAAGACACTGGACTGAAATTTGGTGTACAACCACCTAAGACCATATAGAACCTTCACACCAAGTTTCATTAGATATGGAGAGGGACGAGTGGGGACCCCTAGTCCCCTTGACGTGGAATGACCCATGTGCTAGAGTGTAACACTAAATACAAACACTGAGATGGAATCTAGTGCATCAGAAATGACATTTTATGCACATTCCACCATGTGTAAGTGTAAAGAAAAATAAAATTAAATGGTGAGTAACGTTAATCATCATCATCATCATCTTGGACAGTTTCTAGCCACTGGCTGGGTCTGTCGGGAACACAAGCCTCTCCATCGTGTTCTGTCTTTCCACCATTCCACCTCTTCCACCTTCGTCCAGTTCTCTCCTCTTCTCGTCACACATTCCTTCACTCCCTTCACCCATCTATCTCTTGGTCTTCCTCTGGGCCTCTTCCCCTCCAGTTGCAGATCAAACATCCTCTTTGGAATTCTTCCCTCATCCATTCTCTTCATGTGTCCATACCACTGCAGTCTTGATTTTTCTATCCTGTCCTGTACTGGTTCCTCCTTTAGTCTTTCCCTCATACACACATTTCGCAATCTGTCTCATCTTGTTACACTCAACCTGCTCCTCTGGAACTTCATTTCACTAGCCTGTATTCTACTTTTGTCGCTTTTGTGCATTACCCATGTCTCACTTCCGTATGCCAATATGGGGACAAAGTAGGTTCGGTATATAATTCCCTTGGATTTCTGTGGCACCTCCTTGCTCCAAATAAGCCCCCTAATGCATTTATAGAACTGCCCTGCTTTTCTGCACCTTTCATTTATTTCCATTGCGTTTCCCCCCTTACTTTCAATCATGCTTCCCAGGTACTTGAAGTTCTCTACCACTTGTAGTTTTTCCCCTCCACAAGTTATATCCACATTTGGCCTATTCTTCTTCCTTGTTGTGACAATTATTTCACTTTTCTTTGCAGAGAAATGCATTCCATATTGTGCTGCCGTTGCCTCCCATGCATCTAACTGCTCTTGCACCTCCTTCTCGCAATTTCCCCATAACATCAGGTCATCGGCAAAAAGCACTGCTTTCATTTTATGATCTCCAATTGCATCTGATACTTGCTGTAGGATTTCATCCATAACAATAATAAACAATAAAGGCGAAAGTGCACTTCCCTGTCGCAGCCCATTTTCCAGCTTGAACCATGCAGTACATTCCCTCCCCACTTTCACACAACTCTCACTTCCCTCATACATTTTTCTGACTTTACGTGTTATCTCTTCATCTATCCCTTTTGCGTTCAGCACATCCCAGAGCTTGTCCCTACAGATACTGTCATACGCCTTCTCAATATCTAAAAAGGCCATGATTAAGTCCTTCCCGTACTCATAGTGCCTTTCCTGCAGTTGCCTTACCGCAAATATGAGGTCCGTTGTTGATCTTCCCGGTCTGAAACCGTACTGCTCCTCTTGCAGTCTACTTTCAATACTGCTTCTTATTCTCTTCTCCAGGATCTTTTCATAGATTTTTCCACAGTGGCATAGCAGGGTGATTCCTCTGTAGTTCTCACATCTCCTTTTATCCCCTTTCTTGAAGATCGGGACTATAATTCCTTTCTTCCAATCCTCAGGAATTCTGTTCTCCTTCCACACCACCCTCAGCACTCTGTATAGCCACTGGGTTCCTACTTCTCCTGCTGCTCGTATCATATCCACTGTTACTTCGTCCCAACCTGGTGCCTTGCCCCCTTTCATCCTCTTTATGGCTTCTTCCACTTCATTCCAAGTTAGATCATCAATTTCCCCACTATTACAATCGTCTGCTGCCTTATGCTCTCCATCGCTGTTAGTTGCCCGCTTGGCGGCATTCAACAGATCTTCAAAGTACTCCTTCCAAATCTTTTTGAGCTCATGCATTTCCTCCACAACTCTTCCATTATTATCCATGATCCTCAGGCACTCGCTTCTGTCGTTCCTCTTATTTCTTACCATGGTGTAAAGTACTTTTTTGTTCCCTTCACTGTCCTCTTCTAACATTCTTGTCCATTTTTCCATCCACTTCTTCTTCTCCGCCCTTACTATGGTCTGTGCCGCTTTCTTGCTTTCCTTATATTTTACCCTAGCTTCCTCTGTTCGGGTCTGGAACCATTCTCTGAAGGCTTTGTTCTTTCGAAGTACTGCCTCTTTACATATGTTGTTCCACCATGGGGTTTCCTTACTTCTCCTCTTTGTGCTAGTTCTTCCGCACACAGTCACAGCTGCCTCAACTAGAGCCCTCTTAAAATCTCTCCATTCTTCTTCCACTGTTCTCTGATCTTCCTTTGGCAGCTTCTTCCTGATCAGTGTCTGGTACTGGGTCCTCCGTTCATCCTCTTTCAGCATCCATGTCTTCAACCTTTTCTCCTGTATATCTGTTGCCTCCTATCTTTTTTCTCTCTCAGGGTGGATACCAGGTAACACTCACAAGTGGTTGCTTTAAGCTGGTTTAAGGTTGGGGTGTGGGGAGTATCGCTGAAGTGGCACATTCCACGAAGAGGACTTCCTCATTCATTGTTGGAAAATATGAATTATATCTCAAAGAAAAATGAAGCTAGAATCACGCGTTGATCAGTGTGGTTTGGCAGTAGAAAAAGGAAGGCCGAAGTTTTGAATTTCATGTTTAAGATATTGTTCATGCAGGAGAATCGTACAAATGTACCTTTTTTTGACCATCGCACAGAGTCCTGGATGGGTGACATAGCAATAAGCATCCCTGACACATGGAAACAACTGAAAGAGTTGAAAATAAATAAGTCACCAGGTCCGGATGGAATCCCAATTCGGTTTTACAAAGAGTACTCTACATCACTGGCCCCTTACTTAGTTTGCATTTACTGCGAATCTCTCCACCAGTGCGAAGTGACAAGCGACTGAAAAAAAAAGCACAGGTGACTCCTGTATGTACGAAGAGTAAAAGAATGGACTCGCAAAATTACATACTAATATTCTTACCATCAGCTTACTGCAGAATTCTAGTGCATATTCTGAGTTCGAATATAACAAATTTCCCAGAGACTGAAAAGCTCTTGTCCATGAATCAGCACAGCTTTAGAAGTATATTTCATGCGAAACCCAGCTTGCTCTTTTCTCGTGTGATACTGCGAACTATGGATGAAGGGCAAGAGGCAGATTCTATATTTCTAGATTTCCGAAAAGTATTTGACACGGTACCTCACTGCAGATTGTTAACAAAGGTATGTGCATATGGAATATGCTCCCCGATATGTGACTGGCTCAAACTCAGAACGTTGTCCTCGATGGTGAGTACTCGTCAGAGACAGGGGTAACATCAGGAGCGCCCCAGGGAAGTGTAATAGGACTGTTACTATTTTCTACGTAATAAATGATTTGGCAGACAGGGTGGGCAGCAATCTATGGTCGTTCACTGATGACACTGTGGTGCACAGGAAGTTTTCAAAGATCAGTGACTGCAGGACGATACAAGATGACCTGGACAAAATGTCTAGATGGTGTGATGGATGCCAGCTGATTCTAAATGTAGAAAAATGAAGTTAATGTGGATGAGTAGGAAAAACAAACCCATAATGCTTAGATACAGCAGTTGTAATGTCCTGCTTGACACAGTTACATCATTTAAATATCTGGGCATAATGTTGCGAAGTGATACAAAATGGAACGGGCATATAAGAATTGTGGTAGGAAATATGAATGGTAGACTTCTGTTCATTGGGAGAATTTTAGGAAAGTGGTACGACACCATATTCTAAAAGTCGTGACCACCTTTCTCTTTTTGTAAAGATATGTGAGCTGCTGATAAATATTACTATGATGGTATTTCAGTCTACACAATTTCATACATTTATTTGCATGTGACAAAAGTAACTTCCAGTTTGATGAAGTGGAGGATACAGTATCTTCTTCTTTTGTGTTTAATGAAAGAGTAATCACATCATTGTACGCTTGTTACAACATAAAGAGTAAGGTTTTGATAATAACATAAAGCACATTTCAATACAGAATAATATAAAGCACATTTCAATACAGAGTGATCACATATTGTGAAGTAATGATTACTAGGTACACTACTAATAAAAACACCACTACAGTAGCTCAGCAACTTCAATACTTAGCAGGATATGTTCACTGATTATTTCACAACACATTTATTTATAAGTGTATTAAGTTTATAACAGAGGTGTTTTGAGCAGATGGAAGTATTCCTTTGCCCACTGATTAACTCTGTACATGTATGGTGTCCATATTAATCATTATCAGTGTAACATAGTCGTCTCAAAGTGTTGCTCATTAATATTTGTGTTCCTTTCAATAACACAAGTTTGTCATTTCCTTTCATTAAAACTCTTATTTGTGTGGCAAAATACAAGCTCTACATCTCAGAGAGAGAGAGAGAGAGAGAGAGATCAATAAAGTGAATGCTAATTATTTACTACACGCGAGTGTCTGCTCACAAACATTTACGAGTGAGTGTGCCGCTCATAGTCAATTATAGGTGAATAAATCTGGGTGGGGCATCGCATGCCACACATCATGCGGTAGCTTGTGGAGTATGCAAGTAGATGTAGATGTAGATTTTCAGTTGGGGAGGGCAATACCCAATGTATCTCTGGGAGAGTGAGTCGTCATTTCGGCACATGATGTAGTACAATCAATATACAAACTCAATGTTACGATGGAATATTGTGTGACTTAGGCTGAAATATTAAGATACAGAATGTTGTTATTTATGAACTAAAGGATTCGGCAGAAACAGTGCTAGCTCACAAGAGTGAATTTTGAATTATTGTGTATTATCTGTTTGGTTAACTTCAGAGACAAGAACATACTTCAGACAAAACAATTTGTACAGTTGACAGTTCTTTCCAGCACTACATGTGGGACTACTCATTATCATTCAAAAATGCAACAGCTAACATGATCAGATTAATCCTTATTGAACTGAGGATTATCACTTTCTTCCACTCACCCTGTACGTGAAGAAATTTTTTCATTTTAGTTTTGATTACTGATGTCTTAATAAACAAGAATACTTCAAGGAAGTTCATTTCACAAAATTCAACTATTTGGAGATAACTACAAGATTTTGTTGACAACAAATTTTACTTTCTATCAAGAACGTGCACTCAAAAGAGCAAGGAAAATATAATAATTACTTTTTCATAGCAGTGGTATGGTCAAACTGTTTTAATGAAGTGATTAATTCTCAAAGAACACAGCACTGCTCAGGATACAACATGGAAGTGCCATAGGATCGTTAAAATCAAAACTATAGCCGCTTCAAAATCATAGTAGATAACAGTGCTCTGTGTATTAATCATGCAATAAAAAATTTCTCTCTCAACATACGAGGTCGTTCAAAAAATTCCAGAACATTCGTAATTTCGCGCCAACGGTATGTCGGAGCAAAATGCAACTAGCATCTCTGCACAGGCCTGTGTTTAATGTGTAATTGCCGGAAGTTTCATTGTTATACATCTGTTATTTACTGTTCAATGCTGTAGAGTAGAAAGTTGTGTCGCACAGCATGCAAATTTTGAGATGGCACAGCTATACATGCAATGCATATGCATTAAACTCAAGAAAACCTTTACAGAGACACACACTAAGTGGCGCAAGAAGCCTACATTGCTGAGTGCTTAGCCATATTCAGTGTTATGAATGGTTCACAAGTTCAAGATGACCCTCATTCAGGATACCCTTCAACGTCTACCGACAACGCTCATGTAAGGAACGTCAACAAAACTGCATGCACCAATCGAACACTGACTGTCCAAGAGACTGCAGAAGAATGTACACTCCTGGAAATGGAAAAAAGAACACATTGACACCGGTGTGTCAGACCCACCATACTTGCTCCGGACACTGCGAGAGGGCTGTACAAGCAATGATCACACGCACGGCACAGCAGACACACCAGGAACCGCGGTGTTGGCCGTCGAATGGCGCTAGCTGCGCAGCATTTGTGCACCGCCGCCGTCAGTGTCAGCCAGTTTGCCGTGGCATACGGAGCTCCATCGCAGTCTTTAACACTGGTAGCATGCCGCGAGACAGCGTGGACGTGAACCGTACGTGCAGTTGACGGACTTTGAGCGAGGGCGTATAGTGGGCATGCGGGAGGCCGGGTGGACGTACCACCGAATTGCTCAACACGTGGGGCGTGAGGTCTCCACAGTACATCGATGTTGTCGCCAGTGGTCAGCGGAAGGTGCACGTGCCCGTCGACCTGGGACCGGACCGCAGCGACGCACGGATGCACGCCAAGACCGTAGGATCCTACGCAGTGCCGTAGGGGACCGCACCGCCACTTCCCAGAAAATTAGGGACACTGTTGCTCCTGGGGTATCGGCGAGGACCGTTCGCAACTGTCTCCATGAAGCTGTGCTACGGTCCCGCACACCGTTAGGCCGTCTTCCGCTCACGCCCCAACATCGTGCAGCCCGCCTCCAGTGGTGTCGCGACAGGCGTGAATGGAGGGACGAATGGAGACGTGTCGTCTTCAGCGATGAGAGTCGCTTCTGCCTTGGTGCCAATGATGGTAGTATGCGTGTTTGGCGCCGTGCAGGTGAGCGCCACAATCAGGACTGCATACGACCGAGGCACACAGGGCCAACACACGGCATCATGGTGTGGGGAGCGATCTCCTACACTGGCCATACACCACTGGTGATCGTCGAGGGGACACTGAATAGTGCACGGTACATCCAAACCGTCATCGAACCCATCGTTCTACCATTCCTAGACCGGCAAGGGAACTTGCTGTTCCAACAGGACAATGCACGTCCGCATGTATCCCGTGCCACCCAACGTGCTCTAGAAGGTGTAATTCAACTACCCTGGCCAGCAAGATCTCCGGATCTGTCCCCCATTGAGCACGTTTGGGACTGGATGAAGCGTCGTCTCACGCGGTCTGCACGTCCAGCACGAACGCTGGTCCAACTGAGGCGCCAGGTGGAAATGGCGTGGCAAGCCGTTCCACGGGACTACATCCAGCATCTCTACGATCGTCTCCATGGGAGAATAGCAGCCTGCATTGCTGCGAAAGGTAGATATACACTGTACTAGTGCCGACATTGTGCATGCTCTGTTGCCTGTGTCTATATGCCTGTGGTTCTGTCAGTGTGATCATGTGATGTATCTGACCCCAGGAATGTGTCAATAAAGTTTCCCCTTCCTGGGACAACGAATTCACGGTGTTCTTATTTCAATTTCCAGGAGTGTATTATTTAGGTTTGATCGCCATGAAATCCTGATACAGGATCTTGGTGTGCATCATGCTGCCACCAAGTTTGTCCCATGGCTCATGAACCAAGACCAGAAAGACCCTTGCCTTGAAATTTGTGAAGAGTTTTCGTATCGCGCAAATGAGAATTAGAATTCCTTAAGAGAATCATCACTGGTGATGAGATGTGGGTCTACAGTTATGATGTTGAGACCAAGGTTCAGTCTTCACAATGGGTTGGGAAAGGTACTCCATGACCAAAAAATGTCAAAGCCATGCTGACAGTTTTCTCTGACTTTGAAGGATTAATTCATCAATAGTGACAAACTGTTAATTGACGGTATCATCAGGATGTGTTGCAAAGCCTGCAAGAAAATGTGAAAAGGAAATGGCCTGAAATGTGGCAAGACAAGTCACGGTTCTTGCATCACGAAAACACACCCGCACTTTCATCCCTGTTGGTGCATCACTATTGCACAGAAAACGAAATCACTATGCTGCCTCATCCTCCTTACTCTACAGACCTGGTCCCTGCAGACATTTTTTTATTTTCAAAGTTGAAAACCCCATTGAAAGTATGAAGATTTGAAATGGTAGATGACGTAAATGAAAATTCACAGGCGGTGCTTTGTGCAACAGGCATACCAAGACTGCTTAAATGATGGCGAGAGCAATATATCAATTGTCGACATTGTCGACAAGAGTATTTCCAAGGAGCCCATGCACATTAAGTAAAAGGTAAGTGAAGAAAAATTTTGTGGACAAAGTTCCTGAATTTTTTGGACAGACCATGTACAAAAATTAGTAGACTGCACTACGAATGAAAGGAAATTAGTTTGCAACATCAAGGGCATTACAGTTGGAGCACTAGCTCAGTTGAATACAATGTATTTTTAAATATTGGGTGTGTCCATTTTAAATGACAGAGAATACACATGACATAACCCGTATCACAATGGAGGAATTTTAGAAAATGTCAAAAGCTAAACATTCAACAGTATTTTTAAATTTGTATGTCCGTCAGCCTTTTCCGGCCGATACCATTTCAGCAGCTTGTAACCACATGCTCTGTATCAGTCACAAATATGATTAGTATTAATTTTTTATTTTCATATTTAACTAGAAGCTTTAAGTCAGTCTGTGGTGTTCAGACAGTACAGTTTATGAAATACAGCTAGCAAAAGACAAACACTGATTTGAGAAACCGGTGTAAGTGTAAGGATTTAAAGATTTTTAATGATAATAGTCTAAATCACAATAATTTGATACTTATTCATGGTTTCAGAGTATTTAACCATCTTCAGAAAATGTTTAGATAAAGTGTCCATTGGTGCTACAGCTATGTCGTTTTGTATTGGACACCTGTGGTGCTCCAGGTTAACCAAGATCTGAACATTTTCTAAAGATGAAATAAATAAACCAAAGCAAGAAACATATATTAAATTTTTGCAATTTGGACTGTTGTCAATACGAGTTATTATTACAAAGAATTGCTGTGGGTTCAAAATATGTTACAACTAAAAGACACAAGCAATAAATTTTTACTGCTTTTCAAAATTATGATTGCTTACTGAGTACATAAAGCACCAATACACAACTTAGGCCATAAAGTGCAATAACGGTGTAATCACAGTACAATTTCATTTCTATTGTTACATAAACTAAATCATACTGAGAGCAGAACAGCGTATGTGTAGTTAGGCATGGAAGCCACCTCTGCACAACAGCCAGCAGTGGTTAACACTTTCTTCCAGGTCACAACTCTGACAGATGAAAAACAGCAGTGAAATCATGGATGATTCCACAGTTTATTAAAAGATTCGGCAAATGCTGCGCAGTTATGAAAATCTCAACATGCCTTTAAACACGGGACCCACAGAGAGAGAGACGACAGCCCGTCTCGAGCTGACTCCCAAGGGCAAGTACTGAAGATGTAACAACTCATGACAGGAGCACAGTGTTGTATCGATTGCATGAGTCACAGCCAGTTGAATGCGTAATTTAGCCACACCAGCAGTATGCTCAATAGTTACCCAGTTCTCTGTGCAGTGACCACCTTTCAAGAAGTCTCAACGACACTCAGACATGTGGAATAATCACCTTCCACATTAGAGTGCCCATGTTGACTGTATACAGGGTGGGCCATTGATAGTGACCGGGCCAAATAACTCACGAAATAAGCATCAAACGAAAAAACTACAAAGAACGAAACTCGTCTAGCTTGAAGGGGGAAACCAGATGGCGCTATGTTTGGCCCACTAGATGACGCTGCCATAGGTCAAATGGATATCAACTGCGTTTTTTTAAATAGGAACCCCCATTTTTTATTACATATTCGTGTAGTAAATAAAGAAATATGAATGTTTTAGTTGGAACAACTTTTTTCGCTTTGTGATAGATGGTGCTGTAATAGTCACAAACGTATAAGTACGTGGTATCATGTAACATTCAGCCAGTCCGGACGGTATTTGCTTCGTGATACATTACCCGTGTAAAAATGAACTGTTTACCATTTGCGGAAAAGGTCGATATTGTGTTGATGTATGGCTATTGTGATCAAAATGCCCAACAGACGTGTGATATGTATTTTGCTCGGTATCCTGGACATCATCATCCAAGTTTGCAAGATAGTTACATTATTTAAGGAAACAGGAAGTGTTCAGCCACATGTGAAACATCAACCACGACAAATGATGATGCACAAGTAGGTATTTTAGCTGCTGTCGTGGCTAATCTGCACATCAGTAGCAGACAAATTGCGCGAGAATCGGGAATCTCAAAAACGTCGGCACTGAGAATGCTACATCAACGTGAACTGCACCCGTTACTACAAGATGTTTCACTGCACGACAGAATGATGATGTACTTCCAACATGATGGATGTCCAGCACATAGCTCGCATGCGGTTGAAGCGCTATTGAATAGCATATTTCGTGACAGGTGGATTGGTCGCCGAAGCACCGGATCTGACGTCCCCGGATTTCTTTCTGTGGGGAAAAGTGAAGGATATTTGATATTGTGATCCACCGACAACACCTGACAACATGCATCAGTGCATTGTCAATCCATGTGCGAACATTACAGAAGGCGAATTACTCGCTGTTGAGAGGAATGTCGTTACACGTACTGCCAAATGCATTGAGGTTGACGGACAACATTTTGAGCATTTACTGCATTAATGTGGTATTTACAGGTAATCACGCTGTAACAGCATGTGTTCTCAGAAATGATAAGTTCACAAAGGTACATGTATCACATTGGAACAATGGAAATAAAATGTTTTAACGTACCTACGTTCTGTATTTTAATTTAAAAAACCTAGCTGTTACCAACTGTTTGTCTGAAACTGTGAGCCATATGTTTGTGACTATTACAGCGCCATCTATCACAAAGCGAAAAAAGTGGTCCAACTAAAACATTCATATTTCTTTATGTACTATATGAATATGTAATAAAAAAAATGGGGGTTCCTTTTTTTTTTTTTTTTTTAAATATGCAGTTGATATCCGTTTGACCTATGGCAGCGCCATCTAGCAGGCCAACTATAGCGCCATCTGGATTCCCCCTTCAAGCTAGACAAGTTTCGTTCTTTGTAGTTTTTTTTTTCATTTGACACTTATTTCGTGAGATATTTGGCCTGGTCACGATCAATGGACCACCCTGTATATACCCTGGGCCAGCCAAGCAGGTCATCAGCATGACTCCACTACGCATCAAGATGTGCCGTGTGACAGGGGTTGCCGACTGACTTCTGATGCAGCTACCACCAATGCAGCCAGGTTACGAACCTACGACTGCTGCCTGACGCCCTAGCCACCATGCTGCCTTCACTCTGTCGCCGTCACTGTAGGCCACCTGCTGGGATACTACCACTATCTCGTGGTCTGAGTTATGCACTGAAGTCCTCCCAGCTCTGTGCTGCAGGGGAAAGATCACCACCATGCATCACTCTCCAGCGATCAGTTCAAAGTTTAAGACTGGGCAACACATATGTTGCATCACTGGGGCAATGGGCCATCATACCAGAAGTCTACGACCACCTTTGCCATCTCAGCTATCAGCATCAGGGAGTATGCGTGTTGCTGGAAAGCAGCACACAAACTCCAAGGCCATCTGTCGCACCTACTGTACCGATGCAGGGACAACATGGGTCGACAACAGGCTGCACCGTGAGGAGAGGGCACACCAGTAGTTGTTCAAGCTTACTGGAATAATAAGGAATTTACTTGCACATTGACAGTCTTGCTGCAGCCACCCATAACAGACTCCCGTCTCTCTCATCAATCGTATAAACACGATACTCCTAAGTGGGAAAGCTGAAGGCCTCGAAATACCTGAACAACAGTGCAGTTGGAAACAAAAGTTACTGATGTAAATTGCAATGGAGATTCTACATGTGTAACAGCAGTGAATGTAAGTAGCAACAAGTGCATGTCCTATATCACTCATGGTGTCCATGTATCGTTAGATTTGTACCCTTCACAACTTCTTGTCCCCATTATGGACAGACTCAGTCATGGTACCTGGAGGGGACCCAAGGGATAAACGAAAGACACAGGTTGTGTGCACAAAATGTAATTTACATTGGCATGCACCTCCATGCATCAAATCATATAATACAGTTTGCTTGGTATGTTCACAAAGGGGCATTATACCTGGTAGTGCAGAGAAAACATGGGGCTAAACTGAGGAAGCCAAAAGGTACTGAGAAAATTTAGACAATACACAAATATAAGTATGGGCTGCTTTAAATAGAGAAGCAGGAATTTAGTAATCTATATTAGTCTGAACAAAGTAGGATGAATGCTATAGATAGTTAAAGGATATACTAGGAAACAGGACAACTATTAGCGAAGAACATATACTCAGACAAGCAGCAGGGCAATAGTTCGAGAATACTGTTTAGTTCTCAGAGGTAAGATGGATGTAGAAAGCACTGATGAACAATAATATAGATCAAGTGACATAACTCTATGGATTACTAAGGTTTCCCTGTCTTTTCACCATGTGACACTGACTCAACGCAGCAAGACGCTGAATACTACACATATGCATGATGATCATTAGATGCACATCATCCAGGTACCTCAAGATGCAGTGAACATGATAGCAAAAAATCCAACTAAGCTACATGTCATACATAGAGATTTGACATTACGTGAGAATGCAGTGGGTATAATGGAAATATTATGAAATATCACAGGTGTATTAATGGAGCAGGAAGCTAGCTGAGAAGTAACTGCAACCCAGGAAGTAAGTCAGTGATATCAAGGTGTTCATACAACATGATATGCTAGACAAGTATTGTGAGTTGAAGCATTAGAATTTGTTATCAAGTAATGTGGATTTATTTAGGGGTTGATATCATTATGGTGATGCGTTAGGTTTGTGATTATGTTGTATTATGGAAGACTGTGATGTATTTTTTGTATTATTGCAATATTGTGAAGGATATGATGATGAAGTAGAGTGTTTGGGGATTAACTGCCCTGAAAATGTAGCCGATTGTATTCACCACGACTTAGGGCAATGGGGTTCTGGTAGTTTCCTGGTCATTACGCCGAGAATGCAACCATAGCAATGGTACCATTTATTCCACCATTTTGTAAAAGATTATTCTTATTTATTATGACACAGTGATACATTAATATGGTGGTGTGAATATAGATGAGATTCTACAGGTCAAGAATTGCCAGGTTTGGTCTCTAGCACTGGAAGAGTGCCTAGAATAGCACAAGGCTTGTTCCTACTTGATGTACATGTTAGTTATGTATTCTTATTACTTACTCAGAATTGGTCATGACAATGAAGTTATTGCAAAAGTGGGTAAGATTAACAAAGTTATGATGATAGGACCCTTTTTGATCAGGGTCTCTCTACTACAAGGTGGGATGGCACCAAACGATAAAGAAAGAGCTGAAGTAAGGTCTCCGTGTGCATGAGACAGGGAACACTGTGTAATTACACAAGAGGAAAAAGGCATACACTGATCAAGAGCACTTCCTACGGACTCAAGAACGAGAAAGCAAAGAGTACACAATTGTAAATATATATGTGCTTCTGTCACAGCCAGTTTCTCAAGCATGAATTTGGTGGACCAGATTTTTCCAGAGAGGGAGGATATGTAATGAAATAAGACAGGAGCCCACTGCCAAATCCAGGGGACGAGTAACAGCCAACCAATGCAGCATTTTGCTATACAGTCTGCGTTCTCAGTAGCGGCACAGTTCTCCAGACAGTTACAATAATGACCCAGTTCTCCATATAGTGACCAGCCTCCAGAAAGTTTTTATGGCACCGAAATATGCAATAGTACTTGTCTTCCATGTTAGAAAGCCCACTTGGCTGTATTCATATCCCTGATCTGCACGAGCAGGTCATCAGTACAGCTACACTATGCGGCAACACCTGCTATGTGTGTCAGTTTCTACCTCAGGGCTATCGACACATATCTGATGTAACTGCCATTGTCACAGCCAAGCTGTGATTAGCCACCAGATCAGCTCCACTCTACAATCGTCTGCATGGGGCCCACCAGCTGAGTTCTGAACCCTGGTGCCTCATGGTCTGGGGTATGAACTGAGGTATGTGCCTCTGGGTCTGATGTTGCCAGACACAGCACCACAGATATTGGTTAATTGTTCTTCGCCCTGGCAACACTGTTGTCTCCCATTAGGCTGACCACACCCACCTTGCCCGGGTCACCAAAAGCCAGGACGCTGTCATGCTCTCCTGGCACAGAAACACCCGGGCTTGGGAATGTGCTAATAGCAAGGCCACTCACTACCGGCCCACCTCTCCAAGAAAAGCTTACAGTGGCGCATCCATGCCTACACACATGGGCCTAGGGTTTAACTCCTGTCACCTGCTTTCTGCTTACCACAGACACACTGCACTAAGTTCGTTTATGTTTAACCATAAAGAGAGTGGCTACTCAAACTTGAAGAAAAAATTCCATGAGGGTGGCTACTCAACCTTAAAGAAAAAATTCCAGGTATGGGGAGGAAGATGGTGTCACAAGTAGCTCCTGAATTAATTGTTAGCAGTGGAGATGTGCAATGACACCATAATAACAACCTTTCTATCCTCTCAGCTGAGGTAGACTAGCACGAAGCTGTACTTTAACAACAGTTTTTAAACACCAACAGCTTATATGGCATAATATTCAAGTAATTAACACACTTTGAAATACTAAGTATTTTAAAATTTCTGATTTGTAAAACTCAATAAAATAAAATTTTAATGTTGGGTTAAAAACATAGAATTCCCTGACATTTTATGGTATTCCTGAAATACCCCAAGATTTCCCTCATTCTTCCATGCACAATGTATCACTTTGAGGATTCCAGCTGTTCCAGAAGAATCACCACCCTCATAAAAAAAAACTCTGACATCATCTAGCTGTTTTTGTCACCTGCATCTCATCAAGGCAATCCTTCACATTTATTGCAGCAGGCTACAGACTCATTTTTCCCTACCGTCAGGTCATACTTTGCCATGACAGCAAACATTAGATAAATATATTTATTTCTTTACTTTCTTGCCCTACTCAGAAAGGGAGTAACAAATGTATGCAGAGACACAGTTAAGATTGTAAGGCTTTTTTTCCACTCTCAGTTCACTTGTATGTTATGGAGCCTGCAGTGTAAAATATTGCAGGCAGACTAATTAAGCACGACGTGTGAGCTCCATCGCGGCACAGAATATAGCAAACAGTTATTAGATTAAGTAAAAAAAAAGCAATGCGATAGCCAGAGACAATAGTTATGAACTACGCAAAAAGGAATTTCATGGGGCAGTACAGAGTGGACTCTTTTGAATTAATGAGACACAAGAAATGATTTTTTTCTAAGATTACATTGGGGAGGAGGAGGGATTGCATGGTAGGGGTGAAGAACATGCTAGTGCTGCCACTCGGAGCATGCAGGGACACGGTGGGATGGTGAGGATACGATATACGAACACTGGCTAACAGTGTAAGGGATGCCCAAGTCGAAACAGTGTTTTTTCAGGAAGCCACGCATCAAGTGGCGCGTGGACAATTAACCCCTACTCTGTTACCTCTGAGATGGATTGAAGGCACAGAAAGAGCTGCCAGCTATGCTACAGTTTATTACTCCTCTGGATAAGAAACCCATATTCCTATTTAACCACCTCGCAACAGTGAAAGTCAGAAATCACTTCACTTGTCCTGGTGTGCTAGTCTGTTTCCCTATAGCAAGCCCCAATACCCGGCATAGGTGCTATACAGTTCACTCATACCTGGTGAGAGCGGGAGACTACGAAAATACATGCAACTCAGAAACCCTCGTATTATTAATTTTGCCAGAAGGGAAAAACCATACACTAATATTGCATATGAACTCTGTCACTGCTAGCAACAGCAAATCACCATATGCCCATCCCAATTGATTCAGACTTCCGCAGGCGTATGTAAGGTACAATTATTCTTGGGAGGGATAGGAGTGGAGACATGTCTGAGGGGTATCTTGATACCAAAACCCAAATCCCAAAAAGCAGGGTCAAACTGTACATACTTCCTTTACGATCCAGAGATAGTAACTGTAAATTTTTATGAACGGGGAAAATCTAAAGCTCTCCTCACAAGGAATAAGATTCATTTTAAGCTTAATTGTTGGTTCGAGAGATGGTCCTTCACATGCTCTGTCATCTGCTAGCTGGCTGCCACGCAAGGAACTGTCCATGTTTTCCGTGATACCTTTGGTGCTATTTTCTTTGCTTGTGTCCCCAAGCGCTACTGCAATGGCCAATCAGGAGTCCTGTTTGGTGTATGACATCGTTGTCTAATGGTGGGAACACTCAGACAATGCCAGTTACACTCTAAACGAAATAGAATGTCATGTATCCACCAGTTGATCAGCAGTCCTTCCCAATACACAAAGAGGCGAGTACTTTGCCATGCGATTAACATGTGAAACTCCCATCTCTACCCCGATATTCAAACAACTACAGAGTCTTTTCAATTAAATAATGTAATATTAAGGGCCAATGACGCTGGTGAAATGAGAGTTGTCATGGGTTTGTAACAATATAAGAGAAGAAATTACCTGCTTATTTTTATATCAATCGTGGGCATGTGCACAAACTACTGACCTGTTTTGTCGTTAGCTACCAGTTTAACAATACACTATTTCATGATCTTGTCTGAAATGTAACAGCCCATTTTTGAGATATCGAAGCTAATTTGGATTGCTTCAGTAACTGTTAAGACATCCGGCATGGATGCATATGTAATTTCATCTTCTGAGTCTACAATGTAATTTTCATCAACTCCATGGCCAAGTACTGGCTAACGTTACAACACTCCATTGGTAGGAACATGTATCTTGGAGGTGCGTTTAATTGCACATCAGGACTTTCCATTTACAAAGAAGTGGATAAAAACAGAAGCACCAATTATTTTATAATGCTACAAACTTGTAGTAGCAACTCTGTCATACAGTCAACTTGCTGTACTACTGTTTAACATAACAGAGTACAATTAATTCATAATTACTGTAATTCACAACATGAAACTAACCGACAATGTAAACAAAATGTTTATTTAGGCTACAGGACTATACAGGATGATTCACTAACTATTGCCACCAAGAATAACTCTTAAAGTATGATAGGAGCTGAAAAGCTTTTGGGACAAAAGTTGCACGGGACAACAGGGGCTATAATATGACTTTGGTTTTTTGTTGCTAGGTGGGGTCGCTTCAGAGACATGAAGGTCAACTTTGCTTTTTTAAACGGGATGCTATAGTTTGGTACCTATTTTCTGATAGGGGCTATCGAGACGAATCCAATGACGTGTAACAGCAAGGTCTTTGAAGGTCACAAAGGTGGCATGAACGTCCATTTACAGAAGGTGTTCAAAGTGATGACCACTGGTATCAATGCAGTGCTGCAATCTTCTTATCATGGATTGAGCAGTATTCCTTATCACTTCGGCACTTAGTGAAGCACATGCTCTGAAAATTCTCTCTTGCATATCTTCAGGTGTAGTTGGAATGTCTTTATAAACAATGCATTTTACGAATCTCCACAAGAAAAAAATCCAGAAGCATCAAGTCTGGAGAATGAGCTGGCCACGAACCATCTCCTGTATGTCCAATCATACGATTTGGGAATTGTCTCTGCAACCCATTTCTAGCCATCAGCAACAAATGTGCTGGACACCCATTGTGTTGTTACCACTTTCTGTTCCTTGTTCCTAAAGGTATTTATTCCAATAACAGACCTAGTGTTTCTTGCAGGAATATGGTGTACTTCCTACCATTAAGATTTCCTTCGATGAAATAGGGGCCTACAATTCTGTCCTCCAGAATCCCACACCATACATTCACTGATCACGGTTTTTGGTGTGCAACTTGCCAGCCAACATGGATTTTCAGTTGCCCAATAATGCATGGCATGCAAATTAACATTTCCACGGTTCGTGAATGCAGCCTCATCAGTAAATAAAATCAAATTAATGAATGTGTCAGCATCCTGAATCTGAAGTTGATCCCATCGGCAGAATTCAATGCCATGCATACAATCCATACCAGTTAATTCTTGATGGCAACCGATATGGTAAGGATGATATTTATGGCGATGCTGAATACAAACAACACTACTCTGGCTCATGCCAGATTCCCTTGCAATTTGACGAGAACTAACACAAGGATCTCGAACAACAGTGGCAAGAGTACCAATTTCTGTTTCCTCGTTAGTAACTTTCCTTTGCCAGATAGGTTTCCGATGCATTAAAGATCCAGTTGTTCTCAATTTATCACACACATATTTAAACATACGACGTGTAGGGTGAGTATGTTGAGGATACCTTTCAGTGTGTAAGTCTCTAGCTCTCTCTGAATTTCGTTGGTGTTCTTCGTAAATTAGAAGCATATCGACTTGTTATTCGAAGGAATAGATCATTCACATACGTGTGATTCGACAGTACAAATTATTATTATCATTTTTTTTTTTTTGGGGGGGGGGGGGGGGGGGGTCATCAGTCTTTTGACTGGTGACTGGTTTGATGTGGCCCGCCACGAATTCCTCTCCTGTGCTAACCTCTTCATCTCAGAGTAGCAATTGCAAACTACATCCTCAATTATTTGCTGGATGTACTCCAATCTCTCTCTTCCTCTCTTTTGTCTTTGTCCTCTACAGCTCCCTCTAGTACCACGGAGGTCAGATTAGATTAGATTAGATTAGATTAATACTAGTTCCATGTATCATGAATACGATATTTCGTAATGATGTGGAACGAGTCGAATTTTCCAATACATGACATAATTAGGTTAATTTAACAACATACTTAAGTTAATATAACAACTTTATTTTTTGTGTTTTTTGTTTTTCTTTATTTTTTATTTTTATTTTTTTTTTAAATTTTTTTTTCTTAATTTATATCTAAAAATTCCTCTATGGAGTAGAAGGAGTTGTCATTCAGAAATTCTTTTAATTTCTTCTTAAATACTTGTTGGTTATCTGTCAGACTTTTGATACTATTTGGTAAGTGAACAAAGACTTTAGTGCCAGTATAATTCACCCCTTTCTGTGCCAAAGTTAGATTTAATCTTGAATAGTGAAGATCGTCCTTTCTCCTGGTATTGTAGTTATGCACACTGCTATTACTTTTGAATTGGGTTTGGTTGTTAATAACAAATTTCATAAGAGAGTATATATACTGAGAAGCTACTGTGAATATCCCTAGATCCTTAAATAAATGTCTGCAGGATGATCTTGGGTGGACTCCAGCTATTATTCTGATTACACGCTTTTGTGCAATAAATACTTTATTCCTCAGTGATGAATTACCCCAAAATATGATGCCATATGAAAGCAATGAGTGAAAATAGGCGTAGTAAACTAATTTACTAAGATGTTTATCACCAAAATTTGCAATGACCCTTATTGCATAAGTAGCTGAACTCAAACGTTTCAGCAGATCATCAATGTGTTTCTTCCAATTTAATCTCTCATCAATGGACATACCCAAAAATTTGGAATATTCTACCTTAGCTATATGCTTCTGATTAAGGTCTATATTTATTAATGGCGTCATACCATTCACTGTACGGAACTGTATGTACTGTGTCTTATCAAAATTCAGTGAGAGTCCGTTTACAAGGAACCACTTAGTAATTTTCTGAAAGACAGTATTGACAATTTCATCAGTTAATTCTTGTTTTTCAGGTGTGATTACTATACTTGTATCATCAGCAAAGAGAACTAACTTTGCCTCTTCATGAATATAGAATGGCAAGTCATTAATATATAATAAGAACAACAAAGGACCCAAGACTGACCCTTGTGGAACCCCATTCTTGATAGTTCCCCAATTTGAGGAATGTGCTGATCTTTGCGTGTTACGAGAACTACTTATTTCAACTTTCTGCACTCTTCCAGTTAGGTACGAATTAAACCATTTGTGCACTGTCCCACTCATGCCACAATACTTGAGCTTGTCTAGCAGAATTTCATGATTTACACAATCAAAAGCCTTTGAGAGATCACAAAAAATCCCAATGGGTGGTGTTCGGTTATTCAGATCATTCAAAATTTGACTGGTGAAAGCATATATGGCATTTTCTGTTGAAAAACCTTTCTGGAAACCAAACTGACATTTTGTTAGTACTTCATTTTTACAGATATGTGAAGCTACTCTTGAATACATTACTTTCTCAAAAATTTTGGATAAAGCTGTTAGAAGGGAGATTGGACGGTAATTGTTGACATCAGATCTATCCCCCTTTTTATGCAAAGGTATAACAATAGCATATTTCAGTCTATCAGGGAAAATGCCCTGTTCCAGAGAGCTATTACACAGGTGGCTGAGAATCTTACTTATCTGTTGAGAACAAGCTTTTAGTATTTTGCTGGAAATGCCATCAATTCCATGTGAGTTTTTGCTTTTAAGTAAGTTTATTATTTTCCTAATTTCAGAGGGAGAAGTGGGTGAGATTTCAATTGTATCAAATTGCATATGTATGGCCTCTTCAATTAACAGCCTAGCATCTTCTAATGAACACCTGGATCCTACTATATCCACAACATTTAGAAAATGATTATTAAAAATATTTTCAACTTCTGACTTTTTGTTCGTAAAGTTTTCATTCAATTTGATGGTAATACTGTCTTCCTCTGCTCTTGGTTGACCTGTTTCTCTTTTAATAATATTCCAAATTGTTTTAATTTTATTATCAGAGTTGCTGATTTCAGACATGATACACATACTCCTGGATTTTTTAATAACTTTTCTTAATATAACACAGTAGTTTTTATAATTTTTGATAGTTTCTGGGTCACTACTCTTTCTTGCCGTCAGATACATTTCCCTTTTCCGGTTACAAGATATTTTTATACCCTTAGTAAGCCATGGTTTGTTACAAGGTTTCTTACGATTATATTTAACTATTTTCTTGGGGAAGCAGTTTTCAAATGCATTTACAAGAATGTCATGAAATAAATTATATTTTAAATTGGCATCAGGTTCACGGTACACCTCATCCCAGTCTAACTGCTGTAGGCTTTCCCTGAAATTTGCAATTGTTAAATCGTTGACTGAACGTACTACTTTGGAGGACTGTTTAGTATTGCTGAATGGAGCTATGTCATATATTGTAACTAGCTGTGCACCATGATCAGAAAGACCATTCTCAACAGGCTGAGCATTTATCTGGTTAAACTTATCTTGGTCTATAAAGAAGTTATCTATCAGTGAGCTGCTATCCTTTACCACCCGAGTAGGAAAATCAATAACGGGTGTCAAATTGAAAGAACCGAGTAATACTTCAAGGTCATTTTTCCTATTACCCTCTTTCAGAGAATCTACATTGAAGTTCCCACAAATAATAATTTGCTTCCCCCTGTCTGACAGATAGCACAACAAGGAGTCCAAATTTTTCAGAAATAGATGAAAATTTCCTGATGGGGACCTATATACAGTTACAATTATAAATGTGCCTTTATTTAATTTAAGCTCACAGGCACATGCTTCTATATGTTTCTCTACACAAAACTTTTTTGTTTCTATACTTTTTGCACAATGATAACTTTTGACATATATGGCAACTCCTCCTTTCTCCATATTTTCTCTCATTACATGTGCAGAGAGCTTATAACCACTTACATTTACCTTATCCATATCAGTAACAATGTGATGCTCAGACAGGCATAGTATATCTATTTCATTCTCAGCTTCTAAATCTTCTAAACAAACCAGAAGCTCATCTACTTTATTCCTTAAACTCCCAATATTTTGATGAATTATACTTACATTATTTTTAATTATACTTTTATGAGAACCTTTCCTTATTCTAACATTTGCAGTACTCTCCTGTCTGAGTTTCTCATTGTGCTTAGGCCTAGTTCCTATACCAGTGGTCACATGGTGTTCAGAGAGGCAGATTATGTCAACTGGGTTGGGTGACTTTAATTCATCAATGCAATTACCTCGGACTGAGATACAACTTGGTGGAGATAAAATTTCTGGTGATTGGTGAAAATTTATAATTGATAGCTGTGATTGGTGATCCAATGTGCTAGAATTGTGCTGTTTAATTTCTTTCCTAAACTGAAGATTTGTTTCAATCCTGACCTCTCGTAGAACTTGACATCTTTCTATCTTACCTATCCTAAAAAAGGTACTGCTCCAACACCTGTAACCACTGGTATTTTACCATTCATGGCAGTGCCTCCCCCCCCTTAAATTTCCTGCTATTACCCCAGCCAGTTTCCCCTTCCCTTTCCTGTTGAGATGTAGGCCGTGCCTGGTATAGTCCCACCTACTGAGATAATCAACAGGAACCACACCAATATGAGCCCCCGCACCCGACCCAAGCAGCCGTTCCAACTCCAAATTAACTCTCCCAACAGAAGAGTTCAAATGAGGCCGGTCTTCATGTCTTCAGAGATGTCCTATCATTCTGTCCCTTCTCCTTATCAGTGTTTTCCACACGTTCCTTTCCTCTCCGATTTTGCGCAGAACCTCCTAATTCCTTATCTAATCAGTCCATTTAATTTTCAACATTCATCTGTAGCACCACATCTCAAATGGGTCGATTCTCTTCTGTTCCGTTTTTCCCCACAGTCCATGTTTCACTACCACACAATGCTGTACTCCATACGTAAATTCTCAGAAATTTCTTCCTCAAATTAAGGCTGATATTTGATATTAGTAGACTTCTCTTGGCCAGCAATGTCTTTTTTGCCATTGATAGTCTGCTTTCGAGATCCTCCTTGCTCCGTCCATCACTGGTTATTTTACTACCTAGGTAGTAAAAGAAGAAGAAGAAGAAGAAGAGAGAGAGAAGAGGAAAGACACTGAGGTGACAAAAGTCATGAGATACCTCCTAATATCACATACTGGACCTCCTTGTGCCTGGCATAGTGCAGCAAGTCAACTTGGCATGGACTCAACAAATTGTTGGAAGTCCCCTGCAGAAATTGAGTCACACTACCTCTATAGCCATCCATAATCATGAAAATGTTGCCAGTGAAGTATTTTGTGCACAAACTGACCTCTTGATTATATACCATAAGTATTCAATGGGGCTCACATCAGACAATTGGGCAATCAAAGCATTCACATGAATTGTCCAGAATGGTCTTGAAATCGATCACGAACAATTGTGGCCCTGTGACATAGTGCATTGTCATCCACAAAAATTTCATCATTGTTTGAGAATATGAATCCCATGAATGGCTGCAAATGGTCTCCAAGTAGCCGAATGTACCAACTTTCTGTCAATGATTGGTTCAATGGGACCAGAGGACACAGTCCATCGTGAGTAAACACAGCCCATGTCATTATGGAGCCAGCACCAGCTTGCAGAGTGCCTTGCAAACAACTGGGGTCCACGGCTTTTTGGGGTCTGTGTCGCAGTTGAACCCTACCATCAGCTATTAACAACAGAAATAGGGACTCACATGACTAGGTCAAGGTTTTCAAGTCGTCTAGGGTCCAACCAAAATGGTCACGAGCCCAGGAGAGACTGCAGGCAATGTCGTGCTGCTAACAAATGCACTCCCGTCTGTCATCTGCTGCCATAGCTCATTAATGCCAAATTTTGCTGCACTCCCCAACGGATACGTTCGTCGTATGTACCACATTGATTTCTGTGGTTATTTCACGCACTGTTGCTTGTCTGTTAGCACTCACAACAGTACGCAAACACCACTGCCCTCAGTAGTTACGCGAAAGCTGTTAGCCACTGTGTTGTCCATGGTGAATTTGGTATTGCCAGCACACTGCTGAAACTGTGGATCTCACAATATTGAATTTCCTAATGGTTTCCTAAATGGAATGTGCCATGCATCTACTTCCAACTGACATTTCGCATTCAAAGTCTGTTAACTTATGTCGTGTGACCATAAGCACGTTTGAAACTTTTCACATGAATCACGTGAGTGCAAATAACAGCTCCACCAATGTTCTGCCCCTTTGTACCCTGTGTATGTGATACTACTGCCATCTGCATATGTGCATATCGCTGTCCCATGGCTTTTGTCACCTCATTGTAATGTACTCACACTTGAAGGAGGAAACATGGTAGGAATACTTGGGATAGTGTAGTTTCAAAACAATTAACAAAAACGTAATCAGCATTGTTTATTTAAATCATTTTACTCATTTTTCCATGAAAATGACAACTATGTATTTGGCTATGTACCATATTTCATGTATTTCAATTGTAATCTCTCAATGATAACATTTTCTGTAATTCTGAACAATTTCTGTGATTGTAATTAAATAAGATACGACATACAACAATGTTCGAATTGTTAGCAAGAGCATGTAAGACCCACAAGATATGCAGGAGAACTAGTAAAATGTGAGATTGTGAGCTGAACTATGTGACTTAATGTCAAATAAATCTGTGTACACCTGTCATTTATTCTGTATTTTCTCATTATTTGAGAATAATGTTGTTGAGTGAGTTACACCCATCCAATTTTAAGAACTTTTTTATCCATCTACAATTTTCAAGGTTAACATCCATAAAGACTTTTTATTTTGATTTACTTTTATTTGAAAATTATTATCACCAGCAAGGCAGTTACATGCATGTCACAATTTCAGCTGCATTAGAATATTAATGAAATGAATATTTATAAACTCTGCTGCGTTTTGCCAAAAGAAGCAGATTTTAATGTGACGACAAGAGAACTTACGTATCACTCAAAATATGTCACTGAACGTTTCTCTGAAGAAAAATAAAGGTAGTAAGAAGTTTGGATAAAATGAATTGCTACATCTGTCGGAATTTCAGTGGAATCGTTTACCCCATTGTATTTTTAATAATGAATCATTTGATTGATGGAGTAAACTGTTTAAAGGATTTTATTTCTATGACAAGTAGTTGACAGAATTCTACAAATTTAAATGATTTCATATTTCTCATATCACTGAGATATAAAAATTAAATCCTCTGAGCAGTTAGAATCCATATAATCCATAATTAAAAATGTACTGGGATATAGGATTCTATTGAAATTTTCACGGAAGTAGCGATTTATTTTTGTCACACTTCTTCTTCCTTTTTTTCTTCAGGGAAACATTATCAATAAAAAGTCTTGAGTAATACTTAAGTTCTCTTGTTAAAATCTGCCTCTTTTGCCAAAACACAGCACAGTTTAGTAATTTTCATCTTGCTAACATTCTAACGTAGTTGAAACTGCGACGGAATCCTGAAATAGTGCTTTATTAAACTAGCAACTGAAGGCAAGACAAATCAATTGTTTATGAAAATGCCCCTTCTCAGTATAAAAGTAAATGTGTAATTTCTTCACTTATATTGTTGCAAAACCCACAACAAATCTTGTCTCACTAGGTATTGATTGCCCTTATTATTATGTTATTTCATTGGGAAAAAAGATCTGTAGTTGCCTCAGTGTCACGCTAGATGTGGAAGTTTTGCATATTAATCACACAGCAAAATATTATCCTCTGTGCATACTATTATCTACCAAAATCCTGTTTTCATACCTCAAAGCATTTATGAGATAAGAGGAATGTTGTATTTCAGTCTGCCGTTTTTGTTGGTGCATGTGATCGGAAGGAACTGCTTTACGTACAATTCATCTTCTTGAGACTGATGATAGACAGCAATATCCTTTCAACTTTAAAGAATAATTCAATATGTTAGCTACATTTCATACACAGCATATATACACCAAATGCATATTCATTGTGCCCCCAGTTTTTCAATGCAAATTTTCAAAAATTCTTGCAATAGTTTACTTAATCTTGACATATCACAATAAGCTATGACCATTAAAAAAGTGGCAGGCAGGTCATCATAAAACTATAAGATGTACAAGAATCAATTTTTTTTTACTGAATAGCTTCCTTACAATCATTTAAGAAACACTGAAGATTGGCTGTGTACACGTCAAAAACGTGGGATTTGTGACAGCCAGCCCAGCAGAATTCAGCAGTCAGCCAGTCACTGAGTACCTAGCACTTCAGGTGTGTCAATAAAAGAACTTGTTACATTTGCAGCTGCCTTCCTCTGGAGCCACCTCGACTCCCACCTCACTTCCACAACCCACTCACACTATCCTGACTCACAGCCATCCCGCCTTGCACCAGAAGGCACTACAGTACTGACATGTGATCTGTCATACTGGGAAGGAGATGTCTCACCTCCCTGCTCTCCACTGTCTGATGAAATTGTTCAGCAGTTATGGTAGGAAGTAAGTTGGAAGCATCCCACTTTCGTGAGGTGTTTTATGTTCTGTGCTCATCAGAGTTGTATTGATTCTCTGCTATTGGTGAGATTGACTGTGAATGGGCACTTCTATCTGCCAGGTGAAGGCATCTGCTCTGTGGTGCCGCAGTTGAGGGCATGTTGAGAATGTGATCTCCATGATGTCAAAGAAATACTCATCAGAGAACAAATGCTGTTGGAATATATTTGTAACAATTGTTATTGTTTTGATGACTCCAGTAGACGTGCGAGGGTGAGTCAACTGAAAACCTTAAATTTGTAATAACAAATAGAAATTTTGTGCCGTTATCCTGTACGTTGGTAAGCGTGCTACAAACAGTGTGCAGAATGGCCTAGGCAGCATAGTGCAGATGCACACATACGGTCGCAGTATCAGTATAAAGATGGCCGCCCCACTTGCGACTTGCACCAGGGAAGAACAGTGTTCCGTTATTCGGATTTTGCGTAGTGAAGGTGTGAAACCTATTGAAATTCATTGACGAATGAAGGTTCAGCACGGTGATGCATGTTTCTCAAAGCAGCAAGACTACAAATGGAGTAGGAAGTTCGCAAATGGTGTGCCTTCAGTGGAAGATGCTCCTTGTCCAGGTCAGGCACAACGAGTTGTGACTCCACAGAACATTGCAGCATTTGAAGCCATAGTGAAGGAAAACCACCGAGTGACACTGAATGACATTGCAGCATGTTTATGATGTGCTCCGGTTTCACAAAGTGTCTGCAAGATGGATGCCACAGCAGCTGACTCCTGAAATGAGAGAACGACGTCTAGATGCTGTGAAGAACACTTTGAACGAGAAGGTGATGGCTTCCTTGCAAGAATCGTTACTGGGGTCTAAACCTGGGTTCACTTCCACCAACTGGAAACGAAGAGAGCGAGCAAGGAATGGCACCATTCCTCATCGCCAAAACCAAAGAAGTTTCGAACAGAACCATCAGCAGAGAAGGTTATGCTGACTCTCTTTTGGGACGAAAAAGGCGTCATTTTGAAGCATTACATGCCTAGAGGGACCAATGTCACCAGTGCATCATACACAGATCTCCTAAAAAATCATCTGCAGACTGCAATCAAATCAAAGTGACACGGATTGTTGTCAGCAGGTGTCCTTTTGCAACATGACAATGCAAGGCCCCACACTGCCCGTACAACAGTTGCAACAATCACAGACCTACATTTTGAGTGTCTTCCTCATCCACCATACTCACCAGACCTTGCCCCAAGTGATTTCCATATGTTTGGATCACTCAAAGACGCAATGGGAGGAAAGAAGTTCCGTTCTGATGAAGAGGTATGCCACGTGGTGCATGAGTGGTTGCGCGGACTACCAAAAGAATTTTTTTCTAAAGGAATTTACGAACTTTGTAAGCGCTGGAGGACTTGCATTGAGTGTGGGGCAGATTATGTTGAAAAGTGATACAGCTTTGTACCACTTCTGCACAATAATAAAATTTAAAAAAAGATTTAAGGTTTTCATTTGACTCACCCTCATACATTCTCTTGTCTAACTGGAATACATAGTGATGTAGTTGATCTGTCATCATCCAGAACTGTATATTGTAGGTAACACGTCAGGTTCAATTATCTTTGTGTGTAATTCCAATGGATACATTGAACAAAAGAAATCTCTTTCGAAGCAAAAGAAGAAGAGAATGGGAACTTTACAGCACATGTAGTGAGATCGATAAATATATTCCAAGTACTTTGAAAAATTAACCTACGAAAATTCTACAGACTGACTAATGAATTGTTTTATCTATCAACATTTACGAAAAAAACAGAAAAAGTAGGAAGAAACATTTCAGTACGAAGGCCAGACCGTTGCAGCAGTGAGCCAGATTAAACTGTGACTAGGCATGGCATTGTGCCACTTCTGTGATCTACAAGGTCAAAAATGAAGTCCTGTCACAATAGGACTGGTTGAGAGGCCATAAATACTGCTCGCTCCAGCTATACTATCTGTCACTGTCTGCGGCCAGTCATCAACAAGATGTAGGTCATGCTACCTACTTATTAATAGATGCTGCCTCCACTAGTTGTTGGACTATGTGCTTTGCTTAGTGCTGATGGAGCTGGGGGCAAAAACAGATGTTCCCATCCGGGTCCAATCTACTGGCTGATCCCTAGTGACTTCAGGATGCCTACCTGGGATCTGCGGTTTGCAGCTCTTGCCTCGGTGCTACCTGCATCTCACTTGCTGCCAAGCTGCCGCCTGGTTTGCACATATGCATTCTGCTACTGCAGGCTTGTGTTCACGGACCACTGATCCTGCATCCTAGGTCGAGTGTCCTTGGTTCGTAGGCCCACAAGCTACAAGCCGATCACACATTTGTCCCAAATGGTATGACTGACTAACTTAGGAGTTTGTTGACATGGCATGCCTTTTATCTGTCTGACCTGACACAGCTCTATAGTGGCCTTGTGCACTGGCCACCTCCTGCTACCAAATATGAACCAAGCAATCACCACCATACAGAACCAGCCTGCACTGCTGACCTCAGCAAGACGAAGCTTCCAACTGCTGTACAAATTGAGACCAACAAACATGCTGTTATTTGTTTCAGCCTCTATGGTTCCACGATGATCTACCATCTGGTTCTATGTACCAGCTGCACTGTCAACCATCTTGCAACATCAATAAATCCTGCTATAAGGTCAATATAAACACTCGAGACATTCTGATCCTGCTATACATGACTGCACAGAGAAAGTTTTCAAAGGAGACACACAATGCACGCTGTTGACATTTGCACTTTTAGGCTGATATTATTAGTGCAACACAGATGCAAAGGTAGGGGGGGGGGGGGGGGAGGAGGGAGGGAGATAAAAATCAAACTAAATGTAATTACTCTGTAACAAGCTGCCAGATGTACCTGGTCCCTTGGATTAAAATACTTAGAAAATATCTCTGAACAATCTCCAAAATTTTACTGGAAAAATTTGGGTTCACCCTGTACAGGAAACGAATATAAGAACCGTAAAATTATAAAAAAATAGAATAATGATTCTATTAATTACGAAAATAAGAATGGAGGTAACCACACTTACCACAGGTGCATAACCTTGGAAGGCAGGATACCCTTGGGGTGGGAACTGTCCCTGAGCTGGTATGTAATTTATTATTGGAGCAGTCGGTGGTGGTGGCTGTACATATGGTCCTGGTGGTGGACCATGAGGAGGCTGCAAAATACGTGGTGGTGGTGGTGCAGGTACTGGTTGCATATATGCTGTAGGTGATGCATACGGAGGTGGAAACGTAGGTGGCTGATGATGAGGCATCATAGGAGCAGGTTGTGGAGGCGGTGGGGGTGGTGGCTGCTGAGGAGGCGGTGGGGGTGCCTCTGCATACACAGGTTGCTGGACATATCCTGCAACAAACAACCATAAAAGTAAATTAAGATACCATTCATGACTAAAAATTCTTAGATTTTTGTCAGTCTCCAATTTTTCTTTCTTTCCTTCACTTAATAGATACATCAATTCAGTCTCTAAACCAATTAACATATTTAAAAGGGATGAGAGTGTTTAAATATTATCACTAGATCACTAGAAGCAGGCAAGTAATAAATTTGTAAAAGTTCAGTACCAGGTGAATAATAACCATGAGGCTGCTGTGCATACGTAGGTCCATTGCTCTCTGGTAAAGACCGCTGCCTCTGAGATGAGTAACGTTTAGGCCTGTTCGCTGTGCATTTTCCTGTTGCATTCTTGGAGGAACAACGCCTGCCGTTCTTTTCTGTATTTTTGGTGGAAGTGTGAGCTGGTTTCTACTAATAGAATTATTAATTATGAAACAATAAGTACTTTATACATTATTTTCTAACATATTAATGAAAGCAATTTTTCTTATTTCCTAACAACTCTATAAGTATATTATACCAATCTTCAGTAAACTTCATTGAATTAAGCAAAACAATAAAAAACAAAAGAAAACAAAAAAAAAAATCACCAACATGGGGAAGCAGATAATTTAAACAACACTGTAAGATTAACGACTGACCTGGTTAAATGCAGCCATTAAGTTCATGCTGAACTAAATTAATCAAAGCAGTGAACACAAATAGTTAATGCAAGTTAAATTTTTCTCAGGCACTACTCACTGTTTGACCGCCTATTTTTCTTTGAGTCCCACGCTGTGTCATTCAGGGAGAGCTGCTTAGCTCCTTACTTGCATCATCCTGCGACCTCGTTATCACTTGGCTCTGTATCTGTTAAAGCAGTTTACCAAAATATTTTAAAGAAATCCAAGAAAAATATATAACTTGCAATTGATAAATGTGTGTGTGTGTGTGTGTGTGTGTGTGTGGCTGTGTGTGTGTGTGTGTGTGTGTGTGTGGGTGTGTGTGCGCAACCTGCCGGATACAGCGAGAAACTTCCACTTCCAAGGTTTGACTGGGGAGCCCTGAATGAAGTGATGGGAGTGGAGTGGAGGGCATCATCCGACATTTTGAACTTAAAATTACCTGGCAGCCACAAGACTACATGACAATAAAATACTGATGGAATAAAAAGTGATCACGTCTAATGATATGATGTAGAAAGAACCATGTCTGTATGGTGCAGTACATAGTACTGCAGTGCCAGTGGTGCAGGACATAGTACTGCAGTAAACACAGTGATGGCACATGTCATTCTGTTTGATACACGTTGACTGACATTTAACTCCTGGACCATGCTCCTTTTCTGTCCATACATAATCATGTTGAATGGCACATATACCATGTATGTATTTATATAAGACTAATTTGATACCCATATATGGTGCTAATCATATGTCTCTTAACGTATTTATTCATACCCATGCACTAAATTAATCAATTATTTTTGTTAAGAAATTTTATCACTAACTAATATACAAGGACGAAATCCAAACTAACTGAGCCATTTACGATGACAATATTATAAAATTGATCGACTGCTGTTCACCATTTAGTGGAGATGTTGAGTCACAGGCAGGGACAGACAAAAAGACTGGTACACAACTAAGCTTTCGTTCAAAAGGCCTTCTTCTGAATTAGATAAGACACACACACACACACACACACACACACACACACACACACACAAAAAATATGCAACTGATACACACGTGACCACTGGCTCTGGTTGCCGAGCCACCCAGAGACATTGGTCATGTGTATGTTAGTTACATTTGCCGAGAATGTGTGTGTGTATGTCATCTAATTCAGAAGAAGGCCTTTTTCACCAAAAGCTTACTTTTGTTGTGCCTGTCTGCCACTCAACGTCTCCACTGTGAGTGAGTAGCAATCTATCCTTTTCATAGTATCGTTATTATTCTGTGCTAGATTTTCCAGTTGTTTGAGCCATTTGTAGTAAATTTTTATTATTAAAAATTATTCAGATTCCTGCTTTCTTATTTATCTGTACCATTTTGTATCCTCCTTACCAATACCACTTTTACAATCGGCCAACCAATTTGTAATGCCATTTTCAAAGTCAGTACAACGACGTGATTGAAGCCAACTATGCACAAACCTTTGCACCAGTGCTTTTGTTGTGAAGTAGCTTTCTTGAGCAATCCAACCATGCAGTGGTGAGTCTGGGTTGCAGGATGAAAGTTAAAGGTCAGTCCAATGTGTATCACCCAATGTCTGTTGGACCACTGTTGTGGTGTGAGGTCTGCCATACAGTAACAACACACTTCTGTTCTAGTTGAACTCATAAGAAAGTTTACAGCAGTAGGCAGCATTAATGATCCAACATTCCTGCACTTCCACAACATCTTGAACATGACCTAACCAGCAGACAACAATGTCCTGCCTTGTATCAGTGACCTGCTGCCATTCGATACTTTCTTTTTTTTATTCAGGCTTGTAATTGTGGACCCATGTACCATCACATTTGACAGTTGCTGCGAAAAAATGTGTCATCTTCTTCCTCATATTTCATGAGGAGCATGCAAGAAATTGCAAACAGTGCTGTGCTCTGCTCTTCACTCAGCAATTTCGAGCACAAAATCTGACATATTCTGGAATCCTAACCCACTCCCAATGATTCTTGAGAGGTTTCAAGGACAGTTAAGTGCTGATCACTTGACAAATTCATGAATAGTTTTGATGTTCTGCACTCTGGAGATGACACAGGGATGGTGTAATTGGGCAATGTTTCAAACATTCTTTCCTCCTGTCTTGAACTCCTTACACTAATCCTTCACTGGGGACAATGACACTGTGTCTTTCCATGAACTTTGGAAGCAAATGGCAACACATTTTAGCAACATTAACAGTTTCAACCCTTAGACACATCATTATGATGCACTGTGCAACAGAAGAGTTTATCTCTCACTTATTCATCACAACACCCACTGAAAGCAGTGAGGACAAGATGTTCAAAAGTCAGTGCTCCCTGCAGATGTTCATACATCTAGTGGGTGCAAAGGCTAGTATATTTAATCCACCTTTATCCAGTAAATTTGCTGATCTCAAAAGAGAAAAGGTGCGCATACACATATAGGGAGGTGAATTTTCCTTTATTCAGTTCTTACTCAGCTTTTCTGTTGAATTCTCAATGGGGAGCAAGTGGGTGATGTTTCCAAATTCTCATTAGGGCCTATCATAAGTGCAAGTTTTACTAATGTCATTATTATTCTTGAAATGATTTATCTTGTGTAACTGATTTTGTGGAATGAATGGTTCAGTAGGATCTTCCCTTAGCTGTTGCTTAAGAATTATCTTTTAAACTGTTCTAACTCATTTCAAAACCATTACAATAGGATTTAAAATACTATTCCTTTATCTGCAAGTATGTCCATTTCTTCATTACATCTGAACCCTCCACGTAGTTTGACTCAAATTAATTCTGTGTGTTTCATTTTACTGTTATACGGTATGTGCTTTTCTATTATGTGATTGATATTATTATTCACAGATATTCACCGGTAGATTGTTGTCAATGGCAATAAATTTATATTGGTGATTACCAAAATTTTGTTTACTGAAATGTTCATCAAAATTCTGTGTGGCTGCTACCTGATATACTTAACCCTTTTGCTGCTACAGATGTGCTCTCTACATTCCGTATTGCGATACCACCATGCAACCTACAAACTAAATTATTTGCTGGATGTATTCCAATCTCTGTCTTCCTCTACAGTTTTTGCCCTCTACAGCTTTTCCATATGTCCTTTTCCTCTCCATTTCTGCGCAAAAGCTCCTCGTTCCTTACCTTATCAGTCCACCTAATTTTCAACATTCATCTGTAGCACCACATCTCAAATGCTTTGGTCCTCTTCTGTTCCTGCTTTCCCACAGTCCATGTTTCACTACCGTACAATGCTGTAATCCATACGTACATTCTCAAAAATTTCTTCCTCAAATTAAGGCCTATGTTTGATACCAGTAGACTTCTCTTGGCCAGGAATGCCCTCTTTGCCAGTGCTAGTCTGCTTTTGATGTCCTCTTTGCCCTGGCTGTCATTGATTATTTAGCTACCTACGTAGGAGAATTCCTTAACTTCATCAACTCTGTGGCCATCAATCCTGACATTAAGTTTCTCGCTGTTCTAATTTCTTCTACTGCTCATTATTTTTGTCTTTCTTCGATTCACTCTCAGTCCATATTCTGTACTCATTAGCCTGTTCCATTCAGCAGATCATGTAATTCTTCTTCACTTTCACTCAGGATAGCAATGTCATCAGTGAATCATATCACTGATATCCTTTCACCTTGAATTTTAATTCCACACCTGAATCTTTCTTTTATTTCCATCACTGCTTCTTCACTGTACAAATTGAACAGTAGGGGCGAAAGACTATGTCCCTGTCTTGTACCCTTTTTAATCTGAGCACTTGGCTCTGGCCCATTCACTTATTATTTCCTCTTGGCTCTTGTACATTTGTATATTACCTGTCTCTACCAATAGATTATCTCTATTTTCTCAGAATTCTGAACATCTTATGACTTGATATCTTTGCTTGATGAAGGACTGAATTCTTTTTCATTATCTGTCATACTTAGGTGTGCTGCATCAAATTAAGTAAACCATTGCACAAAATTTTAAAGAGTTTGAAGGGGCAAAAACATATTCCATAAACTTCATGTATGGCTGATTTTAGTTTCTACATTGCAGCGAATTAAATGTAGATAAGATATCAAAACTTTATTTAAAATTGAAAGCAAAATGATATATCTCATTCCATTCTCGAATTATTGGGTTTTATATCTGACAGATGGTCGTGCGCAACATGCCCATTCACATCCTTGCACATCGCAAATCATATTTCATAAAGAATTCAATATATCGAAATGAAGTTTTCTGCAAATGACAGCGCACAATGAGGCACATAAGTTGTATGGTAAGTACTCAAGATCTTTTTATTCACCGAGATATGGAACTAACTTGTGCACAGCAGTGGGAAGTCAGTGATTCAGGACACAGAGATGTCCACAGCAATGCAAGTATACACGTCCACAGCACTTTGAGAACAGCTTAGCAGGAGATGTATACACATCCACAGCAGTGAACAGGGTTAAATGTTTCAAGAAGGACTAAAATTATGCAGTAAAATATTGGTGTCACCTACGGTAATTAATATCTTCAAATTATTGAGTATGTATTGCACTTCTCCCCATATATCCCTGATTTAATACAGACATTTTACTTTTCTGGTTAGCCAAGTAAACCCATAGGTCAATTAAGTGACAAGAGGCCCATAAGGAACTACAACTATTTCCTCACAGGCAGAGGAGAATAGAGACAGGTTTCCTGCTAGCCACCTACCTACAATTTTTAAACAACTGCCCAGCATCAAACTTACAGAAATAACACTTAGGTGATCCAGCAAACAAGCCACAACTGACCTGATGGCAGATTGCTTCATCACCATGACTGCATGTTCACAAATAAGACATTTTATTTAACGTTTACCTACCAGTGGCTGTCTAAATAGATAAAGCAGTATGTCATATCTTTTTAATAACAGCAAATTTTTTGAGATACGTATTACTGCTAACAAGCATAGCTTGAAACACCTATGCCGCAAATGATCTGGATTGTCCTGCATTTTGGTATATACTGGGTGTCTCTCATACAGGTAGTCAGATGCCTTTCCTCTGGTGTTTTGTCAGATGTTTGCAATTTCATTTTTGCAGTGTGTAGCTGGAGTCAATCCAAACAAATACTGCTCATCATGTCATTCATCTGACTGCCACTGTTGATGGAAAGTGTCTCTTTGTTTCCCGTTACAAACAAAATTATTTATAAAGCAGAATTTGTGCTGATTCAATAGACTTGTTCCAAATTAGCTTATTGCAATAATTGTTTTATTATTATGTATTAAAAGGGCCAGTAAAATGCACAGAATAACCAGTATTCCAATAGCGATTGAGTAGTGCTGCTGCATAGTGGGAGCAGTCAGTGTGGATCAGTGTGGTTCTGTTGCTGCTGGAGTACTGGCTAATCTCAGTATTTCACTGTCCCTGTTAATACATATTGAAAAAAAAAAATCAATACCATGCCAGATTAATGTGGGACAAATCTAGCAAATGGGCTTGTTAAATTCCACATGAAAATTGTTTTGCTGGTAACAAGAAACAAACTGACATTTTGCATTGGGAGTAGATGTCTCAAGTAAGTGCTCAGGGGCAGATTTGTTTAGGCTGACTCCAGCTACACATTGCGAAACTGAAATTGCAAATATCTACCTAAACAACACAGAAAAGGTGATTGACAGCTCTTAGAAAGGACATGCTGTATCTAGATCCCTCAACATTTTAATTCAACAAACCATCCTAAAATGTGCAATGGAGGTTATTTTGGAAACTCGCCCCCCCCCCCCCCCCCAACCTTTCATTCCTTTCAAGTATGATATGTAGGAAGAGTAACTCTCATTATGTTCTCTGATTTACCATTTATTTTGTGATATGTGTCTGTGAGGAAGTAATATGTTGCTGTATGGAATGTACACTTTCAGTTTATCTATTTGTGCTGCGCTCACATAGTGTCTACTTTGGGGTTTGATGATCATCTCCAGGACAGTCTCTCACTTACCAAATGAACCCATGATGAAAAGCACCATTCTTCTTTATATCCTTCCTACCTCTTCAATTAACCTCCCAGATTTATGAGCAATACTCAAGAATCAGTTGAACAAGTGTTTTGTGAATAATTTCTTTTATGAATGAATTGCATTGTCTTTGGATTCTTCCAATGTATCTCAGCCTGGCATCTGCTTTCCTTACAACTAGAAAAAAGTCATGGTCAGTTTTGGATCTTCTTGGTGATCTTGAGATTGTGCATAGTATTCTAGGTTCTAAGCACACCCAATACAGCACAGTTATTTACAGCTTTCTTGCAAGGCGGTATATTAAATTGTTTATATCAGCAATCCAAAATTATTATTGGCGAGGTCAAATATTGTTCCCTGTGGCAGTCCAGAATGTGCTGTTCTTGGTCAACTGCTTTTATTTTTGAATCTGATTAATAAAATTCTTTTTAACATAAAATTACCAAATTCCTCTCGTATGTGTACAAAGTAGATAGTTACATTATACATACCACTTTTCCTTTCCTGGAACAGAAACACACAATATCTATATACATTATAAATTAAGGTCCCCCGGCACGTGTCTGCTAATCTCAGGAACTACTATGAGGATTTTGATACAGTTTTCATTAATACGTAAACTGATTCACAGGGAAGTTTTGAATATTTAATTCATAATTATAGAAATATGTATATTGTTATCTGCTCCATATTTTTACGGCATTTATAGTGACGTCTCAGGGCAATGGTGGGAGCTAAGAGTTGGTCAGCTACAGATAATGCAGTGCCTGACCATACTACATATCTGTATCTATACATATTATAAAATGAATCCCCCCCACTATGTTTTCCTGTCTGTACGTGAAGGCTAATCTCAGGTACTATTGTAGGTATTTTGATAAAGTTTTCACTAATATACAGATTGATTCACAGGGAAGATTTGTGTGTGTAACTTCTTGCCACTATGCCAGACAAGTCATCTGGCCATAACTACTTCATATTACCCACATGAAGGCACACAGGGTCACTAGTAGATGATAATTAATACATGATGAAAACATAATTACTGAATAAAGTATAGTATTCACACACACACACACACACACACACACACACACACACACACACATACACACACGTTCAACCTAACTTATAGTTCTTATTGCAGCCTGGACTTTTCCATTGATATACATTATGAAAAATATATGGATATCACTACAGAGATAGTCATTACATAGAAATAATCTCATCTATCATGTGGAATACAAGAACATTAATTGCAGTCACAGCAAGTTGGAACGAAGGAAAATTTGGAGTTTAATATCTCATCGACAACAAGGTCATTTAGAGACTGTGCATGAAACTTGGTTGAGGAAAGGATGAGAAAGGAAATCAGTTGTGCCCTTTACAAAGGAACCATCCCGGCATTTTCCTGGAGCAATTTGTGGAAAACCAAAATCGGGATGATTGGACAGGCATCTGAACCATTGTTCTACAAATGCGAGCCCAGTGTGCTAACCACTGCGCTACCTTGCACGGTGATAGATAGAATGAGAGTGTTAATGAGTCATTCCTGTGTAACTCACAGATTTTGAATGTTCTTGTCCTCCTGCTCAAGCTGATAAAAAACATCCAGTTCATTCATACATAAACTAACTATCCAAATAGTGAAGTGAAAGTGAATATTTCTTTTTGACCTTACAGAGCATTAAGCGCAGAAGAGATGCTCGAAAGATATCTTGCTTAACTATCATTACTAAGAAATATCACAGTGAACGAATACTGCATCAAGTTGCAGAGAAATTACATTTCTGTAATGGCCCAGCAGATGAGTGGAAAGTACACTTCACACCTTACAAGACCCAGGCATATCATATCTACATGTTAGATGGTTTAAATGAATAATGGGCTGTCATAAGGGCAGTCTAGCCATTTACTGTTTATCACTGAACTCGATTTTAGAAACATACATTACATGTCACCATGACAATGTGTGGCATGCTATGGCACTATCATATCTGATGGCATCATTAGAATGAAAGACAGAGAAAGAGAGAGAGAGAATCAATTGTAAACCATACTGATGATAAATTTGAGTAACAATCACAATATGGATCCTCACAGCGAGACTAACTACAAACTTTCTGGATAACAAACTCAACAATTTTACATGTATACTGAACAAAGAAATAAAGATTATCTATAGGCCCAGACAACTGCATTATGTACATATATATTGAAAAGTCTCAAATACATTTTACACTCTGTGAATATTAATGGCCCACTCTTATTTAAAAATCAAAAATGATTTTAAAAAGTCTCTCCAGCAGAAAGTAAGAACGCTATGCACCAGAAGCTAGTGAATCTCTCTGCCTCAAAACACATTCTTGCTTGTATCTCAGAATCTATTCATCACAACACATGATGGCGAGAAGAAATTTACTTCACAGAAAAAAATAGTAGTCTCTCACTGATGAGTCACTACATAGCACAGATGACCTTTGAACAGAAATAATTTGTGTGCCTATGCACTCTGAGTGAAGCAGTGGATGGGAAAGAGAATATACTGTTATGGATAGTAAGTAAAGCTATCCGCAACCTGAAGCTTGGTTTGTACAACAGAGTGCTTTACTAGGCAATGTCCTAATAGAGATGGTATGTCCTCGCCTTTTTTAAACATATGAAATTGTGCACCCAGTCAGTTGTAAGGGAAAGTACAGTTAATTTAACATTGAGTCAGAGTCATTTGGCAATTTGTCACTTTTTACATTACCAAAAATCATTGCAGGTGAAAGAAGTGATTTCAAAAAATGTAGGACCAACCAAAGATTGAACCCTAAACCTGGATTAACCCTTTAACTGCTCTGGATGTGTTAACGGGCGCACCTTTGTACCTGTCCCTCTGTGCTCTGAACATGTTTACGCGCACCACCAGTCCTTCTACCTGGTACTCTGAATGTGTCTGTTCAGAGCACACAGGGACAGGTATAAAGGCATGCGCGTTAACTCGTCCGGAGCAGTTAAAGGGTTAACAGTCTCAGATTTAGCCACTCAGACATGACACAGGCATATTTTAATACTGAAATGTGTGTAGCTTTATCAGATATACAGAATATGATATTTAATATTAATGCTCATTCAAGTTTATTTCTGCTTCATATTTTAGAATAAATTATTCACTATGAACAACAAACTGACCATGCACTATATTCAGTGCATTAAATTCACCACTTTTAACTTTACTTGTCAGAGGTTACTGTCTTACCATCAATAAAGATGGAGGGTGAAATACTTACAAACACAGGATAGAAAACAATTTTTGTGGTGGATGAGGCAATTTAACTACTGTGTGGGACATACAGAATAATATGTAATCTCCAGAGCATGCGTTTCTACATCAAACTTGGAATTTATGCTCACCTGATAACCAGCACCTCCACTTTCACTGCTGCTGCCTTCATCATGAGAGGATACTCTTGTTTCAGATAGGCTTCGTCCATCACTATTGGAATGATGATGCACTGGCGCTCCCCTGCCACCGTGACCAGCTTTTGAGGTTCCACGACCACGAGATCGCCGCCCACTTTCTCCCCCTATTGTCACACTACTATCATTTGTTTCACAGATCGCACGTCCCCTACCCCGATTTGCCCCAGTACCTTTCCACTTACTACTATTTTCTTCCTTTTTATCATCTTCAACAATAATTTGGCTTTTATTTGTTGTACATAGTTGGTGTGAATTTTTCCAGGTAGGGGGTTGAGACTTCTGAATCATTTCATCCTTTCTGTTTTCTACATTATTCTGATTAGTGTCCTTCTTCCACACATTACAGTTTGTAATAGTGATGGTACCACCATCTTTTCCTGAGGTCGCTTGTCTTTCTTCGTTCCTATGAACAAATCAAAATTTGTCTTTTTACCATAATTATAGTTTTTTTTCTGTGTGCAGACTGAGTATTTAATGAGTTTCAGTTTGGTAACTGCACAGTCTTCAGATGTATATAGAACTACAGGGAAAAGCTCATTTTACCCTAGAGAAATTTTAAGGTTGTAAGAACAGGAATGAGGGGGAAATTTAGTACAATTACAACATTGCACTACGGTTGCAATATAAAATATGGCAACTCTGTTTCTACCATTCTGTGGAAATAAATGAATAAGTTCGGTAGCAACAAAGGCTCTAGTGATTATTTAGTTGAAAAATTTATCAGTGGCAAAAAATTCATAGATATATGTTACTTTTAGATGTTATTGTCAACAAGAAAATAGTTACTGAAGTGCTAAATTAGTTATTTTTACATTAATCCTTTTCTGAAATGGGGGAAATACACACCTGCAGCAGAAGCAATACCTACCAATATTCCATTCTTTACATTCATTGCCTTGACAGCTCTACAATATACAACACATTTCCATTGTTTTTTTATGAAATTTAAAGAAATCAATAGTTCATAAAATTGACAGTGCTTCATATTCATTACCCACGAAAGTGTGAATTCATAACTGACCTGCACGAAAATTGTTAGTATGCAGCAACTGCACACAAAACTATATTATTTATAAAACACTCAAAGCAAACTCTTGAACATCCACAAAAAATAGGATGCAACATGCCTGTCAAGTATTATACCAAGTAGTCTTACCTGTTTTGAACTCCCTTTTTATCCAGCGTTGGTGAAGGAATACCCTTAACACGCTGGTCAACAACCCTCTCCTCCCCCTCTGACTGAGATGAGATTTGTTGCTGTTGCTGTTGGTTTTGTTGCAAAGGAGGGAATTCCTCAGTATTACGACGCCCTCCTCTTCCCACCACACCTCCCCCACGACGTCCTCCACGTAAACCAAGAGCAGCTGCTGTTTTAGTATAGGCATCTTCATCCTCCCAAGTGCGTGTGTATTTATTTGGACCTCGGCTATAAAGAAAGTAATAAGGAGACATTTTACTTTGTGTATTTGGTCTGTGTTATAACTATACTTAATTTACATATAAATGTTGTGAATCCAAGAAGTTTACATCTAACAGATTACACAAAATATTTTCCAAATTTCATACAGTAACATATAATATTTGAACAAACACCATCACTTCATAGGCTTACTGTCATGGGAGACAGCACCAGAGGCTATAACCTCTCAGACAGTAGATTCAAACTGCAGAAATCTTTGAGGCTTGCCTTCCAAACAGAGTCCTGCAACCATGATCCAAATTGACTTCTGCAACTGTGAGACTGTTTTTTTTTTTTTTTTTTCAGGGGAGAAAGGGGGAGGGCAGAGGGAGGGAGAGATAGATAGGGGGGAGGGAGAGATAGATAGGGGGGAGGGAGAGATAGGGGGGAGGGTGAGATAGGGGGAGGGAGAGATAAGGGGGGAGGGAGAGATAAGGGGGGAGGGAGAGATAGGGGGGGAGAGATAGGGGGAGGAAGAGATAGGGGGGGAGAGAGTGTTTCTCATGGTGTGTATATATCTCTCTTATCAGTATGTTATTATCAGTTATTGGAAAATTCATACAAGAATATGTACATAAGATGGAAAGCTGTGTCAGGACTCTCAGTCAAGTGTCATTGCAAAGGATTTAAAACTGAAATATTTGCGAATAAGAATTATATATTTATTCACATTCTTCAAATTTAATTTCATTAGTCCACATTGTGTACTACCTTACTATCACTGGTTATGAATGCAGTTTTCCTTGTTTCATAATTCTGATTACTAGTTATGCATAACTTTCTCAGTTGTGCATAACTTTCTCTGTTAAGTGGTTTCAATGAACATTTACAGAACTGTGCAGATTACATGTTATATTTCAATAAAGATATGTATTCATGCTTACCCATAACGCCTTCTCCTACGAGCACGAGGTGGGGCTTCTTCATTACGAATGTCATAGCCATAAATTGCTACCAGTTCTTCTCTGGACTTTGGTGTCTGTTCATCTTCATTGTATCTATCATGACTCCAGCGATTCTCATTTTCCTTCCACACTTTCTTCTTATCAGTTGCCTGAATTTCCTTCCCTCGTTCACTTTCTTTATCAGCTGCTTCTTCATCACTATGAGAATTTGAATTTTATCATTTACATTTACTGTTTAGATTACTGTAAATGTATTTTTATGTATTGTTTGGAGTCTCGTTGATGACCTGACAGATACTAAAAATATTCATAATTCATATGTAAACTAATGTTTATGAAATTTGCACAACACATTTTAAAATATCCACATAATCTCTACATGAAATTCAATTCTTTACATAAACTTAAGTTATTTTCACCATCCTTCCTTTTCTGGCCTGTAACAAACCCACAAGAAAACATTCACCATAGACTAATAAAAATTACACATCCAGCACACTCCGTGCAGTTAAGGAGCAAACATACCAATGAAACTGATGTCCACTGAAAATAGTCATTACACACGAAATGGTGCAACCCAAACCAACACCTACACTCCATGCCCTTGCAGATATGCTGCCAGATCAGAGATAAAAACTGGGCACAATCAGTGAATGTAACAAGCTTCATGTCCCAAACTCACAACAGCATATCCAATTCAGAGCATCCTCGATAATATTTCGTGTTTCTGTCTGAGGGGCCACAGACCTGTGTAGGGAAAATGAAGTTCTTCTGTTGCAATGTCGATCCTTTCTGCAGGAGGAAGCACAGAAACGGAGATTAAAGTTTTCCTGAGGTTACCATCGTAACGGCTATGACGACCCCATTATTCCAACGTCATGGAGATCTGGTGTCATTTCACAAGATCCTATCAGGTCACACCAGAACTAGGACTACCCTACACAGATTGGGGCATCATTAATAGCCTTGAGTATGACTGCAGTGCAGATCGTGTACCAGATTGTCCAAGAGGAGATAATCTGAAATATGGAATGATGTCTCAAACTACAGCTGAAGCTGCTAACTTAGTATTAAATACATATATTGATCTACAAACGTGGAATGCTGTCAAAGGTATGACTGGTCAAAATGTTCCTTCTAGAATAACTGAGAATGTTCTGAAATATTATAGGATTGTCCAAAATGTCCACGAGGTTCTTGAATATCCTATTATGTTTCGTGAGGATAAATTCAGCTCAGAATGGTATATGCAGGCAATGGAATAGACATGTGTCAGTATATTTTTGGAAATCGATTAGAGTGTATTAAGGGAAAATAAAAGTGATAGTAAAATACATTTAAGTGCAAGTGCATTGTTTAAGGTAGTGAACAGTGTATTAAATACAGTAGAGTGTTGATTATCCGAAGTAATTGGGGGACATGGGTGTTCGAAAAACTGGTTTGTTCGGATAATCGAACTGTACATGTTTATTTGCCAAAAAGAAGTACTGTACAGTAAATTTATTCATAAAAACAGGCATCTCTTTTAGTATTACAAAGTAACATACAAAGGCAATTTCAGTAGGAATATATAGCATGTGGCACAGTTTATTAAACAAAAATATATACATATTGCATACGCATTTTGCATGAACAATACACACAGTATACAAAATTAACGTTTAAAACAATCCTTTATTTTGGTCTGTCTAAGCAAGCCTACATGCTTAAAAGCAGCTAAGTCACGTACTTTTTTCATTACAGATATCTGAAACTGGTCACTTTCATCTTGGGCTTCAAACCATCACAAGGCAGTATTTAAACAAGTGAATGTCTCAGAAGCTGTTGGTATACTTTCATCTTCACTTTCTGGAGCACTGATTGATGAGATGCTGGTGGCATCATCTTTATCAGTGACGACGTTTACAATCTCACTGTGCTGCATGATTTGGTGTCCTGGATCTGCATCATCAATATTCATCCATTCATGAACGTCTCCTTCATCACATTCGTGGAAATCTATTTCTTTTAGCATACCGAGAATTTCAGACATATCATTCTGTTTGTCATTTTCAATCATACCTTGTGAATTTTCTTGTGTGTCCAAAATTTTATTCCAGGCTTTCTTCAAATTATCTTCCTTTACACTATTCCATGCAGCGCTGATCATGTAGGGCGCGTTTTTCAAGACAATATGCTTATGATTTCTTAAGAGGCTTTATTCTCCATCCTCTTCTCTTTCTAACAATAACTTATGCAACAATTATTTCCTGTAATATCGTTTGAAAGTCTCAATAACGGCTTGATCCATGGGCTGTAATAAGGAGGTTACGTTAGGTGGAAGAAATATTACCTTTATGAACTCGCCTTTTTCGTTTAAAATATCACATGACGGACGAGTTGCTGCGTTGTCAAGGAGAAGTAGTGTTTTCTCCCTCTTCCCATTCCTTAGCTGATGAGCTTTTACAGAGGGTATGAAAACGTCCAGAAACCACTTCATAAAAATCGTACTATCCATCCTGGCACTCTTTTGTGAGGTGTACACAACAGGCAAGGCTGACATATTAACGTGCTTGAAACAACGCGGTTTTTACTTTTACCAATGACGAACATAGGCAGTCGGTGACTTCCAGTAGCATTAGCACAAGCCAAATCTGTAATACGGTCCTTGCTTGTTTTAGCACCAGGTGCTGCTAATTCATGATGTGAAACAAAAGTTTTTCTCAGTAAAGCTTTCCAGTTAAGTCCAGTTTCGTCAGCATTGCAAACATTTTCGAGAGCATAATCTTCTTCCCTTAATACGTCCCTTAGTTTGACTTTGAAAGAATCAGCTGCTGAAGAATCAGCCGACAGTTTTCCTCCCTGTATTGTAAGCTCACGAATGCCACGTCTTGACTTGAAATGTTTTAACCAGCCTGTGCTCACTTTAAAGTTCGAAGGCCCTCCAAGTTTTTCGTTGAACTGCATTGCCTTCTCACACAGAATGGGAACTGAGATAGGTTCTTCTTCCGATCTCTTTTGTGTAAACCACTTGTAAACAGCATCATCTAGATCTGTGTTAGTGGCGAGCTTCATAGTTTTACGGCTTGTTGATCCATCAGTAGAATCAAGCATAGCTATAAAATTTGCTATGCTCGTCTTTTGTCTTTTTATATCCGTGATTGTCGACTTCCCCACCTTGTACTCATTGGATAAAGTGGTTGCGATTCACCTTCTTCTAACCTTTTAATAATGTCGTACTTGTCCCTCATAGAAAGGACAACACGTTTACGTTTAAGCATTTTGTATTGTCAAGTTCACTTCTTCACGCAGCAGCAAGCAAGTGGTCATAACAGAGAACAGAAGGTGACTGCACTGTGAGAAGCTCTTCTTAGGGGCGCGCAATCCTTCAAACTGCGTGGAGCGGCACGCCTGAACTCTAAGCTGGCGCATAGTTGTTGCTGTGAACAGCTTCGATACTGCCGCTACTTCTACTGCCAGTGCCAAGCCGACAGAAGTGTGCTGATTGTTGAAACACAGCGACTGGCGGCTTGGCCGGTCAGCAGCACCTTGTGAAGGCCCCATTAGAAGCAATGTTCCGCCAGCGGTGGCCCAGTGCGGCGACTACTGTGGGAAACTTGGTTTGGGAGTGAGGGGGATGATGGACGGTAGGGTGGGAGAGTAACAGGCGCGAGCGAGTACACAGTTCGGTTGACCGACGTTTGGATAATTGACACTCTACTGTAATATTAAAAGGATGCGGAACTGTAAAAGAGGAGATCTTGCCAGTGGTGAAACAGAAACAACAGTGAAGATGTGAAACATATGCGGAGGGAGAAGCAAGTTTAGATTCACAACAGAAGAAAATGAATAGACTGACAGAAAATTTAATGGATGAACAACAAGATGACATTACAGATGATCAAATGGGACACTTAGCAAGCAGAAAGAGAAACTGCTGAAGAAACAAGAACACAAAAGGGAAAGTGCAAAGGAAAGTTAGAAACTACAGTTTGGCAGGTGAAGTATTCTTTTACAATATTACTAAAGAGTACATCAAACACAGACATGCTGTCATTAGCAGTGCCAATAAATTCAATAAGAAATTGTAATAAATGTGTCTCATGAGTGAAAAAATTCAATTAGTACACTGCTGGAAGTGTCACAAACAGAATTATTTCATTACCCACATCAGTTGGTGCTCTTTCCATGAGTAGTGAAGAACATATATAAAATACTGCACTTCTGATTAAAGGACAATCTACCATTGCCAAACATATCTCGTAAATATTTTCAAGAATATCTCATTAGCAATGAACAAACTGAAGTTGATCAACGTTGCTCAAACGTAAGTGGACTGAGACGGAAACTACTCCAAGAATTGCAGAGGATTTTACACATATACAATCGATTGGTCCACACATTCAAAACAGCACTGGATCAAATGGTATCCGATGGGTATAAAGTTGTGGTTCAGGCTTAGAAAAGACAATAAGCCAACCTTACTCCCAGGTGCAAGAATATTGTGGTCAACTATTAGTAACCATGGGCTTATACACCAATTTGAGCTAGTTACTTCAAATTTCAAAACAAAGCATTTCAGTGATTACTCATGAAACTGGGAAATACTTAAGGGAGATTCTTCGTTGTTATGTGAAGGTTAATTAACTTTCAATGTGTCATTTGTACATTATTTTATAAAAAAAATTGTTTACGTGACTTTAATCATGAAAGATTACATGTAGATTAACATTTCCAAACTCAACAAATTTTGGAATTTTATAGATGTCAAAAGCCACTGGAGTGGAGGTTGTCTTTTTCAATTTTGAATTTTTTGCGTCATCAGTGTCCTTTATTTCTATTTCTTGTAGTTTGCTAAGGAGCTACACATACTCTATCATATCTTTTGTTCAGAGTTTAAGCTCCTCAGTTGTTATGTTAAATTTAAGTCACCACAGCATGAATATTAGTCCACAGTTTTCTTATACACTTTTCATAAATTTCTGGCTTATTCTTCTGTTTTCATACATCAACACTTATATCATCATATTATTTCCAGTAATACGATTAGAGACTTTTTACCTAATACTTGACACCCATGGCATCACATCACAAATTTTATTCAGATAATCTATAGAAGCAGCATTCCATACAACTTTTCTTTGACTGTCATTATCTATAAATTTAAGTGTGCTCGTTTGGTGTCAACAGACATTACTGGACATAAATTGCCTTAAAGCATATCCTCAACACACTACACAATGGAACACGCATGGGCACCAGCTGCCTGTCATCCACTAAAAAGGGCAAAGATTCCCACCAACGACGGGAAGCAATGTGCTTTACGCGTGGCCTCCATTCCCAGGAAATAACGCATGCACAAATGCACATGTGTAGTTGCATTGATGGAAATTTATGTGCACGTGCAAAAATGAATAGAAAAAGGCGTCATGCAGATGCACCTTTATGATGCACTTTCATATCTATTAATGCTTATAAGATGAGAAGATGGTTACCATTTCAATTTGAAACAAGTGAACCCACATATAGGTGCAAAAACAAATAGAATAGTAACTTCAAAGGAATTACAGAATGAGTTTCTGTAGTGCTCTTTAATGTTTCTGGATCTTCTTGTACAATTTAGAATGTTTTGAATATCTAAAAAGTTTCATAGTTTTCCTTAAATTTATTACTTAACAGTAATTTTGAGAGTGAAATACTAACATTTTTTTTTAGATTTTTTAAAATGTTCATTTTTATGATGTTCTCAAGTGATGTGGAATGTTCTCAGAACACAAGTGTAAATATAGACCAATCAAAGTAGATCATTTGCAGCTAATAACTAATAAAACTTACACATCTTCTGCAACAGTTCTGTCATCGTGCTCATAGAATGTACCCTTTTTTGGTATGTATTGGGGATTTCTTCTGTCTTCATCATCATCCAGTTTCTTTTCCTTGGGTGGTACACTCTCCTGGAATAACAACAATGTGTCAACTGAATTTTAATAGTTTGTAAATGTGGAAATAATAAACTGAATTTCTTTTTTTTTTTCATTCACAAGGCTGATTCTGCAAACAAACAGAGAAGCGTAATACTGCCTTTTAAACAGTAACTGGAAAAAATCATTTACCACTGCAATAATCGAAATCCAAAAAGTTACAAAGTGAAATGGCAGATGGCAATTTCAACTCTGTATGGTTTCTCCAGCTATTTTTCCCACTTTTCTACACATAAGTGAATAGGTAACAACAAAGTGAAATGGCAGATGGCAATTTCAACTCTGTATGGTTTCTCCAGCTATTTTTCCCACTTTTCTACACATAAGTGAATAGGTAACAGCTGACGGAAACAAGGGAAAGGAAACAATGGAAGACAAATGGATAGGTCTGAGAGATGAAATAAAGAGGCCAACAGAAAATCAAATATACAAAAAACACAAGGCCCCACAGAAAACATTCGATAACACAAATTAAATTTCAGAACTATTTGTTTCTCCCTCAGGGAGGAGACAGGGGCAGGCTGGGAAAGACAAGAAAGGTCATTCAGATCCCATGATGTGAAGGACCTACCTTTAGCAAGGACAAGGCTAGACGACAACAAAAGGGGAGGTGAAGAGAGTGTATGAAGCCAGAGACAGCACAGTGGTAAGTACTGTACTTCAGCCCAGTGATGGTGAGAGTGAGAAGTACAGCTAGAATAAAAAGAACAAAACAAACAGTGCAATTACAAATGAGGAGGAAGGGGGAAAAAAGAAACAGGGGAGAGAGGAGAAGGAAGACGTAAAAGTAAATGCACCAAATAAGATAGTTAACAACATGTAATAAATAAAAAAGTTATCATAATGAAAAAAGAGACAAGAGAGGGACGTCTTTACAGAAGTCAAGTACAGAACTGTGTTGGGATGCAAGGATGTGTTTATGGGAAACTCCCATCTCCGTACTTCAGTGGAAGTAGTATTGTGTGGGGAGGATCTCCAAACAGCCTGTGTGTTATAGGAGGCACTCAATTCCTTGAGTCATGCTATAGAGCTTGTTCAACAGCTGGGTATTGAGTGTACCCAAAGAGGACAATTCTTCAATGCTGACTCATTCGATCGGCCAGTTAAGTAGTGCAGAGGGGACAAGTTAGTTGATAAACTTCATGTGTACTTTTTCAAGCTGCTCTGTCTTTGATATTATAGGGTTCACCATTTGTGCAGCTGATGTATGTGGTTGTTGGTGGGTGCAAGGGACAGGTTTTATAGTGGGAAAGGTTGCGTAGGTATGAACCTTGGGGTTAAAGATAAATGTTTGACTAAGGTGCTACAAAGGTTAAGATGGTGACAACGGGTGATGTGGGAAGGATATCAGGGACAGAGCATCTCACTTCAAGGCTTGACTTCAGACAGTCACAGCCTTGGAAGAGTAGTGTATTGAGGCATTCAGAGCGTCAGTGGTACTGGGTGACAAGGATGGTGCTTCACAGTTTTTTGGAAGTGAGAGCTGTATTAGAGTGTGAGAAAAGGATAGTATCCAGCAGATTTGTTTGTGCATAATATCTGTGCAGTAGTTGCAGGAAATGCTTGCTTCTCTACAGCCTATGTGTCTGCAGCAAATGTATCTGCTGTACCACAAAACCCCTCAACACTTCACTAGTAAGTCTTATCAGGTAGATCTTCTCCCACTACTCTGGGGATGAGAATTTACCCTAAAACACATTCTTGCATTCCAGAACCTTCCTGGACTTAACATCTATAAACACATCCCTCTCAACTCCTTTTTTTATTTTGTCATTATAGTGTTCACATATTTTTAATTACTAAATCTTTATTACATTCTTTACTGTTTTCCTTCTTCCTCATTTTTTACTTTTCACCTAGTTCTGAACTGCACAACTCATTTCTCTTCCTCTGAAGCTATCCTTATGGCTTACTCTTTTGGAGGAAAAATAAAAGAAAGCTTTGAAGAAAAGAGAAACAATAGTAAAAATATAAAGAGCTCAGATGAAAAACCAGCACTAAGCAAAGAAAGAAAACTGGAAAGGTGGAAGGGCTATGTAAAGGAAAGAAACTAGGATAATATTATGAATAAAGGAAGACAGTCGCGAAGAAGAGATGGGAAATACACTGTGAGAATAATTTGACAGTGCACAGAAGGACCTAAGTTGAAACAAGTCCCTGGGAAAGAGGACATTCCTTCAGAATTATGGGGGACATTCAGCCATGACAAAACTATTCCATCTGGTATGCAAGATACAAGAGCAAGGCAAAACACCCCAGGCTTCGAGAAGAAATTAATAATTCCAAATGCAAAGAAGGCAGGTGCAGATAAGTGTTATTATTACCAACTGAAATGTTTTTGACACTCTTCTTATGTGTTTGAAACTGAGTTGGAACACACACACTTTATCTGTCACCTGAAGTATCGTGTGTTAATTTACCCTTCACGTAACTTGGTCGTCTTTAATTATCTTCTTTATGTGGAGGTCCTGCACAGCAGGATCGCCTTAGAACCGTGTGTAGCTCTGGAAAGACTTCAATTCTTCTCCTTTGCAGCTGTTATTGGTGAAAAGAGAAAGATATCTACTCTAATTAGAAATGCTGTCAACATTTCATCATTGACTGTTTTGCATTTTTTTCAAGGGGTGTACAGGTCACAATTACTTCATAACTTGGAGCAGATACAATATAAATTAAATATAACATCTGCCTTGAAAGCTTGACAAGAGGTAAAGGTATCTCATTTTTTAGAGCTACAGAAGACAGGAAAGAGGCGTCAAGGTCAAATTCAGGGAAGAACAATTCAGGTTCCTGAGACGTGTGAACATTATAACGAAGCAGGGTTGCCCACTGCTATCCCGTTTTGGTTTTACACTCCTTCAGTAACTTAGTTAAGCAATGGACTTTTTACACTCCTTCAGTAACTTAGTTAAGCAATGGACTTTTATTTTTTTTCATTTTCACTACTCAGATTCCGACTACAGATTCTGTGGCCTTCAGCCTCATAGTACAGAATTCAGAAATGGTTTAAATAAATTTTCCCTAGTAAAATCTATTATTTCGGTGTAAAATCTATTATTTCGGTACATTATAATGTCTATTCTGAAAGTAATGAGCTAATCAGTTTTATTGGAAATGCATACTATTAACAGTTATGGACAATGACGTATATTGTGCAATACATATTAAGTAAAATTCGAGTGAGCTAATAGATCGAATTCAGCTATAAGACTGCATCCAAAAGAAAGCCTAAATTTTACTGGTTCCAGCAAAGTGTTTAAATTAACCTAAAGTCTATTAGTTAAATAGATATTAAGACTTAAAATCTGTAGCCTGTATGACTTTCAGTGCCAATTGTGACCAAACTACCAAATAATTCCGAGATCTGTTTCGATACTTTTGCTACCTTTATTTTTCTACGTAAAATAACTCCAGTCTCAACTTTGTAAGTGCATTAATTAAGAATTAAGTAAATTTGAATATGTAAAAATTATTGTTAAAAAGGGCTGCCGTGGTTATAAGTCGGGAATTCCCACGGCGGATGCATAAGTTAGTTCTGCGTATTTAAATTGATACAGCTCACTCATGTTATTTAAATAATAAAACCCAATAGTTAACTTCAAAACCAGTTAGAAAGGATCATTTTAAACCTGGGAAATTATAAACTATAATATATTAACAGGAATAGTCAAATATTCAAGCGCTCATCTATATAAGGTCCGAGCTGGTGCAGTTCTCAGTTAGTTCTCGGTCAGATTCTTATGGAGCAAAAGTGCGGCAAGTCGGTTAATTTTTCCGGTCGGTATCAAAAAAGTGTAATTGTGAACATTGTTATAGACTGGAAGTTTTTAACCTACCTAATGTGACGATTAAGTGTAAGAGGCCTGGTCACATGAGTATTGTATGTGTGAGTGATAACAAATAAATCGCACTGTGGTTGTCATAAATGTTCAACAATGAGTACGGTCTTGACTTTTGATTTTGGAAAACTTAATCTAGGATCCTGGATTCTTAATTTCAGTGTGTTTTATGCGAGACGGATGCAGCTACTGGGAAGACAATATTGAATAAACAAAGCAAGGTAGGTCGAGAACACTGCGCACTATCTACTGGGTGAGGAAATGTTTCAATACCGGTACATCCGGTTGTGACGTGAACTTTAAGTGGCACTAATACAAGGATACAGCCAGGCACGTTACAACACACGAGCCAATACAAACCCTAGGACTTATCTTAGAACATAGTCTGAAGAAAGATAAACTTACTTGGCCAGCATTTGTGGATTTAGAGAAAGCTTTTAACGATACAGACTTGAATATATACTTTGAAATTTTGAAGGCAGTAGGAATTGCAAAAAATGGAGGATAAGATTATCTACAATTTGTGCAGAAACCAGGCTGAAGTTATGGGAGTTGATGGACATTAAGGGGAAACTGTTGTTGACACAGGGATAGGCTTACCCCAGTTACAGATTCTTTGCAGTAAAGGCAATCAATTTGGAAAGCTGATTAAAGATTAAAATAAAGAATAAAATCTTCAAGGTTTGTCGATGTCATTGTATCCAGAATGAGATCTTTTCACTCTGCAGTGGAGTATGTGCCGGTATGAAACTTCCTGGCAGATTAAAACTGTGTGCTGGACCGAGACTCGAAAGCGGGACCTTTGCCTTTCGTGCTTGGGTAGCTCAGATGGTAGAGTACGTGCCTGCGAAAGGCAAAGGTCCTGAGTTCGAGTCTCAGTCTGGCACACAGTTTTAATCTGCCAGGAAGTTTCAATGTCATTGTAATTGTAATTCTGTCACACTAATGGCTAAGGACTTGGACACTCAGTAGAATGGAATTGACAGTGTCTTGAAAAGTAGTTATGAGAATACCATCATCTAAAGCACCACAAAGCCAATGGCATGTTGTTGAATTAAATCAAGTGATGCTGAGGGAATCAGATCAGGATGTTGAACACCACTAGTAGATGGATTGTGCTATCTGGAAAGCAAAATAACTGATAATAACTGAAGGATAGAAAATCCAGCCTGGCAATAGTGAGAAATGCCTTTCTGAAATAGAGAAATATTTTCGTTAATGTGTAATATTCATTTGTGTGTTATTAAATCTACTATGAAAGTATTTCGGTGGAGAATAGCCTTGAATGGAAATGAAATGTGTACAATTAACAGCACATAAGTAAAAGAAGGGCTTTGTAAATGTAGTGCTACAGAAGACTGCTGAAGATTTAGATAAGTAGAGTGGTGCTGAATCAAACAGGACAGGAAAGAAATGACAGGTTGATAGTACATATCTTGCATCAAGGAATAGTCTGTTTGGAAATGGAGGGAACAGATGAAGAAGTCATTGAAGAAAATGCACTGGACAATGACTATATGACACATGATGAAGCACACGTTTCAGAACTTATAACCAGCGGGGATGGCGCTAATGTTACCTATTTACCTCCAAAGCATCAGAGTTTGGAATGGAAGGTGGTGCACTATACACAAAAAAATACACATATAAATGGTATAAATGTGAACACATGTACACAAACAATAATGAAGCAGGTAAGAACAATGAACATTATGTTGCAAAATATCCAGGACAGTGGTCGAAAAAATTCTTTTCTCGCAAGCCAATACTCATATTTTGGGGCAGCTCATCGGGCCACATGTGTACTGGACTTATTATTAATTGGTAAATAAGCTACAGTAATGGCACCATAAGTTAGCCAACAACCCACCCAAGTACTGGTCACTGAAAGTCGGCACCATTTGGGACACTTCGTGTTAAGTGTTCACTGTGTCATATTGCTGCCACCCTCAGCGACTTCAGAATTGTGACACTGTAATCACCTGATGAAGGGTTGTTGTGTTGTCCGTGTGAGCAGATGACTAACTGATTAATAACAATAACTGTACTTACATTTAAATGCATTATGCAATGTGAAACAATATACAAATATTTACTAAAGCAGGGTGTATACGGAGACAAGGAAAAAAAATTCCCGGATTTCTCCCTGGTATCCCGTTTAAAAAATATGCTTTTTCCCGGGCGAAAATACACTTTTTCCATGCTAACTGACAGTACGTTTTTTGTAGATTTTCCCTCGGAACTGTAAAACTTACCAATCCTTTGAATGGTTAACGTCTTATACAATCGCGTAGAAATTCCCGGGAAAAAAAAAAAGGACGGGGCAGAGAAGTTTTGGAAAGACCTTTGTTTTGCAGCAACATATACGCTGCATATTTTCATATTACGAAAGTACAAATTCGAATTGCACCAAACACAGCGCGTTAGTTTCCGGAGCGTTGAAACCGAATTGATATGTCCTTCTGTAAGCAAGTCATATCTCAAGCCACGAGATATCGCCAGCCGATGACAGCAGCTATTCAGAGCAGAGGACACGTGTTTAGTCAGCCAATAGCAACATCACTTGTTACATAGCACGAACACACAAGACGAAAAGTTAACGGTTTACATTAATGTACACAGTACCATATATCTACAAGAAAAGCTAAGCTTTCACATACAATATTGGTCTCTAAGATTAACACGCTACAACAGAAGCTAAGCTTTCACATGTAATATTGATCTTTTTTTGCGTGTGTTATACTTTAAGATACATCACACAAATATGCCAGTAAATTTAAAATTATGACATAAATGTCTCGCGGCTCGAAATTTTTTTAAGTGGCTGGTCCTCAAACTGTTCAGTTTCGAACGCTCTGTGATTTAGATATCCATCCCACTTTCTCACACTCAACATAATTCATCTTTTTCTAACCACCTTTCGCAATACTATCCGGAGACTGTTAGAAATAGGTTCGATTTACCAGTTGCCAGAGAGCACCAGAAAACAGACATTAGTGTGCGTGTGCAACTGCAGTGGTGTAGGAAGCCCGCATGTTCGTGTGTATAAAGCACTAAGAGAGCTTAGATTACACCATAAAAGAAACAGGGCATCAGAGGATACTCCAAGGAGCATTGGAATTTCGAAAACCATACTAAAATGCATAATTCAGCTTGAAGTGCAAATTGGCTTTTTCCAGATTCACAATGAAGCAGGTCCCGTCTGATATTAAGCTTTTTAGTGTGGTTTTTGGGATGTAAATTTTCTTGGATTACCAGTACTATACGATCTCATTTTTGGTTCTTTATTATGGCATAATGCCATACATGGCAAAAGATGATAACATGCACTTAAAATTCAGTGAACAGTTGGAACTAGCCAATACTGTAGAATGAAACACTTCGTGTCAAATAAAATGATCGCCTCAGCGGAAAGATTAATCAAGCCAAATTTCTTTAGCAAACTTGCAAAAATAACTTCATTGTTCTGCAAGGCGATTAATGCTTGACTGCTGCTAACTTGGAAATAAAATAAAATCAGAAAACTGAAATTAATAATACATTTTTGCCCTCCGTAATTATGTGAATGTATTTTAATTCACTTGATAGTTCACAGCCACAGAAATCCGTTTTGTTTTCATTTGACGTGGGAGCCGTAAACAGAGAGAAGCAGCGAAATCACTTAACATAAACACGGATCACGTGCAAGTTAACCCCCTCCCCACTACAACTCAGACAACTTTGTGCAAGCGCGAATCTGGCAGCTAGGGCGCGGGAGAAAAATTTTTCTCGTTTGCATCTGGCTGCTTGCTGCTACTACCGATACAGCTAACAGCCAAACTTCAAGTAGCGGGAGAAGGTAATGCTTATACGCGAGTCACATGCGCATGCGCAACAGACAGCTGGCAACGGGTCAAACGAACCTAATGTGAACAGTTGTGACGTCATGTTCATAGCAAGCAGTTCATTGTTACAAAGAATTACAGTCTGCGCCCTATGGCCTTTGACATATTTTTGCTATTTGCAGAAGCTTGTGCGTGCACGGGGTTTCGTTGTAAATTGCACATTTCCTTTGCCACTAAAGTTTTATTTTTTTCCCTTTCGTTTATATTTTATTGCTGCAGTATCATTCTCCAGTAGCAGGATACGATAACGTTCTTTGCTAGAAAATCAATTCTGCAGTCAAAATTACAAAAATTTAACCGAAAGCTAAAACAATGAAAAATTCCCGGGTTTTTCCCGGTTTTCTCCTGAATGAAAAAATTCCCGGGTTTTTCCCGGATTTCCAGGTTGTATACATCCTGTAAAGGTATCAAAGGTAATTTTTCTTCTACTCATTGCTTTTTATTACAATACCTTAATTTTATTGTGTATTCCTTGCTACAAATATGTACCGCTTTTTCGTTCACCTGAATGACAACTCCAAAGCAGAGAGAAGTGACAAGAAGTACAAACTGAGGTTATACTTTGAAATACAAGCAGAGAAGATATTTGGTAAATTTGGCATATTTCATTCAAAGATCTTAATTGATGAAAAGATGATGCGAAAGTCACCCAGAACCGGGTGTCAGGGGAGACTTACCTCATGGGACGAGAAGAAAAGACTCGTTCCTTCTCATCCCGTGCGGTACATCTCCCCTGACCTGCGGTTCTGAGTGACTTTCCTGAAATCTACTCCTTTTCCTATACCTCTCCATTCCTTTCCCTTCACCCCTCCTGCCTGAAGAGGGAGTCACTGGCTCCAAAAGATTCCTTAGTTACAATCTTCTTTTATGTGCCTGTTCTGTGGCTGCTCGGTGAGTAGATTTTTTATCTATCCAATTTAATTATTGTGTCAAAATTGATTGTTTTCATTGTTGAATAGATATTCAGTAATATTACAAACAATGTCTTTATTTTGTTCATGATATTTATTATAGTTTTCTGTACTAAAATAATATTGTGCACTTTGATAGCTAATTATGCAGATGTCCCGAAAATGGGATGGTCTACAGTTTTTGTACTAATATACAGAAACTTTTCAGAACTGCCTTTTTTCCATTTATGACGCAGGATATCATATTAATTCAAAGTATTGAACAAATAAAATAACAAAGATTTGGCAAGTAATGTAAGTAGAGAAATATAAGTACCTGTCCATCACCTTCTTCTCTTTCATATTCAATTACAATACTGTCACTGTCTCCATCATCTCCATCCCTTGGGGGCGAACAATCTGATCTGGAGTCATCACCATCATTATCCACTGTTCCATCATATTCGTAAGATTTTTGACCTTCAGTACTTATTGTGCCATCTGTTTCCTGGAAAAATGGAAGAAGCTTCATAGTATGATCATTTTAAGGCAAACAGTAATTTTATTAGAGTTTAGGTATCAGGATAGTGAAAAGTAAGTAAAAAGACTACCCATAAACTTCATGACAAGATAGAACAAGTCTTCAAGAGATGTATGTAACTGTTTTAGTTTGTTTCCTACATTTTTTTACCTACATCACACTTTCATTTCTATGCATGTAGAGTCAGCTGCACCCTACACCGTAAATATATTACTAACATGTATGAAACTATTTCTTTGTTCCTTTCTACACACTATCAGCAGTTACAAATTTACAAGTATTTTTAACAGTATCACAAAAAGTATTGAGCACACTGTGCATTTCTGTATGCCTGCTGTCATGTGTTACTTCACAAAAACAGGCTGCAATCAGTGTCTCTGAATACTAACTGAGAGAGGTATGGCACAGGGATGGGAACGGTGGTTCACTGTACAGGAACAGTAGGGGAGAAGAGAACAGGTAATGATGGCGGGGGGGAGGGGGGGGGGGGGGCACAGTGAGGGGAAAGGAGGTGACTGAATGAGTGCAGGAGGGGGGGGAAGGATAGGTTAAAGCTTCACATCATATGAACACCACTGTTATTAAAGGCATATAAAATATGGGAAGGGTAGCTTAGAGGAACTACTTCAAGTTCTGTAATCCTGTCATCCTCAGTTGCATATAATATTGCAGTATGTTGATAACAATTATCAACAAACTGTAAAATTAGAGGAACTTGCAAATTAGTCTACACGAAATGTGTTTCAGGTTATCAAACTAGGAGCAGTAAAAGCAGCTGATACTTTGTTATGGGGTGGCTGTAATTTAAAGTTTTTTTCTTTTTCTTTTTTTTCTTTTTTTTGCCTCTATCATTTTAATTTTATTTACTGAATGTACAGCAAGATTTTTTAACATCCTATCCATCAGATATGAGGTCATTAGAGACAGCACAAGTTCGAATTAGGGAAGGAAATTTGCTTTGGCTATCTCCTAAGAACCAATCCATTATTTGCCTTATGGAGCTTCAGGGAAAGTACAGAAAACTTAAATCAGGAATATCAGATGGGAATTTGAGCTGCCATCCTACTGAAGGTGAGTAAAGTGTCCCAATACAAAATGTCTATTGTGTTCCTACAGCCTGTAGTACCTCCATAGATAACATGAAGTTATTATGTTCTTCAATGTTATAACATACTTGCTAAATATCAGTGAAAAAATTGGTCTGCACAAAACAAAAGAAATTTCTAGTAATTTTGTTTCATTTAGTAGGCTCTTTTTGTCATTTATTCCAGATTATCATAGTAGTAACAGCTGTTCCTCAGTAGCTTGGACAGTGGAAAAGTCAATTACATGAGAATTATGAAAAACAAATTAACCCAATTACTATCAGTGATGACAGTTCCCTATACAGCGACATTATGAGACTTCTCTGTTCTCAATGGTGGCTCTTCTCAAATATAACCAGTGCTATGATTATGAATGTACAATTTCCGAAGCGACAAGTGTCTGCAATGCAGTTTCTCTCATTTGTGTGATTCATGAGACAATTAATAACAACAGTAAGGTGAATGGCTTGTTTCAGGACTTGCGAAAGTTTTTTTATATGGTACTCCTCTGTCAGTTAGAGGGTAAGCTACACAGTAAACTAATAATTTAAATATGCAGTTGTAACATGGATGTCTTGTGAAGAAAAACTCTCCAATTCTGGCTTTTGCAAATAAACTTTGATAGAGTCAAGTAATCACATCAGTCATAAACTACTTTTATCCAGCTTGGACAATGGTAAATCCAGGATGGAATGTAACAATATTATGAAAAGGATAGTAGCTACTGACCATAATAGTGGAGACGCTGACTCGCAGATAGGCACAACAAAAAGATTGTCAGAAAGTGAGCTTTACACGCGCGCACACACACACACACACACACACACACACACACACACACGACACAGTGTCTGGCTGCTGAGGCCTCAGCAGCCAGAGACTGCAGTCAAGTATGCGCAAGTTGTTTGTGTGTGTGTGTGTGTGTGTGTGTGTGTGTGTGTGTGTGTGTGTGTGCTTTCTGAAGAAAGTACATCAGGAATGGGGTGCACTCAGCCTCATATGAGGCCAAAAGAAGAGCTGCTCAAATAAAGAAGTAGCGACATCATCGGTATTTATCCACTGGTAATAATGGCTAGAGGGATTGAGAAATGCTGATCCCATGTCCTACAATCAGACTGCTCCACGTACTGCCTTTCAGGCAGCAGTCAGCCAGTCGGAACAGATTTAATGAAATAATGTAAATTATAAGTTGGACCATTCAGCCTGAGATACATACTCTGCACAGAGTCAATCAAGAAAAGAGACTCTAATGGAAGTGAGTGAGAGAGAGAGAGAGAGAGAGAGAGAGAGAGAGAGAGAGAGAGAGAGAGCCTTATCATAACAGCAATCAGCTGTCACTTGGTACACACTGCTGCATTAGACCAGCTCTGGATTATTCCAGTTTTTACAACCTTCAGATATAGAAATCCACAAATTATTCTCATATGTTTTCTAAAGTCAGCTACACCCATTCCACTAGGATATCACCTCTGTAAGGTACCAAGAGATAAGAAAAGACAAAGACCCATTCACCAGGCAACAAGTCCCCCCAACTGCATTCGACTCCCATTACAGCCCTACCTATGTCACCTACTCCTGATTGTTCCCCAACTCATAGTTTTCCTGTCATTATTATTAAACTCCAGCATTCTCTGCTCCATTTCTCAGAATAAGCCTTGGTTTTGAACAGTTTTTGCATTAAAAGTCCAAGATTCATAATAATAAGTGAAAACTGGCGATAAAAACATATGGTATGCTTTCCTTTTTTGGACAAATTGGAATCTTACTTTTGGAAAGCTTATTTAGTTTACCAAAAGCACTCCAGACCAGTTTTGCTTCTCCGTTTATTGCTTTTGCTATGCATCCAGTTGCTTTCTTCACCTGCCCTAAATGCACAAACTCAGCTTTTTCTATAACACATGCTTAACTTCTTCTAGTCAAGTTGTGTAGGACATGTTTTGAGGCATCAAGGGATCACAAATTTAGCATTGGAGGGCAGCGTGGAGGGTAAAAATCATAGAGGGAGACCAAGAGATCAGTACACTAAGCAGATTCAGAAGGATGTAGGTTGCAGTAGGTACTGGGAGATGAAGAAGCTTGCACAGGATGGAGTAGCATGGAGAGCTGCATCAAACCAGTCTCAGGACTGAAGACCACAACAACAACAATGCTTAACTTTTACTAGTTCCCTTGCTATATACTCATATATTGGCTACAATTTTTGTTTTGTCTGATAGTAATTGATTTTCAGCCCTACTTTCAACCTTGTTCCCATTAATTCTTCCATTAGTTGTTGAAGTTCATCTGCCACTGGAGGCAAACAGTACAATGTCATCTGTAAATCAAATGTCATTCAGAAATGTTCCATTACCAAGTAGGCCAATTGCTGCTTTGTTTCTTAGTTGAATTATCTTACTCTACAATCATATGAATTACTTTAGAACTAGTGTCAATATCTATGGTGATGTAAAATTTCCTTGCTTTACTCCTCTTTCAATTCTGTATTTTTATCATCATGACGAAGCTAGCAGAAAGCTGTACAACTGAATTATATATTGTTCAGAATCAATGCCTTTGTTCCCCAAAGGCTGACGGAACAGGTTTAGCTGAATTAGAAACAGAAGCTTTTTCAAAATCTATGAAACCCACAGAGAGTGGCGAACTTGTGGCAGTTACTCCAATGTATATTTTTTCACAACTTGCAAATGGTCCATTTTCGCCCCGTCTATTTCTAAAGCTGGCTGGTTCCCTAGCCCAATTCAAATCTAATGTTTTCTCTATGCAGCTTGTAGGAATTTTTGTGAATATCTTGTAGCCCTACAACTAAAGTAAATCAATACAATGCCATTAGACACAAACGAGAAACATATTTCACTGACCATCTTGGCAAGATCGGTTCGTTTTACAAAACTAGAGATATGGTCCTACCTATGAACAATACATTAAAAGAAAACTGAAGGAGATTCAAAGGGTATATCACAAAGCAGTCCCACAGATTTACTCGCAAGTACCACAATAGAATGTATGGATTGAAGATCATGTTGATCAGTCACGTAAAATCTCATTTACCAGAAGACATCTTGTTGGTGATATCACCATTATATGACTGTCCACTCCTTGGTGTTGTACGTGGCCCCTGTTGTTAATAAGCACATAATACATAAAACCGATCCAGGTAGCACAAATACGGCTTTATTCACAAGCCTCTGAACAATACTGGAAATAAGCCTCTCATGACTCTACACACAACAATACAAAAGAAACATAAAGAAGGTGCACCATAAGTGATACACAGAACTGATGTGAGTGGTACAAACTAAAAGAACATAGTGAGAAGAGTCAGCACTGCTCCGTGCATATACAGATGCAAGTCGCAGATACATGGCGCAGTAGAGACTGTGCACACTATCTAGTGGTGGCCTCTAGGAACCGACCTGAGCTGATACAGTTGGCAGTCGATTTAAATGCACATACATAGCGACACTACACTCGGCGTTCACATTCACTGGCACTAGTAGCAGGACACAACAACTGTTTGTTTCCGGGCCTCAGTATCCTAAAACACGTTTGAACTTCCCATGTTTTCAGATCCGAAAAATGAGATTATCACTAAAATCTTAAAATGTTCCATATCATGCACTCTGATATTTTCATCATTGTCTATTATGCTTCCTGGTATGTTTATTAAACATACTTTTTAGTCTGTTTCATAATTAAGTATATGTGCCAGGGTTCTTTAGAAGTGGAATATTCCTGGTTCCTTCTTAACATTTTATGGCAAACACTATCACAAATATCATCCAACCAATAGAAAGATGGCTGAAAATGCTCTGGCGTTAACTCAAGTTGATTTATCTCAAATGAACCTTGTGTAGTTAGAAGGAGTGCGGTATTTTTAGTTGTCTGAAGATAACTTTTTCATTTCAGAAGTATATATTTTCTAAGGACAAAACAAAAACTTGTAACTTGCATGAAACTCAGTTTGGAAAGAAAATCAAGGTTAACACTGGTGTGTTGTGGTCTTCAGTCCAGAGACTGGTTTGATGCAGCTCTCCGTGCTACTCTATCCTGTGCAAGCTTCTTCAAGTAACTTCTGCAATCTACATCCTTCTCAATCTGCTTAGTGCAATCATCTCTCAGTCTCCCTCTGTGATTTTTACCCTATAAGCTGCCCTCCAATACTAAACTGAAGATCCCTTGGTGCCTCATAATGTGTCCTACCAATTGATCTGTTCTTCTAGTCAAGTTGTGCCACAAATCCCTCTTCTCCCCAATTCTGTTCAGTATGGTTGGTTGGTTTGTTTAAAGAGAGAGAAGGGACCAAACTACGAGGTCATCGGTCCCTTGTTCCAAATAAAACAATACCACAAAGGTGAGAATAAAACAGATGAAACATATAACACAAAACGGAAAGAAAGGAAAAGCCACAAGAACAAAGGGAAGGCAACGAATACTAAAAGGAACAAAAAGAGGACAAGAAAACAACAGAGAGACACTAGAAACAGAAGGGAGTAAAACATGAAAGCAGATTACAGTGGCTGGCCAACCATGTGAATAAAAAGGGAAAGCCAGCCACTCTGCAACACATTAAGATCTCCACCCTAAAAGCACTAGGGTGGAGGACACGGAGGGACAAAGGACATGCGCTAAAACCTACATAGAAGTATAAAACCCACTCTCACGGATAAAATTAAAGCTGCTGTGGAGGCATTGTCACCCAACACCGAAGGCAGGGCGCTGGGAAAGTTAAAAGCCTGCCGCAGAGCATCTAAAAGTGGGCAGTCCAGGAAGAGGTGGACGACTGTCATTTCGGAGCCACAGCGCCACTGAGATGGGTCCTTGCAACAGAGTAGGCAACCATGCGTTAGCCACGTATGGCCAATGTGGAGCCGGCAGAGGACAACTGATTCCCTGCGAGAGGTCTGCATGGAAGACTTCCACACACTCATAGTCTGCTTAATGACATGCAGATTGTTGTGCATGCTGTTATGCCAATCCGTCTGCCAAAGCTGGAAAACCCTGCAGTGTAAGAAAGAACGCAGGTCAGCTTCGGAGATGCCTATCTCCAGAAGCGGTTTCCGCATCGCCTGCTTGGGCAGCCTGTAGGTGAGTTCATTGCCGGGGATTCCGACGGTTCTGGGGTCCACACAAACACCACGAAACGGAGGTATTGTTCCAGGGCATAGATGGACTCCTGAATGGACGCTACCAGAGGGTGGCGAGGGTAGCACTGGTCGATAGCTTGTAGGCTGCTCAGTGAGTCAGTACACAGGAGAATGAGTTGCCAGGGCATGAGCAGATGTACTCAAGAGCACGAAGTATGGCCGCCAGCTCTGCAGTGGAAACACAGCAGCCAACTGGCAAGGAGTGCTGCTCAACATGTCCTCGATGAACATATGCGAAACCTATGTGACCGTCAGCCATTGAGCCGTCGGTGTAAACCACTTCAGAGCTTCGGAACACATAAAGAATCAAGAGGAAGTGACAGCGGAGAGTGGCGGGGTTAACTGAGTCCTTAGGGCCATGCAAAAGGTCCAGACAAAGCTGCAGCCGAGGCGTACACCATGGAGGCATACGTGAACAGACAGCAAGTAGGGGTGGTAAAGGGAAGGACTCCAGTTCAGAGAGAAGGGACCGCACATGAACCACAATGGTTAGCCCCGATCTGGGACATTCATGAGGGAGATGCCATGGGCGGGAAAACGAGATGGTAATTCGGATGCTCAGGGGAACTATGAATGTATGCTGCATAGCTGGCGAGCAGGTGCGCACATATGATCTGCAGGGGAGGGACACCAGCCTCCACCAGTACACTGGTCACCGGACTTGTCCTAAAAGCTCCTGTCGCTAATTGAACCCCACAGTGGTGCACAGGGTCAAGTAAATGCAATGCCGAAGGCGCTGCTGAACCATAAACCACACTCCCACAGTCAATTCGGGATTGGACAAGGGTTCTGTAGAGCTACAGCAGCGTACAGCGATCTGCAGCCCAATTGGTGCTGCCGAACCATAAACCACACTCCCACAGTCAATTCGGGATTGGACAAGGGTTCTGTAGAGCTGCAGCAGCGTACAGCGATCTGCAGCCCAATTGGTGTTGCTCAGGCAACGGAGGGCATTGAAGTGCTGCCAGCACTTCTGCTTAAGCTGATGAAGATGAGGGAGCCAAGTCAATTGAGCATCGAAAACCAGTCCTACGAATTTGTGTGTCTACACCACAGTGAGTGGATTGTCATTAAGGTAAAGTGCGGGTTCCAGATGAATGGTATGACACTGATGGAAGTGCATGACACATGATTTTGCGGCTGAAAACTGGAAGCCGTTGGCTAGAGCCCACGACTATGCCTTGTGGATGGCTCCCTCGAGGCACCGCTTAGTAACAGCATCACTGGAGCAGCAGTACGAAATGCAGAAGTCATCTGCATACAGAGAAGGTGAGACGGAGGGCCCGACAGCTGCTGCTAGACCGTTAATGGCCACTTAAAATAGAGAGAGACTCAATACAGAGCCCTGCGGGACTCCATTCTCCTGGATATGGATGGAACTATGGCAGTCACCAACTTGGACATGGAAAGTACGGAGCGATAGGAAGTTTTGGATAAAAATCTGGAGTGATCCCCGGAGACCCCACTCATACAAATGTGGCAAGGATATGACGTCGCCAAGTTGTGTCGTATGCTTTACGTAAGTCAAAAAAAGACAGCAATCAAGTGTTGCCGTCTGGAAAAGGCTGTTCGGATGCAGACTAGATGGACACAAGATTATCAGTGGTAGAGCGACCCTGGCGGAAGCCGCCCTGACATGGAGCCAGCAAGCCACCTGATTCCAGGACCCAACCCAACTGCCGACATACCATACGTTCCAGCAGCTTACAAAGAACGTTGGTGAGGCTGATGGACCAATAGCTATCCACATCAAGTAGTTTTTATTGGGTTTGAGCAACAGAATGATGGTGCTCTCCTGCCATTGCGAAGGAAAGACGTCATCACACCAGATCCAGTTGAAGATGACGAGAAAATGTCGCTTGTAGTCAGATGAGAGATGTTTAATCGTCTGGCTGTGGATGCAATCAGGCTCAGGAGCTGTGTCGGGGCAATGTGCAAGGGCACTGAGGAGCTCCCAATCTGTAAATGGGACGTTATAGAATTTACTGCAGCATGTAGTGAATGAGAGGATGTTCCCTTCCAGCCGCTGTTTGAGTGCGTAAGGCTGGCGGGTAATTCTCTCACGCAGAGGTTCGAGCAAAGTGCTCGGCAATCGCATTTGCGTCGGTACGTAACTCGCCATTTATGGTAACACCGGGGACAGCTGTTGGGGCCTGGTACCTGAAAAGACGTTTGATCTTTGTCCAGACTTGGGAAGGTGACGTGTGGCACCCAATGGTGGAGACGTATCTCTCCCAACACTCCTTCTTCCGTTGTCTGATAAGGTAGCGAACACGGGCACGGAGCCATTTAAAAGCTATGAGGTGCCCCAGGGAAGGGTGCCGCTTATGCCACTGTAGAGCTCACCGACACTCCTCCCTGTCGCTGGGGCAGTGACAGGAAGATGGGTTACTACCACACAGGTCGTCATGTGCTCTCCAGTGGACAGATGGGAGAAGTCCTGGGCTGCAAATTGATAAATGAATGGCTGAGTAACTACCACGAGCCACACTCAAATGTGTATCGGCCCCAGTATTTAAGAGTCAGAGGTCGAATTGCGTCAGTAAAGTTTCGACATCTCTGCCTCGGCCAGTAAGCATGGTACCATCCCACAAGGGGTTACAGGCATTAAAATCTCCCTGAAGTACGAAAGGTTTAGGGAGTAGATCAATCAGTGCAGCTAATACAGTCAGGGGTACTGCACTATCTGAAGGAAGATATACATTGCAGACAGTTATTTTCTGCGTCATCTTTATTCTGACAGCCATAGCTTCAAGAGGGCTTTGAAGGGGCACATGTTCACTACAGACTGAGTTTAGGACATAAACGCAAACTCCACCTGACACTCGATTATAGTCGCTACAGTTCCTGTAATATCTCTTATAGTTGCGAAGGGCAGGGGTCCACATTGCTGGGAACCAGGTTTCCTGGAGGGCAATGCAGATAGCAGGTGTAAAGCTTAACAGTTGCCGTATCTGAGTCAGGTGGTGGAAAAAACCGCAACAATTCCACTTGAGGATGACATCATGAGACTGGGAAGGCATGGAACATTCAATGAGGCAGTTTATGCCTCACAGTCACCTGCTGCCACCGATTTATATCTTGAGCAGTTTATGTCCATTGCATCTGAGGGTCTGGCAAGATCTAGGTCCTCAGCGGATTCCAAAATCTCCACCCCATCCTCAGCCACAGAGCTTGTAGGTAGCGGTGGTGTGGGTGCCACCACAATTTCCTTGGACTTAGGGTTTTTTTTTTGGATTTATCTTGCTGCTCCTTGGGTTTCCCCGAGTGGGACGACTTCACTGGCTCAGTCGCCGGGACTGAGGGTGAGCCTGAAGCCCTATGACCAGCTGCTTTTGGGCTCTTCAGCCACTGGTGGGTGTCATCTTTGCCACTAGAAGAAACCAGGGAAGGGAGTGACCCAAGGGACCCCTTCCCAGCGAGAGAAGCCAAAGAAGACTTATGCTCCTCTGGCTTAGAAGTGGGGACGGATGTGTCCCATTTGGGGGGGGGGGGCGGTAGGGGGATGGGCCGGGAGGGGGCGGAGGGGGGGGGGGGGGGGTGTTGCTCTCGAAGTAGGTGGTGCAGGAGCAACATGGAGGGAAATGCCCCCCCATCATCAAGGGGCAGGTGTAGAATTCCGGCTCCGAGAGGTGACCTGGGTTGGCGGAGCTGATGGTGCCAGAACTGATGTAGCGGCAGCATAAGATGATATCATGCACACAGGATGCAGGCGTTCAAACTTTCTCTTAGCCGTAGTGTAGGTCAGCCTGTCCAGGGTCTTGTACTCCACGATTTTCCTTTCTTTCTGTAGAATCCTGCACTCAGGCAAGCAAGGCGAATGGTGCTCTCCACAGTTGACACAGATAGAGTATTGGGATGTGATGGGCGTCTGCAATCTCAACATGTGACGCTGGACGTACAGCGGGAAGACATACGGCCGAACTTCCAGCACTTAAAACACTGCATCAGGGGAGGCATATAAGGCTTTACATCACACCGGTGATGCATCTAATAAGGCATGACTTACACACTATCTGGGAATCATCAACCACTGCAGGGCACGAAAGTGTCAACTGACAATCCCTGGAACAAGCGTAGAGAAACTACAGGTCTTCCTGTACTTCGCTACAATTTTCTATCTTTGACATTTCTCTATAGATCCCCATGAACCATGGACTTTGCGTTGGTGGGGAGGCTTGCGTGCCTCAGCGATACAGATAGCCGTACCGTAGGTGCAACCACAACGGAGGGGTATCTGTTGAGAGGCCAGACAAACATGTGGTTCCTGAAGAGGGGCAGCAGCCTTTTCAGTAGTTGTAGGGGCAACAGTTTGGATGACTGACTGATCTGGCCTAGTAACACTAGCCAAAACGGCCTTGCTGTGCTGGTACCGCGAACGGCTGAAAGCAAGGGGAAACTACACCCGTAATTTTTCCCGAGGACATGCAGCTTTACTGTATGGTTAAATGATGATGGCATCCTCTTGGGTAAAATATTCCGGAGGTAAAATAGACCCCCATTTGGATCTCCGGGCGGGGACTACTCAGGAGGATGTCGTTATCAGGAGAAAGAAAACTGGCGTTCTACGGATCGGAGCATGGAATGTCAGATCCCTTAATCGAGCAGGTAGGTTAGAAAATTTAAAAAGGGAAATGGATAAGTTAAAGTTTATATGCCGACTAGCTCTGCAGATGACGAAGAATTTGAAGAAATGTATGATGAAATAAAAGAAATTATGCAGATAATGAAGGGAGACGATAAATTTAAAAATCATGGGTGACTGGAATTCGTCAGTAGGAAAAGGGAGAGAAGGAAACGTAGTAGGTAAACATGGATTGGGGCTAAGAGATGAAAGAGGAAGCCGTCTGGTAGAATTTTGTACAGAGCATAACTTAATCATAGCTAACACTTGGTTCAAGAATCATAAAAGAAGGTTGTATACATGGAAGAATCCTGGAGATACTAAAAGGTATCAGATAGATTATATAATGGTAAGACAGAGATTTAGGAACCAGGTTTTAAATTGTAAGACATTTCCAGGGGCAGATGTTGACTCTGACCACAATCTATTGGTTATGAGCTGTAGATTAAAACTAAAGAAACTACAGAATGGTGGGAATTTAAGGAGATGGGACCTGGATAAACTGAAAGAACCATAAGGGAACAATTGACAAGGAGGGGGGAAAGAAATACAGTAGAAGAAGAATGGGTAGCTTTGAGGGATGAAGTAGTGAAGGCAGCAGAGGATCAAGTAGGTAAAAAGATGAGGGCTAGTAGAATTCCTTGGGTGACAGAAGAAATACTGAATTTAATTGATGAAAGGAGAAAATATAAAAATATAGTAAATGAAGCAGGCAAAAAGGAATACAAACGTCTCAAAAATGAGATCAACACGAAGTGCAAAATGGCTAAGCAGGGATGGCTGGAGGACAAATGTAAGGATGTAGAGGCTTATCTCACTAGGGGTAAGATAGATAATGCCTACAGAAAAATTAAAGAGACCTTTGGAGAAAAGAGAACCACTTGTATGAATATCAAGAGCTCAGATGGAAACCCAGTTCTAAGCAAAGAGGGGAAAGCAGAAAGATGGAAGGAGTATATAGAGGGTCTACACAAGGGCGATGTACTTGAGGACAATATTATGGAAATGGAAGAGGATGTAGATGAAAACAAATTGGGAGATATGATACTGCGTGAAGAGTTTGACAGAGCACTGAAAGACCTGAGTCGAAACAAGGCCCCGGGAGTAGACAACATTCCATTAGAACTACTGACAGAATTGGGAAAGCCAGTCCTGACAAAACTCTACCATCTGGTGAGCAAGATGTATGAGACAGGCGAAATACCCTCAGACTGAATATAACAATTCCAATCCCAAAGAAAGCAGGTGTTGACAGATGTGAAAATTACCGAACTATCAGTTTAATAAGTCACGGCTGCAAGATACTAACACGAATTCTTTACAGACGAACGGAAAAACTAGTAGAAGCTGACCTCGGGGAAGATCAGTTTGGATTCCATACAAATGTTGGAACACGTGAGGCAACTCCTTTGGTTCCGTCAGATTCACCTGGTCCTACTCCAAATCCCATGCCACTTTCCTTGACGTTGACCTCCGTCTGTCCAATGGCCAGCTTCACACGTCCGTCCACATCAAACCCACCAACAAGCAACAGTACCTCCATTATGACAGCTGCCACCCATTCCACATCAAACGGTCCCTTCCCTACAGCCTAGGTCTTTGTGGCAAATGAATCTGCTCCAGTCCGGAATCCCTGAACCATTACACCAACAACCTGAAAACAGCTTTCACATCCCGCAACTACCCTCCCGACATGGTACAGAAGCAAATAACCAGAGCCACTTCCTCATCCCCTCAAACCCAGAACCTCCCACAGAAGAACCACAAAAGTGCCCCACTTGTGGCAGGATACTTTCTGGGACTGGATCAGACTCTGAATGTGGCTCTCCAGCAAGGATACAACTTCCTCAAATCCTGCCCTGAAATGAGATCCATCCTTCATAAAATCCTCCCCACTCCACCAAGAGTGTCTTTCCGCTGTCCACCTAACCTTCGTAACCTCTTAGTTCATCCCTACGAAATCCCCAAACCACCTTCCTTACCATCTGGCTCCTACCCTTGTAACCGCCCCGGTGTACAACCTGTCCAATGCACCCTCCCACCACCACCTACTCCAGTCCTGTAACCCGGAAGGTGTACACGATCAAAGGCAGAGCCACGTGTGAAAGCACCCACGCGATTTACCAACTGACCTGCCTACACTGTGAAGCTTTCTATGTGGGAATGACCAGCAACAAACTGTCCATTCGCATGAATGGACACAGGCAGACAGTGTTTGTTGGTAATGAGGATCACCCTGTGGCTAAACATGCCTTGGTGCACGGCCAGCACATCTTGGCACAGTGTTACACCGTCCGGGTTATCTGGATACTTCCCACTAACACCAACCTGTCAGAACTCCGGAGATGGGAACTTGCCCTTCAGTATATCCTCTCTTCTCGTCATCCGCCAGGCCTCAACCTCCGCTAATTTCAAGTTGCCGCCGCTCATACCTCACCTGTCTTTCAACAACATCTTTGCCTCTTTACTTCCGCCTCGACTGACATCTCTGCCCAGACTCTTTGCCTTTACAAATGTCTGCTTGTATCTGTGTATGTGCGAATGGATATGTGTGTGTGTGCGCGAGTGTATACCTGTCCTTTTTTTCCCCCTAAGGTAAGTCTTTCCGCTCCTGGGATTGGAATGACTCCTTACCCTCTCACTTAAAATCCACATCCTTTCGTCTTTCCGTCTCCTTCCCTCTTTCCTGATGAAGCAACCGTTGGTTGCGAAAGCTTGAATTTTGTGTGTGTGTTGGGTTTGTTTGTGTGTCTATCGACCTGCCAGCGCTTTCATTTGGTAAGTCACATCATCTTTGTTTTTAGATATATTTTTCCCACGTGGAATGTTTCCCTCTATATATATAAGACAGGTACAGTGTTAGTAAGTGTTCATTCCATTGGCCAGTAGTGTTGTGGAACATTCTGCGATATCAAGCAACTGTACATCAGTAAACAAACTGTCTGAAAATACGACAAGGTGAATTGCCAAATTGTTTGTGACACAAATTCTTCTTGTTGTAGCTGTCATTTTGAAGCATAGATACTGTATTAAATTTCTGCGTCATTCTTCTGTCTCAGAAGCTTGTAGTTAAAAAAAAAAAAAACTTCTGTGTCCTAATAATCACTTGGCATCTCATTACAGGAACTGAACCTTAGTAATATGTGATTAATTCTCAAGGAACTGCCTCTGTGAGGTGGTTTGTCGAAAGTACTTGTTTCCATAGCTGTGACAGACAAGTGCAAAGCGCATTTGTTGTCTTTAAACATACATATTTTCATAACCATATATAACATTCTGGGTGTCCTATGTTTTTAAATAGTTTGGACAAGAAGAGAATAGAAGCTTTCGAAATGTGGTGCTACAGAAGAATGCTGAAGATTAGATGGGTAGATCACATAACTAATGAGGAGGTATTGAATAGAATTGAGGAGAAAAGGAGTTTGTGGCACGACTTGACGAGAAGAAGGGACCGGTTGGTAGGACATGTTCTGAGGCATCAAGGGATCACAAATTTAGCATTGGAGGGCAGCATGGAGGGTAAAAATTGTAGAGGGAGACCAAGAGATGAATACACTAAGCAGATTCAGAAGGATGTAGGTTGGAGTTAAGTACTGGGAGATGAAGAAGCTTGCACAGGCTAGAGTAGCATGGAGAGCTGCATCAAACCAGTCTCAGGACTGAAGACAACAGCAACATGTTTTTAAAAGTACAATGTGGAACAGTGTATTAGAGTCTTACTTGAATGCAAAGTAACCACCACAGCACATGTTTGGGGATGTGCACATTTATGAAATTTAATCACCTTTGAATTTCATAAATTTAATCACCTTTGCACCCCATGAACCATGGACCTTGCCGTTGGTGGGGAGGCTTGCATGCCTCAGCGATACAGATGGCCGTACCGTAGGTGCAACCACAACGGAGGGGTATCTGTTGAGAGGCCAGACAAACATGTGGTTCCTGAAGAGGGGCAGCAGCCTTTTCAGTAGTTGCAGGGGCAACAGTCTGGATGACTGACTGATCTGGTCTTGTAACATTAACCAAAACGGCCTTGCTGTGCTGGTACTGCGAACGGCTGAAAGCAAGGGGAAACTACACCCGTAATTTTTCCCGAGGACATGCAGCTTTACTGTATGATTAAATGATGATGGCATCCTCTTGGGTACAATATTCCGGAGGTAAAATAGTCCCCCATTCGGATCTCTGGGTGGGGACTACTCAGGAGGATCTCGTTATCAGGAGAAAGAAAACTGGCGTTCTACGGATCGGAGCGTGGAATGTCAGATCCCTTAATCGGGCAGGTAGGTTAGAAAATTTAAAAAGGGAAATGGATAGGTTAAAGTTAGATATAGTGGGAATTAGTGAAGTTCGGTGGCAGGAGGAACAAGACTTTTGGTCAGGTGATTACAGGGTTATAAATACAAAATCAAATAGGGGTAATGCAGGAGTAGGTTTAGTAATGAATAAAAAAATAGGAGTGCGGGTTAGCTACTACAAACAGCATAGTGAACACATTATTGTGGCCAAGATAGACACAAAGCCCATGCCTACTACAGTAGTACAGGTTTATATGCCAACTAGTTCTGCAGATGATGAAGAAATAGATGAAATGTATGACGAGATAAAAGAAATTATTCAGGTAGTGAAGGGAGACGAAAATTTAATAGTCATGGGTGACTGGTTTTCATCAGTAGAAAAGGGAGAGAAGGAAACATAGTAGGTGAATATGGATTGGGGGGAAGAAATGAAAGAGGAAGCCGCCTGGTAGAATTTTGCACAGAGCATAACTTAATCATAGCTAACACTTGGTTCAAGAATCATAAAAGAAGGTTGTATACCTGGAAGAATCCTGGAGATACTAAAAGGTATCAGATAGATTATATAATGGTAGGACAGAGATTTAGGAACCAGGTTTTAAATTTTAAGACATTTCCTGGGGCAGATGTGGATTCTGACCACAATCTATTGGTTATGAACTGCAGATTGAAACTGAAGAAACTGCAAAAAGGTGGGAACTTAAGGAGATGGGACCTGGATAAACTGAAAGAACCAGAGGTTGTAGAGAGTTTCAGGGAGAGCATAAGGGAACAATTGACAGGAATGGGGGAAAGAAATACAGTAGAAGAAGAACGGGTAGCTCTGAGGGATGAAGTAGTGAAGGCAGCAGACGATCAAGTAGGTAAAAAGACGAGGGCTAATAGAAATCCTTGGGTAACAGAAGAAATATTGAATTTAATTGATGAAAGGAGAAAATATAAAAATGCAGTAAATGAAGCAGGCAAAAAGGAATACAAACGTCTCAAAAATGACATCGACAGGAAGTGCAAAATGGCTAAGCAGGGATGGCTAGAGGACAAATGTAAGGATGTAGAGGCTTGTCTCGCTAGGGGTAAGATAGATACTGCCTACAGGAAAATTAAAGAGACCTTTGGAGAGAAGAGAACCACTTGTATGAATATCAAGAGCTCAGATGGCAACCCAGTTCTAAGCAAAGAAGGGAAGGCAGAAAGGTGGAAGGAGTATATAGAGGGTTTATACAAGGGCGATGTACTTGAGGACAATATTATGGAAATGGAAGAAGATGTAGATGAAGACAAAATGGGAGATAAGATACTGCGTGAAGAGTTTGACAGAGCACTGAAAGACCTGAGTCGAAACAAGGCCCCGGGAGTAGACAACATTCCATTAGAACTACTGATGGCCTCGGGAGAGCCAGTCATGACAAAACTCTACCATCTGGTGAGCACGATGTATGAGACAGGCGAAATACCCTCAGACTTCAAGAAGAATATAATAATTCCAATCCCAAAGAAAGCAGGTGTTGACATATGTGAAAATTACCGAACTATCAGTTTAATAAGTCACAGCTGCAAAACACTAACGCGACGAATGGAAAAACTGGTAGAAGCCAACCTCGGGGAAGATCAGTTTGGATTCCGTAGAAATGTTGGAACACGTGAGGCAATACTGACCTTACGACTTATCTTAGAAGAAAGATTAAGAAAAGGCAAACCTACGTTTCTAGCATTTGTAGACTTAGAGAAAGCTTTTGACAATGTTAAATGGAATACTCTCTTTCAAATTCTGAAGGTGGCAGGGGCAAAATACAGGGAGCGAAAGGCTATTTACAATTTGTACAGAAACCAGATGGCAGTTATAAGAGTCGAGGGGCATGAAAGGGAAGCAGTGGTTGGGAAAGGAGTGAGACAGGGTTGTAGCCTCTCCCCGATGTTATTCAATCTGTATATTGAGCAAGCAGTAAAGGAAACAAAAGAAAAATTCGGAGTAGGTATTAAAATTCATGGAGAAGAAGTAAAAACTTTGAGGCTCGCCGATGACATTGTAATTCTGTCAGAGACAGCAAAGGACTTGGAAGAGCAGTTGAACGGAATGGACAGTGTCTTGAAAGGAGGATATAAGATGAACATCAACAAAAGCAAAACGAGGATAATGGAATGTAGTCGAATTAAGTCGGGTGATGCTGAGGGAATTAGATTAGGAAATGAGACACTTAAAGTAGTAAAGGAGTTTTGCTATTTGGGGAGCAAAATAACTGATGATGGTCGAAGTAGAGAGGATATAAAATGTAGACTGGCAATGGCAAGGAAAACGTTTCTGAAGAAGAGAAATTTGTTAACATCGAGTATACATTTAAGTGTCAGGAAGTCGTTTCTGAAAGTATTTGTATGGAGTGTAGCCATGTATGGAAGTGAAACATGGACGATAACTGGTTTGGACAAGAAGAAGCTTTCGAAATGTGGTGCTACAGAAGAATGCTGAAGATAAGGTGGGTAGATCACGTGACTAATGAGGAGGTATTGAATAGGATTGGGGAGAAGAGAAGTTTGTGGCCCAACTTGACTAGAAGAAGGGATCGATTGGTAGGACATGTTTTGAGGCGTCAAGGGATCACAAATTTAGCATTGGAGGGCACCGTGGAGGGTAAAAATCGTAGAGGGAGACCAAGAGATGAATACACTATGCAGATTCAGATGGATGTAGGTTGCAGTAGGTACTGGGAGATGAAGAAGCTTGCACAGGATAGAGTAGCATGGAGAGCTGCATCAAACCAGTCTCAGGACTGAAGACCACAACAACAACAACAACAATCACCTTTGCAAGAATTCTAGTTATTGTATTTACGTGTTTTTAATTAACTATTGGAAGCTTACAAGTAAATTTTTCTTAATTGGTTTGATTAATTTTTTAAGCATACATTGTTCAATAAATATTTTGGTCATGAATGATGTTCAATCCTTTCTTAAGGCCTAGTCCACTCCCTCCTAGACAACACCATGCAGTAGCTGTGTTCCTTCAGGAACTGATTAAGTAAGAACAGCAGAACTACTAACTGAAGACATTGCCATCCAACAGCGACACTCAGCTGCAATTACCTGCTGTCGCTTCTGGGATGGGGATGCTGCTATTGGTGAAACACTGGCCAGCAAACTCTCATAAATACCCTCCATATTAGATTCTCAGTCTCAGATGGTCTCAGCTGTTCTCAGATGCTCACTGACATTCTCTGTACATGACTGCACAAAGATACGTACGAGTTGCCAACCACTGCCATCTCCCATCAGCTGCTGACTTGAAGGTGGAGACTGCTGCAGTGGCAGACAAAGTATCCACTCATCTACCTAGCACTTTGCCTCCATTATCAGCAGGCAGCTACCTGTTCTGAGGACTGTACGTAGACAACTTAAGTATCTTTGTACAACTGTGTCCCCTCTGAGTGACCACCTCCTGCTGGTAGCCAACGGGACAGGATGCCTGATCAAGCTTGGGCTGGGGACAGCCCAGTCTCTCTGTCAATGTCCACCAGTTCCTGAATGCTTCCATTGGTGCAGATCATCGTCCAGAGTGGGCACATGCCTCACATGTCAATCTTGCTGGAAGCTACAGTCCAAGTACCATCCTTCCCAGTGCCACATTCTATGACCCAATGTGGGACTCTCACACATTGGCCACAGTGTGTGGTCTCTGCCAGCTACAGCTGCCCTGCTGACCTCAGATGGTGATACTGCTTACGCCAGCTCCGACCTGCGGTACCAACTGTATGAGTTTGGCGAATGGGCTTTATATTTTTGTGGCATTTGTTGTGCAGTTTCTGTGCATGCCAATAGTGGATAGAACCGACGTGCAAAGAAAGTTTTGGGTACAGTTTGACAAACCAGAGGACCTGCGGATCTTCACAGTTTAGGGAGAATTCTAGAGAGTATTATTTGTGGCCAGTGAGATAGAGAGTACTATCTGCAGCCAATATTACAATTTAGCATGGTTGGTTTGTGGGGTTGAAAGGACTAGACTGCAAAGGTCATTGGTCCCTTTCTCCGCGACCATGAAACACCCACAGGGAATAAAAACAAGCAATGGAGATGACAGAGGACGACACAGAACAAGAAAGACACAGACAAAAAAACCAGAAAAAAATGAATTAAAAGCAAAAAATGAATTAAAAGCCCACAGAGGTTTACAGTGGATGGCTGACCATGGAAACAAAAAAAGGAAAAGACAAACCACCAAGAGACACTCTAAAAATCCCACTCTAAAACTGTAGGCCAAAGGCCAGATGCAACACACAAAAGAGACAAACTCTCAGATAGAGCCATAAAGGCCCCCTGCTTGAATAAAACTCAAAACTTAGCCTGCCAAGGCAGCGTCATCTGTTTAAAATGCAGGGAGCGTATCAGGAAGTGCAAACGTCTGTCTGAGCGCAGTTAAAAGCGGCAGTCCAACAAGATGTGGACCACTGTCAACGCTGATCCACAGCGATATTGAGGTTGGGTCTCGCAGCGCAATAAATGACCGTGCGTCAGCCAGGTGTGGCCAATGCGCAGCCGGTACAGAACAACTGGGTCCTTGCGAAGGGCTTGCATGGAAGAGCGCCACACACCTGTAGTCTCCTTGATGATCCGAAGTTTGTTGGGTGAAGGCACCGTGTGCCATTCACCACCCCAGGTACCAAGGACTTTCTGCATCAATACTGACTGGAGATCACATTCTGGAAGGCCAATCTCCAGTGTCGGTTCACTGATAGCCTGTTTGGCCAGTCTGTCAACACGTTCATTACCCAGGATACCGACATGACCCAGGGTCCACACAAAAACTACATAGCGGCCGCAATGGGCAAGAGTATGCATGGACTCCTGGATAGCCATCACCAGACGAGAGTGAGGAAAACACTGGTCGATGGCTTGTAAACCACTCAGGGAGTCACTACAGATAACTAAGGACTCACCTGAGCAGGAGTGGATATATTCTAGGACACGAGAGATGGCTGCCAGCTCGGCAATGAAAACACTGCAGCCATCCAGCAATAAGCATTGTCAGATTGTACCCCAAGTGTAAAGGCATAACCAACACAACCAGCAACAATCGAACTGTCGGTACAAACTACGACAGCCAGGACACGCGGCAAGGATGGAAAGAAAGCGTTGGCGGAGGGTCTCAGGAGGGACTGAGTCTTTCGGGTCATGTGCTAAATACAGCTGAAGGCATGGGCGGGGCACACACCACAGGGGTACACACACATGGGTCCGGAAAAGAGGTGGGGAGTGAAAAACTCAAGCCCAGAGAGAAGAGACTAGATGCGAACCGCAATCGGACACCCTGACCAGGGCTGCCGATTGGGAAGATGAACGACCGAGTTGGGGAATAGGAGGCGGTAATTTGGATGCTCGGGCAAGCTACAAACATGTGCAGCATAAGCGGCCAGTAGTCAATGGCGCCAGATCCGCAATGGAGGGACACCAGCCTCCACAAGTATGCTGTTTACAGGGCTTGTGCGGAAAGCACCAGTTGCGAGTCGGATCCCGCAGTGAAGTATGGGTTCAAGCAACCGCAATGTGGAAGGCGAAGCTGAACTGTATGCCAGGCTCCCAAAATCAAGATGGAACTGAATCAATGCCTGATACAGTCATAGAAGGGTAGACCGATTGGCGCCCCAGCTGGTGTGACTCAAAAAACGAAGAGCGTTAAGATGGTGCCAGCATGTTTGTTTAAGCTGCCAAACATGAGGGAGCCAAGTCAACAGGGTATAAAAAAGCAAGTTTTGGTGGCCGAGAACTGGAAGGCGTACGTGACGGCCCAAGACTGCGCCCTGTGGATAGCGCCCTGTAATTGTCGTTCAGCAGCCCCAATGCCAGTGGAGTTACAGTATAGGCAAAAGTCATCAGCATACAAAGAAGCTGATACGGACATTCCCACAGCTGCAGCTAGCCCATTTATAGCAACTAAAAAGAGGCAGACACTCAAGATACAGCCTCGCGGAAACCCAGACTCCTGGACTTGAGAGGAACTATGGGAGGGATCAACTTGCACGCAGAAGGAACGAAGCGAAAAAATTTAATAAAAATCAGGAGCAGGTCCCTAAGACCCCACCCATGGTGCGTGGTGAGGATGTGATGTCGTCATGTTGTATCGTATGCCTTCCGCATGTCAGAGAAGACAGCAACCAGATGCTGACAGTAGGCAAATGCCATAGGGATGGCAAACTCCAGGCAGACCAGATTATCGGTGGCAGAGCGGCCCTTACAGAACCCACCCTGAGACGGACCCAGAAGGCCCCGAGACTCAAGTAGCCAACTCAACCTCCGGCTCACCATGCGTTCAAGCAACTTGCACAGAAAGTTGGTGGCTAATGGGGCGGTAGCTGTCTGCCTCCAGTGGGTTCTTTCCAGGCTTCAACACTGGTCTGATAATGCTTTCGCACCATTGAGACGGGAACACACCCTCAAACCAGATACAGTTGAAAAGGTCTAGGAGGTGTCGCTGGCAGTTTACTGAGAGGTGTTTGAGCATCTGATAGTGGATGTGATCCAGCCCAGGAGCTGTATCAGGGCAAGCGACTAATGCACTTCGGAATTCCCACTCACTGAATGGAGCATTGTACGATTCGGGGTGGCATGTATGGAATGAAAGGCTCCGACATTACAACCACTTTTTCAGGAAGTGGAAGGCCAGTGGGTAATTCGTAGAAGCAGAACTCTGAGCATAATGCTCTGCTAAGAATTCTGCAATCGTGTCTGATTCAGTACAGACTGCTCCATTCAGGGAAATCCCAGGTGCACTGATGGGGGGTCTGATATCCACAGGGTCACCTAATCTTGGCCCACACCTGTGATGGAGAGGTACGGATGCCAATGGTGGAGACATACCTTTCCCAGCACTCATGCTTCCATCGGCGAATAAGGCATCGAGCTCAGGTAAGGAGCCACTTAAAGGCAACGGGGCTGGTCCAGTGATGGGTGCCACTTATGATGTTGAAGGACCCACCTCCGATCTCTAATCGCCTCAGTGACCTCCAGTGACCACCAAGGCACAGTACTCCGCCAAGGGGACCCGGAAGAACAGGGAATTGCAGAGTCCGCTGCAGAAACGATGCCGGTGGTTATCGTGTGAACCACCACATCAAAGGCACCATGAGATAGAGGCTCAATAGTGGCAATGGAGGCAAACAAGCCTGGTCAGCCTCATTCAAAGCCCATCTGGGGAGGCTCCCAGGAGAGTGACACTGGGGCAGTGACAGAAACAGCAGAAAGTGGTCACTACCACACAAATCATCATGTACACTCTATTGAACAAATGGTAGAAAGCCAGGGCCGCAGACCAAAAGGTCGATGGCTGAGTATGTGCCATGCGCCACACTGAAATGATGTGGAGGCACCATTATTTACAAGAGAATGGTCGAGCTGTGCTAGCACTTGCTCAACGACAATGCCTTGGCCTGTTGCCACCAATCCACCCCACAAAGGGTTATGGGCATTAAAGTCGCCCAGTAATAGAAAAGGTGGTGGCTGTTGGGCTATCAGTGCAGCCAATACATGCTGTGGGACATTACCATGCAGTGGAAGATAGGGACTGCAGACAGTAACAGCATGAGGCGTCCACACCCAAACAGCGACAGCCTCTAAAGATGTTTGAAGAGGGACACACTCGCTGTAAGGAGAGTTAAGGACATAGACACAGACTCCACCAGATACACTCTCATAAGTTTCCCGATTCTTATAATAACCCTGACAGCCATGGAGGACAAGGGTTCGCATCGCCAGAAACCAAGTTTCCTGGAGAACAATGGAGGAAAAAGGGTGAAAGCTGATACGTTGTCGGAGCTCAGCAAGGTGGTGGAAAAAACCGCTGCAAATCCACTGGAGGATGATGTCAATGTTAGGATGGGAAGGCATGAAGTGCTCAAGGAGGCAGGTTACGTCTCAGTGTCATCTGCTGCCACCGATAAGAGTACCTGTGCGAGTGACATCCATTGTGGCTGAGGGTCTGGCGAGATCTAGGTCCTCAGCGGACGCAAGAATCGCCACCTCATCCTCAGACGCAGAGCTTGTAGAGAGCGTTGGTATGGGTGCCACCATAAGGTCTGGATTCTTGGATGCCTTCTTCCTTTTTGGTTTCTCTCGCTGTTCATTCGAGTTTTCTGTCTGGGAGAGCTTCAATGGGTCAGTCTCAAAAACTGAGGAGGACCGTGAAGCCCTACGACCAGCTACCTGTGGTTGCTTCAGCCACTGGCAGGTATCCGCTTTACCACTGATCGGAACCCAGGAAGGGAGTGACCCAAGGGACCTCTTCCTGGCGAGAGGAGCCGAAGAAGACTTACGCTTCTGCAGCTAAGAAGTGGGGACTGATGTCCCTGACGGTTGGGGGGGGGGGGGGGGGTGTTGCTGCTGAAGTAGGTAGTGCAGGACAGGAGCAACAGGGAGCAAAGTGCCCCCCATCACCAAGGGGGCAGGTAGAATGACGGCTCTGAGAGCCAACTGTACATGGCAAAACGGAAGATGGTAGAACCATTGTCGCAGCGGTGGCATAGGTAGATGTCATATTTTCACTTAGCTTCAGTGTAGGTCAGACAGTCCAGGGTCTTTTATTCCATTATCTTCCATTCTTTCTGTAGAATGCTACAGTCCGGCGAGCAAGGGCAATGGTGCTCTCTGCAGTTAACACAGATGGGAGGTGGGGCACATGGAGTATTGGGATGTGAAGGATGTCCACAATCTCAACATATGACGCTGGAAGTACACCGGGAAGACATATGGCCAAACTTAAAGCATTTAAAACACCGCATTGGGGGAGGGATATATGGCTTCACATCATAGCAGTAAGCCATCACCTTGACCATTACGGGTAATGTGTCACCCTTGAAGGTCAAGATGAAGGCACTGGTGGCAACCTTATTATGCCTCGGACTCGAATGAATGCACTGGACGAAGTGAACACGTCATCGTTCTGGGTTGGAGCGCAGTTTATTGTCAGACTGCAAAAGCAGATCCCTGTGGAAGATAAGACCCTGAACCATATTCAAGCTCTTATGGGGCATGATGGAAACAGAAACATCCCCAGCTTGTGACAGGCGAAGAGCACCCGTGACTGGGTAGAGGAAGTTGTTTTGACCAAGACTGACCCAGAGCACATTTTGGACAAACCCTCCACCTCCCCAAACTTGTCCTCTAAATGCTCCACAAAGAACTGAGACTTCGTTGACATGAATGATTCCCGATCAACTCACATAGAGACGAGGTACTGGGGTGAATAAGCTTCACTGCCATCCTTAGCCACGCGTTCCTCGCATGGTGTGGCCAGGGAGGCAAACGAAATTGGGTCGGATTTTCTTAGGTTGAGGTTAGACCTCGATCGCTTAGAGACTGCTGGTGGAGGTCCACCAGCGAGAGATGATGTACTACGCTTCATCGCGTGTCATCCACCCTGATGCCACCCACTCCGACCAGGGGCCCTCACCACGGGCGCCACCCAGCCGCAGCAAGGGCCACCTGGCAGGATGGCCATTGCTGAGAGTCCCGATGCCCCAGGGAGATAGGCATCTACTCCTTGGCATATGTGGGGAGTTAATGGCGCAGGCATCAGCAGAGCGATCCTTGTGTTGTCAGGGGGCTGTAACCAACAGGGTACATGGCGGCCCCACCACAACAGATTGGCAACCGTGCTGGATATAAGATGCAAAGGAGTCCATGGTCGTCGTAGGTGCAGAAAGCGACACCGCATAGTGCATGGTGGAAACTGCACTCAGGAATATATCCTCACCCAAGAGATGGAGAATGAGCGGGACTGCAACGCGACGACGAGAAAGGGGGCTAAAGATCTCAATGCACTATGGGCACGATGCACCATGTAGGGCGCCCTTACCCAATTGGCTCTCTCTTCAGGAAAATTTTGAAGAATGGAGGTCAAACCCTACAGGGGATCATCACAGAAGGGCCGAAATGTGAGAGACTCCTTTCAGTCACCTCTTACGACAGGCAGGAATACCATGGGCCTATTCTAACCCACAGACCCACAAGAGGGGATAATTTAGCATGTCATGAATTATGTGTATGTATCGTTGCCCAGACAATGTGAGACATGCCAACATTGGGGGCATGAAGCACATCAGTGTTCAGAGTCTTAATGGCCTCTGAACTGTTCTAAGAATTACTGTTGTTATTCTTTGTGCCTCTGTCTGAATGTTTTGTGACATATGTCCTTGTTTGGTGGTGTACTGTAAGTATATCGTTTCGTATTATCAGATAGAGGTTGCAGAAATGCCAGAAACATGGGAATGACCAGGCAGAAACCAGCTGAAGTTTTGGACAGTTTAACGACAGATAGCAAGAGCAGAAAAGCCAGTGTAGTGAAGGCAAAAAGTCAGTACACTTATTCCTTCTGTGGATCCTATTGCAGCTAGTCTAGTGGCTCCTTTATCGATGTATACCAACTGAGGATATGTCGGCAATTAATGACAATTGGGAAGCTGCTGCTGGTTTGGGTAACTGGCCGACAACATACACTTGCATATGCCTAAGATACAATCAGTGAGTGACGCAAAGACATGCGCTATGTATCATGATGGGCTGAATACGGCACGTACATTTGAACAATTCAAAAAGGGACTATCAGCATTATGAGTTAGGATGGAAAATCCAAAAGGATTTGCCTGCCACCATTATGGCTGCTAAGTGGTCGGCAGAACTGGACACACAGCAGCACAAAGTGCAGAATAAGCAGCCACATAAATCACAAGCTTTGATTTTTTTTTTAAACTTGCGATAAAAGTTACAATGAGAAATCACTTTAACAAAACACTACTCTGAAATTCAGGTTTTTAAAATATAATTTCTAATAATCACAACAATAAAACCATAAGATTTAATATAAACAACAGTTGCTACTATCTGCCACTTTGCTTCCTAGTTCTGTTCCATACATACTGACACAACTTTGTAGTCTTTGTGATTATGACATCATGTTATCAACAGCTGTCAGCCTTACTGTTCAATTGGTTGGACTGTAGACAGACTGCCTGTTGGCTTCTGTCTCTGGTTCTTCGGCCAACATTTGTTTGATGATTTTATAGGCGTCACACTAGCACGAGTTGCTGGCATTATCAAAGCTTCACCCTCTGCCGCCACCAGCAGTGCATGGGGAAGCTTTGACAATGCCAGCCACTCATGTTAGAGGAACGTCAGAAAAAACATCAAACTAATGTAGGCCAAGACACAAGACAACAGGCAATCTGAAACTTCCTGGCAGATTAAAACTGTGTGCCCGACCCAGACTTGAACTAGGGACCTTTGCCTTTCGCGGGCAAGTGCTCTACCAACTGAGCTACCGAAGCACGACTCACGCCCGGTCCTCACAGCTTTACTTCTGCCAGTATCTCGTCTCCTACCTTCCAAACTCTACAGAAGCTCTCCTGCGAACCATGCAGAACTAGCACTCCTGAAAGAAAAGATACTGCGGAGACATGGCTTAGCCACAGCCTGGGGGATGTTTCCAGAATGAGATTTTCACTCTGCCAGGAAGTTTCATATCAGCGCACACTCCACTGCAGAGTAAAAATCTCATTCTGGAAACAGGCAATCTGTCAACAAGTGGCCATGAAATACTTAACAATTTTGTAGTTGCAGTGTAATTGCTCAATGAACTTAACTTGAGTATACTAGGGAGAGCCACACACCCACCAACCCCCTTTCCCTACACACACACACACACACACACACACACACCTCAAGTGTCAATTAGTTCCAGTGAGTTAGAAAAACACCTTCCTGGGAGGCACCAGAACGCTGATCTGGTGTGTTCCGGCTGAAATTAAGGCCAGGTATGGATGTATGAGCCACATTTGGAAACAATGTCACTGATCGCAACATTATGAATGTGAATGGATGGTCGGGCATAGGACACATGACTGCTGAAACAGAAAGCAAAGTGAATGTCGTCATAATAAGCGTTCGTTAAACACCAAATAGAATTCCTTAACCATCGGACGGTGTTCCAAGTAAAATAGAATGTTGCAAAAGTGTATGCAGAGATGGAGTGCTGCTTGGGGGCATGGTAGATGGAAGATAGCTTTTAGAAGACACAGGGGCTCAAGTGTTGGTAACCTGTCTGTACCTTGCAGATAGGAACAAACCGAATTCTCCACAGTAGACAAATGGTTCAAATGGCTCTGAGCACTATGGGACTTAACATCTGTGGTCATCAGTCCCCTAGAACTTAGAGCTACTTAAACCTAACTAACCTAAGGACATCACACACATCCATGCCCGAGGCAGGATTCGAACCTGCGACCGTAGCAGTCGTGCGGTTCCGGACTGAGCGCCTAGAAATGCTAGACCACCGCGGCCGGCCCACAGTAGACATCACACGCAATGATAAGGCATCATTCGAGTCAAAATGTTCAATTTCCGTACTGGACCAACGAATTTTCATGAATATATGGAAGTATTACCTCATGCCGTTGTGGGTTACTCTGCAACTGTAGCGTTGGATTTTCTGAATCACACAAAAACTGATCTTTCGCAGCATAATGTAAAACCCAATTGGACGTTGTTCCACTTGGGAATGGATGCTGCAAGTAATACATTCTCACAAGGTTCGCCAACCATGAAGAATGAAATAAACTGTGTGTCAAATCATGTATTAAAGCTCAATGTGCATGATAAAGTATTGAGATACACAGGAAAATTACTCTGTGTGAGTACGGGTACTAACTTACTAAACATATGTTGTGTGTTACAGTCATTAGAACACAATGGGAACATTCCACATCAATGCAACTAAATTTAAAAATGGTTTTCACTCAACCTTCTCCAATTTTGATCAACTTTTTACAGGATGTAAGAACCTTCAATATCGCAGCGCGTCAGCAATCATTGGTTAATATATTAAAAAACTAAATGCATTCATGTAACTTCCCTTGTCTTGCGCATGTGCATAGATAGCGGGTCAGGCTTGTGAGTGAGTGACCATTTGTAGCTACAGTTTATGGCGGGTCAAGGCCCATTGAACATAGGCCGGTACACACACACACACACACACACACACACACACACACACACAGAGAGAGAGCGAGAGAGAGAGAGAGAGAGAGAGAGAGAGAGAGGGGGGGGGGTGCTATCACTGTGGTGACCACTCACTATAAAGTAAGAAGATATTTTCAGAATGCAACAATATTTATTCTGGAAGCTGATGAGGTGGAAAAAGCTAGCCAGGTCCTCTGAAAGGTAAACTTGGGCAATACTACAGCTCTGGCTGGGCTCCTTCAAAAGCTGATGACAGAGCAGAATGCATGAAGACATCACCGTCCAGTGGCGACACCGACTGCTGCGACCTGTTATCGATTCCAGGGGTGGTGAGGCACTACTGCTGGAGGAATATTGGCCAGCAGACTCTTATAAATACCCCCCCCCCCCCCCCCAAAAAAAAAGTCAGACCCTCATTAGTATGTGGTCATCCCTTAAAGTTGTTATAGTTTTGTAGGCCCATTGTGTTTCTCTTCAGTTCACCTCCCTCCTTCCCCAATCCACCATTATGTGATCAGAGACCAGGAATGGATATGGAGATTTGGAGTGAAAAGCACACTCAGTATAAATTGCAGTTGTAAACTCAATTGTGAGTACCAGCATACAACCTACTGATTATCTGAATAAAAATAAGTAAATAATAAAAAAAAAACAGTTACTTGGGCTTCTCAGAGCATGGGGAATGTTAATTATTACCTTCACGAGCTTGAACATTTTCTTGGGCACAAGATAGGTTTTCCTATCAACTACCAGGTCTTGCAGTTTGCCTTATTCAACAATAATTTTGCAGTCCATACAACAAATTTTCCTTTGAAACGTGTTAGTAAAAGGGGGCAATGGACAATGTGAATGATCTACACAACCCAATATATTTCCCACAAAATTAACAAGCCAAAAACTCTATTACATTATCTTCCTTCAGTGGTGCACTCTTTCTCCACCATTAATGCAAACATAAGCAATCAAAAGCCTGTAATTGACTAGAGACTTCTGTAGGACCCAACTGAATATGGGAGAGTTTTCAGTACATTGTTCATAAACCCCTTGAGCTTTAATTGGAAAAGACGGTTTGAACTTCAGGAAGGGTTCTGCTACTGACTCAAATTATGCTGCATTAGTGGCGTTCCTCATTGACTAAATGGACACACAAATATTCTGTTCAAAGAAATATTGTGACAAATTGAATATTTCTACACATCTACGCTACCTCTAAAAACTGATTCCTTAATCAGGCAAGTTATAAAAAGAGCTCTTCAGATCTAACTCCCTTTATGTTACCAGATGCTTTCAATCAATTCATTTAAAATTCACACCTGAAAGAAGCAGATTTGATCGAGGACACATCTGGCAATTTACAAAATAAGCTTCTCATACGCCATGGACGTAAAGAACACAATGGGACTCCAATTCTTGTGCTTCTGATTCTGATTTCTAACAATTAAAGCTTTCTAGACTGAAAAAAAAATTTCTTGAAAGCGAAGCAACGCGTCGGCGCTAGCCTTGCGTGTGCTGCCACATGGCTCTGACAGAAAAATAAGCTACGCCGCTTGGGGAACTTAACAAAACACTGCATTTTCGATGGCAACACTTACTGTTTTTCTAATGTTCTGTGTCTACAATTCAAGAAAGGTTCATCCCAATTTTAAACTTCCGACCTATATACATTTCATTTGGTAGACATTCGCTGACGTCTAGTAATGTTTCTATTCGTCAACATATGATGAAAAATTTAAATAAATTAGTTTCATACTTACTCCTTCTGAGCCTTTCTTGACGTCCAGACCATCGAAAGAGCTTTCTGACAATCCTTCAGACTCGCCAGAAGTTGTCTCTCTACGCCTGATTCTTTCGGACATCTTGTTTAATTACCTTACTGCCTTTTAAAATTTTCGCCTTTTACATACCTAACATGTACACAAATAACTTTGGCAGAATATGTTTTTAAGTTACAGCTTTTGTAACAAACAAAAACACACACACAGTAGCACTTTTAATTATTAAGGCACTTCAACAAATGTACGTATTTTGAGAGATCTAAGTCACCAGATAGATATATCACTTATAACTATATGTAAACAAATCAGCATCACAAAGGCTGTGAGTTGACAATATTGCCATTAGATACGATACTCTTCAATATTTACTGTACGAATATATGAATACAATACGACGAAAAATATGTTATGATAAAATATAAATGCCTTGAGAGAGATTTTTTTCTCTGATATGCATTATTATTATTGAAAATATATTTCAGTTAGCTTTATTGTGTTCATTCATTTGCAACAATTTGTGTACCTGATATTATTTTCGTTTGCACTGAATGTTTATTACTTTTCTTAAAATATTTATTATCACTTGCCACAATATGATCTGTGGCAAGGCGACTGTAGCGCCGTACATTGTTGAAACAAGGAACGATTATGCTGCTTTATATCTCTTTGAGTCATATGATCGATCTGTAAGTACAGGAAAATGGCAAGCCAGACACAGGGAATTCAACAGCTCCTAGCAGCTGAAAAAAGAGCTGCAGAGAAGGTTTCAGAAGCGAGGAAACGTAAGTAAAAATGAGAAATACCGTCGTGCAAACTTTTGATATTTTTTGTCTCTTTATTTTAGCAAGAACACCTTACTGAAGGGGGCGTGACCTCGATTGGTTGAGTGAATGGTTTGAATTTAAAGAATAAGTAGTATACTATCTCGTTTGCTTGTTAATGAAGTTTCACCTTTATATTCGCAGGAAAAGCACGCAGGTTGAAACAGGCCAAGGAAGAAGCACAGGAAGAAATTGAGAAATACAGGCAAGAAAGAGAGAGGCAGTTTAAAGAGTTCGAGGCAAAGGTATATCAATAGTGAAAGTTCAGACTACTTTCTCGTAGTGACTACTTCAATAATATGAAATTGCATTAAAATAAAGTCAACTTTCACAATATCAGCCATTTTTAAGCTTCAAATTTCGCTAACGATATGCCATTATACATTTTTAGGGCGTTACACTTCCAGAAAACATTCTAAGAACACGTTAGACTTTCAGCAGTCTGTATTTTTAATTGTGAGAAAAGGCTAAGGGAATCGAATCGAGGTACAGTTATTCTTCTCATGCTTCATATGTGAATGGTAAAGGAAGAAGCCCTAATAACTGCTACAGGAGAAGGTACCTCCTGTTATACGCTTCAGTGGTTTGAAGAGTATAGGTGTAAATGTAGTAGAAGGAAAGCAGCCCTATACCTGTTTCCTCTTTACTGGATGCTGCAAGAATGAGAAATTCTCATTGTGGAGATTCATATTGTAGACATGTGTTATGTTGTTTCCATCTATTGAATAACGTATGTTGCCAGTGCATAAAATGTGTAAAATACTGAATAGGTATATTTATATAATAGTAGTTTGAGGTGGGGAGGGAAGGAAAGCTGAAAGATAAAGTTAATGGTGATGGGGAAATATTCTGATACAGTATGATTGGAAAATGAAGAGTGCCTGCCGTCTAAAAGGTTTGCAGAATGACTCTCGTTCCCAAGAGATTATGCACTAAAGCACCAAAGAAATTGCTATAGGCATGCATATTCAAATGTAGAGATATGTAAATGGGCAGAATAACAGCGCTGTGGTCGGCAGTGCCGATATAAGACAATTGTCTGGTGCAATTGTTAGATCAGTTACTGCTACCACAATGGCAGGTTATCATGTTCTAAGTGAGTTTGATTGTGGTGTTGTAGTCGACAAACGAGCAACCTGTCACAGCATTTCCGAGGTAGCGATGAAGTGGGGATTTTCCTGTATGGCCGTTTCTCGAGTGTACTGTGAATATCAGAAATACGTTTAAAAAAATTTAAAAAAAAAACTCTATACAGTGCTGCAGCTGAAGTAAGATCCTGCAAGAATGGGGCCAATGACGAATGAAGAGAATCGTTCAATGTGACAGAAGTGCAACCGTTCCACAAATTGCTGCAGATTTCAATGCTGGGCCATCAGCATGTGTCAGCATGCGAACTAGTCAACAAAACATCATCAATATGGGCTTTCGGAGCCGAAGGGCCACTCGTGTACCTTTGAGGACTGCACAACAGTGCTTTACACCTCGTCTGGGCCCATGAACTCATTTCAAATTGTATCAAGCGGATGGACATATACGGGTATAGAGACAACCTCATGAATCAATGGACCCTGCATGTCAGCAGGGGACTGTTCAAGCTGGAGGAGGCTCTGTAATGTCTGCAGTTGGAGTGATATGGGACCTCTGATACATCTAGATATGGCTCTGACAGATGACATACGTAAGCATCCTGTCTGATGACCTGCATCCATTTATGTCTACTGTGCATTCCGATGGACTTGGGCAATTCCAGCAGGACAATTCAGACACCCCACACGTCCAGAATTGCTACAGTGTGGCTCTAGGAACACTCTTCTGAGTTAAAATACTTCTGCTGCTCACCAAACTCCCCAGTCATGAAGATTATTGACCATATCTGGGATGCCTTGCAACATGCTGTTCAGAAAAGGTCTCCACCTCCTCATACTCCTACAGATTTATGGACAGCCCTGCAGGATTTATGGTGTCTGTTCCCTCCAACACACCTTCAGACATTAGTAGAGTCCATGCCAAGTCATATTGCAGCTTCTCTGCATGTTCGCAGGGGCTCAACACAATATTAGGCTAATGTTGTCATTTAAAATTGTCTACTCAGTGTATCAGATTTGACGGTAGTGCCACACTTATTGATTTTGTGGAACAGTCCCATCAGCAAGGGTAACATTGTCCACAGTGAAGAATGTGCAACACCTAGAGATTATATTCACAGCCCATAAAGTCTTAAGTTCTGATGATTCCACACACACTTTACTGGCCAAAATTTAGCCTCTTTAGATTTCTTTCTTCCTAAAAACCAAAGAGACCCATTAGTGGACTCCATTATCGTGGTATTCCAAGAGAACATTTTCTGCTGTGGTGTTTCAGGATATCTTTGCAGATGACACTTATGAAGGATAGTTTACAAAGTTGGTTGATAAGCGGAACTGAACTTCATACACTTTCCTTTGCTCTTAAGTCCTTCTGATAATGTGATATCCAAACAAATGTATTAGTGTGTGCAGTTCTCTTAACTCAGCTAAAGACCAGATCAGGGGCAGCAACAGTCATGAAGGTGCTTCTCTACTGCTCATAGGTTGGCAATGCTTAAATTTTGCGTAACCATTGGGATGATACCTTCACATAACCAATGAAGGGTAAAACAAAAAGGGGGGGGGGGGGGCAATGAATTTCTGGCCCCGAAATAGTAACAATTCCCTTCTTTGCTTTAATCTTAAATATTAGGCTGTCTCTTATGAATATGTCATGAATTGTGAAATTTTGGTTAGTTTGGAATGTGACAGTTTGGTTGTGAGCTGGTGAAGCCAATGAATGTGAAGTCTGAAGAAGAGACTGATCTTTAGCCGAATATCAGGCCTAGGTTAGGTTAGAATACAACTTTTTTACTCGCAAATTAAATTAATGATCTTTGTTGTCACGACTTTCTTAAGAATGTCGCAAATTATGAGACTGTGGTTAGTTTGGAACCCAATAAAACAGTTCAGATTAAATTAATAATCTTTATTGTGTTGACTGAGTCATTTTGGCTCAGTTTGCATATTTTCGACATGTGTTTTCTTTCAGTTCATCTGAAGTAAATAAAGTATTTACTCAAGGGAAGTGAATAGTAAGAATGATATGTAAAGCAGGTAACCATACATCTTGCAAAAGCCACTTAAGGATCTTGTCTGTTTACGCATGCAAAATGAATGTGCTCAGTTCATTAGACACTATATTACAATGTACTGGTTATTCTGTGATCTGTCCAAGATATTTGTCTGTATATTAAATTAGAATACTATGGTGTAACAACAGATGCTGCAAAATAGTTCATATCATATATCTCCAGCCCCCACCAGAGGGCTCACTATTGTTTCATGAGTTCATTTGTGGTGGCCATGGTGCCCCGAGCTGTTGCACCCTATTCTTCCTTCTCAGCCTGCATTTCCTTCCTCGTTAACCCCCGCTCCCCAGTGAGCTTGCCACTTTTTGGTGAGTTTGTGCTTGGCTACCACGGGGCCCCAGCTTTTGCACCCTTTTTTACCTTCTGTGCTGCATGTCTATCCTCTTGCTATCCCCCTCCCCCCGGGGAACATGTCTACATGTTGAGTTCTGCATTGTCTGTCGCTGACGGAAGAACAGTCTCGCCTTTGTTTTTCGCTCCCTTTTCCTTTCTTTGTTTCTCTTCTATCATTCCTCCGCTTCGGCGTTTGAGGTTCCTCTTTTCTTCTTCTCCCCTGTGTGCTCCTGAAAGCTGGCCCATGTGTCTGACGCATAACAGGTGACTGGGTAATGCCTAATTCCCAGCCCTGGGTTGACAGGTAGGGTTCGCACATACCCCCTGGTACAGGTCAGGCCCAGGGAGGAGTGATTACCTGAGCTGTGAGCTGCAACCTTCCCAAATTGCTGGTTGGTCCCTCTGTTAAGTTGTCGGGAGGTGTGACCTGAAGTTTCAACAATCACCTAAGGCAGGTGCACCCCCCTTGTGAAGGGGCCCCCAAAGTTGGAAGGAGTGCGCCATTGGATACACTGGCGATCATGGGGGATTTCCTCGCAATGAGTCAATCATCATCACGATTGTCGTCTACAAAACATAAACATAATGAGGCTACTTATTCAAGACCCTTCCCGCTGCACCACAGTACTTTGTGGTCTCACATACTGAAGATGGTCAGTCCTTTGCCATGGTAAATCCATTTATTATTCAGAAAGGTATTGATGCAGTTTCCGGCCCTGTGAAATCCTGCTCTCGTTTATGGAATGGCACTTTGCTTTTGAAGACTACTTCCGAGTCTTGAACACAACAACTGCTTACTGCCTTGCTTCACCACGGCTACCCTGTTTGTCGAGACCCATAGAACTTTGAATTCTTCCCATGGTATAATTTACATCATGCTGCTCGATAGTGTGTGGCCGAAATCCAATTTTACCTCTCTGATCAGGGTGTCATTGCCTTCCACCGTGTATTGAAGATAGATTCCTCCTTAGTGCCCACCCACACTCTTTTCCTCACCTTTGATAAAGTAGTGCTGCTATCCAAGATCAAAGCAAGCTATGAAATTATCACAGTTTGGCCATACGTTCCAAACCCAATGCGCTGCTACGAGTGTCATCGTTTCAACCAAACTAGAACGTCTTGTCAACACCCAGCCAAGTGTATAATCTGTGGGCGATTGTCTGCCTCCTTCTCCCCGCTGTATCAACTGCAATGGTGGCCATCCTCCCAGGATTGTCCTATGTATCTTGTTGAGCGGACTGTCCAAGTGATCCGGATAAAGGAAAAAGTGCCTTACCCAGTCGCTCGCAAGTTACTGGCTAGTCTGCAAACCCTGTGTTCTCCTGTCCGCCACCTATAGTTCTGTTCTTGTTACCCCCTCGCTCCATGAAGGACATGGCCATGCAGACATGCAACCTCAAATTCAGTTCTGATGTTGTGAAATCGCCCAGTGTCAAGGTAGCATTGCCATCTCCCCCCCCCCCCCCCCCCCCCCCCCCCCCCCCGCCTCCCCCTGTCCAGCTGTACAACAATCCGTCAAACTCTTGCCTCAAGGGGCGAAGCCACTAGCCACACAACCGGTAGGCCGGAAAGGACAGGAGGAGTATTCCCTAGTAGACTTCCTCTGTCCCTCCAGCCAAACAACTCCCAAGTCTTCCTCCAACCGGAAAGGCTCAAAGAAGTCCACCAAAGACAAACGGTCTTCTCCTTTGCCAACTTGAAGATCCTCTTCGACGGTGTCACCATGTGCAACCTTAGCCAGGCCTGCCTCTGTATTGCCGGTGCACACTGCCAACCGTTTTTCAGAGTTGGACTCCACAGACCCACCGCACAAGCAAGCCGATGCTTCTGTGGACCCCATGGAGCAAGATCCTCCTGCTTCTCTGCCCTGTAGTAGCTACTCTACGCCAGCTGTCACTCGGCGGCCACCGAGTTGACACCCCTACATCTCTTCCTCCTCATGGCTGTCCTCCAATGGAACTTTTCCCTCATCTCCTGACTTTTTCCTTCTGTACCATTTATATCCCCCCCCCCCCCGTCATTCGGTGTCACCACGGCAGACTTCCTTAAGCTTATTGGGCAGCTACCTCCCCCATGTTTGCTACTTGATGACTTTAATGCGCATCATCCCCTTTGGGGTTCTCCCAGGACCTGTTGGAGAGGTGCCCTCTTGGCTGACCTTAACCAACTTAACCTCTTGTGCCTTACACTGGAGCACCCACTTTCCTCTCCTACTCCTCGTACATGTATTCCATTTGGACCTATCCTTCTGTACTGCCCAGCTTGCCCATCGTCTTGAGTGGTCCGTTCCTTCTGACACCTACTCGAGCGACCATTTCCCGTGTGCTCTGCATTTGCTGAATCCTACCCCGTACATGTGCATGCCCAAATGGCAACTTACTAAGGCTGACTGGCAGCTTTACCCTGGAGGCCTTCGAAGAACAAGATTTCCCCAGTTGTGATGACCAGGTGGAATATTTCACCAATGTTATCTTTACTGCTGCAGAACGTTCCATTCCTCGCACTTCCTCTTTATCATGTCATGTCACTGTCCCTTGGTGGACTGAGGGATGCTGTGACGCAATTTGCACACGGAGATGTGCTCTCCGTGTTTCTAACTGTCATCCTACAATGGCAAACTGCATTCATTATAAAGAGATGCATGCAAAATGTCGGGTTGTGTTCTTCCAGATAACAATAGGAGCTAGCTGGATTTCATTCACTACTTCTTTTAACAGTTTCCCCCCTTCCACTGTCATGTGGCCAACCTCGGACGGCTCTCTGGGACCAAGATCCATTCCCCAATTTCTGGCCTCATGGTAACAGATATTGTGGACCCTATTGCTATCTCCAACATCTTGGGCCACCATTTTGCAGAAGTATCAAGCTCTTCCCACCATCTCCCTGCCTTTCTCCATTAGAAATGAGCGGAGGCGGCTCGGGCGGTACTCTTCTCTTCTCCAAATCGTGAATGCTACAATGCCACCTTTACCATGACTATCGGAGAACTAGATCATGCTCTCAGTTTATCCCGATCCTCCACCCCAGGGTCAGATGCCCTCCACATTCGGATGTTACAGCACCTTTCTCTTGCAGGCAAGCACTTTCTGCTTAACACGTACAACTGCGTTTGGGCAGAGGGCACATTTCCTGGATACTGGTGCGAAGCCACTGTCATACCCATACCTAAGCCTGGTAAGGACAAAAACCTTTCTTTTAGCTACTGCCACATCTCTCTTACCATCTATGCTTGCAAGGTGATGGAATGTATGATTCATGTCTGGCTGGTATGGTGACTTGAGTCTTGCAGTTCACTGATGAGTGCACAGTGTGGATTTCGAGTGTGGCGTTCTGCAGTTGACCATCTCGTTACTTTGCCCACCCATCTCATTAATGGTTCTGTGCGGAAATGTCAGACTGTTTCCCTGTTCTTCGATTTGGAGAAGGCCTAAGACACCTGCTGGAGAACTGGTATCCTCCATACTCTTTACACATGAGGCTTCCATGGCTGCCTGCCCTGTTTCCTTCAGGCATTTTTAAAAGATTGAGTTTTCAATGTGCGTGTGAGTTCTGCCTTGTCAGACACCTTTGTCCAGGAAAACGGTGTGCCCCAGTGTTCCATCCTGAGTGTCATCCTCTTTGCTATCGCCATTAACCGTATACGGGCCTGTCTCCCGCTGGCCATTTCCGACTCTCTTTTTGTTGATGATTTTGCCATTTATTGCAGTTCCCCACAGACCAGTCTCACTGAGCGACGTCTTCAGCGATGTCTTGATCGTCTTTACTCCTGGAGCATCGACAATGGCTTTAGCTTTTCCACTGACAAAACTGTCTATATGAATTTCTGGCAACACAAGTGGTTTCTCCCACCATCTTTACATCTTGGGATGTTTCCCTTCCATTCATTGAAACCATTAAATTCCTGGGGGCTCATGCTCGATAGGAAACACTCTTGGTCCTCCCATGTAACTTACCTGGCAGCTCGCTGTACGCAGTTCCTCAGTGTCCTGCATGTCCTCAGTGGTACTTTCTGGGGTGCCGATCAAACCACCCTCCTCCATTTGTACTGTCCCTTGTCCATTTGAAACTTGACTAAGGTGCTTTGTTTACGCATCTGCACACCCATCCCTCTTACGCTGTCTCAACACTATCCACCTTTATGGCATCCGTTTGGCCACAGGCGCCCCTTTTACACCAGCCCGGTTGAGAGTCTGTATGCTGAAGCTGCTGAACTATCACTGTCCTACCGCCATGACTTTCTCCTCAGCAGGTATGCATGCTGTCTGTATGCCAAGTGTGGCTACCCATCCTATGCCTCCTTTTTTTGATGATTCCTTTGATCGTCTGTATGGGACGCATTCCTCTTCTGTTACCTCCTGGAGTCTGTTTTCAGCACTTGCTATGGCGGCTTACCTTCACACTACCTGCAACTTTCCGGTGGGTGTGAACCCTTCATCACCTTGGTTTTGTGAAGTGACCCATGTTAACCTTGGCCTTCATTCACTTCCGAAGGACACTACTCCAGCCTTGGTCTATTGCCTTCAGTTTCAAGACCTTCGCATGGAACTTTGCAATAGTACCTTTGTGTACAATTATGGCTCTCCGACTGAGTGTAAGGTTGGGTGTGGCTTCGTCATTGACACCCATGTCTTTCGATATCGGTTTCTGGCACACACCTCAGTATTTACAGCCAAGCTCTCACCTTGTATCAGGCCACGGAGTACATCCGGCAACACAGCCTTTCAATAGTGTCCTCTGCTCAGACTCACTCAGTGCCCTTCAAAGTCTACGTGCGCTGTACACAACCCATCCCTTAGTGCAGCGGGTCCAGGAAAACTGTCACTTGCCCATTCTTGGTGGAGCCAGTGTGATGTTTTTGTGGGTTCCTGGTCATGTAAGTGTGTCAGGAAACGAGGCTGCTGACACTGCTGCCAAGGCTGCAGTCCTCATACTTTAGCCCACGAGTACCTATATTCCCCAGTTGTTTTTTGCGCCCTGAATCAAAACAAAATCAAATTTCCTTCCCTGTGCCTCTTTCTCCCCACCTTGCAGTTTTGTTCCCCTTGCCTTTTCTGCCAATCTTTATTTTTGGTGATTTTGGTCCCCCTTAGAGGTTTGACCACCTCTTCTGCATTTCCTGTCTGTAGTGTGAGTCATTAGGGGAAGAACTCCCTATCTGGTATCTATGGTGTTGATTCATCTCCCCCCTTCCCTTTCCTCTTCCTTTCCTGCTGTAGCCCCATCTGCCTCACTAGATCACCAGCATGTGTAGCCAGTCAGTGTGGTAGTGTTGTTATGTACCCATCTGGTTGAGCCCCCCCTGACAACACAGGGACCACATTTCTGATACTTGAGCTGATGCCTCCCCATGTGTGCTTAGGACTGGTTGCTTGTCGTGGTGGATCATTAGAACTCGTGGCAACGGCCACTGTGCCAGACAGCCCTTACTTTCGCTGTGTGGTGCCCATGGGAAGAGCCCCTGATGGGAGTGGGTGGTATCGGGACGGGTACTTTGTGCATGAAGCGTATCAAACTCCAAAAATTTGGCCGTTCTCCTATGGCTGTCTCTTTGAGTGGTAACGGATCATTGACTTCTGCTTCTTATGACTGTGCAGCTTTCGCTTCCCTGGCTACACCATGGGAGCAGGACCGGATCCACCAGATTGGTGTGAAGCACTTCCCCCGCTACCTGGTTTGTACTAGGGCATATGGGGACACATTCACCACTGCAAAGCCATTACTCATTCTGGGAAATAGTGAAGAAAATTTTGGGGAATTGGAGTCTCTCAGTAAGATGTGGTCAGGTTCCTTGTGGATCAAAACTTCATATTACATATCACCAGTCTTGGAATATGGCCCAGGAAGTTATTTTTCATAGGGTCCTCATCTTTCAAATTGTTGACAAATTCTGGGCCAGTCTGGAACGAAGGTGTGTTCATTGTGTTTGGCATATGCAGAAAGATTGTATGGACAACTGCACTGATACTATCGATTCTGCCTTTCAAGGGACATACCCTTCCAAAGGTTTTATGGATCATCAGCCCTTTTCACACTGCTCCTCTTGGACCCAGTTCACCATCGTGGTATCTGTTTAGCCATCAGTGCCTATCACACTAGCCTTGTCGATAGTCTTCTGGTTGACGCTGTGACGCTTGGATCCCTTCCCTTTCGATTTGGCAGTCAGCTCCTGGTTTTCTCTGCCATCACTATCTGTGCTCTTCTCGTGCTCACCCCTCATATTCTATTCTTTTCATGTCTTCAGGCTGTTGCTGGCCCATTGCCTGCCCTCAGGTGGGTTTAGTGGTTTGGATTCACCTCACTTCTCTCTGCCATAACCTCCATCTCCCCTCCTTGTTCTCTTCCCCATGTTCTCCCCAAGTACCCCCGCTTGGTTAGTTCCTCAGCCATACATTCCAAAAGCCTCCATCGCTCTAATGGTGTTTGTTTGTTCTGAATGGTGTTAGGGTAGTTTCAGGATGTGGGAAATGCCTTCATGTCTTCTGTTGGCACAGAATGCTATCTCTTGCCTGACATGTGGAGTGTTTACTGCAGAATTGGTGGCCATCTATCGGGCCCTCTGTATTGCTCAGTGCCTCCCACCACCACCACCACCACCACCACCATCACCACTACCAATCCCTTGGTCTCTGTCATCCACGACCTTCTTACTGATATTGGTGATGCTGCGTATTTGGTCGATGTCCTCCTTTATGTTCCTGGCCACATAGGTATACCGGATAATGAACTTGCTGATCACCTGTGGGGGGAGGGGGAGGGTGGCCGCCACCTAACCCCCATTCTCTGAAACCTCTCCAGAGGTGAGTACGTGGATTTGTGGCTTTACATCAAATCCTGTTTTCCTCAATTGTGGGTTGAATCATGGGAGGCTACCCCCCCCCCCCCCCCTGTCTAATAAACTTTGTGCCGTCAAAGAGACTCTCACCATGTGCCGTTCTTCCCTCTGCCTCTCCTGGCAGGAATCTATCATCCTTTGCCATGTTCATATTAGACGTACTAAGTTGACCCATGGGTTTTTTACTCCCCAAGGAACCGCTCCCACCCCACTTCCTCCTTTGTAGTTGCAGGGATCCACTAACAGTGATCCATATTTTGCTGGACTGCCCGTGCCTTTTGACCCTTTGCACTAAATATGTCCTTCCACTTCCTAGTATTGAGTGTTGGTGGAATATCCTTGCATTGTTATGTCTGTCCTGTTTTCTTTGCAAAAATGGTTTGCACTCTCAGGTATAAGCCCTTGAATTTTCCTCTGGAATTTGAGTCCCTTAGTTAGTGTAGGCATTGGTTATGGAGACCTTGACCTTACCTCTAAACCAGCCAGGTTCTCCCTGCCTTTTCCCTGCATTTTGCTTTGGTTGTTTTACCTGTTTTGTTTCCCATTTTCACGTGTTTTCTTCCCCTGGTGGTGTTCCCATTGCATCATGGTGGTGTGTGGTGTGGTGATGGTCGATGGCAGCGCTGATGCCCCATTTGCGTTGGGGGGGGGGGGGCGGGGGGCGGCAGTCATTAAAATGAAAGTGTTTGTCATTGTGGCAGGATCTTTTCATGAATTTCAGTTACCAACTTTCTCCTTTGAATGTGAAAATATTTTGTTGGTGCCCATCTACATGGGAGGAAATGATCATTGTAATAAAATAAGAGAAATAAGAGCTTGAATGGAAAAATTTAAGTTTTTGTTTTCCTTGCTTGCTGTTAGAGTGTGGAGTGGTAGAGAAATAGCTTTAATATGGTTTGATGAACTGTCTGAACTAGGCAGTTAATTGTGAATTGCAGAGTAGTCATGTAGTAGTACAAAAAAGGAAAAAAATACCTCATTGCTCAATCTTTCCACAAATTACCTCAATATCTAAATACCGGGATCGAAAAGCTTTGTTAATCTACTTGGATAGCAGCAGCATTACATAAATAGGACTAGATGTTTACAGGTGTAGGTATATATATTTGCAGATACCACTGTAATCCAGTAAATATTAAGCTACCAGTAGTAGAACGGAAGTGGCTGTAAACTTGCAGAAAGACATACAAAAGTGAAACACTGTTAGTAAAAATATCAGTAAATTCTTGAGCAATTTACTTCAAATTTCTTATAACTGCAATAAACTTTTGGACAAACATAGGCTACATCTTTTTGATGTGTGACACTAATAAACATTCAGAAAGACATGAGCTACATTTTAAAAAAATATTGGTGTTTTACAAATGTATATATACTATATAAAGGGAAAATGTTGGGAAAAATGTCAAAGTTCTTGATCAACATGCTTCATATTTCTATATGATGCTCTAACAAATAACAGGAGGATGTAGGCTTTGTATTTTTTAGACCAACAATGTACAGGTGTTGTGTTAAAACCAACTGTGAGAAAGAAAATGCTGTGCAGTGCTGTAATGTAAAAACTGTGGTTTCGTTTTCTCTCCACAGATGTCTTGTCATGCCCACCACTAACAAAACTAATTTTCCCAGTTAATTGTTGGACGATTAAAGTCTCCAGTGATGATTACGGTATGACTGGGGAACTTGCATACAAGTGAACTGAAGTTATCTCTAAAAATTTTGGTTAAATCAGGAAAAGAGCCTGGTGGGCAATAGAAGGATCCGATTATCATTCTATGCCCACCCTCAGTACTGAGTCTTTACCAAACAATCTCGCATGCAGTTTCAGTTTCTACCTCAGTGGATTTGAGTTCCTGGTCTACTGCAACAAATACACCACCTCCATTTCCCACTTGCCTATCCTTTCAATATGTACTTTAAATTTTTCTCAAGTCTCACTGCTGTCAATTTCAGGTTTCAACCAGCTTTCTTTACCTAATACTATGTGAGCTCCACTGCTTTTCATGAGTGCTTCAAACTCTGACACAATGCTTTGGCAGTAATATTAGAATTTTAAGACTCTCACCTGTGGGAATGTGTTATGATTAGAATGGAGAAACATTTTTAATGTAATAGCATCACAACAGAAATGAGAATTTTTTGCTTCATACAGAATGTATCAATTACAAAAGCTGTATTTGTAATGTAGTTGATTGCTGATTAAATCTGAAGGAAATGGCTGATGCCATAAGTATATATAGGGAGAAAAAGTGTTGTGCATTTGACAGGGTGAACTAAAAACCAATGTAAATAAGTGTTGTGGATTGTCTCTCTCTCTCTCTCTCTCTCTCTCTCTCTCTCTCTCTCTCTCTCTCTCTTTCAAAGCATCTATTGTATCTAAAAGATACAGAGACCCGAACTTACTAATTAGCGCATGTGTTTTTCCTTTACAGCACATGGGTTCGCGGGAGGACAGAGCTGCACAGATTGAAGCAGAAACAAAAGTAAAGATTGCAGAAATGGAAAAATCTGTAAATCAACGAAAGGAAAAGGTATAAAGTTTTCTGTTAAAAAAAATATTAATAAGCTTGTAGGTGTAGATGTGGGGGTGCACATTTGCTTTTACATAGATATAATGAAATATGAAACACTTCTTACATACATAAAACTACTCTCAACTTGCACCTTGGCTTGAGGTAGTGTTTGACAGTGGGACACAAGCTGAGAGTGGAAGAGAGGTACGAAGGCATCATTTCCAATGCATAAGTGTATAATGGGGTTGGGGAGGGAAATGGGAGAAACTTACTGGACATGTGTGCCATGGAATTTTAAGGTACTCTTGAATTAATCAGAGAAAAGGTTTGTAGTGTCATTAATTTAATTCATTGAAACCACAGATTGAAATCATAACTTCCAAATATATTCAAAAGCTGGGCCTTAGGATAACCTGTTCCTCCATAGTAATCACATACGTAAGACATCAATATAACATACTATGATTTTCTCAGAGTATGTTTAATTGATGAAATGGTGTGTCCAGAAGGATTCCATAATCATGTCATTGAGTGAGAACATTTCTAACATGCCTTGCGTCCAGTTGATCAAAAACCAGTAGTCCTTCATTTATAATACTGAGACCTTCATCCTCTCAGCTCCCTGTTCCTACAGGGCAGATTCAGTGCAACACTCGACTGTAGCACCTCACTTGCACTGTCATTAGCAGAGCTTCAGAAAATGTGACACTACATGGCACTACCTCACCAGACAGTGTTCTTCATATCACTTTTCTAAAATCCGCATATCATATGACTTCATACAATTTCAGTTCTGTAACATCAGTAAATAGGGTGATGGTCAACATCTTAAAGCAGTCCGTCCTTAGAGAACTGAACATCTTTCTCCAGTCTGCCATTACTTGTCACAGTGTGGCAAATGTGCTTTCTGCTGTTGTCACTCAGTGGCCCCTTTCCCAACTGTCCTACTGCTTCATGGCTCCGTCCCTGCTGGAAAATATGCTAGACACTAATCGATAGAATACCCCAGGTGATAGGCAGAGTCGTGTCAACTGGCACAAAGGGTCAAGAAGGAAAGGTGTATTGTTAGTGTCTGCACCAGACAGTATTTGAAAACCTGAAAGCACTCACCTGCAGTGCTCTAGTGTCAGGAGGGAGACTCTAGATGGAATAGGCTCCTGGATCATGACTTCCCTGTTGTAGAGCATCCTCTGCAACTGGATATTGTGTTGCCAGTATGCACCCTCTGTAATCAGTTACTTCAAAAAGGGAAAATCAAACAATGGAAAATCCAGGAGGGAATGTAATATTATGAAAATGATAGTTGCTACTCACCATGTTGTGGAGATGCTGAGTCACAGATAGGTACAACAAAAAGACTGTCGCATAATGAGCTTTCGGCCACAAGGCCTGTGACGAAAATACACGCGCACACATGCGCATGCAGACACAACTCCCCCCCCAGGGGATCCACAACTCTTTTGTGGATACGTGTGTAGCGAGCACGGGACCCCGAGCTAATGTGGCCTTCCTTCTTTTCCGGGCTGCATACCCCCCCTTTCCGTATCCTTCCCCATCCCCCATCTTCGCCCTCCCCCCTCACCTCTGGCTCTTTCCTTCCCTTTCTCCCCCTCTGGGAGTATGGTTTGTGCCTACGTCCGGAGACGGACGCTTGTAAATGTACCGCACTCTTCGCCTTCCTTGCTTGTATGTCTTCATCTTTCTTCGTCCTTCTCTTCTCTTTACCTCTTCTCTTTACCCTTTTCTCCGCTGCGGCGTTTGAGACCTCTCCTTTCCTTTCCCTGTCTCTTTCTTCCTCCCTGTGCGTGTCTGAAGGCCGACCCACGCACTTCCATGCGTAGCCGGTGACGGGGTAACGCGTAATTCCCCACCCCGGGTAGACAGGTAGGACACGTACGTACCCCCTGGTAACGGCCAGGCCCAGGGAGGGGTGATTACCCGAGCTGATACCTTCCGAAAGTGCCGATTGGTCCCTCCGTCCGTTTGTCGGGAGGTGTGACCTGAGGTGTGAGCAATCACCTAAGGCGGGTGAGCCCTCGGTGAGGGCCCCCACAAGGAAGGAGCGCGCCATCGGAGACGCCGGTAATCATGGGGGATTCTTCCGCAATGGTTTCCTCACCTTCCACTATGTCTGCTCACAAACGTAAGTTCACTGAGTCTCAGCCACAGACGGTTCTTCCATCGTTGCCACAGTTCCTTGTTGTTTCTCGGTCTGACGAAGGTCACGACTTTTCCACGGTCAACCCTTTCATTATTCAGAAAGGTGTCGACGCAATTGCGGGTCCTGTAAAGTCTTGTTCCAGATTACGGAATGGCACCCTGTTGTTGGAAACACACAGTGCCCTCCAGGCTCAAAAATTGCTGCGTACTTCTCTGCTCCACACCTTCCCTGTCCGGGTGGAACCGCACCGTACCTTAAATTCCTCGCGTGGAGTCGTTTATACACGCTCCCTCGATGGATTGTCTGACGAAGAAATTCAGCACTACCTGTCTGACCAGGGCGTCACAGCTGTTCATCGGGTTATGAAAAGGGTTGACTCGAACATCATTCCAACCCGCACTGTCTTCTTGACATTTGACAAAGTTCAACTCCCATCAAAAATCAAAGCAGGCTATGAGATAATTTCCGTTCGCCCTTATGTCCCAAACCCCACGCGTTGCTATCGATGTCAGCGGTTCAATCACACCAGCCAGTCCTGTTCCAATCCGGCCAAATGTGTTACATGTGGCAAGGATGCCCATGAGTGTGCTTGTCCACCTCCATCCCCTCACTGCATCAACTGTATGGGTGACCACGCTGCTTCCTCTCGAGATTGCCCCGTTTTTAAGGACGAAAAGCTCATCCAGGAAATAAAAGTGAAGGAAAAGGTGTCGACCTTTGCTGCTCGAAAGTTACTCGCCAGTCGACAGCCCACTGTGCCTCAGAAAGGAAAATACAGCGCTGTCCTTGCTTCTCCTCGGCCAACAAAGGAGGCGGCCACGCAGACTTGCGACCTCACCTTTAGTACCACGGTCGTCAGATCGGCCAGCGCAAAGATCGCCCGTTCAACCTCACCACTTTCGCCTGCCCACTCTATGGCTCACCCTTCGTCGGGTTCTGCTAAATCTCGAGCCCAAAAGTCAGACGCCAAGTCTTCGAAAAAAGAGCAGTCTCGTGAAGAGTTTTTACGTACCGCAACTTCACAACCATCGGTTCCTCCTTCATCTAAACATCATACTTCCAAGAAGGCTACGAAGAAACACAGTTCCTCTCCTTCTCCGCCAAGGCGTGTCCCATCTACAGCACCACCTGGCGGAAATCGCCCTCGGCCGTCTTCTGTGTCGCCGAGGCGCACTGCTGGTGGCCGGTCAACTGGCCGATCGTTGGTGGTGGAGCTGCTCCTGACCAACCTATGGATCAGGATCTTCTGCCTTCGACTGAATGCCATTCCATGCTGTCGGTCGCAAGCTCTGAGCAGTCGTTGAGTTGACAGCACCCTTGGTCACGTTCCTCCATTTTCTGTTCACCCTATGTCCATTATCCACTGGAATATCCGCGGCATTCGAGCCAATCGGGATGAATTGTCGATCCTCTTACGATCCTACTCGCCGGTCATCTTCTGTCTTCAGGAAACAAAGCTGCGTCCCCATGACCGCTTTGTTCTCCCTCATTTTCAGTCCGTCCGATATGACCTCCCCTCTGTTGAAGGCACTCCAGCCCATGGAGGACTCATGATTCTGCTCCACGATACTCTCCATTATCACCAAATCCCCTTAAACAGTTCCTTCCAAGCTGTCGCTGTCCGTCTTTCCCTTTCTGGATACACATTCTCTCTTTGTACAGTATACATTCCATCGTCCACACCAATGGCACGAGCTGATCTCCTTCATCTTCTTGGTCAGCTTCCACCCCCCTATTTGCTGGTTGGGGACTTCAATGCCCACCACCCGCTTTGGGGATCTCCACATCCTTGTCCACGTGGCTCACTATTGCTAGACGTCTTCCACCAAGCGGATCTAGTCTGCCTCAACACTGGGGTCCCCACATTTTTGTCTGCCTCCACGACAAATTTATCTCATTTGGACCTTGCGGTCAGTACTGTTCCGCTAGCTCGGCGCTTCGAATGGTTCGCCCTTGATGATACACACTCGAGTGACCACTTTCCATGTGTTCTTAGACTGCAGCCTCAACTGCCATATATGCGCTCGCGACGCTGGAAGTTTGCCCAAGCCGATTGGGCACTTTTTTCGTCTCTAGCGACATTCGATGACCGTCGCTTTCCCAGCGTCGACGATGAGGTCACACATATTACCGACGTTATTCTCACAGCTGCGGAACGTTCAATACCACGCACCTCCAAATTGCCCCGGCGCCCCCCAGTTCCTTGGTGGAACGAGGCATGCCGTGACGCAATACGTGAGCGGCGACGTGCTCTTCGCATTTTCCGTCACCATCCAACTTTGGCAAACTGTATCCGATATAAGCAGCTCCGTGCGCGATGCCGTCGCGTCATCCGCGATAGCAAGAAGGCAAGCTGGAAATTCTTTATTAGCTCATTTAACACCTTCACTCCCTCCTCGGAAGTTTGGAGTCGGCTTCGACGGTTCTCAGGCGCGCCTAGTTTCTCCCCGGTCTCTGGGCTCACTGTCGCGCATGATACCTTAGTGGACCCCGTCGCAATTTCTAACTCATTGGGTCAGCACTTTGCTGAGATTTCGAGCTCTTCAAATTACCCGCCAGCGTTTCTCCCGAAGAAACGTGGAGCGGAAGTGCGACATCTTGCTTTTTCCTCTCAAAATCGCGAAAGCTACAATACTGTTTTCTCCATGCGGGAACTCCAACATGCCCTCTCTTCTTCTCGCTCCTCCGCCCCAGGACCGGATGGTATCCATGTCCAAATGTTGCTGCATTTATCAACCCATAGCCTGCGTTACCTCCTTCGCCTTTACAATCGAATTTGGACCGACAGTACCTTTCCCAGGCGATGGCGGGAAGCTATTGTCGTTCCCGTTCCGAAACCTGGAAAGGACAAACATCTCCCCTCTAGCTATCGCCCCATTTCTCTCACGAGTAGTGTCTGTAAGGTTTTGGAGCGTATGGTGAATTACCGTTTAGCTTGGTGGCTGGAATCCCGCAGTCTTTTAACACCAGCCCAATGCGGATTCCGAAAGCATCGTTCTGCCGTTGACCATCTTGTTGCTCTCTCCACTTATATCATGAACAATTTTCTCTGGAAACGCCAAACGGTAGCAATATTTTTTGATCTGGAGAGAGCATACGATACCTGTTGGAGGACAGGCATCCTCCGCACACTGTTCTCTTGGGGCTTTCGAGGCCGGCTGCCCCTTTTTCTTCGCGAATTTATGGCAGAGCGCACATTTAGGGTGCGGGTGAACACTACTCTCTCCCGTACTTTCTCCCAAGAAAACGGCGTACCCCAGGGCTCCGTGCTGAGTGTTGTACTGTTTGCCATCGCCATTAATCCAATTATGGATTGTCTCCTTCCTGATGTCTCGGGCTCCCTCTTTGTGGACAATTTTGCGATCTACTACAGCTCTCAACGGACCAGCCTGCTTGAAAGACGTCTTCAAGGATGTCTCGATCGCCTCCACTCGTGGAGTATCGAAACCGCCTTCCGTTTCTCACCCAGTAAGACCGTTTGTGTTAATTTTTGGCGACGTAAGGAGTTTCTTCCGCCCTCCTTACATCTAGGTCCTGTCAACCTTCCGTTTTCCGACGTCGCTAAATTCTTGGGTCTTATGTTTGACAGAAAACTGTGCTGGTCCTCCCACGTTTCCTATCTTTCGGCTCGCTGTCTGCGTTCCCTTAACACCCTCCGTGTCCTGAATGGTACCTCCTGGGGAGCGGACCGAGTGGTCCTTCTCCGCCTCTATCGCGCCTTTGTGCGCTCGAAATTGGATTATGGAAGCATCGTCTACTCCTCTGCTCGGCCGTCTATTCTTCGGCGTCTCGACTCTATCCACCACCGTGGATTACGTTTAGTGTCTGGAGCTTTTTACACCAGCCCTGTGGAAAGCCTTTATGCTGAGACTGCTGAACCTCCGCTGTCCAATCGACGGGCAGTCCTTCTGAGTCGTTATGCTAGCCATCTGTCTTCCATGCCTGCTAATCCAGCCCATGACCTTTTTTTCGACACCTCCTTTGATGTCGGGTATGCAGGCCGCTCCTCCTCCCTACTACCCCCGGGAGTCCGCTTCCGTCAACTGCTCCATTCTCTTTCCTTCCGCTTTCCTAAAACCTTCTTGACAACTTGGGGTACAGCACCGCCTTGGCTCCGTCCCCGGATCGACTTGCTCAGAGACCTATGTCAATTTCCCAAGGATGGTACCCCTACACTTGTCTACCGTCGGGCATTTGCTGCTCTATGTGCACAAATGACGGAAGCCACATTTATTTACACCGACGGCTCGAAAACATCGTTAGGTGTAGGGAGTGCCTATATTGTTGGCGACACCCCAAATCACTTTCGGCTTCCCGACCAGTGTTCGGTTTATACTGCGGAGCTTTACACTGTTCTCCAGGCTGTCCACTACATCCGCCGCCATCAGCGGATACAGTATGTTATCTGCTCAGATTCTCTCAGCTCTCTCCTAAGTCTCCAAGCTCTTTACCCTGTGCACCCTCTGGTCCACCGGATTCAGGACTGTCTGCGCTTGCTCCACCTGGGGGGTGTCTCAGTGGCATTCCTCTGGCTCCCGGGACACGCTGGTATCCGTGGGAATGAGGCGGCCGATATAGCGGCCAAGGCTGCAGTCTCTCTTCCTCGGCCAGCTATTCAGTCTCTTCCGTTTACCGATCTACGGAGCGGTTTATGTCGCCAAGTTGCTCATTTATGGCATGCGCATTGGTCAACACTTCCCCATAATAAATTGCGGGAAGTGAAAGCCCTTCCTTGCGCTTGGACCTCTTCCTCCCGAACGCGTCGTCGGGAGGAGGTAATTTTAGCTAGACTCCAGATAGGGCACTGTCTTTTTAGCCATCGACATCTTTTAAGCGGTGATCCTCCCCCACTCTGTCCCCACTGCTCTCAGCTGTGGACGGTCAGACACCTTTTAATTGAATGCCCCTATTTTAATCCGTTACGCTCCCGTCTACAGCTATCGCCTGATCTATCGTCGATTTTAGCAGATGACACGCGCTCAGCTGACCGCGTTCTACAGTTTATTAGTGACAGTGAAATGACGTCAGTCATTTGATTTTTTTTTTTTTTTTTTTTTTTTTTTTTTTTTTTTTTTTTTTTTTGTTTGGGGACAACCAACCCCTTTCTATAGTGGATTTTTAAGCATTCCTTCTGCCTTTAGTTTCTCAAATTTTATGACTTTGTTTCCCTTGCTGCTGATTTTAAATTTCGTTTTTTTCCTGTTTCCTACGTCACGGGCTGGGCGCTAATGACCATAGAAGTTTTGCGCCCTAAAACCATAAAACCACAAAAACCAGACACAACTCCACCCACGTGACCAGTCTCCAGCAGCTGCAGCCGACTTAAAAAGGCTATGACTTCCTAAAATGAAGTCCCTTCTGTCTGATGTTTTGCCCCCCCTCCCACACCCCTAAAATAACTTTTCATCACTAACACGTCCCTGCTCCCCAATCTCAGTAATATCAGTAGGACACTATGCTTCTACTGCACCCATTTCCTTACCCTCTGGTTGCTACCCCTGTGACCATATCTGCTGTAATACTTGCCCTGTTGTGGCCCAAGAGGGAGGACGCATGATTATTGACAAGGTCTTACCTCGATTGATGCAATCTATATGGGACTATTGCATGGGTAGCTCACAGGACTCCAATCTGCAAAGTACCTTCGAAACTTAAGGGTGTTTAGAGACACTGAACTTGGCGTAATTCTCAAGGAAGCTCTGAGGCAATGAAACTCGGAATAATTTAGTTACAATGGAAGTATACTCCTGGCACTACTGAATGGAGTTGCTAGAACTCGGTGAATGCTGTCGCTGTCTCTGGTTTAGACAGCACAACTAGTCAGCTGCCGTCAACCTCATGAACCTGAGTCTACCTTCCCAGTAATGATACTCTGCCAAAAGTCCCCACTTTCCTAAGTCCACAACCTGGCAATGACTGACACAGGCATAGTGTCCCAGATGACTATGAAACTGAATTCCCTATTATTTGGGGCGGGTTGTCTCATTGTAGCACTTATCACATTCTGGTAGATTTCCTCTCACATACTCTTTTGTGTGAACCTGACCATATTTGTGGCAGATCATTATGGGACCAGAGTTGCACACTTGGTGGATGTTACCCTCCTCGTGTGTGTGTGTGTGGTGTGTGTGTGTGTGTGTGTGTGTGTGTGTGTGTGTGTGTGTGTGTGAAAATGGGGGGGGGGGGGGGCGGTTAGGCACCAGGGTGACACTGTTTGAGTAAACGATTACACAAATGCAACTGCTGCCTTGCTATGACAATTCCTAGCTACAACGCAAATTTAATGCCAGTTTCACCTGACAGTATCAGATTCCATGACACTAGGCACCCTCCTATCACCACTTACACCTGACCTATAACTGGCAAAACATATACTGTCAAAGAGAAGGCTACACATCGTATACCAGCTGTTATGTAAACACTATTTGGCCATCTACATTGGCATGACTACCACCAAGTTATCAAGTAGAATGAATGGGCATAGACAGAATGTATACTGGTGACACAAAATACCCTGTTGCAGAGCACACTTTACAACATTAGTCATGACCCCATTGTCTGTTTCACCACACGTGCCATCTTAATTATCCTTCTTGATGCTAGTTTCTCAGAACTCCATAGGTGGAAACTAGCATTACAACATGTACTTGGTTCTTGCCACCCATTTGGCCTAAATTTATGTTAATTGTGGTCTCAGGAATCAAAGTGTACTGGTTACAACTTAAGAATCTTACATTCAAGTTAATAGTCTCTAAAATTAACAACAGTTTCAAGGATATGGGATGTATTCTAAGTTTCACGCATTTGTAATTTTTTTAATCGCCAGCCTACAGTTGCTTTTTAATCTAAAGCACTTGTGTATTAACTGAAAGTTTCCTCAAGAAACTTAGAATAGTTATCCATTTGAACCATTAAAGGAAATTACTCTAGTAACATAGTTACATCATCAGTGGTTCATCATCCACATAGTAATTGGTATTAATTATAAAGATCAAAATAAAAAAGTTGAAGTGATACAGATTATTCTTCTACTCTGTTATGGTAAAGTGTTATAATTCATTTGCTGATTTTTAAATATAAGAGACTATTATCTTCAAATTCTATGTATTTGTTTTCTTTTTCAGTTAATAGAAAGGATTTTGGAATTGGTGTACGATATCAAGCCAGAACTCCATAAGAACTTCCGAGCTGCAAAGTAGGCTCTGTATTTGATGGAAATAAGTTTCAAAATTGGTATATAAAATTCCAGTGAATGTAATAAATTGCATAAAATTTTTGCCATCTGTTATTTAAAAAAGTATTATAAACATTTATTCGTTACAGCTCAGATCTGTAGTTTGAAAGTCGGTGGTGGGATAACCAAACAGAAAACAAAGAAAATAAACATTTGTTCATTATTAATGTACCTGTGCATTTCTCCACCACATAAGAGGGGAATTTTTCCCATTTGGGTCACATGCAGTAATAAATCAACTTTCACACAATTTTTGTGATGTGTTTTTAATTGCTGATGGCAGATAAATTCAGTATTAATTTGAATAGCAGTATCAGAGTTTAAGGAACATTATTCTAAAAGTAATAGTGATTATTTGAATATGCTCGTTGTAATTTTGTTCAGTAATAATGCAATTCTCTAATCAAATCCTGTGGCACTTGTTTCACTGCTTTTCATATTTATTTCTTATAAGATTTTACTATAATATGTGGTGCATGGCCTGTTACAATCCTGTTCCCATTCCTCCAGTGGTATATTTGGTTATAGAAGTATAGGGTAGTGATAGATGTGGGATAAAGCAGTGGATTCCTTGCCTTGTACTGTGTACAGTAAGTGTTAATAGATTAATAATATGTAAATAAATTTACAGCTATTGTGTTTATCATCATTCCAAATTGTACCAAATTATATTGTTTGTTAGTTAACATTAAAAGTGTGTGTGTGTGTGTGTGTGTGTGTGTGTGTGTGTGTGTGTGTGTGTGTGTGTGTGTGGTTAACGAGTCATTCTGAAATGATGTAAAATATTTAACATAACTTATGAAAGAAAATCATTGTAAAACTTCATACTTCATGGCAAGGTATAAAGTTGGAATAAATATGAAATATGTAAATTTACTTGCAGTACTTGTATCTCTCCTTATTTTTATAGTGAAAATATTGTAAATGATCTAACTGATGGACATCTTAGCCCAACACCTGTTGATGATGTATATGATCTGCTAGGGTGACATAATTATTCAAGGGTGATACTACTGGCCACCGTGAACTACAGAGTTGGTATAGTTGCATGATGTAATCCAAACCACCTGAGATGCAACAGCCTGAATTATGAAGGAGTTGTTCATTTTTCATATGTGTTTAAATTAGAAATTTTTCAACACTAGCACATTTTTCAGATGACTACGTCAGCACCACCAGTCCTTTGGTAATGTAAACTGTGGGCATGCTGCAGTGACTACTGAGGATGGAACAATGGTGTTTTAATTTTTTTATTTTTAAAAGATAATCCCAAGTGTAAGTTCTGCTACTAGCCAGTAAATAGATATCTGTTATAGCAACAGTCACTATTGAGTAACCTCTGGTGCCACCGGCAGAAGAAATTTGTGCGAGGCATACACTGACAATCAGGACTGTCTGAGGGGAAGTTTGTTTTCATAGCACCTTGTGGGAACAAAATGGTTTTTATTGTTCAAACTCCCAACAGAGAGGAGGGGGCATGAAAAATTAAGAATCGTCGTTAAGACAGTAACAGGCAACAAGTTTGCCAAAAGTCATTTATAGCAGTCAACATAGAGGAGGGATTCTTTGAAAAATACACAAAAGTTAGGAAGGAATTGCCAGAAATGTAAAAGGATTCTAACTACTTCAAAATGGGACTCAACTAATAGAGACAGGGACATCACATCAAGTCCAAAATATTTGACTACTACTATACTTTAATGGAAATACATATCACACATAATTTTATGGAGTGGGGAGTTGCTTGCTTCAAAAAAAGAATAGGCAAATGGGGCATCACAAAGGTAAAGACCATCTTACTAGAATTCGTCATAAAGTTTTAGTATACAGATAAAAATGTCAGGAACAAGCATCCTCAGATATCCATTGCCCTGCTTGTTTGAAACACTGCTTGGTACCATCAGCAGTGCATAGTGATGCTAGTTGGATTTATCACTTTGTGTTGAAGACGGTGTGTAGCATGCTATAGGCCTCTAATGTGTTATGACAAGGGCAATGAATATGAAGGATGCTCATGTCTGATCAGTGCAACTAGTCAATAAATTAAATATCTGATGTGTGACAGTTTTTATCTTTACGTTGACAAGTTCAAACATTCAACTTCTCTATATTAGCAGAGTATATCACATAGGTGTATACCTACTTCCAGGTTAGAAAATATTATATTAAAACTTAAACGGAGTGTTTTAAATTCTGAAAGATTGGCTGTAGGAGTCTTTATTTCATTGGTAAAGTACTCAAGAGAACGTCATTATCAGGAGAAAGAAAACTGGCATTCTACGGATCGGAGCGTGGAATGTCAGATCCCTTAATCGGGCAGGTAGGTTAGAAAATTTAAAAAGGGAAATGGATAGGTTAAAGTTAGATATAGTAGGAATTAGTGAAGTTCGGTGGCAGGAGGAACAAGACTTTTGGGCAGACGAATACAGGGTTATAAATACAAAATCAAATAGGGGTAATGCAGGAGTACGTTTAATAATGAATAAAAAAATAAGAGTGCGGGTTAGCTACTACAAACAGCATAGTGAACGCATTATTGTGGCCAAGATAGACACAAAGCCCATGCCTACTACAGTAGTACAAGTTTATATGCCAACTAGCTCTGCAGATGATGAAGAAATAGATGAAATGTATGATGAGATAAAAGAAATTATTCAGGTAGTGAAGGGAGATGAAAATTTAATAGTCATGGGTGACTGGAATTCGTCAGTAGGAAAAGGGAGAGAAGGAAACATAGTAGGTGAATATGGATTGGGGGGGAAGGAATGAGAGAGGAAGCCGCCTTGTAGAATTTTGCACAGAGCATAACTTAATCATAGCTAACACTTAGTTCAAGAATCATAAAAGAAGATTGTACACCTGGAAGAATCCTGGAGATACTAGAAGGTATCAGATAGATTATATAATGGTAAGACAGAGATTTAGGAACCAGGTTTTAAATTGTAAGACATTTCCTGGGGCAGCTGTGGATTCTGACCACAATCTATTGGTTATGAACTGCAGATTGAAACTGAAGAAACTGCAAAAAGGTGGGAATTTAAGGAGATGGGACCTGGATAAACTGAAAGAACCAGAGGTTGTAGAGAGTTTCAGGGAGAGCATAAGGGAACAATTGACAGGAATGGGGGAAAGAAATACAGTAGAAGAAGAATGGGCAGCTCTGAGGGATGAAGTAGTGAAGGCAGCAGACGATCAAGTAGGTAAAAAGACGAGGGCTAATAGAAATCCTTGGGTAACAGAAGAAATATTGAATTTAATTGATGAAAGGAGAAAATATAAAAATGCAGTAAATGAAGCAGGCAAAAAGGAATACAAACGTCTCAAAAATGACATCGACAGGAAGTGCAAAATGGCTAAGCAGGGATGGCTGGAGGACAAATGTAAGGATGTAGAGGCTTGTCTTGCTAGGGGTAAGATAGATACTGCCTACAGGAAAATTAAAGAGACCTTTGGAGAGAAGAGAACGACTTGTATGAATATCAAGAGCTCAGATGGCAACCCAGTTCTAAGCAAAGAAGGGAAGGCAGAAAGGTGGAAGGAGTATATAGAGGGTTTATACAAGGGCGATGTACTTGAGAACAATATTATGGAAATGGAAGAGGATGTAGATGAAGACGAAATGGGAGATAAGATACTGCGTGAAGAGTTTGACAGAGCACTGAAAGACCTGAGTCGAAACAAGGCCCCCGGAGTAGACAACATTCCATTAGAACTACTGATGGCCTCGGGAGTGCCAGTCATGACAAAACTCTACCATCTGGTGAGCACGATATATGAGACAGGCGAAATACCCTCAGACTTCAAGAAGAATATAATAATTCCAATCCCAAAGAAAGCAGGTGTTGACAGATGTGAAAATTACTGAACTATTAGTTTAATAAGTCACAGCTGCAAGATACTAATGTGAATTCTTTACAGACGAATGGAAAAACTGGTAGAAGCCGACCTCGGGGAAGATCAGTTTGGATTCCGTAGAGATGTTGGAACATGTGAGGCAATACTGACCTTACGACTTATCTTAGAAGAAAGATTAAGAAAAGGCAAACCTACGTTTCTAGCATTTGTAGACTTAGAGAAAGCTTTTGACAATGTTAACTGGAATACTCTCTTTCAAATTCTGAAGGTGGCAGGGGCAAAATACAGGGAGCGAAAGGCTATTTACAATTTGTACAGAAACCAGATGGCAGTTATAAGAGTCGAGGGGCATGAAAGGGAAGCAGTGGTTGGGAAGGGAGTGAGACAGGGTTGTAGCCTTTCCCCGATGTTATTCAATCTGTATATTGAGCAAGCAGTAAAGGAAACAAAAGAAAAATCCGGAGTAGGTATTAAAATTCATGGAGAAGAAATAAAAACTTTGAGGTTCGCCGATGACATTGTAATTCTGTCAGAGTCAGTAAAGGACTTGGAAGAGCAGTTGAATGGAATGGACAGTGTCTTGAAAGGAGGATATAAGATGAACATCAACAAAAGCAAAACGAGGATAATGGAATGTAGTCGAATTAAGTCGGGTGATGCTGAGGGAATTAGATTAGGAAATGAGACACTTAAAGTAGTAAAGGAGTTTTGCTATTTAGGGAGTAAAATAACCGATGATGGTCGAAGAAGAGAGGATATAAAATGTAGACTGGCAATGGCAAGGAAAGCGTTTCTGAAGAAGAGAAATTTGTTAACATCGAGTATAGATTTAAGTGTCAGGAAGTCGTTTCTGAAAGTATTTGTATGGAGTGTAGCCATGTATGGAAGTGAAACATGGACGATAACTAGTTTGGACAAGAAGAGAATAGAAGCTTTCGAAATGTGGTGCTACAGAAGAATGCTGAAGATAAGGTGGGTAGATCATGTAACTAATGAGGAGGTATTGAATAGGATTGGTGAGAAGAGAAGTTTGTGGCACAACTTGACTAGAAGAAGGGATCGGTTGGTAGGACATGTTTTGAGGCATCGAGGGATCACAAATTTAGCATTGGAGGGCAGCGTGGAGGGTAAAAATCGTAGAGGGAGACCAAGAGATGAATACACTAAGCAGATTCAGAAGGATGTAGGTTGCAGTAGGTACTGGGAGATGAAGAAGCTTGCACAGGATAGAGTAGCATGGAGAGCTGCATCAAACCAGTCTCAGGACTGAAGACCACAACAACTACAAGCTTTGTGTAGCCTATGGGATCAAAGCGTATAAACTGTTTAGGTGATTGTCCAATGTGGAGCTTGCATCGTTATGTTGATGCTGATGGGAGAAAAACTCAGGAACTGAAGGTGAAGAGGAGAATGGCGTACAGTGGAGTGTAGACAGCTTCCGAGATGATGTAAGTCCAGTATTCATCACATTTTTGCAACAGTTCTTAAAGAAATTATCATCAAAAACAACTCAAACCACCTGAATTTTGCACAAATACATGTACTTGCAGTTACACTTCAAATGGTCTGAAGCCTACTGGTCTTCCAAAATGAGAACAACCATACCTAGAATACCCAAGTGGCAGCCGTGTACACACCACTACCAAGCAAAGATATAGATGCACCCAAAAGCTGGGCAAACTCAAAGTAAAAGAGATTAAAACCATTTGATTATTGTAACTACTTGGAGACAAAGACAGTATTACAGATGTTAATTTCTTTACTGAAGAAACAAAAGGACTTATAAAGGTTTCTGTACCATTTGCTACAAACACTATGGCAGAAAGAAATGGGATTGCTAGCTCTCATAATTCAGAGGAACAAGAATGGATACAGACTCCTCAGGAAAAATGTGTGCATGTGCCTGAGTGTGAATGGATGCAGCATATCAGCAAAACAGAGATGAGTGCAGTCTTTCTGCATGTTGTGGCACCTGCTAGTTTAGCAGTCGCACTGTGCCACCACTGTCCAGCTCAGAAATGTGCTGTAACCATGAAATCTAGAAGATTGTGACAGTGGTTGATGATGTCATAATATACAGTCGGCAGTTGTTAACTATATCTAAAATATATTGTGAATTTGTTCAGACAAGCGTTGTCGGTAGGAAAATATGTAACTAATATGTTCCAAATTGTAAGTACCAGATAAAACATGTAACAATGGAAAATCCAGGATTAAACGAGACAATATTATGAAAAGGACAGTGGCTACTCACCATATAATGACGATGCTGAGTCGTAGATAGGCACAACAAAAAGCTTTCAGCCTTTTTTGGCATGACATGCTGAAAGCAAAGCTTTGGATCGAGGCAACCAGGTAGATGCAGTGTTTCTTGATTTCTAAAAAGCATTTGACTCAGTACTGCACCTACGCTTATTGTCAAAAGTATGATCATATGGGGTATCAAGTGAAATTTGTGATTGGATTGAGAACTTTTTAGTGGGTAGGACACAACGTGTTATCTTGCATGGAGAGTCATCGTCAGATGTAGAAGTAATTTCAGGTGTGCCCCAGAGAAGTGCATTGGGACCCTTGCTGTTTACGTTGTATATTAATGACTTTGCAGACAGTATTAATAGTAGAATCAAGCTTTTTGCAGATGATGCAGTTTCCTATAATGAAGTACTATCTGAGAGAAGCTGCATAAAAATTAAGTCATGTTTTGTTAAGATTTCAGTGTGGTGCAGAGATTGGCAACTTGCTCTAAATGTTCAGAAATCTAAAATTTTGCACTTCACAAAACCAAACAAAAACGTAGTATCCTCTGACTATAATGTCAGTATGTCACTGTTGGAATTGGACAACTCGTACAAATATCTGGGTTTAACACTTTGTAGGGATATGAAATTAAATTGAATGCTCATACAGGTTCAGTCCTGGATAAAGCAGATGGCAGACATTGGTTTATTGGGTAGAATACTGGGAAGTGCAATCAGTCTACAAAAGAGATTGCTTACAAAGCACTCGTGTGACCCATCCTAGAATTTGCTCAAGTGTGAGGCCTGTACAAGACAGGATAAACAAGGGATATTGAATGTATGCAGAGGAGGGCAGCATGAATGGTCACAGGTTTGTCTAACCCACAGGAGAGCGTCACAGAGATACTGAAGGAACTGAAATGGCAGATTCTTGAAGACAATAGTAAACTATGCCAAGAAAGTTTATTGACAAAGTTTCAAGAACCTGCTCGAAATGATTACTCTAGAAATATGCTACAACCTCGTACATTTTGCTCTCACAGGGATTGTGAGGATAAGATTAGAACAATTACTGCAGGCACAGTGGCATTCTTTCATTCATCCTGCACTCTGTGTGAATGGAACAGGAGGAAACCCTAATAACTGGCAAAATGGAATGTATCCTCTGCCATGCACTTCATGGTGGTTTGCAGAGTATAGATGTAGATGTAGATGTAGACTACAGTCTCTGGTGCTGAGGCCCAAAAGCTGGGATTTTCAGGAAGATACACAGTTAATTGGAGTTAAGAAGTTACAAATTGGAAGTAAATTTTCACTGAAATACATTGTTGCCCATAGCCACCAGGTCAACTACCATAAGGTATCACATGCATTGCAGCTGAAAAATTAATCTGAAGAGGAGATGTTATTGACTTCCTTAACAATAATTATGGTGAAGAACAGTTTTAAAGTCCATGAGCGTGGCCTAAGCAGCCAGACTATGGGTTTTTGTGTGGGTGTGGGCATGTTGCTGATGGTCTTGTTGGCCAAAAGCTAACTTTCTGACACTCTTTTTTGTTATGACTATCTGCTATTCAGCATCTCCGGCAAATGGTGGGTAGCAACTATCCTTTTCTATCCTTTTTGTGATACAGATACAATGTATACATCTCTTAAGAAGAGGAAGTGGATGTCATTTCGTAAAAGTCCCCCCCCCCCCCCCCCCCCCCCCCCCGGATTGACATTTCAGCTAGCATGAAAGATGCGATGGTGACAGTTGTCAGCTATGAAACAACTTTACAGCAATTCTGCCAGTGGACTGCCCCACATATACAGGCAAATAAAAAATCAATAAACAAAGATGGCAAAAAATACAGAACACGGCTTATTGACATGCACAATGTGGAACATTTCATTCTGGTGCCCTTTGTGACAGGACCCAGTCTATTTAAATGCTAGCAAAACACTGAGATTTGCATGAGAGATATACAGTTAATTGAAATTGAGAAGAAAGTTATTAACTGGAAGAAAATTTTCATCGAACTACATCATTGTCCTAAGAAACCACGTCAACTACCATAATTACAGCACTGCATAAGCCGACATGCATTGCAGCTGAAAAATTAATCTGTGGAGGAATCATTACTGAATTCCTTAACAATAATTATGGTGAATAATAGTTTTAAAATCAAATGTGTCTGAATACGATTGATTCTGGTGGCTGAGGGTTTCAATTGTGTCATCAGTACTACAGCTGCACCCCAAGGCCGACAGCAGTCCTATCTTCAACTTGTCAGGCTACAGCATCTGCGCTACAGTTTATCTTCACATCACCTCGGCTAAGCATCAGCATCAGGATGCTCAGAGCTATGCAAGTGAGTTGGTGAGCTGTACTCAGTTCAAATTTAGTTTTCTTAGTAGCTGGTTGTTAAAAGTGTCGTCTGCTTGTGTCTGTATGTGTGGATGGATATGTGCGTGTGTGCGAGTGTATACCTGTCCTTTTTTCCCCCTAAGGTAAGTCTTTCCGCTCCCGGGATTGGAATGACTCCTTACCCTCTCCCTTAAAACCCACTTCCTTTCGTCTTCCCCTCTCCTTCCCTCTTTCCTGATGAGGCAACAGTTTGTTGCGAAAGCTTGAATTTTGTGTGTATGTTTGTGTTTGTTTGTGTGTCTATCGACCTGCCAGCGCTTTCGTTCGGTAAGTCACCTCATCTTTGTTTTTATATATAATTTTTCCCACGTGGAATGTTTCCTTCTATTATAATGATATCATTAATTTAAATACTAAGCTAGAGACTTGCAATTAAAAGATGATTTAAATATCAAGGTAGATACTATTATTGCAAACATTAAAGTTCAGAGTGATGAACTAAAGGATGCTAATGAGAAGATTAAAGTTACGGGTGATGAGCTGTGTGCTAAAATAGACTGATCCCGCAAATGCTGATTTAAGTCCTACAGCGGATAAAAATGTTTCTGATTTATGGACAGAATTAACTTGACTATCAAAGTCCAGAGTATTAAAATCAAACAGGCTATTACTGAAATAAAAACTAATGCTAACTTCTAAAAACACATCACTGAGTCACATCAGATTGAGACAGAGATAAATAATAAGATTTCTAATTGTAAACAACATTGTGTACCTTAACAGAGGAGCTACATTTCAAGATAATTGAACAGTGTGATCTGGTAAGAAATGAATTTAATCAGCAATTTGTAGAAGTGAATAGTGAATTAAAGCAAATTGGGGAATTAACTGGGGAGTTTGGCAGAACATGGCCAAATCTCACAGAAGCAAGTGAGGTTAAATGTGTTAGAGCAAAGATTCTGTGGTAACTGAGATTTCACGGTTCACTTTTGCTAATTTGGAGTAGCCTGTAAATGACTTGACTGAACAAAAAGTACAGGAAAAGATTGAATTGCCTGTCAGTACACCTTGTTCCTCAGCTGAGAGGGACAGAACTGGGGGAACTTGCAGAAGCTTTGGGACAAACTTGCAAAAATGAGGATTTAGTTTGGTTCCTACATAAAGATTATGGACATTTTGGAACAAAAAAGTGCACTAAGCATATGATTGAGTTCTTCTATTTTAAGAATCTAAGTAGAGAAGTAAAGAGTATATTAAGAACTTGTGAACTGTGTCAGAAAGGAAAGGTCAGTAATAGAATTATATTGACCTTTACCAAAGGCTAGGGGCAGTGATGCCGAAATTTTTGTTTTAGTTGAATGCTGGTCCAAGAATGTGAAGTTATACCTAATAAAACTGGCAAGTTCAACCATGACGATTAACTATTCAAGAAATTACTCTGCAGATGTGGGAACCCTAACTGCTTACTCAGTGATAATGGTATGCAATTTATGAGTAACAGCTTTCAAGAGTTTCTGATCTGGGAAGGTATTAAATAATCGCTATTTCTAAATATCATCTACAATCTAACCCATCTGAGTGTATCATGAAAGAAATTGGCCAACTGAGTTGAATGTATTGCTCTACTAAACATACTATGTGGGCTCAAATGATTCCATAATTTCCGATTATTTGCAGTGAGCTACCACACTTATCTACAAGAGTTTCATGTGTGGAGGTAATTAGCAAGTAGTTCACTAGGAACTTACTGAAATATTTTACTTGGCCAGACAGGGAAAAGGTACATACTTAATGACATATTCAAATATGTGGGGGAAAAATTGAAGAATTAAGCCAAATACAGGCTGCTGGAACATAAACAGCAATTGCACCACTTCCAGGAGACAAGTAAATTCTTTCATTAGTGTGATGGTACATATAAAATAGTACGCATTCCTCATCCAAAAGTAGAATTTCTTGTGGATTCATCCAATGGCAAAAAAAAGCTATATAATGTTGAGATGATAAAAAGATGTGTGACTTGACGTTAGTGCTTCGGGGGAGTCTATGTGGACAAAATAGTGTGTCGCCTTCAACCATTCTAGTTGTCTTTTGTGTTTTTTCCCATTTAGGTTTCATAGAACGTACTCTTACTCTTTTACTGGCTTATTTAAAACTATGTTTTCTTTACATGACAAGGGGGACATGGAAAGCATTATGAAAAGAAATGAGTACATACTCCACGTCTTTGACATTGAATTAAATTGAATTTTATTTTATCCTGTAAGATTACATTGTGTACAGTAAATGTATGTGTAATACAGGACATGTCAAAGAATTTTTTTATTCTATCCTGCAACTGTTTTTGGCTGTCATCCTTTATTGTGAAGAATTTTAACAGTTGCTGCTGCAGCCATGTTTAAAATCTTGAAATAACAATATATACAAATTTAATGGCATAAGTATTCTGCAACACTGTAAAACTCTCTTTCAATGAGATAGTCTTTAAGTTTCTTTGGAAAGTCATTGTCAAGTACACTATCTTGCAGGTTTTTAGGCAGACTTCTTAGTAGTCTGATACCTGAGTACTGGGGTCCTTTTTCTAGCATTGCCAGTCGGTGGGGTATGCTCCATACTTCATTCTTCCTTCTTGTATTGTGAGTGTGTACACTAGCATTTGTAATCCAGTCCTCACTACCTTTTGTGATGTACGTTTTTGTTTTGTACATATACAATGATGAAAAAGTTAAGATACCTAACTTCTTGAAACAGTTTCTGCATGTTTCAGAGGTCTTTCTTCTTAAAATGGTCCTAATTGCTTTTTTTTTTACACTCATTTTGTCTCTTGTTTGTTTGAGTTTCCCCACCCAGTCACTCGATACTGTAAGTATGGTCCGAAAAGTCCATGATACTCTGTACACAGAAGGTTCTTGTCTGAATACTGTGTTAGCTGCATCATTAAGAATATGACAAAGCATTATTCACAAGAATACCTAAGAATCTATCAGATTCTGCTTCTTCCAGCCTTGTTCCATCAACCTCTAAATCTATGTCTACAGCCTTCTCCTTGTTTTTAAACACTGCATACATAGTCTTTTTTAGATTTATAACCAGTTCATTTTCCAACAGCAATTGAGCTGTGACATTTGCAAATATGTATGCTCTTCTCTCAAGCTGTTCCATATTTTGGTCACTATTTGGTATTGTGATGTCATCAGCATACAATATTTTCTTTTCTTCCTCCTCAACACCTATATCATTAACACACACATTAAATAACAATGGCCCTATCACCGAACCCTGCGGCACTCCATATTTGATGGGTTTGGTTTCTGATTGGTATGAGTTTCCTAATGATACATACTGCTTGCGGTTGCACAAGTATGATTTTATCAATTCACCTGATTGCCCTCGAATGCTGTAGTTGCCTAATTTTTGTATCAGCATTTCATGGTCAGTGGTGTCAAATGCTTTTGAAAGATCCAGAAACATTGCAGAGACAACCTTTTTTTCATCTAAGGAGTGTAAAATGTATTCTGTTAGACTGGCAATTGCTGATTTACTCTTTCTGAAACCACGTTGTGAGGGTATGAGAATGTTATGTTTGTCAAAATAATTAACTAATCCGAATATAATAGAGGGAAACATTCCACGTGGGAAAAATATATCTAAAAACATAGATGATGTGACTTACCGAACGAAAGTGCTGTCAGGTTGATAGACACACAAACACAAACATACACACGAAATTCAAGCTTTCGCAACAAACTGTTGCCTCATCAGGAAAGAGGGAAGGAGAGGCAAAGACGAAAGGATGTGGGTTTTAAGGGAGAGGGTAAGAAGTGATTCCAATCCCGGGAGCGGAAAGACTTACCTTAGGGGGGAAAAAAGGACAGGTATACACTCGCGCGCACACACACACACACACACACACACACACACACACACACATGTATGTGCGGATGGATATGTGTGTGTGTGCGAGTGCATACCTGTCCTTTTTTCCCCCTAAGGTAAGTCTTTCCGCTCCCGGGATTGGAATGACTCCTTACCCTCTCCCTTAAAACCCACATTCTTTCGTCTTTCCCTCTCCTTCCCTCTTTCCTGATGAGGCAACAGTTTGTTGTGAAAGCTTGAATTTCGTGTGTATGTTTGTGTGTCTATCGACCTGCCAGCACTTTCGTTCAGTAAGTCACATCATCTGTGTTTTTAGATATAATTAACTAATCTGGTATACATAAGCATTTCTAGGATTTTCGAGAAACCTGATATAAGTGAAACGTGTCTGTAGTTGTTGGGGTCATCCTTATCTCCTTTCTTGTACACTGACACCACCTTCGTTATCTTCAGTTTTTCTGTGGCTTGTGCTGTTGTTGGGTTGTGAACCACTGAGGACTATGGCAAGACGAAGCCTAGGTCCCCGGTTTAATACACAACATCTCACCCAGTTGAGCTACAGTGCCAGTACAATGTAGTTGTCTAAGACAACATAGCATGCAGGTGAACTTAAGACATACTACTTACTCTGGAGAAGGATATTGTCCGAAAGCTGAGCAACCTTTTCAGTCTTGTCTATGTGCCTTATTGATCAGTTAATGCCTCAGCTATAAGGTGAGCTGTTACATTTACTACTTCCACTTTCTAATATCATATGATTATTCATTTTCCTAGTAGTACATTCTTTGTTATTATGTTCATAATTTAGAATGTTACTTTTCTGGTAGTACTAACTTCCCTATAATGAAAAGGAATGCTGTGAAATGTGCTCAACCTGATACAGTAACAGTACAGGCTCTATGTTGGCACTGGATAAGGCGGCAGAGGAGGGCACAAAGGAGGGGGGGGGGGGGGGGGGGTGTTTACATTCGTCCCTGTGGGTCAGGTCACAAACACTGACATGTCCAAATAAAGATGCTATTATATTTTTAAGGGGCGTAGTTAAAAGAACATTGCTTGTAGGAAGAGATTTCTTTGCTCAGTGCACAAAATGCATACATTCATATTCAGTGTGCCTTTGAATACAAAAAACACATTTGTATGTTCACTTTCCATTCACTTAATATAAAATGAACAATGAGTAAATTTTCAAGTGCCAAGATCGCCAAAATTGTTTGTTCGTATAGATAAACCAGTTTCAGAAATTCTCTGTTGCCATCTTTGAATGTATGTTTACGTCATTACACAATCTTCTCCTTCAGTGCAGTAAGTGCTGCTACACAATGTAAGTCCTTGTTGATATCATGCGCTATACTAGAAGCCACCATGTCAATTTTAAAATAACAGCTACGTACACACATATTATTGCTGACTTCTAGTATCATTCACGATACCAGCATGGACATACACTGTACAGCACTTTTTATGTACTGAAGGAGAAGGCTGTGCTATGATGTAAACATAGACCTGGAAGATGGCAACAGAGAACTGACAGGTTTCAACATCTATATGAGTAAGTGATTTTAGTGATCTTGGCAGCTGAAGATTTATTCATCGTTCATAACACTACACACCTCCCCACAATGTCAATGTCAGAAATGTATACTATACAAAAAATATTGTTAATTTCATTAACTTTTTCCCCATGCTACCTTGCTGCCACATTATTACTTTACAAAGATAGCTTTTTTAAATGCATCAGCACAGGGTGCTTCTACCTATTTCTACAGGCTTGCTTGCTGCTTGGAAATTCCTCCATTTATTGAGCAGTGATCGTCCCTCTCATATGCACTATTTTTAACACAGTGGTAGTTAGATGTACTCACACACTGATCGTGAAATAAGACATTCCAGAATATGGAGCAGTTCAAGAAGTACAAGAATAGAGACAGGCTCCTCTTAAAAAATAAATAAGTTACAATTAAACAATGCAGACTCCAAGTTGGAATATCAACAATGTCAGGAAAAGATGGTCGCTACTTACTGTAAAGATGACATGTTATATTACATAATAATTTAATTAAACAACAACTGCCTCTATTTTAGAAACTTTTATTGCATGCAACTTAGGTTTTCTGTTTCAAGTCCATTTTCTAAGGTGACACTATAAACTTACTGATTTCAACACGTGGGAAGCATGTAATAAAAGTTCATTAAATGCAAACAAACTCAATTGATTGTGTGATAATTACATTGCTTTGGCAAGTACCTACATCCAAGATAATCGAAACGTGAAATAATTTCTTTTACAAAACAGCTGCTGCTTTTCCCAGTGCTAAAGTTTATGTACAGTATGTACACTTTTCTATCCCATGTTCAAGAGCATGAGATGCGAATACGTGAAAAATCATCACTCATTACAGTAAAGGCTGACAAGGAGTTGAAGAACCAGTATCCTCCTCTTGCAATGTTGTCAACACTAGGAATGATAGTCATGTTTTTTGCATTTTAAAAGGGAATGTGTACAGTGTCAAAACTGCCATGCAGAGATAGCATTCATCAAAACTGATATTAACTTCCTTAGAAGTCATCATGGTTGATTCCTCTGAAATATCAAGAACTACTTTATCACTCACTTTTGTACAAAACAGTCTAAAAACAACATAAAGGAAGTTTAACATACATCCATATAACCATGACACCCAATGCCCCACTTGTGAAAACAGCCATTTCGCGTATCTGCTATTTTATTATTTTTACATAGAGTTTTTTTATATGAGTGTGGCAACTATCTGCCCACCTAAATGAATTGCCACTGCTGAATAGTAGCCTAAAGCAGAGTTGGCCCTCAAGCGGCAGACACACTGCTGGACACAACATGCTCAGCTTCTGTGGCTACTTCACATCTGTTCCATCTGGATTGGATCCTCCCAGTCCGTTCCCCTAAATTACTAGCTAATTATCCTAAGAAGGCACCCTTCAGTCATCCTGCATTCAGCCTTCCCTAGCACTGGTCCCACACCCATCTCCACCCATTTCCCCATACCTCCCCCCCCCCCCCCCCACTTGATTCATTCTATTCTCACACTTTCCTCTGTGCAGTCTCCTCTTTCTGTTCTATCTCCCCCTGCCAGTCCACTCCTCCATGTCACTGTGCACCACATGCAACTTCTCTTGCCTGCACCACAGTGAGTTCACCACTGCCACATTCCTATCCCAGTTGTCAGCCACCTTTCCCTCCAACAAAACTTCATCCTCCATGTCTCCTTTCTCCACTCACTCACTCACTCTGTGACATCAGCTCCTACCCACAGTCAAACTGCAGCGCCAATACAATGTATCTGATGGCACAATACCAGTGAAAAATATATTTGTGTGTGTGTGTGGGGGGGGGGGGGGGGGGGGGCAGCGGCGGCACAAGCACGAGCAAGCAAGTAAATGAGCTTAGCAATGTTTTCAGTCTCTTGTTTGCATGCCTATTGACAACTCAAAACTATGTGGCGAGTTGTTTAACCCTTCAATTGTCTATATTCCCGCATGGGCATCCCATTACCATATGAATAATTTTCATTTTCTGCAGTAAATTAATTTCATTATTTGAAATATTTAAGGTTAAGACTTACATAATTCTGACGTCATGAAATAAATCTCATATAGAACTGTTTTATAATAAAAAATTGGATTTAGGTATCCCTTTGTCATTATTTTTAACTGAACGGATATCTAAGTGAAAACTTTACCCAGAATTTGAATTAGCATACCTGGAAATTGCATTTTGCACGAATAATATTAGGGCAAAACTATAACACCATATTATAGTTATGTCTTCCAAAAGAGTTGTAATATGCAGGAGATACTGCAAATCTGATAGGTTTATTGAATCCATCTCCAATAGTGTCCATACTTTGGAGACTGAAAACAAAAGCATGGATACAACTAAAGAAGTTCAGAAACAGTCTTAACAGTACAGGTCATATGGTGTAAGCTTCAGCTAGAAAAGAGAGTTAAGAAGACCAATAACATTTTATTACTAGGTGGTAGTCATGGGAGAAGAATGGCAGAAAAGATATAGTGAGTGGTATCATCTGTGAATTGAGCTGTCTGGGGAAACAGCTTGGTAAATATCATGTGATTAAAATAAAGGTTGCAGACAACAGTTAGGATCACAGTCTCATTCATATACAGGAGGATGACATAGATAAATTGCCATGATCAGTGTGAAAATTGTGTTACTCGTTAGCCAGTGTGATAAATCCTGGGTGAAGTGTTCTGTTAGCTGAATCAGTCAGATGCATTACCCTTCGCTCAGTTCCATAATAAGCAACATGATTTGCATCTGATAAGGGTTACTTGAAAATCCAGTTAACAAAAGCGACCAATCTGACCAAAGATGTATTCACCCCAACCCAGCAATATTTAATGTGTTTTAAGTTAATTTCTTCTGAAAGACAAATCAAGAGAATGAACATGTACTTAAAAAGTTACCTGCAACATAAGATATGCAGTTTGTGTATATTATGTCTGTGATCAACAACATTAAAGGAGAAAATACTGCAGCTTGGACAAAGCTAATAGTCTCACAAAACACTTTTTTAGTGTCTCCCATCAAAATATTACTAGCTTCACAAATTGAAAGGATGAACTTCTAATGTCCAGACAGGAAAATGACAGGAACAGATGGAAAGCTATCAGGAAGGTTTTTCTTATCAGAAAATCACTGAAACTGAACACAGATGTTGAGGGATAGAAGCTAATGTCATACTACTGCAAAACTAGCAAGTGGAAAGAGAGAGGGTCTGGTTATACCAAAATGGAATTAATGGCAAGGTCCTTGAAGTTGATGAATACAAGCTGACAAACCCAGCATTGCCCAGGTAGTCATTGCCAATTTTTCTATTAGAAGCAATAACAAAAAATGGACTCTGTATTGTGTTATCCCATACAGTTTCTGTACACTGGGCACAGCTGCTTCACTTGTCTACAGTGTGATTTTGTAAGCTTCTCTACAGCAATGTCTCTTGATAGCTCTATAGATGGTGACTGTATTCAGCTATAGCCATTTGTGGTTCATGGTTGAAAGCTGTCAAACATGCTGCCAGGTTGCAGGGATTTCCTTTAGTTGACTGAACTGCAGGAGTGCCTTAGTAGTAAATAATAAATATATTAAAACTTCGTGAATGACATGGCAATTTTTGACACATCTCTGTTTTAGCACATCACATCTCAGAGTCCAGCTTCAGCAGCCAGAGATTGTGGTCATGGGTATGTGAGTTGTGTTTGCATGAGAGAGAGAGAGAGAGAGAGAGAGAGAGAGAGAGAGTGAGTGAGTGAGTGGAGGGAGGGGGGGGGTATATTTTATGAAGGCCTTGTTGGCCAAAAGGTCACTTTGTGACAGTCTTTCTGTTATGCCTATCTGCATCTCAGCAACTCCGCTATATGGTGGGTGTGGACTTTGGATAGCGAAAGGAAGCAAAGATGGATGTTTGATGCTTGTAAGGAGGCAGGAGCGGCAGTTTCAAAAGTGGTGCCAACCCCTTGTGCTACCTGATGTCAGTCGGTCCAGTAGTGGGTAGGAGCCTCTGAACTCTCCTTCTGTGCACACTTGTTTCGGCCCTCTCTGATTGGTGCCAGAGGCTGCAGTCATGCCTACATAAGTGGAAAACCATACCAGCCCTGGCAGTCAGTAGTTTACTCCTGATGACAATGGCAGAGAGAGCTATTCGAAGCTCGAGAATTTTATTAGAATTGTCATGGCTTTAAAATGAAGATTATCTTATTCAGACATGCCACTGCGAAAGACTCTGAGGATGAGTAAATTAAAATATCATTGTTGGAACTTCCTGGTAGATCTAAACCATTTGCCAGACTGGAACTCAAATCGAGAACCCTGCCTTATATAGACAATACTCTTATATTCAGATCACAGAAGGAGAGTATTATATCACAAAATCATGATTTAATTACAGTGCTTAGAGAGAAATTATATGATGAATTCTGGGAAGAGGTTTATAAAGCTGACTTCCTGCAGCACTTTAGGTCTTGTTTTATACTGAAGCTAACAATGTCAAAAGGAAACTGTAGCAAGGAAAAGAGATAGATAACTACAGAGATTAAACAAAGTGAGAGGGAGGGGGGAGGGGAGGAAAGCTAACAGCATTCGTAGGATTTTCGATAAAACTAGACATGTCTCTCAAGTTATCCTATACGGCAAGTACCTCAGGGAACTCACCCAGCCTGGCTGAATACAAGCTAACACACCTAAGCTTCTTGAGCTATGAACTAGTAAAAACCATATCCTCCGGTACCGTATGCTCCAGACATGCTTGAACAACCATTATAAGATGTGACAACAGAACGTTTATGTCTTGGAGAGCTTAGATCTTGGCTTAACAAATCAGATTGCTAGGATGGGACAAACCTCAAAAAACATTAAGATGAACTGCACAGACCTACTGTGTATATGGCTGTTGAGGTTAAACAGTTATTAGCAGTTAGCCTCTGGAGTATTTGCTGCATCCTAGCTGTTCTTACTCAAGTAAATGGAGCACAGTGTGGATATCTAGCACCCTAACTTTTCTTTACAGTTGCTGCTTTCCGAGTCGAGTTGCTGATGTTCAATGGTCCATTATCCCACAGATTTGTAATGGGATTGCCATTGTGGTCGAATTCCTTAAGACTCTTCTCCCACACCATGTCACTGTGAGTGAAGTCATTTTGGTTTGTGCTACCACTGAACTCATGGTCACTTGTTCTGTTCCTCCATATGACATGACTCCCATCTGAACACTGATTGCTTTTGCCATTTGTGACTCTGTGCTTGACTGACATCACCTGTGCCAGTGCCACTGCTACTCTGTTTATGGTTTGTTCAGTATGCTTCCTCCTGGTGTGTGATGTTAATTCTACTTGCATCACAGATGTCTTCCTTGCTGCCTTCTTCACGTACTATTACAGATGAGCTCTCAACATTTTGTGAATAATCTGCATTATGATGATGATAGGCTTTTTCTGACATTGCCTTCATGTTGGCTTATAATCATTGTATTCTCTTCTCTGCGAAACATCCTTTTGGTACTTCCTTCTCCTACCTAGCTCTTCTGATCATCTGTAGTTCTTCTGTTATTCCACATTCATTTGGTGTCATCCATATACCTTCTTTGTTCATTGTTTCTATACTTTTGTGATGAATTGTACCTGCCATTTGCACTTTGCTCTGGTGGTCAATTGTTGTTGAATTCAGCTTCTGGCCATTCCACCTTTTGTGGCCCTTTTCCTATGCAATTGTGTATACCACTTGGTAATCTTTTCTCCACTGTTATATAAGCACAACAATACCCAGTGCCATCTCCATGTAACCTAACTTGCTGAGCGTCTTCTGATATTTAGATGTAACACTGCCTCCCCTGCCCCTTGGGCTACACATAAACTCCCACATTACATTAGCTTGAGTGTCTTTTGACCAAAAAACTCTTGGATAAATTCTTCAAACCTTTATTTATATTATACACCCAATACTGAATCTCTTCTTCTATAAGTTGCGTCTGTTTTGTTTGCCTTGCTCCAACGCGCTGGGCTATTCTTTCATAATTCTTTCACACAATCAAACAGATGTATAGACTGAAAAATGGAAAATCCAGGATAGATTGTAACAATATTATGAAAAGGATAGTTGATAATCAACATACAGTGTAGATGCTGAGCTGCAGATAGGCTCTGTTTGTGTCTACCTGTGACTCAGCATTTTCGCTATATGGTGAGTAGCAACTAGCCATTTTATAAGATGTAGAAATAGTAGTAGTAGTAGTAGTAGTAGTAGTAGTAGCAGCAGCTTTATTCATCTGTAGATCTCTTTTTACAAGGATATAGGACATACCAAAGTATTTACAAGTTTAGATCAATTTAAAAAAAGCTAATTTGTGTACACATATATTTACAGACTTCTAGTTAGAGACAATCATTAGATTTACTTCTGGTATACAATACTTTTTTTTACAAATAACTTATTACATAATGTAATGCCACACTAATCACCGAGCGAGGTGGCGCAGTGGTTAGACACTGGACTCGCATTCGGGAGGACGACGGTTCAATCCCGCGTCCAGCCAACCTGATTTAGGTTTTCCTTGATTTCCCTGAATCACTGCAGGCAAATGCTGGAATGGTTCCTTTGAAAGGGCATGGCCGACTTCCTTCCCTATCCTTTCCTTATCCGATGAGACCAATGACCTCGCTGTCTGGTCTCCTTCCCCAAACAATCCAACCCAACCCACACTGTTCACTCATATCTCACTACCAGTCACTGCACACACTATTCACACATTGTTTCATAACACTTCACTCACTACACACACACACACACACACACACACACACACACACACACACTGGTGATCTTTGGGCCTTTTTCTGTACCGCAGCTTCCCATTTGCTATCCTGAAAAACTGAATCAGTATCCCTCCATAATGAGTGAGATGTTGAGCTCAGAAAGAGGAAGAGCTGGTAGTATTGTGCTGTGCATAGCTTGGGGGTAAGTATTTCTAGAAAGGAAAAAAGACGGGAAAAAAATATAAAGTGAAGGTGTTATGTGGAATGTTGGATATTTTTTAATATTAATTATTATTATTTGTTTGTATAACATTTTTTTTATCAAACCCCTACTCTGTTTTAGCTAAGTAATTCTTCAATGTATAAAATGTGTTTCATAACTTTTTAGCTGCCCTTTAAGTAAGTGTATTTTTGCTATTTCTTTAATCTCTTTTGGTAATTTATTGTACAGTTTTATTCCTTGGTACAAAATGCTGTTTTGAGTTTTATGTTTATTTTTTTGTGGTAAATACACGTTGAGCCTCTCTCTTGTTGCCTGGTCATGGACAGAGCTGTTTGTTCAGAAATTACCAATGTTATTTTTGATGTGTACAACTGACTGGTAAATATATTCACATGGAGCAGTTAAAATCCCAAGTGTTTTTGAACAGATCTTTACAATGAGCTTGACTAGTACTTTTGGTTATTATTCTTATGGCTCTTTTCTGGAGTTTGAAAGTTGTGTTCATATTTTTTGCATTTGTTCCCCAAAAAAGAATGCCATAGCTAATAATTGAGTGTACATATGAATAATATGTAACTAAAACACACTGAATGTTACACACTGATGGTAGGATTGTAAGGGTATAACATGTTGATGACATTCTGTTTGCAAGTACCTTTGTGTGTACACACCACTTCAACTGAGAATCAATATTCATTCCTAGAAATTTTTGCATTTGTTAGACAGTCTAGAGAGGTGCCATCTGCATTTAATTTAACATTGTCATTTTTCCTCTTCAAAATGAAATTCATGGCATTAGTTGTATTTATGTTCAATGTCACTTTATTGCTTATTGAACAATCAAAACTTCCTTTAGAGTTTCATTTGCTTTCTCAGCAAGGAGTTCTCTTGTTTTCTCAGTGACTATATTTTTGCTGTCATCAGCGAAGAGAATTTTTTCACCATGAGTAACACTACTGGGAAAGTCATTGATGTATACCAGGAACAGTATTGGTCCTAATATGCTACCTTGCAGAACCCCCAATATTAATGTATTTTGGTTCTTATAAGTGATGTATAGATGTAGAGATCATCCTCTTTTAAGTGCTGTATTGCTAAAGTTTTGCATTTTCCAAAAACTTTTAAAATTTTCTTGCAGTACCCTACACGTAACATTTCTTAAAACCCCCACTCAACATGTTTACCTACCATTCTTTTGTTGTAATGTTCATTACTGATAACATCTGTGCGACTGATCAGTGGCTTCTTTCCAATGACTGATGAAGTAGCCTAAAACGGATGTTGTTAGGTGTGATAGTAATCGCAGCCTACCACATGACCACCATACAGAACAGTTATAACAAGTTTAAAATATTATTTTGCCTACGATAGCGAATAACACAAATGTTTTCTGATAGTATGATTAATTACAGTAGTATGCATCTACTGTCTTCTTAAACAACACCAGTGCCTAATAATATGGCGAAAGTCTATCTGAGTGGGACTGGAAAATGAATGAGTCTCATTTAAATGATCACTTGCTGTCTCTGTCCCAGTTGTTAATAAATACATCTGCTAGAATACAATAATAACATAAAATAATTCCATACAAGACTAGTAGTTCTGTTGAACCTACATGCCACTAGTGTCACTCCTGCATGTGTCTATGGGAACGGGATATATGTAGAGGTATATTGAACAAACTGTCCCACAAATATCTGCACATAAATATATATTTACACAGTAGTCGCACACATGTATGCAGCAAGGCACATAAAAGCAGACTGTTAGAATAACATGGGAGCTCGAATGTCCGATCTCAGTCAGAGATGATGTTGTTCATGGTCGATATGACCTATTGACCTATCGATGCCACCACCCCCCCCCTCCACAGTACCACAGTACAGAGTACAACAGGTGACTCTTGGCTGGAGACAGTGTGGACATTGATGCTGTTGATGGTCATACGAGATGGTAGACGCACGACCGGGACCACCTCGACCGGGGCGGAGTGCGGAGGTGGAACGACGGGAGGCAGGTCCATCTAGAAGTTGTTGAGCCAGCGAGGGCGCACAATGTGGCGTCCAGCCCATGAGCAGGCAGGCAGAACGGCGGATGACAAGGTGTAGGTGTGGCAAGCCTGGATGATAACCGAGCCGTCCGGCGAGATGAAGGCGCAGATTGTCGTCGGGTCGCACTCACGAGGGAAGGTGAGGCTATGCACAACACTGAAATTTAGCTGGTTGTTGGGTGACGAGGTTGCAGCGTCTGTGAGTAGAATGAGAACTCGGTTGTCAAGAGTTACAATTGAGATGTCGTCCACGCGGTGCCACCGTTCTACCAACCCGTTGCTTTGTAGGTGGTAGGCTGTGGTATGAATTTTCTTTATGTCGCAGATTGCAGAAAGCGTCTGTGAGAGGTTTGTGATCCATGAGGATGAAGAACGAGCAACCCTCCACATCTGGGCGGAAGTGTTTCACAGCCTCATAGACTGCAAGGAGTTCTCTATCAAAAGCGGAGTATTTCTTCTGAGCCGTTAATAGTTTTTTAGAAAAGAAATGAAGAGAGGAAACCATGTCTGCCTTGCATTGCTGTAGTACCGCTCCCACCACGATGTCCCTGGCATCCGCAGTGATGAACAAATCAGCCGAGGGGTCAGGGTGGGCGAGCGTCATGGCGTGAGCCAAAGAAGTCTTTAGTGCATTGAAGGCCTCCAGCATAGGTGCAGTCCAGTGAATGGGTTTGAGTCCTGAAGTCTGTTTACCCGACAGCGGTCTGTTAGCAGGGCCTGCATGGCAGCAGAAGAGGGCAGGTGACAGCGGCAGTAATTTATTGTGCCCAGGAAACGTCGGAGTTCTTTGTTAAGTAGCAGGGGGCAGCATTGACGTGATGGCCTGCAAGCAAGATTTGGGAGGCTGTATTCCATCAGTGGAGATTGTGTAACCCAAGAAAGTGATGGAAGGCTGGCGCAATTAGAATTTGTCTTTGTTGACCTTGACACTGTTGGAGTTCAAGGTCTGGAGGATAAATGATTTTTATGTTCCTCAGCCAACTTGCTGAATATGAGTAGTCATCCAGATATGCAAAGCAAAATTCGAACTGTCATAAGATGGAGTCAATGAATCACTGCGCCGTGTTTTTCAGGCCAAATGGCATGAAGTTGTATTGGAACAAACCAAGCAGCATGATAATAGCTGTTTTAGGGATGTCTTCTGGCGCTACGGGAATCTGATGGTAGGCACATTTACTGTCAATAACACTGAAGATTGTAGTGCCCTACAACATACAAGTGAAATTGTGTATGTTAGGCACAGGGAAATTGTCCACGATGGTATGAGCATTTAGAAGTCTGTAATCACAGCACATTCAGAAAGAACTGTTGTGTTTGAGGGCGAAGTGAATCAGTGGAGATCAGTTGCTGTCTGACGGTTGCAGGATACCTGCCTCCAAAGGTTTGTTAATTTGCTGCCGGGCCGCGTGCAACTCAATAGGGTTGAGGAGTCTAACCTTGTGCTTAATAGGAGGGCCGGCAGTGGTAACTATCTTGTGCGCACGTCAGTGACGGAATAAACTAAGAATTGACACAAGACGGATCATTGTCCTGACACGAAGTTTTTGGATGAGTAGGGCATGACCCCCCCCCCCCCCTCTCCATGAAATATGGACCTTGCTGTTGGTGGGGAGGCTTGCGTGCCTCAGCGGTACAGATGGCCGTACCGTAGGTGCAACCACAACGGAGGGGTATCTGTTGAGAGGCCAGACAAACATGTGGTTCCTGAAGAGGGGCAGCAGCCTTTTCAGTAGTTGCAGGGGCAACAGTCTGGATGATTGACTGATCTGGCCTTGTAACACTAATCAAAACTGCCTTGCTGTTGTGGTACTGCGAACAGCTGAAAGCAAGGGGAAACTACAGCCGTAATTTTTCCCGAGGGCATGCAGCTTTACTGTATGATTAAATGATGATGGCGTCCTCTTGGGTAAAATATTCCAGAGGTAAAATAGTCTCCTATTCGGATCTCCGGGCGGGGACTACTCAAAAGGACGTCGTTATCAACAGAAAGAAAACTGGCGTTCTACGGATCGGAGCGTGGAATGTCAGATCCCTTAATTGGGCAGGTAGGTTAGAAAATTTAGAAAGGGAAATGGATAGGTTAGAGTTAGATATAGTGGGAATTAGTGAAGTTCGGTGGCAGGACGAACAACACTTTTGGTCAGGTGAATACAGGGTTATAAATACAAAATCAAATAGGGGTAATGCAGGAGTACGTTTAATAATGAATAAAAAAATAGGAGTGCGGGTAAGCTACTACAAACAGCATACTGAACACATTATTGTGGCCAAGATAGACACGAAGCCCACGCCTACTACAGTAGTACAAGTTTATATGCCAACTAGCTCTGCAGATGATGAAGAAATAGATGAAATGTATGACGAGATAAAAGAAATTATTCAGGTAGTGAAAGGAGATGAAAATTTAATAGTCACGGGTGACTGGAATTCGACAGTAGGAAAAGGGAGAGAAGGAAACATAGTGGGTGAATATGGATTGGGGGACAGAAATGAAAGAGGAAGCCGCCTGGTAGAATTTTGCACAGAGCATAACTTAATCATAGCTAACACTTGGTTCAAGAATCATAAAAGAAGGTTGTATACATGGAAGAATCCTGGAGATACTAGAAGGTATCAGATAGATTATATAATGGTAAGACAGAGAATTAGGAACCAGGTTTTAAATTGTAAGACATTTCCAGGGGCAGATGTGGACTCTGACCACAATCTATTGGTTATAAACTGTAGATTAAAACTGAAGAAACTGCAAAAAGGCGGGAATTTAAGGAGATAGGACCTGGATAAACTGACTAAACCAGAGGTTGTATAGAGTTTCAGGGAGAGCATAAGGGAACAATTGACAGGAATGGGGGAAAGAAATACAGTAGAAGAAGAATGGGTAGCTTTGAGGGATGAAATAGTGAAGGCAGCAGACGATCAAGTAGGTAAAAAGACGAGGGCTAGTAGAAATCCTTGGGTAGCAGAAGAAATATTGAATTTAATTGATGAAAGAAGAAAATATAAAAATGCAGTAAATCAAGCAGGCAAAAGGTAATACAAATGTCTCAAAAATGAGATCAACAGGAAGTGCAAAATGGCTAAGCAGGGATGGTGAGAGGACAAATGTAAGGATGTAGAGGCCTATCTCACTAGGGGTAAGATAGATACTGCCTACAGGAAAATTAAAGAGACCTTTGGAGAAAAGAGAGCCACTTGTATGAATATCAAGAGCTCAGATGGAAACCCAGTTCTAAGCAAAGAAGGGAAAGCAGAAAGGTGGAAGGAGTATATAGAGGGTCTATACAAGGGCGATGTACTTGAGGACAATATTATGGAAATGGAAGAGGATGTAGACGAAGATGAAATGGGAGATACGATACTGCATGAAGAGTTTGACAGAGCACTGAAAGACCTGAGTCGAAACAAGGCCCCGGGAGTAGACAACATTCCATTGGAACTACTGACGGCCTTTGGAGAGCCAGTACTGACAAAACTCTACCATCTGGTGAGCAAGATGTATGAGACAGGCAAAATACCCTCAGACTTCAAGGAGAATATAATAATCCCAATCCCAAAGAAAGCAGGTGTTGACAGATGTGAAAATTACCGAACTATCAGTTTAATAAGTCACAGCTGCAAAATACTAATGCGTATTCTTTACAGACGAATGGAAATACTGGTAGAAGCCGACCTCCGCGAAGATCAGTTTGGATTCTGCAGAAATGTTGGAACACGTGAGGCAATACTGACCATACGACATATCTTAGAAAATTGATTAAGGAAAGGCAAACCTACATTTCTAGCATTTGTGGACTTAGAGAAAGCTTTTGACAATGTTGACTGGAATACTCTCTTTCAAATTCTGAAGGTGGCAGGGGTAAAATACAGGGAGCGAAAGGCTATTTACAATTTGTACAGAAACCAGATGGCAGTTATAAGAGTCGAGGGGCATGAAAGGGAAGCAGCGGTTAGGAAGGGAGTGAAACAGGGTTGTAGCCTGTCCCCGATGTTATTCAATCTGTATATTGAGCAAGCAGTAAAGGAAACAAAAGAAAAATTCGGAGTAGGTATTAAAGTCTATGGAGAAGAAATAAAAACGTCGAGGTTCGCCAATGACATTGTAATTCTGTCAGAGTCAGTAAAGGACTTGGAAGAGCAGTTGAATGGAATGGACAGTGTCTTGAAAGGAGGATATAAGATGAACATCAACAAAAGCAAAACGAGGATAATGGAATGTAGTCGAATTAAGTCGGGTGATGCTGAGGGAATTAGATTAGGAAATGAGACACTTAAAGTAGTAAAGGAGTTTTGCTATTTGGGGAGCAAAATAACTGATGATGGTCGAAGTAGAGAGGATATAAAATGTAGACTGGCAATGGCAAGGAAAACATTTCTGAAGAAGAGAAATTTGTTAACATCGAGTATAGATTTAAGTGTCAGGAAGTCGTTTCTGAAAGTATTTGTATGGAGTGTAGCCATGTATGGAAGTGAAACATGGATGGTAAATAGTTTAGACAAGAAGAGAATAGAAACTTTTGAAATGTGGTGCTACAGAAGAATGTTGAAGATTAGATGGATAGATCACATAACCAATGAGGAGGTATTGAATAGGATTGGGGAGAAGAGAAGTTTGTGGCACAACTTGACAAGAAGAAGGGACCGGTTGGTAGGACATGTTCTGAGGCATCAAGGGATCACAAATTTAGCATTGGAGGGCAGCGTGGAGGGTAAAAACCGTAGAAGGAGACCAAGAGATGAATACACTAAGCAGATTCAGAAGGATGTAGGTTGCAGTAAGTACTGGGAGATGAAGAAGCTTGCACAGGATAGAGTAGCATGGAGAGCTGCATCAAACCAGTCTCAGGACTGAAGACAACAACAGCAAACAGGGCATGATGAGGCATAGCTGTTAGTGCGAGTGGGAAATGGCAGCCCAAAAGTCACATTCCTAGTACATGCCTAGTACTTGTGTGGAGAGGGCAGCTGCACGCGCAGCACAGAGTGGGTTGGAATGAGCGGTGAGTGTCTGCTGTCAGCCTTGCACTTGATAACCGGCACAGGCGAGAGTGGCGTTGATGTCACCTGTGGAACAGCGATGACCGCCAAGTCGTGTGGCTGGTGCGCGCCAGAGGGGGAATGTTTATCAACATGTGGGGTGGCTGCTTGCGTACTGTGCGTGGTCGTGTTGCTCATGCAACTGTCATTAGAAGCACTGTTTGAAACACAAGGCACTGAATGTGGCGAGCACATCAGGGTTGCAGCAGAGTCTACCGGTCATGAATCATTACACGTGATTAACGTGTTTGGACTAACCTGATGAATGTCCGAGCTGATGTCAGCTAGGGAAGCCCGAGTAGGTGGTGGAACTGAGGACTGCAGTTTTAGCAGTGAGTTACGAGCTGCAACGAGCTCGTTGTAGGTGTGTGCAATGCGTTGTTTCAGCTCGTTGTCGTCTCAGCGGAGTTGTGCCACTGAGTCGTATTCGGACAGTAGATTAGTTACACAGGGCACTATGTTGCCCACGAGTGCGGAGCACTCGAATACTAACTCACGTGTCACGAGAGAAGCAGAGTGGAAAACATAAGTGCAGGAGCACAGTATCTGAGTGTTAGTGGGATGGTGTTGCACTGAGCCCTGAACTACATTCGGAGAGTGTTTGTAATGGGACAAAAAATCCATACCAAGAATTGATACATCATTGTCAGCAATGTAGAAAATCCACGGAAAACACAGAGCGTGGGATAGGTGCACCATAACTTTGACAGAGCCTGAAGTTTGTAATGTTGATGCATTGACAGCTCGTAGGAGTGACCTCGTTGTGAAAAGACAGGTGGAGACATCAATGTAGGTATGATGGACTCGTCAGCACCAGTGTTGACTAGGAAAGTGAGCCGTGACGAAATGTCAGTCATGCAGAAACGACTGCTCAGCAGGGCGGATGAGTGGACGGAGTGCAGATTTCTTTGTGGAGTATGAAATCTCATATAAAGGGTTTTATCTGTATTGAGTGAGAGACCATTTGAAGAAAACCAGTTTAAAATACAATTGAAAACTTAACTCGTAGTTTGTTCAAGATTGTTGTCTGTAAAATAATCAATTAGAATTGTAGTGTCATCTGCAAAAAGAGTAAATTTACTGTTTGTATCAGAACAAAGCAGGAGATCATTAATGAAGATGAGAAATAGCAGCGGACCCAAAACAGAACCTTGTGGCCCACCACAATTTACTGAGTCCCACTCAGATAAGGTAGGTTCTCTTGATGAGACATTCAGCATTACAATCTGCTTTTGGTCCTTCAGGTATGATTGGAGCCACGAACCAATGGTACCACCCAAACCGTACCATTGGTTTATGGCTCCAGTCCATAATATTCGTTGGTTCGAGTATTAAAAATGTGCATAAACACAATCAAATTCTTCTATCAACCAGCAGAATCACCTGCAGATGTAACAGAAAACTTCTAGAAAACTTAAGTACACTAATATGTAAGTTTCCCACCATACTGCCATCATCAGAGGAGACTTTAACCATCCACAATTGCAAAAATTACAGTTTTGTAAGTGGTGGGTATGACGCAACATCCTATGATAGATTATTAAAAGCCTTCTCTGAGCACTATATAGAACATATTATTTGAAACCCCACACATGGAAATGTATTGGGTCTAATAACAACAAATAGACCTGATTTCTGTGAGGAAGTCCACATTGATAGTGGTATCAGTGACCAGGGGGAAGTTGTAAGAGACAATGTTCCCCCAGGTACAGAGGGCAATAAAAACAAGTATAAGGATGTTTATGTTAAGCAGTCTACAAAATGGACAGTAGTGTCATATCTCAATAAGGAACTCAGAACATGGAGAGAAGAATGTAGAAGATCTGTGGCTCATGTTTAGAAGAATAGTTGGTCATGCACTTGATACGTATGTGTCTATCAAAACAGTTAATTATGAGAGCAACCCTCCATGGTATGCAATTAATGTACAGAAACTTGCTTGGGACTAGAGATATGGAGATAGTGAAAGAAATGTGATTGGTTGTCAATGAAGCAATGCATTAAACCTTCAGCAACTACTATAACAGAATATTATCAATTGATCTCTTACAAAACTCACAAGGTTCTGGTCATATGTAAAGGCTATTATGTGTACCAGAGTTACTGCTCAGACACTCATGGGCAAGACAGTAACTGAAATTGAGGATAGCAAAGCAAAATCAGACTGCTTAACTTTGTTTTAAAATATTTCTTTACAAAGGAAAATCCAGGAGTATTGCTCCAATTTAATTCTTGCACCACTGCAAATATGAATGACAGTGTTAGTGGCATTGAAGAAGAGTAAAATCACTAAAACATAACAGCACTCCAGATTGCAATGAAATCTCTCTCAAGTAAGCACAGGGCACACTCCTCTAAGAGAAGGGTAGCAGAAGTGATCGATAAAACTATTGTCTGGTATCCTTGACATCAATTTGTTATTGAATTATAGACCACTTTCTGAGCTCAAACATAATGAGGTACCTTGATCCTCCAAGCCAATCAGCAGGGATTCTGAAAGCATTGATCATGTGAAATGCAACTCTCTCTTTTCTCATATGACATCTTGAAAGCCATGGATCCAGGCACTCAGGTGATGCAGTATTACTTGATTTCTTAGATTTATGTAATTTAGTATCCCACCTAAGCTTATTTTCAAAAGGACAACCATATAGGGTTTTGAGTGAAATTTGTGACTAGATTGGGGATTTCTTAGTAGGGAGTATGCAGCTTGTTACCTTGGATGAAGAGCTACTAACAGATGTAGAAGTAACTTCAGTTGTGTCCCATGGAAGTATGTTGGGACTTTTGCTGTTCTTGTTGTTTATTAATGACCTTGCAAAAAATATTACTAGTAACCTCAGACTATTTGCCTATGATACAGTTGTCTACAATGGAGTACTATCTGAAGCAAGCTGCACAAAATCTCAGTTGGATCTTGATAAGACCTCGGCCTGGCGCAAATATTGGCAACTAGCTTTAAAAGTTCAGAAATGTGAAACTGTGCTCCTCACAAAACAAGAAAACATAGTATCCTATGAGTGCAGTATCAATGAGTCACTATTCGAGTTGGTCATCTCACACAATTACCTTTGTGTAACAACTGTAGAGATGTGAAATGGAATGCACACACTGATTAGCCAAAACATTATGACTGCCTGCTTAAAAGCTTGTTTGTCCATCTTTGGAACAAATTACATCTCTGATTTTGCATATCAGGGAGGTATGTGGCTTTAGATGTCTACACATATGTCATTTGTGTAAATAAAAGGCTGCTGACTTGTTTATGTGGTGATGGCACCCAATAGCGACACAGATGGATTCCACAGGACTTACATCAGGTGAATTTGGTTGCCAGGACATCAGCGAGAGTTCACTATAATGCTTCTCAAACCACTGTAGCACAGTTCTGGCTCAGAGATGTGGGCAACTATGCCACTAAAAGGTGACATTGCTGTTGGGGAAGACATCAAGCATCAAGGGATGCAGGTGGTTGCAGCTGTCAGTGTGTCTCTGATTACTACTACAGGTCCCATGCAAGCACAGGAAAATATCCCCCATCATATACTATTGCTCTCGACAGCCTGTGTCCATGGTGCACTGCACATTTGAGCCACCATTCGCTTTGATGACTGGGTTTGTGAAGGTAACCATGCACCTAATATAACAAAATCGTGATTCACCCGAAGAGCAAACAGGTTTCCATTTATCGTTGGTCATATCCCGATGGTCCGGTGCCCACTAAAATTGTAACTGATGAAGTCGTTGGGTCAACACGTTAGCACATAGGGGTGGTCTGCGCTGGAGCTCCATATTAAACAGAGTACACTGAGTGGTGTGCCCTGAAACACTTGGGCTCTTTCGGCAGAGATGCCATAGCTGACCATCTATCCTACTTTACAGTGCAGACAAGCCTCCGAACCCCACATTCTGTGAAGAGTCGTGGACGTCCAACCATTTAGCACCTAGTGTAGTTTCTCTGTCCTTATGCCTCTTTCTGTAGATGCTCATGACAGTAACGCATAAACATTCAGCCAGCTTTGCTGTTTTTGTTCACAGGCTCTGCGTAATAACAGCCTGCCCTTTATGAAAGTTGCCTATCTCAATGGGTTTCCCCATTTGCAACTCATATCTTCGCTACAATGATCCCCCTTCCATGTGTGTTCCACTTACATACTTTTGTTACCGTGTAAAGTGCCCGCAACACCACCAGGCAGCATCCAACATCGTGGTGGGCAGCAGTCATCATGGTTTGGCTTATCTGTGTACAAAAGCTCAGTCATAAGTGCAGCAGGTGGCAGACTTTACTTCACTGGTAAAACATCAGGGAATGCAGGCACTCTTCAAATGAGATTGCTTACGAAATACTGATGCAACCCATCCTAGAGTACTCCTCAAGTGAGCGGGACCATAACAAATAAGACTAGTGGGTGATATTAAATGCGTACAGAGAATGCAGCACAAATTGTCACACCATTGTTTGACCCATGGGAGAATGTCACAGAAATGCTGAAGAAATTAAACTGGCACACACTTGAGGATAGATATAAATTATCCTGAGGAAGCCTACTTACAAAGATTCAAGAACCAGCTTTAAATGATGAAGCTAGGAGTATAGTATAAGTGCCTAAGCATTGTTTCCATAGAGATCATGAGGATGAGATTAGATTAATTACAGTGTGCACAGAGGAGTTTAGACAGTCATTCTCCCTGCACTCTATGCATAAATGTAACATGAAGAAGCACTAATAAATGGTAAATTGTGAGGTGCACTGAGCCACACACTCTCATGCAGTTTGCAAAAGTATAAGTGTAGATATAACAAAGAGCGGTGGACAGTGTAGTTCACCAGTGGCACTTGGAAAATTAAATGTTGTTATTTTAACATTGCACAAGAGAGTCAGAATTTATTTATTGTAATAAAGAAAGAAGACAGGTCTTCTGGGAGCATATCTGTGTGGCTAAAAATCCAAAGATTTGGCTTTTAATCTCTCGTAATTTTTTTTTTCTGTCACTTGCCAATTCATTAACCTCTGGCACTGTTGCCCTTCTTTGTATACGTCCAATACCCCCTGTTAGTCCTATTTGTTACAAGTCCAATACAGCTGAGGAAAATTCTAAGATGGGTCACATAAGTGATAAGCAGTCTCTTACGTAGACTGATTGCAATTCCATAGCATTCTAACAATGAACTAAAGTCCACCATCTGCTTTACCTATGTGGTTACTCCATTTCGTATTCCCACAAATTGTTGTAACAAAGTATTTGTATGAGTTCGCCAATTCCACTTGTGATTCTTTAATATTGTAGTCACAGCATACTACATTTTTTCGTTTTGCATAGTCCACAATTCTACTTTTCTAAATATTTAAAGGAAGTTTCCAATCTTTGCAGCAGTTTGAAATCTGCTGAATATTGTGCAGTTCCCCCCCCCCCCCCCCCCCCCCCACCCAGGCACGACTTCATTATAGATAACTGCATCACCTGTGAATAGTCTGAGGTTACTATTACTATTTTCTGCAAGGTCATTAATATACACCGTAAACATTGAGGATGCCAAAGTACTTCCCTAGGGAACACTTGATGTTACTTCCACATCAGTCAATGACTCTCCATCCCAGATAATGAGCTGTGCCCTCTCTACTAAGAACTCCTCTCCTCAATCCAGTCACAAATTTCTCTTGTGTGTGTGTGTGGGGGGGGGGGGGGGGGGTTACTGAATCAAATGCATTTGGGGATGAGTGAAAGTGAATAATAAAAAAGAGAATCACACTCTCTACACCAAACTAACAATTAATTAGCAATATACTTCTAAATACTATGTATGTGTGTGTCAACTAGATGTAGCCAGGAAAAGGGCATGAGGAAGCTCCTACACTAGCAGATGAACAAAGACTGTAGAAATTCGCAGAAAGAGAGCAATGGACAGGTCTCCTGACTATTGAAATTGCTCCATCAACTGTTTCATTGATGTTTTCGCAAAATGGGTTACAGATGCCAGACTTAAATGTAAGCCTAAGTACTGACCTGAAACAAAGAATTTCACTTTAATGAAGTGATACCATCAGAAACCCCATTCATATAGTAGTTGCACAGTATTGGAATCCTCAGGTAGTGTCACAGCCCTTTTGAATGTGAACTGGTATCCATTACTGAGTGTAGAGTAGTATCTTTGGAAACCACGCTGAAGATGAATGAAAAGCTTTCTGGAGTCTTAATGTCTACACCAAGTGGTTGTTAGTCATTATTTTCTTTTGTCTTCCCCAAACAGCCGATAAGTGGTACAAGGAGAACTTAACCCTATGAGTTAGTGCACAACTTCTCTAATTTCAGAAAGATAATCATGATCGCTTCTTTCTGTGAATTAATGATATTGTCACTCACCCAAACTTCTGTTAGGAAGCATGAGGAGGTAGCCCTTGGATGTGGGATTTAGGTAAGTCAACCATTTCGTAATGCTCTTTGTTTGACTCTGGTTGCTCTTTGTCTGGCTCTGGTTCCATATTGTGAACTGCAGATAGGGCACATACTAACTCACATAAATTAAAGGGCTGGTTATACTCTTCGGTGTTGTAACTTAATATCAACTGTATGTATGATGTGATGAGCCTGGCATCAACATGTCTATGTGTGAACACATCCCATTCATAAACAGCTTTCTGTGCTCTATATTAACACATTCAACAGATTGTGTAACCCAATACTTGTGTGGTTTACGGCTGCCGTTTGCAAATACACAATGACTGTTTCAGCCTAGCAAGTGCCTTAATATTACATGAAATACTTCGTGACATAAGTGCCAGCATAATTTGTTTATCTGTAGCAGCAATGATTATTTACAGTAGTTTTATGGCGGCCAAAAAAAATAAAAAAAGAGAGAAATATGTGGAAGAAGGAACAGTTAACTTCTTGTACAGTAACAACACAAGAGTCTAATCGTAGCTATACTAGTAATAGTGCCTTATATGTTGAAAAATCAGTGTCATCAACGATTAACATCTTAGAGATATTTTCTGTGGTTGTATCAGCAAGAGTGGGTATGAGAAGTATGCTGTCAGTCAGTCCATTGACTGTACAGACATTTTGGATAATACTGATCTGCAGATAAGCTTTATACACGAGTCTGTCATTTACTCCATTTTATGGGGATTTCCACACATTGTGTTTATAATAAACACAATACGAAGCTTAAACATGGAAAGCAATTACATTCAATTTGTGTTTAAAGATTAAAACTATGACCCCACAAAATTAAGGTATTTCGCTTCTACAGAAGACGTCAAAATCTGGTTATGGAATTATGTTTCGATAGCTCTGTGTACATTTATTCAACTCCGCATTTTTTCCCGATGCAATACATTCAAGCGTAAATAAAATGAATTTCTTGCTTCCCTCTCATAATGAACGAAAAATTGTGACAAAATACAGGAGATGCAGGCGGTGTAAATCGTTAATTTGGTGTAACAATGTCACATCACGTTGTTCGCTGTATAGTTTACTACAACAACGGCTCGTCAATTCTTGGTTAAGTACAGCAGCCTTCCTTTCATCTCTCGACAGAAAACGCCAATCTTTAAAATGTGAAATGCGCTACATACAAGTGGAATTCCCTTTCAATCTGTTAAGACCAATTTAATCTAATATTACTAGGATGCTTAAGAAATCCACTGCGCACATGAAGGCTCTATTTACTACCTATCCAATGACTTCAAAATATGCAGAATTCTTTACGGAGAAATCTCCCAGTCACTTGAACACGGTGGCGACTCATTTTTAATTGTTGTTGCAATGCTCGTTCTCAGCTATTGTGAGGATTTTTCTTTAATACAGACGTCAAATATTATTACAACCCTTTGTTCTTTACGAAACACCATCCAATCCTGTCCGCTATCGCGCATCGCCGTATCTGAATGCTCGCTCCAGAGATGTTTCTAGTTCCCATCATTGGTTGAGCATAGATGTTAATTCTGCCAACATAGTGGATATATTTTTAATTATTTGGAAAAAATTGCTTTTGACTGTATTAAAATACACTTGCATGAGTTTCTGAAGTAATTTAAATTGACCAAATATGAGACATCAATAATTTCTGTGGTTAATCTAATGTTTTCAATATTTGAAAGCTAGATGGCACTAGCGGTTACAGCACCAATGTTCTGCAACCAGAAGTGACAAAATCTTGAATGCTTTGTGTTCTGTAGTCAGTCTGCGCTTGCAAAGTATAGGCGACAGATGATGGTAATGGGAGTGCGTGCTACTAAGCGGCTTGTTTGGTGGATATATAAAAGTAAGACAACGAACAGTTCTTCTAAAGATATTGTAAGACTTTAATGATTGCACATAACCAAAGCAAGATGTGGTGCTTAGTGAGTCAACCTAATGCTGTGATATTGGAGGTGGAGGTAGATCCCAAGGCGAGGGGACAGGAATGTCTCGAAAAGGTAAATAAGAAACATACTGTTTTAATTTTCTATTGCCGTCTTTAATATGATGTAAAATATGTCAAGTATTCTATTCCTTCAAAATATTGGCCCACTATTAATTTCGGTGTGAATATGAGTGAAATTGTAATCGTATTGTCAATCTGTAAAATTCTTTAAGATGACAAGTGTTCTCAAAAGTTATAATTAAGATCTCACCGTCTTTCACATTTTTTTTCTCAGTGTAGCATTTCGTATGCTTCTAACATATTATCTGGTGGTGTTTAACCGAAACTGGCGTTTCGTGCATTGTGTATTCTGCGAATTCTTCAGAAATGTATTCCTTTATGTAACTTTAAATGGCTGATTGTTCAATACTTTTTTTACTTAGTCTTGGCTCATTTAGTAGAGCAAAAAGCATGTTCTGTATTTTTTTTAAAAAAAAGCTCGTTTTGTTAAAAATATTCGAGTAAGTCCCTGTTGTGATGTCGTGGTAATTTCATTTGGGAAGCTCTGTTAGTAGTTTGACATATTTTTGTGATCGCGTTTTGACTGACACAATTGCCGCAGAATTGTCGTACATTGTACAGTGTAAGGCTTCCTCGTAAATGAAATACTCCGTTCTTCAAATGAGCATGCATTCTTTTTTGAATTAGTGTGTATTTACGAATGTGTAGCTTTCAGTAATCATTAATTAGACCTATAGCTGCCCTGCAATATCCTACAGTAACGTCCAAAGAGCATCTTTCCCTATGGCTGAAATAACTCCATAAATGTAGTCAAGAACCAATACGAATTTACATTTAAATAATCACAACTGAATAAAGGCATAAACTCTTTCCCGCTCATTTAAATTTGCTTAATTTTGTAAATTCAAACTCTAGTTGTCAAGATTCTACACTGAGGAGATTTTGAAAATTGGGATGATTCACATAGAAGCTAGGTGGGTTGCCAAGAGTACCTTTCTCAAGATGTCAAAATTGAATGGCAAAAAGACTGACTTGACGAGCCGAAGAAAATTTTTTAACTGGCGTCTACTATACGCCGTGACAGGGTTCGAACAGGTGAAGGAATTTCATTGTTTTTTAAAAATTTAGAATAATCTGGTTATCGTGTAGTTACAAGCTACTACAGTCCGTATGGTTTTTACTGACAATTTGTGCGGTAAGCTAGTGGCTAAGGTTGCAACAGCCACCGGCGGGTGAGAACGTGCCGCAGCACACGTCTCCGGCGTAGCAACCGGGGACACAGCTGGCCAAGCCTCCGTGACATCATAGTGCCGAGGCCGGCTCGGCTTCCCCACGTTTTATCCGTATCGCCTGGCGAGTAAGCGAGCGGCCTACGAGGTCTTTGACACGTAATCCCTGGCGAAACAGCCACAATAGCAGACCCACAGGTTTCTTTCGTATGTTCCAAATTATGATGATCACGATTTGCTACTACTGGAGCCTCATCAGTTACTGCCTTGGCAGGTCCAATTTTCGTTTTACCATCCAATGTGTCTTCGGACCTTGGCCATGAAGGAAAATCGTTGTTCTGTTAAGAATGATGCAGTGAAGATGTTTCGCACGCATCTTGTTTTGTTTTTGAGAAAAAAAGAGTGCGATCAATAAATTTTTCACGTTATCTTGAATAGGTATCAGATCACCTGTGACTGCCAAAAGGTGATGAGATACAGGAAATTTCGCGGGCAATGTTAAATAAGACGTGATAATGCAGGTATCATTTTCTAAGATGTGCTAAAGAACATATTGTCTCTCAGTTAATGTGATACGCAGAGAAGCCAACCACAGATTGCTTCCGAAACTGTGACAGGACTTGGTTGATTGTGATTTCAGTCTTTGTCTTTATACTTTTTACAGCGTGTCGCAGGAGGAATTGTCAATATTCAGTGATGAGACAGGTACGACCATTCGAAGCAGAAAACTCTAGTAAGCATGGGCTCTAAAACGCATATCTTAACAGTTGTGATTAATTGTTCCTCTTACCTGCTGTGAAACACGTCTGTTATACTGAAAAAGTGCTCATATACCTTAAAGTATGTGTTTAATTAGAGTCCATGTTTACTAGAGTTTTCTGCTTCGAATGATTGTTCTTCTCATATCCCAGAATATTGACAAGTCCTTCTAGGACATGCAGTGTAGTGGTAGCGATATAACAGGAAAACTACGTGTGTTGTTCCTCGTTTTTCTCGATATCAAGTTGCGTTAATGTGTGGGCTGTCTTATCACATTCGCCTAAAAAAGCCATGTGGCCCATTCCTTAAAGCACTCGACTCGACACTCATTTGAGTGGAACGGTGTTCGAATCTCCGTCCAGCCAACAAAAAAAAATTTTATGCTTTCTCTAAAATCAACTAAGGTGAATGCTAATAGTTAATATTTGGAAAAGATGCCAGTTTCCATCTGCATCCAGTGAGAATAACCCTAACTCTTTATGGAACTCGTGAGATTCTTCACTTAGTGTTACTTGATTCATTACTGTACTAAAAGCTACCAGTTTCGCTTTAACGTGATATAGAAGTATATCGCGTGGCTATAATAGGGCCATTCCTTTAACAACTAGCGAAATAAGAGCAATTTTCTGCTGGTTAAAAGTTTCAGTCGAATGATGTTTTAAAATTTATCGGAGTAATTGCCCACACTTAATTGCAGCGTTTGGAGCAGAGAAATCGTCGTCTGAGTTGGGTTTCAGGTTAGCTTGCATTTGTGGCTCTACGTTTAATATTACTTTCGTGTTACTGTTTCTCAAGTGGTCGCTGCTGGTTCGTGGATACGAAAGTTTTTCAGGCGGAGCTACCACCAGTATGCGCGAAATTCCAGTTGCGGTGTAGGTCAACTAATACTGTGGTTTCACTACGTTCTCCGTAAGAGGGAGAACCTCAAAGGAGGAATAGGGATATAGTGTTTCTTCCGCCCGGCAACGGCCAACAGCGGGGGCAAAGTCCAGCTCTCGGCGGAGAGTGTAGTTAGCGGCGTGACTGGGCTATCTGTCGGATAACCGCTCTGCGAACAAATATCACTATCTTAAGAGCTGTCACAATGCAACTTGCTTGCTAGCTTGCTTGATCGATCCATAATACCTTTCACCTCTTTATCTATTACTAGAGCAGCAGCTCTGGGGAAGCCAGTGAGCTGACGTCACGCATTCACTAACGACCAGAAAGAAAAGTAGTCGGAGTAAACGAACATCAGATGTGTGTCAAATTGTTTTTCATTATATCCATAAGAAAATAAAGTGCTTTGCAGCCACAGAAATTATAAGACATTGCTTGTCCTCGCAAACATAATAACCGTAAAATTTCGTGAACACTCTACAGTAAAAAGCGCTTAATGATTGTAACTTGTGCTTTTAAATAAATAAATAATAAATTTTCACAGCGGCAGAAAAGCATCTCACATAGCTTTTTAATTCAGTGCATCTTTCCTGCAAGCATTTCAGAACTATTCATAAATATTTTGATGCCCTGAATATATATAATGTTTAAAAGTTGCTGAGGTTGCAAATGTTTCAAAGCTTAGCAATTGTCATAATTATGGCAGAGAAAAAAAAATAAAGATCTCCGTTAGTCCCGTTCGTAATTCTAGTTTGCAGTCAGTATAATTTTCCATGGTCGAGATTGTGGAATTATTTATAACAGTTTCCTTTTACTTCCTCAAGGTTTCAGATGTACATGAAACATCGGCGGCTTCTCCCTCAGCATTTCGAAGTCAAGGCGTATATCAGTGACTCCGTATTGTTAGACACAACCTCGACAGAAAAAGTCTGCGTAAAAAAAAATGCATGGAAGTATTAGTGAAAATGTTGAATAGTGCAGAAAATAACAAATAGCGTAACAGCGTACCCTACTACTGAAGTTAAAATTTCTCAGAGGTATTCACTCTCGTGCATTAAAAGGTACGCACACCATGCATTCACGCACAATGTTTGAGATGCACATAGCGGAGTTGGGTAAAGTTTTTAAGATGCTGTTTTTGTACGGATCGGATTGTTACAGTCCGGCAGAATGAGACGGATTTAAAAACTGACAAAGAGCACTCGTAAAACTCCAGATAGATGGCTGATAAAGCGTAGAAAGGCACACGTCCTCCCTTATTATTCAGCATAATCGCCGTAGTTGTCGAAAAATTTCTAATGTTGTTTTCGAATCACTTTCCACGTGTCTGCTCGAACAGTCTAGAAATTATCTTTTGATTCCAGAGCGAATATCAATGTTCCCACCGGCACTACTGTCTATGGGTAAATGAGATGGGTAACGGGAGCATTGTTTGGGGTTGCATATATACTACGTGGAACGTGGTAAACACAAGTCATCTCTGTGTCACTAGCAATCAATCATTGGGATACGAAGTTAGGTTCTGTAATATAGAATTTTTTACATCTACGTTGACACATACTCCGCAAGCAACAATACCGTGGGTGGCGGAGGGTACTCTGTACCACTACTAGTAATTTCCTTTCGTGTTCCACACGCAAATTAAAAAAAGGAAAAATCGACGGTCTATATGCCTCCGGACGATCCCTAATTTCTCGTATCTTATCTTCGTGGTCCTTACGCGGAATCAGGCAGCAGTATCATTCTGCAGTCATCTTCAAATGTCAGTTCTCTAAATTTTAAGTATTGCTCGGAAAAAAAAGTCGCTTTTCCTCGAGATATTCCCCTTTGAGTTCCTGAAGCATCTCCGTGATACTTGTGTGTTGTTCGAATTTGGCTGTAACCAATATAAGCAACCCGCCTCTGAATTGCTTAGATATATTCCTTCAACCCGACCTGGTTCCGATCCCAAGCGCTCGAGGAGTCTACCGAGCATCCCATATACCGTCTCCTTTACTGATGAACCGTGATATCCTAAAATTCTCCCAATAAACAGAAATCAATCATTCGTCTTCCCTACCATATTCCTCACACGCTCGTTCACTTTTATATAGCTTTGCAACGTTATTCCTAGATATTTAATCGTCGTGACTGCCGAGCAGCGCACTACCAGTGCTTCACTCGAATATTACAGGTTTGTTTTTCCTACTCTTCTGCATTAACTTAATTTTTTTGCATGTATAGCTAGCTTTTATTCATCACACCAACTAGAAATTTTGTCCAAGTCATCTTGTACTCTACTACGCCCACTCCCTAATTGCTGCACACCACAGCATCATCAGCAAACAATTGCAGATTGCTGCCCACTTTGCCCACCAGATCATTTATGTATATAGAAACCCTGTGGCACTCCTGACGATACGCTTGTCTCTGATGAACACTCGCGGTCGAGGACAACATAATGGGTTCCACTGCTTAAGAAGTCTTCGAGCCACTCACATATCTGGGGAAACTATTCCCCATGCTCATCCCTCCTTTAAGTCTGCAGTAGGGCACCATGTCAAATGATTTTCGGAAATATAGAAATATGGAATCTGTCTGTTGCCCTTCATCCATGGTTCACAGTATATCTTATTCGAAAACTGAGCAGTTTCTTGTGATCAGTAGCTGAATGTCAATGATCGGGTTTCTGCTAAAGTTTTCATAGAAATTCATATCTTTGAAACCTTCTTAATAAGTTTATTCGTAATTCTTTTTTCCTCGCCGTACTAGTTTCATAGTCTTAAGATGAGTTGAGAGCAGTGAATAGCTCTATATAGTTATTTCACTGCTACACAACACACTGCAGTAGTACGCCCAGGAAGCTAGGCAGTAGCACAACATTGAATTTTTGAAGCTAATCTCTATTTAAGTAACTTTCACCGACCTTTGGACGTTGTAGACTAACAGACTAAGTCTTGATCTATTAAAAAAACTTGTTATGGTGGGGTCGGATCAGAAACAAATGCACGGATGACAAGAGTGCAGATTAAACTTCCAGGAAAATGAGTTTTTAGTATCAAACTACTTGCTCGTGTATGTTGAGTATTCAAGGAGTCAGTCAACAATTATCAAAAATTAAATGTTCCCAAACTGGTCCACCGTACCCGCTTCAGTACCATGACTTGGTCAAAAGCCCTAGCTTTATATATAGATATTGCAAATCCTGTGTGATAACAATTAAATTTCTAGTTATCAGAGCACTGATGTAGATTGTCATCTGCAAGAAGTTTCACAGAATCTGTCGTAATTAGTTGAGCTAAAATCGTGGTTAGTAGTGGAGCACTTGATAGAGCCTCAGTCTACTTTAAGATTGCTGACTTTCTTGGGTCGCGGGCGGGGAGGTGTGGCGATGACCTGGTCATATGGCAGCGACCCCTGCTTAATCGGAGTGCCTGATAGCCGGGACGACAGTGAATCATGGAATAAAACGCCGACCGCTGCTGGCCGAGTTGGGAGATAATGCTCGCCAGATCCGCGTCCCTGCGGTCTGCAGCCTCTGACCCAGCGGATAAGACTGCGAGGCCTGCGACAATAAGGTCGCCCCCGACACCGCAGGCGTGGTGGCTTCTACTCATCAGTTAGAGGTTTTCGCGCGAATGTCGGAACAGATTACGGACTTGGCTTACTGTACTACACGCCTCCGCCATGCCTTGACATATTTCGGTCAAGGTTATTTGGAACGTGTGGTCTTAACTCTGACACACACACACACACACACACACACACACACACACACACACACACACACACACACGCACGCACGCACGCACAATTCTGATGGAAATTTTCCAAAATAAGTATTACGTATTTTTTCGTGCATAGCGTGCTTTTGGTCTTTGCGTTTGTGATGACTTCCATTTGTGTTTAGTCCATTTTTAACAGTATTCATTCATCGACGTCTTAGATACAGTTCCGCACTGAACAAAGTAAGAGCCTATGGAATATCAGACCAGCTGTGTGGCTGTATTGAAGAGTTTTTAGCAAACAGAACACAGCATGCTGTTCTCAATGGAGAGACGTCTACAGACGTTAAAGTAATCTCTGGCGTACCACAGGGGAGTGTTATGGGACCATTGCTTTTCACAACATATTTAAATGACCTAGTAGATAGTGTCGGAAGTTCCATGCGGCTTTTCGCGGATGATGGTGTAGTATACAGAGAAATTGCAGCGAAATGCAGAAAGATCTGCAGCGGATAGGCACTTGGTGGAGGGAGTGGCAACTGACCCTTAACATAGGTAAATGTAATGTATTGCGAATACATAGAAAGAAGGATCCTTTATTGTATGATTATATGCTAGCGGAACAAACACTGGTAGCAGTTACTTCTGTAAAATATCTGGGAGTATGCGTACGGAACGATTTGAAGTAGAATGATCATATAAAATTAATTGTTGGTAAGGCGGGTGCCAGGTTGAGATTCACTGGGAGAGTCCTTAGAAAATGTAGTCCATCAGCAAAGGAGGTGGCTTACAAAACACTCGTTCGGCCTATACTTGAGTATTGCTCATCAGTGTGGGCTCTGTACCAGGTCGGGCTGACAGAGGAGATAGAGAAGATCCAAAGAAGAGCGGCGCGTTTCGTCACAGGGTTATTTGGTAAGCATGATAGTGTTGCGGAGATGTTATAGCAAACTCAAGTGGCACTCTCTTCAAGAGAGGCGCTCTGCATCGCGGTGTAGCTTGCTGTCCAGGTTTCGAGAGGGTGCGTTCCTGGATGAGGTATTGAATATATTGCTTCCCCCTACTTATACCCCCCCCCCCCCCCCCCCCCCCCCGAGGAGATCACGAATGGAAAAATTAGAGAGATTCGAGCGCGCACGGAGGTTTTCCGGCAGTCGTTCTTCCCGCGAACCATACGCGAGTGAAACAGGAAAGTGAGGTAATGAAAGTGGCAAACACGGTTGGGTGGCTTGCGGAGTATAAATGTAGATGTAGACTCGAAGTAACTAAATTAAAGTGTGCTGTTTCATCATACGCGAAGGGACACACTAGGCAACTGGGGTGCACCAGAGATGCACTTGTGAACGACGGCTGCAGAGATGTCTGTGGGCGAATATAAATGCAACTGTTGAGCAGCTGACCGTCCATATGAACGAAGGGGCAACCAACAGTGTCTCCTCAGCGACTCTTCAGCGAACGTTGCTGCACATGTCTCCGCAGTACGCGCCTGGTGCATTACTCCAGGCTGACTTCTGTTCACAGGCGACAGAGGCTGGAATTTGCACTCCAGTACCTCAGCTGGGCGTCCAGTGAGTGATGACAGATGGTCTTTGCAAATGAATCCCGTTTTATGCTCCAGCAGACAGATAGACGTTGGCATGTACAGCGTGAAACATATGAAAGCACACATCCTAAAACAATCGTCGGTAGTGTTCAGACCGGAGGGCATTCCCTGGGTGATCGCGTCGTGGATAAGAGGAAGTATTCATCTACCCTTGAGGCACCAATGGCCATCCCTGGATGCAGTTTATTCCTCGGCACGATGACATCTAAGTTGGACAGTGCGACGTGTCACACAATTCGCAGTGTATGTGCGTGGTTTGAATTCAACCAGGATGATTTTACCGTACTCCCCTGCTCACTAAACTCTCCAGATTTAAACCCAGTCAAGAATCTAAGGTACCACCTCCATCGGGCTGTTTGCGCCATGGATTCTCAACTGACAAAGCTAGCACAGCTGGCCACTTCACTGCAGTCGGCATGGCTCCACATGCCTGTTTGCACCTTTCACAACCTCGTTGACTCTCTTCCTGCATGTCTTGCAGCACTGCAAAATGTGGTTATTCAGGCTTTTGACAGGTGGTAACATTTGTGACTGGACAGTGTAATATCACTCGGATTCATATATGCAGGTGCTGCAGTTAAAAAATCAACTGAAAAAGGGGCCCATTTCGTTATGTCTGTAGTTACAGGAAAAGAAGTACTGAATTGGTTTCACTTCGCAGCATAGCGAATGATATGATAACGTCTTGACCTAATCTTTTTTTTGTTTTTATTTTTTTATTTTTGAGTGGCACATGATCGAATAGCTCAATTGGTAACAGCATTACACGCAGTAAGGATCCTGTTTCGGATTCCGTCCTGGCGGCAACTTTAATGCCGGAAATTTCGAAGGTAAGAGGGCATTTCAAATCTAAAAGCAGGTTGGCTCAAAAACTAGCCTTTCACTTGCATAGTACCATGCGCAGATCCTAACTGCGCGAGTACCTGCAGTTTTTCATTGTTGATATTTGAAACACTTTGCAATGGCTGCGCAAAAAAAGCTAAGCACAGTTTGTGAATTAACTAGTGATTAGATTTCTACGCACAAATCCGTATAATGTGGCCAAAACTCACTGTGAGCTTATGTCACTGTGGATTCTAAATACAAAACCTTGTAATGACGAGATTAAATTTCACAACAGCCCTAAAATATTTTCAGACATTAACTACACTGCTAAAACAAATATAGAAGTCTTTTCCACGACAACGCACACCCACTTTTTAAATTATTGAACACTTCGGATGATAGTCGTGAATAATTCATTTTGTATTGTAAAAATGGATTAAAAACGACCTTGATCGCAATAAAACATTTATTTACCATGGTTATTGGCTTTGGCCAGAATGTGACCATCTCCAGACGACTTACACCACGATGGTAGTCTGGTGACGGTGGACGAAGCAGGTATTAAGATTCCACGAAAGTTAACAGTTAGTAGTTGACTTTCGTGGAGTAGTAACACCTGCTCCGTTCATCATCACTGCGGTGAAAGTGCTCACCTTCTAACCGAAAACCTTGTAAGTAAATGCTTTATTGCGGTCTAGACTGCTTTTAATCCATTTTTAAAGTACTTTTAGCCAGATCGCTGAAGTAATTATATTCAAATCCCATGTGAAGGAATTCTGCCCTAAGGACGTTATTCCTTTATACCAAATGTTCCTGGAGAGCTAAAGGTCGCAAAGATAATTGTACGCGCCATGAAATAATCAGTATGTGTTTCGTATCTTCACTGACGATGGTAGCATTGGTTGGAAGAGACGTTGGGGTGATGAAGGATGGAAGGGAAGGGAAGGGAAGGGAAGCTACTTGATTACATCTTCCGCACGCAGGAAGTCCTCCTAGAGCCACTATGTGCGTGCGTGGGAGAAAAAGGAGGGGGGGGGACACATATGCGCTCACGCGCGCATTTAGAAAGTCTTTGGGCTTGTCGTTCGCTATAGCAGTGTGCAAGCAGACCTGACTTGGCCAAAAGCCAGTCATCTGATTGTGCAGTATTTGCTAGAGATTCAACTGCTGGTGTTAATTCTATTCCCTAAATCAGTCTATATTGCCGTAAAACATCGTAGACTGTAGCACCACGAGCCATTGAGTAGTCGTCGAATGATTGTTCGTGAAAGGATGCTTGTCATGTAACATCAGCATGTCACCTTAACGTAAAATTAGTATCGGAGGTGTTTTGCGGTGTTGGAACCTGTAATGTAACAATAAGGCGAACATAATTCTTAGCATATATTCCTTGGCAGTGCATTCGCTTTTTTTTTTCTCCTGTCTTTTAAACTCGCTCTTATTCTTGCCATTCCAAATAGTCGTACACTTTATCATCGCCCGATTTTGTAAAACGCTTTGTCAATGCGTACGAAGGCACAGATGAACTTACATCCCGCTTAAATACGTATCTAAAGCCTGTAGAAAACAAATAGTACCCCATTAAACTAATAGGTTGCTGATAAAGGGGTCGATAATCTGATCTTTATCATATCTTTGGTGTGTCTTTTGTAACTGGTATATACATAAGGAAAAGTCCAGAGGAAGTCTTTATCGAACAGTAATGTTAAGTTCTACATCTACATGGATACTCTGCAAATCACATTAAAGTGCCTGGCAGAGGGTTCATCGAACCACCTTCACAATTTTCTATCATTCAAATCTCGTATAGCGCATGGAAAGAATGAACACCTGTATCTTCCCGTACGAGCTCTGATTTCCCTTATTTTATCGTGGTGATCGTTGCTCCCTATGTAGGTCGGCGTCTGCAATGTTGCTGCAGTCGCTGCAACGTGTATAAAATGTATGTCTCCATAGTAAGTCTTTAGTCTGAAAACTGATTTGCTGCAGCTCCACGCTAATCTATCGTGCACCAGCCCCCTCATCTCTGAATAACTACAGCGACCTACTTCCATTTGAACCTGCTTTGTATTCATGTCTAGGTCTCCCTCTACAGTTTTTACGTCTTCCCTCACACTTCCCTTAATTACCAAATAGTCTATTCCTTGATGCCTCAGGGTGTGCCCTATCGACTAACGCCTTCTGTTAGTAAAGCTGTGCCATACATTTCTTTTCTCCCTAATTTGATCGAGTACCTCTTCACTAGTTACTCGAGATACTCATCTAATCTTCAGCATTTTTCTACAGCATCACACTTGAAAAGCTTTGTATCGTATGAAGCCTCTTATACACATTAGTTTCCAAGACTGCAGCACAAGGAGACGAATGTCTGTATCCATCTTAAGACAGCGTCCACATGTGTGGCTCAAAGTGGATGGCAGAGTTGTGTGTTGCTCTGGGTAAAAAGCAGTTGTAGGACGAAAGCCAAGAAGGCTTGTTTCTTCCTAGCATTCCACGGCTGCAGCTGAGTAGGGCAGGGCGCCAGGAATGAATTCGGTCACCTCAACCCTGTTGTCTGTTTTCTTTAACTTCCGTTGCATTACATAATGTGGATTAAGATGCATGTTATTACGGTAGCGCAGCACCTCGTAATGTCTTAACCGAAACATGGTTCAGTACAAGGTAGGATGAAGACTTATGAATGTCAACGATAGCACATATGGGTGCTCGTTGTCTTGGTCCTATTCCCGTGGAATAACATCAATTCGTTTCAGATTTATTGTGCTAGTGTCCAACGGACAAATGGTAGTTAAAAGAACCATCCCAGCATTCGCACTGAAAACGTGAATCCAATGTGGCCGGAGGGGATTTCAGTTCTTTTCATAATGAATAAATGAAACTTATGTTATCAGCACCCCTCGCTTGCTTTGGATAAATGATGCAAAGCTTTAGAATTCGTTCTTTGTAAATGTTATTGTTTCCGACAACCGTTTCTAAAGAATGGAATCAATCAGGTGGATTTTTTGGAGAGTGATGTTAATGATAAATAAAAAAAATGCCATTTACCGCCAAACACATTTCTCCTAACTATGTGGGTAATATCAGTGAACTCGTTGATACATGTAACCTTGCTTTTTCACTTCCTTAAGCTGTAGCAGAGAAATCACAAAATTGCATTCTTGACTGTTCATGTGGATACGTATTATAAGACTATATGGTAGCCCATGTTTTGAATTTACAAACCTGGATGGGGCAATTTGGGATATTCTCCTGAATGCCTGAAGTAATTTAGGAATCCACAGAAAATCTAATTCTAAAGGAGCATATGAGGGTCTCAAACTCTGCTGCTCCTAAAAGCGAGTGAGGATACACAACCACTGCTCCATTTATCTCGGTGTGTTATTTGCTGAATAACCCAGTAACAGACACCTATTCTGCAAACCCCTTTGACGATACAACGTTCTCAGACGGCAGTCTTTAGACAGCGCGCGGTTTACATGGCTACCAGGTTTACATGGCTACCAGTAGCAATCTGTTACCCACTGCACCAAACTATATCACAAACTGTAGTAACGTAGATATTACATGAGAAATTGCTTTGACCTTTCCGCACAACTGACTGATTTTACCTGCCCTTTGGGTACGGTTCTGAAAGTATTTGTATGGAGTGTAGCCATGTATGGAAGTGAAACATGGACGATAACGAGTTTGGACAAGAAGAGAATAGAAGCTTTCGAAATGTGGTGCTACAGAAGAATGCTGAAGATAAGGTGGGTAGATCACGTAACTAATGAGGAGGTATTGAGTAGGATTGGGGAGGAGTTTGTGGCACAACTTGACAAGAAGAAGGGATCGGTTGGTAGGACATGTTTTGAGGCATCAAGGGATCACAAATTTAGCATTGGAGGGCAGCGTGGAGGGTAAAAATAGTAGAGGGAGACCAAGAGATCAATACACTAAGCAGATTCAGAAGGATGTAGGTTGCAGTAGGTACTGGGAGATGAAGAAGCTTGCACAGGATAGAGTAGCATGGAGAGCTGCATCAAACCAGTCTCAGGACTGAAGACAACAACAACAACAACATTGGGTACGGTCGTCTGATGTGTGGTGTGCACCCGTCAGAGTTGCATAGTATCTTGATCGTTCCCGCATAACATCGCACTGCCACGCCGTTGTGCCATTGCGGGTGACAACTGCTGCTTCAAAAATCGCACTGTCACGTTACTCGTGCAACCCCCGTAAATCAGAATATCTGGAATGGCAACAATGGTAAGTTGTGGCATAATTATATCAAATGGAAATTGTATTTTTTTGACATGTACTGAAATTCTGCTTGCAGAGCGCAACTTTGAGAGATTTGCCCTTAAGGAATTGTGTCTCTACTTGATGTACTTCGTCCGCTGACTGCTTTGCATTATCGCAGGGAGCATACAAAATGGTAAGGCAAGCTGAGTACAGTGCTACCGCTGAGTATCACGTATGGATCTTCATCGTGCACTTTGCGAATCGGACGAAAATTCATACTGTCCTTTTACTGTTATATTGCTCTTACTACTGCTGTAACGAAAGCGGCTGTAGTTGTTTTTGCGCCCTAAGCCAAAACAAACAAAAAGAAAGCAGTGGTAGGGACGTTTCTAATGTTGGACCAAAGGAAAACAATTTGTGGGCCCTCCTAGTGATGGCCGGCCGGAGTGGCCGAGCGGTTAAAGGCGCTACAGTCTGGAACCGCACGACCGCTACGTCGCAGGTTCGAATCCTGCCTCGGGCATGGATGTGTGTGATGTCCTTAGGTTAGTTAGGTTTAAGTAGTTCTAAGTTCTAGGGGACTTATGACCACAGCAGTTGAGTCCCATAGTGCTCAGAGCCATTTTTTGAACCTCTTAGTGATGATAATACGATTTCTTAAATAAAAAAGACACAAACACCAATGCCAGTCACACATGAACACAAGAATTCGCATGTCAAACAGCAAATATCTTAACATAACCATAGACGGCTTAATATTTTTAGTTTCTTCATGTGTAACCGTCTCGGTAGCTGAATGATACACTGCCTTCGCGGCGGAAGAAATTTGGTTCGGTTCCTGGTACCATCTCAAATTTTTAGGTCCACTCAGACCTTGTCTTTTTTAGCTGCTTGAATAGGACAGCAGCGACATCGTCAGGATTCCTCTACTGGCAGCAACGGCTGGAGGAATAGAGGACATGCTGATCACATGTCCCATGATCATAGATCGCTCCTCGATCTGCTTTGTCAACAGCAGTCGGCCAGTCGAAACAAGCCAAAAGCCCAACCCCCGTGTGGTGCTTACGATCTTAACGTATGTGGATCCAAAGCCCCGCTTAATTTGTAAATTTTTGTATGTCCACCGTAAACTGTCTGAAATCGTTTACGCTGATGTTTATTACATAACCATTTTCAAATGTAACTGCGTCGATTAAATGAGGTCGTTGTATTTAGTAACCCACGGAAACAGAGAACTGTCCCCATTCAAATAAGCAAATGTTTAACGTGTGTAATGAGAACACGTTTCTGTAGAACAAAACAGTTAAATATGAAGACTCACATTTCCTAATTGGAATTTAAAAAATGGCCACAAGCCGAAACTGGCCAATAATGTAATACATGATGTAACTGAGTTATCTGCATAAAAAAATTTGACCAGCAGTGGGCATAAAAACAGTTTTAGCATCCTTGATGTCTTAATTTGCATTTGTGCAAAGCGTGCACAGGACAATAGTTTTACGCTCTCGGCGTCAGTTACAAAGTTAACTTTGGGCAGGAGTTACGTGTATACGAAAGTATAACTACCAAAAGTCCCACCGTCGACTTGGAGCTGTATTCTTAACGGGATAGAAATCTTAAACTTTCGCTCCGTTGAACAGTAAATATTACTTAACCCACCATCTGATAACGACTAAGCCCATCAAGGCTCCCACACTTGTTTTGTTCAGTGCATCGTGGCCGTGTGAAATGGTGCTAACTGATATCACACGTTACAGTTTTAAGTTCGCGACTGCCCTGAGTCTCCATGACCGACTTTGCCATTTCGCGAAACGCAATCTCTGTTGTCGTGAGGTCGTGGCGAAAGCGAGGAGGAAGAAGTCTGTCCGCGGCAGCAGTTCGGCAGTAGGCCGCTGCAAGGCGCTCGTGACTAACGCTGTTTCCATTTGCAAATAAAAAAGGCGCTGGCGTTTGTCATCGTGAGAAAACCCACCAAACAAAGGACTTGTCGCGCAAACAAGACTCACTGTCAGTTATGGCGGTTATTTTTGTTGCGCCCCTCTTATCTGTGCGCAGGATTTTGTTTCCTGGTAAACTCGTGTAAGCTTAGCTGCTGTCAGTGTGCCGCTTCTTATTACGCTTTAATAGTGGAGTATTCATAAGTTTTTTGTGGTTAAATTTTAAATCTGTATTGGTTCAGTTCTATTAGAACAGTAGGCGAGTGAACATATCTTAGCATGCAAAGTTGTTTGTTAACGATGCACTGAATATTTTTGGTTTTTTACTTTCTGGTTCTCCTATGTCATGGCCAACGCACGAACGACAACCAAGCAAGCATGATCCTTCTTCAATCATAAGAACTGGTCCATCTAAATAATTAAATGGCCGGTGTACAAACTAACAGGTCTAATTGAAATAATGCAATATGGATTTCTCCTCGTGTGCATGAAAATCGATAGACTGATTGTCGCCAGACTCCCAGCGAACCACCAGAGAATGGAATTTATCATTTTGGATTTACGAGCGGATCTCTCTTGATAGGCACAAAAACTAGTTTGGTGGCATAAGGATGCTGTTTGTATGAAAGAGGAGGAAAAAAAGATTGCAGCTGATCGCCGACAGATTGAGCCTGAGAGTTAAAGCAGCCCCATTTGTCACACGAAGCTATAGTCTGATTTATTATTCAGTAACCAAAGCAGGGGCGCCTTGGGGGGGAGTCAGGCATTGTCTGATCTATAGGCGTCCTGCCCTCTTCAGAGAAACCACTTTTTCAACTATCAGAAGTGCCTGAGCCTTTACATTGACGACACTTCTTGTGTATCACGCAAGTGGCAATGGCACGAGAAGAAATAACTAGTTGCCTCACGCGCAAAGTGAAATTCATTAGTGAAAGCGAAGCGCTGTTGCCACCGCCAAAATTGTCATTGAACATCCTTTAATAAGAGACTAACGGAGTGGGGGGTGGGGGTGTTCGGGGTTTTGCAGACATAGGCCACTACAAATAATTCCGTACTATACTAGTATACTTTTTAGACGAGGTACTTCAAAAGTAGCGTGACGGTTGGAGGAATTGTTTCTTCAGCACGTGTTCTTTAAATTTCAGAACACAAAACTGAGGAGCTCCAGAGAACTATCTTGAGAGGTCGCCCGTGGAAACTTTGTCATTGCAATAACTTCAGCTGTATTTAGAAAAATTGCGGGGAAAGGCGGAAATTGATTGGGACTGGGATACATTCAGTGCCAAAAGTGTCTCTTATTGTCCAAACATATTAAAGCTGTCAGCATTATTTTGAAGGTAGTAATTGTAACTGAAGATAGTGATTTTACTTATTTTAATATTGAATTAAATTTTATCAGTTACTTGAAATATCCTCATGGTCTGATTAGAGTTAGTAAGGTTGGTATATTAAAATTAACGCCTATGGATAATATCGTAGTTCATGGTTAAGACGTGCCTCCGATTAATTATAGTCCACATTGAGGTATTGGAGTGAAATGTAAATTGTGTGCCACTTGCATGCCGTACCAACAAATAGCAGGTATGGACTTTGGGTATCCATGTTGTATTTCTGCCTTACTTGGCAGTGACACAATTCTTACTGCAAAGATAGCGGCACGCCTAACGAGTTATCGGGTCTGTTACATACTTGACATAGCCAGCAAATTTTCTGTCAAGTGAGTAGAGTAAGGACGTGTATCGCGCCAGATATGCAGTATGTCGCTGCCTTTGGCAGGTTTACGATTTGGACCATTTCACTGAGAGCGATTGGTAATCAACCGAATTTTGTCATGGAAGTTTACACTTCATTCATCAGGGCACTTATCTTTTTGCAGGGGTTATCGGAAGAACAACTGCTAACATAACATCTCAGCGCTATTGCCACACATGGAGTATTATTGATATCTTAATAAAAGGAGCAATCACGCATAGAATGTGAAACATTGCCATTAATTGAGGAGCTACATCGGAAGGGCAGTTAGGTAGTATAATTTTTTACTTGTGACATTTGGAGCATGGATAATTTTTAGTGGTATCATGTTGTACACTGCCTTCCCGGGAGGACGGAAAAGCGGTCCGGTTTTCAAATGCATAATGCCGCAAACGATGCATTGTCAAGTGATAGCTACTGTCATTGTTTAACACCTTTTACTAATTACCACTAGGCCGTGACTACTCGATCAAAACATATGGAGTTTGAATTACCTGTTGTTGATAACTCAAGTAGGTTTTAAGAAAGGAAGGTGGGAGTTACATGTTCCAACCCTAGAGCCGGAGCGCTATCTGTTTGACAAAGCTGTGGAAAGAAATAAAAGGATGGCACCATCTAAGTAACCATCCCAGGGTTCGTCTTAAATGAAAGTGGTAAACCTGAGCCGCGATGACTACTCGTAAATTTGAACATCACAGCTCTTGTAAAAGTTCAATTAACTATTGTGTTGGCTTTTGTCACCTTTTGCAATGTTTTTTTGGAGACTCTGAATCTGCCCACTTCTGGAAGTTTAAAATTATCCACTTCTCATTAAAATATATTGCCCTGCCCTCTCCACCTTTCAGGGCGGAAACAGGTAATTGTGTACATGGGACTAAAGTTTACAACCTTAGGCAGTGTTTAGCACGTGAATTCATGAACGGTAAGTCGAACGGAATATCCGTCCTGCGTTAGCAACTATATCAAACTATATTGTAGTACGTCACATGGATTTTATATTTCCTGTAGTGTGGACGAAGTCTTTGTCTGTAGATAATAGTATTCTTAAGTAACCACGAAAGTATCCCAGGTTATTTAAGGCGGCGCATATGAAGCTTGTAGTGATAGCGTAGCTGAAGTAATCTAGGCGTACAGCCAACCACATTCGCTAGTAATCGCCAGAGGGGGGTGCATTTGATTACTTTCGTCACCCTACGAGGTACGGGTAGGAATCAGATATTTAGCATACCGCAACACGTTTCACTGTTTTATCAAATTTCCCGTAATGAGTTTTGAAAACGGTAAGTTAATTATTGCCGTAGATACCAATCGTGACAAATTCCTTGACGAGCATGGATGAAAATTCTGTGAAAATGTGCTCTGAATCGGCGGTAACATTTCCTACTCCTCGTCCTACTACTAATACTAATACTACTACCACTACCACTACCACCACCACCACCACCACCACCACCACTACCACCAATCTACGAAACCGAACTGGGAACCTTGGTAGGACATATTCTATCCGTGTTTCCTACGTAAAGTGAGCAAAGTTAAATTTGCTTTGTTAACATCTTGTTGTTTGGTGATAATAGCATAAAAATATACGAGGAAAGTATAACATAACGGCACTGGAGGAGATAAAGTGAAATATTAATTTGGGCTTGGATTATTTTAATCTATTAAATCGCTTTAGGCCTATGTTGTTTCTAGAAAGTTTTACAGTTTTCTCACAGATTTGTCTTTGGCCTTACATAATTTATACAACTATGGGTCGTAGTACTGACACGTTTTAATGAATCTTATTTTCATGCGATGCTACAGCTTAGAAAATTTTATGCTACACGGTGATTGCCTTGAAAGAGTTCATAAATCTACTTGACATTCTCACGGCCAACTACTGCAGAGGATTCTCTTTGTTATACCATGTTTTATCTAAACAGTTAGTATATGGAAGCAGTTAATTTTGTTTCTCTGCCCTTGGGACTCGACAGTACAGTTGGTAGCAGTCGAGGAGTGTCGCAGAGTAAACAAATTAGCCAGTAGTGAAGCGTCGGCGTATGCGCCTTGCATGGAGAACTTGTTTGTGCAGAAAGTTGCTGGGCTTTTCAGCACGTTGCGTGCGCCGTACGGCGGCTGTGTTCACAAGCACGCACTTTAATTCACGACTGTTCTTATTATGAAAGCCCTTTCTGAACATTTCTTTGCCGTTTCAGATGCTGTCGATAATACTTGTAGAATGTTCTAATATCTCTTGCGCTCACTTTCGTATCCACTTCAGTTATCCGTAAACTGCGCTTTATATTAAAAAGGCTAACGCAGACGCACAAATGCCTAGTCATTAACAAGCAGTGATGAATTATAATCGAAACCGTTTATAACGGTGTCCAAGGGACCGACGGTTTTCGGTCTTTACAGCCGATAGTTGCAAAAACAAAGTTTTTGCAGTTTTTCAATAAAAATTTCGTATCTGTAAAATTTAGACTGCAACAGAGTTAAATCTTCAAAAAGTGGCAGAAATACAGTATACCTAAAGTATCAGTATTTGTGAAGAGGGACGAAAGAGGTTGTTCTCTTGTTTGTGCTGTACATACACCAGTAACATGCCAGTAAAATGTAGAAACCTTCATTAAGCGAAGAAACAAGTATCAATAACGTAAATCATTCAGTAATGTCGAACATCGTCGTAAATAATGAGGAAGTTGAACATGTTTAAGACTTACTGGAAGTCCCGTACAATATAATAGTCATGACTGACATAACTTTGTTCGCTATTATTGTACAAGTACGTTTATGCACTGCAGATTGTCGACTACAGGACGAGCGCTATAGTTATCGATCAGGTGAACAATTTTTCGTTTCTTTGTTTTCGGCTGAAAGTTCCAGTTACGCAACCAGTTTCAAAAATGTCAGATGTCATCCATTATTTTGCTGTGTTTCCATAAAACTATAGGAAGGGAGTGTTTTTAAAACTTCTAGGTTTTCTCAATTTTCCAATCACGAAAAGCTTTTTTACACAAGATCCTATCACATTTGCAGCAACCATAACTGTGATTGTTGTGGACATTTTCCCACCCGAACACTGTTCACCTTTAAATTTCCAAGTCGTATCTGGGGTCATGTTGTGAAACAAGCCAGTTTCATCTGCATTGAATGTATCTTCTGACTTGTAACCTTCACACTAATAAACGGGCCTCTTCTTAGTCACTCGTCTGTTATGCCATCAGGTACACAGACAGCTTCGCCACAATGTTCCCGGCAATCATATCAAAGCAAGCTCGGAATCGTATCTATCATAAGACGAACAACAATTGAACTTCGGATTACCCAACAGACGCGCAAACTTACTGGCTTTCGCTTGAAGAATAGACCCATTGATTGGCACATTATTTGATCTCTGCTACTTAAAACATGTAAATAAAAATTCTTATATATCTTTGTGGTCAGATGACCTTGTCCGCTTGTTTTTTAAACAATTGTCTTTGAAAAGAAACTGTATTTTCTTTCTGTCCTGTAAAATTGTAGAGCGCGTTGAGTATGACACGCCCAAGTCCTTTAGTGGTGCTGTCATTTGTTTTCTCAATTTCGAATCGCCATACGGTATATTTCCCGAAAATGTTATAAATTCGTTATTTTATAAGATAAATCATACTAAGCGATTTTCTAAATATATCATTTGGATTCGCTGTTATAGCCAGTCGCTTTTAACTACAAATGATATCAACTGAGGATCAAAATAAACAAGTGAGAAACAACTTGTACGGGATGAACGAATAAGCTGACAGACCATATCTATGTGAAAAGAAATTAACCAGAAGCTGATGCCGTAATGTTAAAAATGATTTACGAATACACAACCTAAAACTAGAAGCAGCAGTCGAAAGAGAAAGGTGTTAAATTTGGAAAGAATTAAAGGCAGAAGCAATAAGAGAATAAGTGTAAAATTGTGTGAAGAAACAAGAGAACAAGAGACACGATGAAAAGATGAATATCAGGGGGAAAGAGCAGATGAGAAAGAATTGAAATTCCTAGTGGACCAGAACTGAAAAAGTTGAAAATTCCACCAGGTCTAATATCACACTGTTGTAGCCAAAAATTTGGTTCGAAGCGGCCGCTCCAGATCCGGTTAAGTGCGAAACGTATACTGTTATTGGATAAGCGTAAGGTGATTTTTCTCGATTGCCCCGTAAACAATAAATGGAGCTAAATTTCAACTTCATACAAAGAAAATCATAATGAACATATTTGGGGACGGAAGGGCGGCAAATTCCTGTATTTGTTGCGTCGAGGTCACATTGTCGATGGCGCTACTTGCTGTGCGACGTTAAAAAAACTGCGTAGGCTATTCAAAACAAATGGCGGGGAATGCTGCCGAGGGGAACTTGTTTATAGCGCGCCCGCCTTCTGCACGTGGCACCCAGGAACCGTTGCGTTCCGTCAGGGACGACATTTTGGCCCGTATCTTGCACTCCAGTCGTAAAGTTATCAAAGCCGTTAGTACCTGCTGTATTATTGCGTGAAAGACAGGTGGTCTAAGACGAAGGCTCACAGTGTTGAAAGTACGTCTCCAGTGTGGCCTTATACTAAAGTCGAATTTGAAGATAAACAGTAGAGGCAAGAGAATAGAGATTTTTCAGATGTGGGTGCTACAGACGAATTCTGAAGAATAGACGGGTAGATGTGATAGCTAATGGACAGATATTGAATCGGAGAGGAAAAATGAATTATGGCGCAACGTGACTAAGAGAGGAGATCAGTGACAGAACACATTATGGAGGAAAAACTGTTAAAGTATACAAATACTCGACTGCAGTAATCAGAATTAAATGGATAGACTAGCGTGGAGAGCTGCATCAAACTAGTCTGTGGGGGGGGGGGGGGGGGCGGCGTTAAAAGTTAGGGAGGTTGCTATGGAAATCCGAGAACTTAGGTAAAGCTGGGTCTTCTGTCTGTTAAAAAGCATTATAACTGGAATATAAGCAGCAATATCCACATTTCTTTTCCTTCCATTCGTAATTATATTTTGTTAATTTGCACTGCCACTACTCCTCCTCTTGTACAAAAAAATTACCTCTTACGTATTACAGTAATAATTAAAATAATTTTTTTGCTTGAGAAGGTTAGACTGTTCGACGAGGCAGTAAATTAATGGCGCCAAAATCTGTAGAGCCGGTCCCAACTAAAGCTATTTTTATACACAATAAACAGCGAAAATTTAGGGTCTCGGAATGTTTTCTGCGTACTGTAATCCTCGTACCTTATTAAATAGTTGCGGGTAGCCTCTGGTGCTTCCATATTTTCACGGCCGATGCCAGGTTTGATCGGATCCTACACCTTCTAAAATCAGGCTTGGCGAGGGAAAGAGAAAGAGCAGCGTTAAGGGGCATGCGCTTCTCCGAAACATAATTGTAGCATGTCACCAGACTAAAGTAACAAAAACGGTTCGCAGGTATCTCATGTGCCTATTTGTTAATGTTTATACGAAGTGAACGCGAAGAAGAATTTTTCCGCTGTACGATAAAACATTGTTGTCAATTAAGTTAACCCTTGAGACTTAGCGCATTGCTAAACATCATCTGCTATCGATGATGAAACGGCAAACAAAATCACTATAATGGATTTTATTGTTTATCGGCAGTCTGACACTTCTCAAACGCCTAGGGCGGAGCGGCATGCAGTTGGTATTTACCGATACCAGTGGTGTGAAAATTCCCACTGAGGTCTTTCGGCACTACGCACAGTGTGCCAAGAACCATTGGGATCATTTTTATGCCAGAAGCGCAGAAATCATATTTTCAGTTCTTTGTGCTTAGTAAGCTACCTGCTGTCGCCTGTTAACGAGCCACAAGTGTCATGTCTGGCAGTTTGTGTTAGTGTTAGTTTGGAATACATACGCCCACAGTGGTTTGGTTTACTGATTTTGTACCTATTTTTATAACTTGTTACTCAGTCAGGTCTTTGCGAATAGTAAGTGATATTTCTGGTATATCCTAAGTTCCATTGTACCACGTACGCCACAGTCTTGTGACTACAAAGTCTGTGCTTCACGTCTTCTGCTGTATGCTCAGTCCTTTCCTGATGCCTTCTTACTGTGCTGCCAAAATCTGTCCTTTTGCTCCACTTTCAAGGGTTAACCAAAAAAGGTATTTTCCATGGCTATTTTGCCTTAGATATTTTCTAAGCAGTGTCCATGGTGTGCTTTATTGCAGGGACTGTCCAGGGTTGCATAACTGTCTTCCGATGCTGATTCTCAATTTGTTGTATCTTCGGCAGGTGTTGACATTAATAAGACATAATTACTCACTTCCGTTCACACAGTCTGGTAGTACATGGTTCCTTTTCCACTATCTGCCAACCCTGCAAGTCTTTGCCGTCTGATTTTTCTCAGCATGTACGACCTGCCACCTCACTGAGGTGCCCTGCATAATAAATAGACCATGAGGTGTCTTTTGTCAAAGTATAGGAAGTTTACGCAACTTCATTGTTATTGTTTCCGCGAGAGGCTTCAGGGCTCTTCTCAGTCTCATTGTCTTAAATAACGGAGTTAATCACTTGAAAAGTCAGTAACAAGGAGAAATTTTGGTGTGTCAAGGTGAAATTTTTGAATGTTTGCTTTATCTCGGGCTATTTTTTTCGGGTTCGCTTACGCTAAACATCCAGATGTTAGATGTTAATATTACCATTTTGAGTCCGAAGTAAATGCTTGTAAATGATCTCAATGCACGGGACTTGGTCTTAAGCGCCCTTTCCTTCGATACAGAGCCTACATCGTACACGTGACCGATGACACTGCTTGCAACGTGTGGGAAACAAATGGTCGTCCATGCTAATCACATACGAAACAATAAGTTGTCGCCGCTGCTGTAGCGAGGGTCAGGGGAAAACTGCCGTGTACTCTGCAGAGTCGCAATTCCGTGGGACTGTAACCTGTAGGTTAGAAAGCAAACGGCAGCACGCGTGCCCGTGAATAGTGTAAGATTTTGTATTTTAACTGTGATCCATTTTCAGAGTTTTTGAAGAACATAGACGCAAGAGCATATTACAATATGGTTCATAAGATGGGGTACATTGTGCGGCTTTGGAATTTATAACTCTGAAACTATTTTCCAATGGCAGAAACTACGGTAAAAGGACACTATCCATCTATCTATCTATCTATCTAATATTAAATTGGTAATCCTTTGATGTCTCAGAATGTGTCCTATCAACCGATCCCTTCTTTTAGTAAAGTTGTGCCACAAATTTCTTTTCTCCCCATTTCCATTGAGTACCACCTCATTATTCACGCCATCTAATCTTCAGTATTCATCTGTAGTACCACATGCCAAAAGCTTCTATTCCTTTCCTGCCTTCATCGTCCATCTTTAAATTCCGTACGTGGCTGCACTCAAGACGAATGACTTCTGAAAAGACTTCCTAACACTGAAATCTGTTATTCATTGTTAACTGATTTCTCTTCTTCAGAAACGCTTTTCTTGAGATTGCCAGTCCACATTTTATGTCGTCTCTACTTTGCTTATCCACTGTTATTTAGCTGCCCAAATAGCGAAACTCATCTACTTTTAGTGTCTCGTTTTCTAATGTGATCCCCCCCTCCCCCCAGCCCAGCCCAATCCGAAAGCATTGCATTATCCTTGTTTTGCTTTTGTTGATACTCATCTTATGTATTCCTTTCAAGACACTGTCCATTCCGTTCAAATGCTCATCCAAGTACTTTGCTGCCTCTGACAGAACTGCAATGCCACTGGCAAACAAAGCTTTTATGTCTCCTCCCTCAACTTTAATTCCTGCTCCAAATTTTTCTTTGGTTTTCTTTACTGCTTGATTTGCATAAAGATTGAGTAACACAGGGATAGGCTACAACCCTTCCTCACTCCCCTCTCAACCAATGCTACCTTTCCATACCCCTCGACTCTTTGACCTGTCGTCTGTTTAGCCCATATGTGACTCGGTGGCTCAGTTGGTATATGTTAGACTACAGGTCGCAACGTTCGGGGATTCGATCTCCAGATCCACCCAGATTTGTCAGTTATCACTTTTTTACACCTATGGCCATAGTGTGTTACTGTGGGGAGGAAACGAAGCTGCATCAAGGTTCGCAATACATGTTAAACTGTAGGTCCTCCAATAGAACCAGGCCAAGTAGAGGTTTGCAGTTTCCAAACCAATCGGCAGGTTCATTACATATTTAATAAAGTTATCGTGAGGGTCAAATATATGTATGTAGTTGTATAACCTTCAGAAGTCTTTCATTTGCATGTTGGACTGAAACTTAATCCCTTTCAAGCATCCCATGACGTTTAAGAAATGACCCAGTACGCTACATTTTTTGCAGTAACGTGTGTAGCAGATAAGATATCTACCATTTAGTCCACGTAAATATTTGTCTGGAGCTGGGGAACTTGGCTATTATCGGAAAACTCAACAGGTCTTGCTTGGGTTTATTGTTCCCAAGACCTTGTTTTTCGTGGAAGCGCCGAAGAAATACACAAGATAAGGAGCGTTGTTTTGCAGCTCGGGGACGGAATGTAAGAGTGTCTGGCCTTCCCTCGATCCATAGCTCCTCATAAATTCGTGAGAAGAATGCCTCCTGCCTCGAAAGCACCTGTTTCGTGCAGACGCATGTGCTTACTGTCTGTAACGTTTGAACAGGTGAATGTTTCGCGGGAGACTCAAAAGAGAAAGAGAAATAGCACGTTTTGAGATGTAAACATTGAAGTAGGCATTCAGTTTTCGAACCACTGTCATGGTGACTGGTAGAATTTTTGTCTGTGTGCATGCAGTTAGAGAACAAGAGCACAAAATTAATGAATGCTGATATACGCTCTTGTAACTTGTTTACTACGAGCAGATCATCTATCGGACAAAAGTTCTCATCACCACTGGTGCAAAGAAAACGTAGAAAGCAGCGCTCACCGACTTGTGTACCCACTAGCTGTTGCAGTCAGGGCTGCTCGCTTATCAGTGGAATGGAATGGAATGAAATGAAATGAAATGTGCGTATAGCTTTATTGCCAGGATTCCGTGCTCGGGATATTCGACCTCTTGGTGCAAATCTTTTTGACGCCAATCCAGGGACATGTGCGTCGGTATGATAAAATGTTGATAAGGATACCACACACATCCATTATGGAGCTGAGGAAATCAGACCTGGTTGGGAATCGAACCGGGACCGCGTGATAGTCAGCAACGCTAACATAAAGACCACGAGCTGCTGACACTCATAAGTAGTTTTGTTGCGTGGTGACTTCCAAAAATTATTAAATAGCCTTAAACTGACGAAGAATGAAAATAAATATGTAGTTTGGTGTAGTGCGAAGTTTGTAACATTTCTACATGCAATAACGCAGCTGTCCTCAAGCTTCTGCCTGTTCACAGCGGCTGCGCTTGTATATCATCAAATGCAGCCTCACTAAAAGCTTTCCACGTTCTACATGTAAAAGCACGTCGTCTCTCTAGTTTGTCGTACAGCTTTGAAAGGACGTCGTAGTGTCTTAAAGTGTCTCGGAAGCTATGAGACGCGTGACAAGACGGCTAAAATCCGACGGGCTTGTGACTGGTGTTAGAAGTATGGATTAAACACGTTGAGGATTGGATAAGTACTGCATTTATTGCGTTGAATTATATTACATGGAACACGTGAAACAATAAAAGCATAGTCGCAAATATGTGAATTAAGTTCAAAAGTCAGAGGTTAAATAGCCTTTTGAAAGATTGTTGTTCCATATTTCGCGTTTTATTCTTCAAATCAATAAATATGTTGTACTACACACGTTCTAAAGTAGCCTATGTTCTTCTTCAGCATTCAAGGTATATTGATACCAAATTTTATCAAAACAGGTTAAGCGATTTAGTTACTTTCGCATTTATATTATTAGTATGAAAGTATGAATTATGGTTGAACAGCCGCAAATACATTAAAATCGTTGCTCTTTATCAATTAGCATTAATGAAAGATGCAAAGAAGACGCTGAGGAGAGCTGCATAATTTGTCATGATTACCTTACGCGTCGTAAAAGCGGCATGGAAATTGAATTTTTACAAATTCAAGGTTGTGAATTTCCAGTGAAAGATAAAAAAAAAATCTGTCAACATTATAGCGCTTTTCTCCTTTCTTGTGTAATTCCACTGTTGGACTGCAGTAAAATGTAGCTAAAACATTCCCAGTGTGGTAGAAGATTGGATTTCGTGGAACAGTGCGTTACGAAGCAGCACGGATTCGCGGCTGTCTCGCAGACGCGATTTCGCGCGCGCGCTTTTTTGTGCTCTTTCACTGTGAAGGAAGCGTAGCGTCAGAGTCCAAAGTCCAAGGCGCGGCCAAAGTCCACTGGCAGGTGGGGCCGGCTGAACTTTGTCCGGTGTTTACAGGTAGCGGCAGGCGCAGCTGGAGGCGCGCCCGCAGCCCGTCCTTGGGGGCAGGCAGCAGGCGCTGTGCACGTGCTCAGCACGCGGCCCGGCTGTGACGAGGTGTGCCACTTCGTGCCCCGGCGCTATACACACCGCACAGAAATAGCCCACGCCCTCCTCGCGCCTCGTCTCATCCGCTCAGTCTCTGCTGTTTCAGTTTGCCTCCCCCGAAATTGTTTCCGCTATCTGGCCGGGTAGTCTGAGAATATGCATGCGTTCATCGTTGATAGTAATGCAGATTGACAGGAGACATCATGTCCTCAGTTTGTTGTGTGCAAATATTAAGGATTTATCCCCCATCAAGATTTTAAGTTGTCTTATACCTAAATGAATCGGTATCTCCTCTGTCATGTTCAGACTGGATCGCTAAAAATTTAGTACAGAGACTAAACGTAAACTGAAAGCGAGGAAAAGACTAAATATCATTAAAGTCTGATGTAAGTTTCGGTGCTCTAATTTTGTTTGCTCATAAGGGTGGCATTCTGTATGTGATATTGGTGTTATTACAGCGGTCTTTAAAGCAGCGCTAGGTATCCAAGCGCGAAGTATCTTCAGTGCAACGATAGTTTGTTACAGGGAACAACTTACCCGAACAGAATTGTGTTGTAAAAGTGTCAGTACCTGACCGTCGCTCTGCCTCGACAAGCTTTGTCTTTAAGCATTAATAACAGTGGATCATTTGCATTTTTGAAATGAATTTTATTAGACAGGGAGCGTCAACCCAGGCCCCATCCTTACGTAGTCACGGCTATCGGCTATCATACATAACCTTCTGTCTCCGTGAAATTTACTGCTAAAATGGCCCACTTTAGATTGTCACTAACAGGAAGGCAGCACCGGTTACTTCCAAGTAAGCTAAACTGACGGCAATAAACACAAATGGCTCTGAGCATTACGCGACTTAACTTCTGTGGTCATCAGTCGCCTAGAACTTGGAACTAATTAAACCTAACTATCCTAAGGACATCCATGCCCGAGGTAGGATTCGAACCTGCGACCGTAGCGCCTAGAACCGCACGGCCAGTCTGGCCGGCCAATAAACACAAATGATAGTCTTTGTTACCACGCGCTGAAATATACCTGATAATTGTTCCTAGCATTTCAGTACCGTCTAGTAAATGTGCGTGAACTGCAACTAGTTTAAAGTAGCATTTTTTTTATTTGTATAAACGAGTTTCTATAATCCAGTCATCAGTGCGCTCACTCTTAAATACTAAGAGTTAAAATTATGCGCATTGTAAGGTACACACTGATTGTGACCTTACCGATGCTATTAGCACCTTGCCGCACGTAATCCATATACGTGTTGCATTGCAGTTTCGTGAATAGCGTATCCAAAGAATCAGATTAATACTCGCTATGGTGGTGATCGTCGTCGGTTGTGACTGGCTCGACACTATCTGATCACGCAAAAAAGTTTTCCGCAATGTACTCGTCAACAGACGCGTATTTTCGTTTGCATCTCCCGCAAATCCTTAATAGGTAATATTTGCGATATTATAAGATTCCAACGATACGATTAATGCAAAAAATAAATAAAAAAATAAATTCTCCTTTTAGTACGTTTATCTAATGCAAATCTGGAAACAAAGTAAGAACTTTCGTCGGGAGACAATTTTGTTAGCTACAGTGTGCTCTCTCTCTCTCTCTCTCTCTCTCTCTCTCTCTCTCATGTGTTTTCTATCCTCCTCCCCTCTCCACCAGATTACAAAGTTAAGGAAGCGGTAATCATAGGGCACCATATTTGAACTGTAGAGAGACATTCACATCTAATGAACAGAAATTCGCTTATATGACCGAATCTGTTCATTCAGCCTTTGAAGCTTATGGTGTCGCATAAGTCTGGGCCTCCAATCTTCAAATGAGATTACTGTTAGGTTTTTATTACATGACTGATAGGTGTACTTTAAAGGTCCTTACACTTTGCAGCAACTGCCAAAGACGTCTAGGGTAGACATGGATATAGTGTATAAAATGGAACTGTCAACATAGTGTTCTTTGTAAAGCACCTATTGCCCACTTAATTTTGATCACTTGCTGTATCAATCAAATTTCGTACAATTTTCCAGTGACAATGTATCAGTATTGATTCTTGAAAGTAATTACTGCAATGATCACTTTTTAATCAATTACTATGTAATATGATTAAAATTTATTATTTGTCTCCAGGTGTGCCAGTACCTTGGCATTGGTAACGAGGCTGATTATTTTGGACTGAAGTACCACTGCTCTAAAGGGGAAGAACTGTGGTTAAATCTTCGTAATCCTATTGAGAGACAAGTGGGAGGCGTTCCTCCATACCGTTTTGCTCTCAGAGTAAAATTTTGGGTGCCTCCACATCTTTTGCTGCAAGACACAACCAGGTGAGGTCTGGAGTTTAGCATTTGTGCTTGCTGTGACTTGTGCATTCATTTGTATATACTACATCCTGTGAGTGAAAATTGCCTAATGTACTGCACGATTTATTTCAGGCATCAGTTTTATCTTCATTCCCGGTTGGATCTTTTGGAGGGCCGCCTGAAGGTTCCAGATTCATTAGTAGCTGCTAAATTGGCAGCTTGGATGGCACAGGCAGAATCTGGTGATTATGATCCTCAGTCGTGTCCCCAAAGTGTTTACGCCCAATACTGCCAGCTAGGTGGTGTCAATACCTCGAGGCCCCAAGACTTTATTCAGATGATTGCTGCACAGCATCGTGAACTTAAGGTAATTAGAGCACTCTAAACTAATTTGCACTGAGGTTGCTAATAAGAGCTTTGTCAGTAGCTTCTTGCACTTCGTGAACTTCAGTTGGGCATTAAATATTCCATAGGGCAATAAGCAGTCAGCAGCAGAGTACTGGCTTCTCAAGGAGGTGTCTTATCTTGAAGATTTTGGCGAGGAGGTGTTTCAAACAAAAACGAGCAATGGTGGAAGATGCAGTCTTGGAGTTGGTCCACATGGGCTCAGTGTATATCATCCAGATTCAACAAAACAAAGGTAAAAGGCCACACTAAAAATACTTTGTTCAGAAATATTGTGTAAGATACCAGTGAAGTTGTAGCTGCAAAATTTGCTCATCCACGTATACTATTACACTGGGGTGCATACATTAAGATTTTAGAAACCATAACATTGGAAGTATGGCCATACTTCTTCTCACTCTCAAAATCTAGTTTAGAAGACCAGTTCAATTCTGAAAGTTGCCAAAACTACCGACATTGTTGTTACGAAGATTTATTTCTTGAATTGCCTTCATCAGTTTTCTTTGACTTGATAATTATTCAGTTGTTGTACAACAGCAGTAATTTTTACACAAACAAATAAAAAGCTGCCAACTGCAACATATAACTGTCATACTTTTTAGTTGGGCACAATTGGTACAGTAGTACTTTTACTGGAAAATAAAACTTTTTTGTTTCGATCTTACAGCATACCATACACAGCCATCCAAAGTGCTGCCTCACAGCGACGTTCCTTCCATCTTCTGTACCTGGATCTTGACAGCAATGAGGCAACACTCGATCTGAAACTGGAAACATCACAGGCAGCGAGTGGTCTGTACCGTGCTATCACCGAAAAGCATGCCTTCTATAGTTGTGAGACAGTACGCAGTGCAGTTACAGCTCAATTCATAAGGGATTTAAAGGTAACAGCCATTTGTTTTACAAACTACGTAGGTTAGATTAATCGGTGAAACTCATTGAAATGCATTTGCAAAAATTATTCAATTAAAATCAATAAATGTGATTGATACGGAGATGAATGAAAAAAATGTCGGCTGCTCTTTAAACGTCTTTCTGTATTGCAGGGCACAATTGTGTCCATATTTAATGAGGACACTTCTCTCGGGAAGAAATACGTGTTCGACATACGACGTACCTGCAGGGAAGTCTACGACAATGCGAGGAGGGCATTGTATCAGTCTGCAAGTTCAACTTTTCCCCCACCAGAGGAAAGTCCAGAGCAGCAGATACACAATACTCCAGAACAGTGTGACAACTGTGTGGATGAAAAATGCAAGGTATGTTCCTAGATTTGCTATTTAATTAAACTAACACAGTAAAGTATAAACATTTATTGGTACTCGGCATAGAGAGGAGATGTCGAGTCACAGACAGGCACAACGAGAAAACTGCTGTGTACTTTAGACTTCCCTCAGAAGACCGTCTTCTGAAACCCCACACAGACATTATATGAATGTTTGGGTGTTTCCTCACTTCAGGAGGAGGCCTTTTGGCCAAAAGCTAAAACATACAGCAGTCTTTTCCTTGTGCCTTTCTGCAACTCAGCATCTCCTCTATGGTGAGTAGATCTATCTTTTTGTAATATTGTTGCTATACCATTCTGGACTTTACTATAGAAAGATTTGATTTCAGTGAGAAGCCACTGGCAAACCTTTCTATCCTTCTATGAAATTAAATCCCACAATCCCACTCAATTCTTTATTTCTGGAGCACTCTTTTCTTTTTTAAATACGGAGACAGTGTGAAGCATTACTGCTTCCATGCAGGTGGGGCGCAGTGGGGGAGGGGAGAGGTGATATAAATAATATGGTGTTTCATGAGGAAAGGTAAATATTTTAGGACTGAATGTAAGTTATATGGAATGTTTTATTTGAATTAGTCTGTACTAATATACTAATTTGAATAAAACACTGCATATATTGTGTGTTCAATTTTTGTTTAGAGAGACACAGCTGTTAGAATGTATCCCAAACAAATACCGAAGCAAAGGCAACTAATTAAGTTCAAAGTTTATTTTCAAAAATTCCAACCAAGTCTAGAATGCACTTTCAAATTCTCGTCACATTGTGTGTAGCCCTTCTGAGAGAGCCATGTTAGCATTATTTTGAGGCCAGCACTGTTCATAATCAATTCACCTCTTGTTTACTTTTTCTTTGTAAACTTTGCTTTCAACCGCCTGAGACATAAAAATCTGTAAGGTAAGGTTGGGGGACATTGTTGGCCCAGAAATATGAACATTTCAGCCAGTCCGTCTTCTGTGAAATGTTAGGTTTACATGTGTCAACTAGACTGTGCAGGGACCACCATGCTGAAAGAACATACCAACCTTTGTAGCCAAAGGAACCTCTTCCAGAATTGCTGGAAAATCATTTTCAAGAAAGTACTGCTAATGGAGACCTGTTGTAACACAAGAAGCCCAACCAAGTGATTCCCTGTAAATGTGTGGTTTCGTACAATAGACCATCATTTTTTAAAATGTCTCCACCAAGAAATGGGTGTTTTGTTGGACTGCCAATGTGAGTTAAGGGTTATGGTACCATCATATGTGAAAATGGCTTTATCAGTAAACAATAATAATGGGATTTGTTGGCAATTTAAATTCATATAGTTTCCCTTCCTCTCCTTTTCAATATTGGTGAATCTACTGTAAATGGTAGAGGCCATGCATACATAATCTCTGCCCTACTCTTGTATGCGGAACACACACACGTGCAAAAATACTGTATGTGCTTGTTCATTTGCATGTTGAAAGGGGATACGGCTTCTGGGCATGGCATCAGTAATCTTGCGCAGTTTTTGTAAGAAAGAGTAAATGCTCCTCATTTTAGTACTCTGTAGTTTGGAAATTGTCAAATATATTTTCTACCACCATTAGAACTTAGTTACAAAAGTCATAAACAAATACATCAACATACTCAGCATTTGTAAATGTGTGGAATGTTTAAACAATACAGCAGCAATGGCCAACAAATCTCAATCACGGTTGGAACAGATGTAATTATATAAACTCTAGTACAACTTCGAAACTTGAACTGCAAGTCAAAAATGAGAACTAACCCTTTGCAACAGGAATACCAACATGCAAAATGAAAACATCTCAGTAACCATCTGTACCTCTGTAACCACTACAAATTGGGATGTGGAATGTTTTTTTCTTCTCCATCGGGAAGTTTCATACAATTTCAGTTGCCCTTCATCATTGTTTAATGTGTCATATCTCTAAATTTGAATATGCAACCAAATTAAACGTGTTTGTCCTTGAAATGTTTACATTGTACCATTTACAAAGTGCTGTCTGGTAATTATTTATGTGTGTGGTTTCAAATTTCAGTCATCACAGCGGAAGTTTGCACGGTTGCTGGAAGCAATGTCTTGCCGTATCTGCATGGACAGGGGCATTGATACCGCATTTTTTCCCTGTGCACATGTTATAGCATGTAGTGAATGTGCTGCCCGTTGTGATCGCTGCCCACTTTGCCGTGCAGAAATAGATCAAGCGAAGAGGATTTACTTGCCCGTAGAACTGCAACAGCTTCCAACCTGTTAGAATAAATTGACAATACTCCTTTGTTAAAGTGTGCTCTCAGATGTGATGCTCTTGGACCATACACCCTGCATGTGATGGGGAATGTGTAATTGTGAAAGAACACAAGTTGTACACGTGCAGTTACATTCCTGTTAATTTTAATCACTCCTGAAAGTTAGTGTCTTTATAGTGCCTGTAATCTACATAAACATGATCACCTGAAGCATTTACAAAAGGAATAAAAGAATGTTGTGCAGTGTGGATATAAAATGACAGTTTTAGGACGTGAAGTGTAAAACATGCAGTTTAATGAAGGTGAACTGCCAAAAAACTAATAGTAATAGTTTTAAAACATGACTGGTGATATTTCAGACTGACAGTAGTGACAGGATGTTATATGCAAAGTGAAAAACAGTACAGAATGTACTGCAGCCTCTAATAAATTAATCAAATTAAGTAGAATGTGTGTAAAGTTAAAAGCACTGGTGATGTGCTAGGAACAGCTCTTCAGAAAAAATATTTTAAAATATTTAACATTGCTCCAAGTGATTTAAATTTACACTGCAAAGGGCAAGATTGAGTATTCATATCTCAGGGACACAAGCTGCAACTTGGAATCTGTATCTGTTAATGAATGCAAGTACTGTCAGATTAATTTTAGGAAAAGGTGTAAAGTTAATTTCAGTATTGTGCATAACCATTTTATACTTTCTTGCCTCATTAAAAAAAAAAAAACTGAACTGACAGCATTTATAGTACCTGATTGTGCGTATCCATGCACTTAATTGAAAGTAAAACTTTACATTGTCCTCAGAAAATAAGTGCTGCAGTAATAGTAGTAGTCCACATACCTTGTTTTAAAAAATATAACCTTTCAGAAAATATTTTAGTCTGAAGTGGCAAAGAAATTTTGAATAATGAATGGTTTAAATGGAAATTAAATTCTTAAGGAAATGATTACATTTTTATTACTAAGTACAAAACAGTTGTACTGTGGCAAGTATGTGGAGTAATTCTTTCCACCTTAATATGTGTATTACGTGATGCTGAGGGGCAATAGAAAGATACCAATGTCAGTTCAGTTTTTTGAATTATTTGCAAATATAAAAAATGACTAAAATTTATAGAAAGTGCTTAGCAGTGTCCTGTCAAGCAGTTTCGTTTGCAGAAAATTACAGTATTATAGATGTAACATTTTTCTTCTGCACAGTGGAGGACAATAATGGAAGTGATATAACTATTTAACTGTAACATTTTATAAGAGGAATAGAGTGTGTGTGTGTGTGTGGTGTGTGTGTGTGTGTGTGTGTGTGTGTGTGTGTGTGTGTGTGTGTGTGTGTGTGTGTGTGCGCGCGCGCGCGTCATTTTTTACATTGTAGGGAATAATCAGAAGAAAAATGTTTCCTCCTTAAATATATGGAATTAGGTAAGGGAAAAATATCAATGCAATGCCAGAATAAAAATCAATGCAATTATCTTTGTAAGGCAACCTGTATATTAAAATTGTCGCTTCAGCGGTCAGATTACCATTAAACCTTTAATGCTCAACAGTTTTAGTAACCAGATTAGATCAGTGATTCAATTTTGAAAATATTTTAAAATATACTCAGCTTTGTTGTAGTTCTCTAGTAGTCTGATTTTACTTCAAATGGAAAAATAGATGTGCTGAAGTGAGAATTTTGTACAATACAGAATTATTAATATATTTGTTTGTGCATTTAATTTTTCTATTATAATGTTGTCAAATGAATGTGTGATTGTAGAATCTCAGTGTTATGTGTGATATTTTTTCTCAGTTCTAGAGAAGGTGGAACTGAGGAAATTTTGTGTGATCTTTTTTAATGACTTTTTCATTAAATGTGACCTGTATCAGATCTTAATAAATGAATATATAAATGGACTGCTTGTGCAAACAATACCAATAAAATATATGGTGTTCATAAAGTGATATTTACTTTTCCTGACAAAGTATTTCAACCTTGAGTAAACACATGAGCATAAATTTACATATCTTCTTTACTTATCTTGTAGGACATCATATCAGTAATATTTATTAGCGATTGTAGTTAATAAGGAATAACCTTTTGTGTTAGGTGGAACACACATTAGGAGCGTAATACACAAATTTCAATAAAGCTGTGCACCATAACTCCCACATTGTCCTCACTAACAGATTATCTTTGGCATGTTAAAAGCTCTGCAGAAACAGCCTTCAGTTTTGGCCCATCACGGAAACCCACTTACAGCCAGCTATTCATGAGCCACAGACAATAATGAAGTGTTACCAGAATGATCAAACCATGCAACAGATAACTTGTTCATATACTCTGAGACTCAATAATAATGATAGGTGGCATCTCACCATACAGATGATTGCCGAGCTGCAGACAGGCAGCTAGAAAAGACAATTACTCTCACAACCAAATTTTCAGCTATACATTTTGTCAGAAAACAAAAGTACATGCACATTCACACATGACCGCCATCTCCGGCTGCTGCATCTACAGCCCTCGAGAATCAGATCCAAATAAACCACTCCTCATGCCTCCTGTCGGCAGCTGCTAGGATAGTGACAGCACTGACTGCAAGCCGTGGGGAGAGGTAAGGAGGAGAGGAGTAGTAGTAGTAGTAGTAGTAGTAGTAGTAGTAGTAATGAGGGAGTTGGGAAGCGGCACTTGTACTTATCTGCACCCAGCCAAATGACGATGCACGACACCTCAGTAAACAAACCATTTCATCTACTAAAACAAAACAGATTTTTCCTGTGTTCCCCCCCCCCCCCTTCAAATTTCCCTGACATTCTCTGATTTCCAAAACCTATGGCAACCCTGTTGACACACTGATTGAACACATGTCCTCTCCCTCCTCCCTCAGATATCTCCCCCCCCCCCCTCGCTCTGTCCATTCAACCTGTCTCCATCCATGCTCGTCCACACATGTAGCCCCTGCAATACAGTTCTAAAAACAGGCTGATACTATTCCCACAACATGCCTATCATGCAAGGCAGACAACACATCTAAGGCTTGAAAATAATTTATTTGCCCCTGATGTCCAGGCCGTCATGGAAAGCAGGTTCACAAAGCACGCTGATACTGCTCCAACACAACACGCTTGTCATGCAGGGCAGCCTATATGCCACCGCTGGGAAAAATGCATTTTTGCCTGTAATTTGTTCCAAGTGCTCGAAAGTTATAAAAAGCACACAGTGCTGATACTCGTGAGCACGCGCTTAATTTTATGTATTGGGCCACGTCACTGTAACTACTAAAATAGCTTAATTGCTGATGTTTTGACCAACCTCATCAATGAGGTTATGTTATCCAAAAGTTATACTCTTCTTTATGCACATTCATGTCACTGCATTTCAAGGACACACCACCAAACCATATGTGTTGAAAATGTTTCCATGTCTTTATTACAAAGCATTGCTTGGCTTATGGTGAGTTGACAACCCCACCATCAATTTCTCTGCAAATGAAACAATGATCACAGTATGGGGAAATACCAAATGAATGTTCCATTTCTTGTTATGACTTATAGAAGACCTAGAAAATACTACACAGGTGAGAGTGATTTTGTTATATCAGTCATAATTCTTTATCAATTTTGTCTCCCTTGCAATTTCTTTGTGATTTTGAAATTTCTGGTATCTAAAGATGTAATTTTGAGGTTTTTGAACAAACAATCATGAAACAACCCAGTACAATCGAGAATAGCAATAACTTCACAGAAACAATTAAACATAATGCATTTGAAAAAACTCCACACAAGCAATGAAAACACAGATGGTAGAACAATAAATGTGAAGTGCCTAGACAAAAAGAAAGCCTGGGACAATTACTATACCAGAAAAACAAGCAGTAATTCGAAAATTATCAGTTTGAAAAGAAGCAAGCAGATAAAATTATTAGGGCACAAAAGAGTTGCTTTGAAAAGGAGACTATTGCACAATATTCAAGAATTGTATGTATGGGTACAATCCGCAGTTACTATGCTCTATGAAAGAAAATGGAAAACTCACACTGCAGAGAACTATAAGCAACAAGCAGCAATTTTAAAAAATCAACTAACCAACTGGAATGCCACGATGTTACAACTGAAAATGCAGAATCACCAAGTACCAATATGATTAAAATTATATCAAATGAGTAAAACATAACCAAACCCTCCTCCCCCAGCCAACATAGCCCCTCAGAAGAAATTCTAAGAGCTAGTGAAAATCTAGGAGTCATAATCACAAAAGAAAAACTAGATAATGTCAGGGACATCGAAACAACTCTAGAAAATGGAGGCCTTGCATTAATTCAGCAACTCCATAAAGAAGGGAACAAAACACATACCAGTAATTACACAGAAATTTCATTACTACTCTTAGAATACAAAATCATATTGACATCCCTTCTAGACACATTAAATCCTCAATTCAATAAACAAACTAGAGAGTATCAAGCTGGCTTTAGGTAACAGAACCTGCCCAGAGCAAATTCTAAGCCTTAGATTGGAAAGGAATTCTGCCTTATGAAAGACATTTTGTGGTTTTGTTTTCACCCAGATATGTTTCAGCACTTTTGTGCTATCTTCAATAGGTTTATTTAGTTATTTTCTTTCTCACATGAAGCTGTTTGTTGTTTATTCTGGTAGCTCTAGATCTATTACACAATTTACAGGTTGTCATAGTTTTTTGATGTTGTGTTTTTTTCCTTTGTTTGTGTCAAGGTAACGGTGATCATTGCTATCGCTACACATTCTTTTCTAAAATTTGTTCACCAGGCACAGATTGTACTGTCATTACATGAACAACACATAATGGCACGGGAAAAACTGTGCTTGGCAAACAAATCTTAGAAAAAACATGGGTAACGACAACAGAGAGAGAAATAAGCACATTACCTTGAGAAAAACAAAGGAAAAAATTCTACATGAACAGCAACATTCACAGGTGATTATATCCAAACGTAAAAAAAAAAACCCTTGGGCATTTAAAAACACCAAACAAAAAGATACTGTTAACTTTTGTTAGTTTTAAAAAGGCTTGTGATTGGATAGGCAGACTCCCTCCTTAAACCTTGAAGGAAACTGCAGTAGACAGGAAAACTCTGGAAATAACTAAAAAAATTCTTCCAAGAAGGAAGTAAGTTTAGGATTTAACATCCCACTGACACTGAGGTGACTAGAGATGGCAAACACTTACAAACACAGTATCGAAATTTAAATTTCTTGGAACAACTTGTAGCCCCTTCCAATTGTATCAAGAGAAAGACAAGATACACCTCTCACGACGCATGCGAATAGCAAGATGTCGTAATGTTCTTGATCATAAACAAAGAGGAAAAGTTTTGTTTTTCTATTTGTAGAATCAGCTACATACCATCCAATGAACTTGCAGATGACATGATGTTTTCTGAGAAAAAATGGCAGCAGAAAAAAGCACGGAAAATATGTCACAAACAGCGACAATAATTCCAATAAACGTGCAATAACATACAATAAATAAGATTGAAAAAACCCACCAATAATGGTGATTTTGTTGCCGAAACTAGTTTGGGTAAACAAACAACAAGGTGTTTTGCATCAAGGCAAACTCAGTTTCTGATATGGTTGTTTTCTATGCAAACACCGACCACATGGAAGAGTTCCAAGATAAAGTTACTGAATATTCCATAACTGAAATCAAAATTAGTTTCCACAAATAATGACACTCCAATGAAGTCTGCATTACTACTATAAATGCTCCACAAAATTTAGGATGTTTCCTCTTGACTGCCCGTAAACTAAGTTGTCCCTCCCAGACCCTTTTTTTTTAGCACAGCATTAAGACCTGATCAATATTACATTTATTAATCTACATGTTCTGTAACTTAACACTTTCTTTTTAGCATTTTCCCACTCTCTCTTCATTTTATCTACAAAAGTATGACATTAACTTGTATTTTTACATTCAGTGATATAAAAGTGATGTTCTGGCAAGCAGAACACATCATTGATTTGAAAAGGTTTGTTGGAATCCTGTCTTCTGGTGTAGCCCTGGGTATCTACTTCTCTTCTCCATTGAGAACAAACAGAGGCCGTACAGAGAACAAATACATTCTGTAAATACTTAAACATACTAAAAAAATATTTATTGTACAAAGTGCATGGTTCCTCATGTACAAGTAATTACAAAATTTTCACACCCTGCTGATTCAGCTTATTATTCAATAGCACTTTCTCTTGCCTTTTCTTTTCTTCTTTGAAGGCAATGGCATTTGCCTTCTTCTCCAGCCGCCTCTCCTAGAATTTAAGATGATGAAATTAAACAATGGAAAGTCTAGGTTGGAATATCAACAATTATGAGTAATCAAACTCGGTGAGCACTGGGAAGATTGAAGAAATCCTACACTGTTATCCTAGGAGAGTTTAAATATTCAAGTACCTCAAAATTTACTTTTTTCCTGCGATAACAGTAAACTGGGTAATACTCAAAATGACTACAAAGCTAAGATAGCCTGCAACAATAAATTTTAGAAACACTAAGGAAACACCACGAAAAAACCCAACCCCAACTTAAATTTAAAGAAACGTGAGAGATAAGTAAAGTATATGAGTGTGAAACAAAAGTTCACTGGACAAATATTAACCACCCTTTTATAACACTGGCCTCCTAAGCCATGTCCACAATTAGTTTGCAACATGTTTCCAGCTACTATTGTTTGCCACATGTTTCGTAACATGGAAACAGCTATCCATAGCAGTGTTGGTGCATATCAAAGGAAACAATGTTTCAAGCCAGCTACAACATATCACTGCTGCATGGCACTATTGTATGTTTATATGTTGTATTGTGATTTTGTCTGGCAGTAGCGAGTTCATTCCAAAAATAGTGGAGTAGAATGTGAGATACAAGCAGTAACAAATATCTCCGTGCAAAACTGCTGATACATTTGACAATTGCATTGAGAAGAAAATTAGATCATGTGCATTCCAATACTGATGGGAGAAGAGAATTGTTGTGAACAGTAAAGCAGTGAGAAGTTGTGATACACTGTCTACAAACCAGCATGGTTTGGCTGTCCAATCCTGCAATTTCTGTGGGATATTCATGTGCCAAAGAAAACTAAGAATACCGTGAACAAAAAAGTTCAAAAAACTATGCTTGCTTGCATTGCATTTTATATTGTACAGTAAACAGTCATCCACAGTTGTTTTGCCAGAGTACACTTCCTTGAGAGCTTCAAAATAATGTGCTAACTTTTCATGAATTTATTTGTTTGATTAGAAGCTTTCAGAGGTATATTTGTGGTGCAGTAAAAACTGATGAAGTGTCATCTCATCTCCATGAGCATGTGATCACATCATCCATCTGTAAATCATATGAACTGAAGCTTCCTTGTGGGATATAGTGGTTTCTTGCTTCAGCATTTTGCCTTAAGAAATTATGAAGACAAACAGTTGTAAGGATGACTGTTTGTATCATCTCAGGTTTCCAACAACAAAGGATTTCAGGAGACTTGAAAAACTAAAGCTGTAATACTGAAAGGTTGTGTATAAGAATTCTAGCCCTAAACAACCATCTACAAGCATTCTAGCCCTAAACAACCATCTACAAGCATTCTAGCCCTAAACAACCAGTAAGTAATTAATTATTTTTTGAACATGCCTTCCTGTATATAATTTCATAATGTTTTCCTGTAATAGAAACACATCATCTGCCACAAAAACATATGGTAGGCCTTTGTTCCTCCAGGTAAGCATTCAGCTTCTGGCAACTTGAGTTTCTTTTTGGGATGTAGTTCACTTATGGTGACATTCTTGAATATACCGCCATTGAGATTCTTCCTCGACAGTCAATAACTTTGTACAAAAAGTTGTGATAGACATTGAGAACACAATGCTAAATGCCTTTGTAATTGTATAATTTGTTTTTCTAGCAATAGGGCACTGTATGACATACACTTCCCATCAACTGCTCCCATACAATATGCGTAGTGAAGCATCTGTGAGAACGCATATGCCAATCATTTTTAGTCGCCGGCATCTGAAATAAATAAATGTGATTTTAGGTTTTCGAGGATTTGCTAGTGGGAGAAAGTGATGACAAAGAGGAAGTTGATGACCCTTCTACATCGCCTCCTCCAAAGCAGAAATTAAGGTGAATCGATGGGAAGCAAGGTACCAGTTGGTACAGAATTATTTCCCAACTATTTGCAAAAGTGCTGAAACGATAGGAAGAAAAGGATATATAGACAAATGTGGTGTCTCTGGCCAGTATGTAGCAGTCATGTTTCGCATACTGCCACAAATAGAAGAGCAAAGACCAAACAAAAGCTGAATGAGGTGCTATCACAATTCGAGTTGGATTGTTTTGAGAGTACGAAGCCGTCAGTGTATGTGGATGTATCAGGGCCTCAACAACTAGTGTTGAGTCCTTCATCACATTAATATGAAAGTCAGAAACTCGTCACACAGTAGAGGAAGTCGTGTTTGATAATTTATGTCAAGTTATATAGAACGGGTAGCTTGCATGCCTCAGTGATACAGATAGCCATGCCGCAAGTGCAACCACAATGCAGGGGTATCTGTTGAGATGTCAGACAAACATGTGGTTCCTGAATGGGGCAACAGCCTTTTCAGTAGTTGCAAGGGCAACAGTCTGGATGATTGGGTGATCTAGCCTTTTAACATCAAACAATACAACATTGCTGTGCTAGTACTGTGAACGGCTGAAAGCAAGGGGAAACTACAGCCATAGTTTTTCCCGAGGGCATACAGCTCTACTGTGTGGTTAAATATTCTAGAGGTAAAATAGTCCCCCATTTGGATCTCTGGGCAGGGACTACTCAGGTGGATGCCATTATCAGGAAAAACAAAATTGCATTCTACATATCAGAGCGTGGAAATTTAGATTGCTTAATCGGTTAGGTAGGTTAGAAAATATAAAAAGGGAAATGGATTGGATGAAGTTAGGTGTAGTGAGAATTAGTGAAGTTTGGTGGCAGGAGGAACAGGACTTCTGGTCAGGTGAATACAGGAAAGTCAGATAGGGGTACTGCAAAAGTGGGTTTAATAATGCATAACAAAATAGGAATGCAGGTAAGCTACTATGAACAGCAAAGTGAATGCATTATTGTAGCCAAGATAGACACGAAGCCCACACCCACCACAATAATAAATGATCATATGCCAACTAACTCCGCAGATGGTGGATGAAGAGCTTGATGAAGTGTACAGTGAAAGAACAGAAATTATTCAGATAGTTAAGGGAAACAAAAATTTAATTGCAATGGAGACTAGAATTCAATCATAGGAAAAGGAAGAGAAGGAAAAATAGTAGTTGAATATGGACTGTGGGAAACAAATGAAAAGGGAGAGTTTCACACATAGCAAAATTTAATCATCGCAAATACTTAGTTTTACGAATCATAAAAGAAAGTTGTTTACGTGGTAGAGATCTGGACACACCAGAAGGTTTCAGACTGATTACATAATGGTAAGACAGACATTTAGGAACCAGGTTTTAAATTGCACATTTCCCAGGGCAGATGTGGACTGTGACAAGAGATTATTGGTTATGAACTGTAGATTAAAACTGAAGAAACTGGGAAAAGGTATGAAATTAGCGAGATGGGACCTGGATAAATTGAAAGAACCAGAGGTTGCTAAGAGTGCCAGACAGAGCATTAGGTAATGGTTATCTATAACAGGGGAAAGGAATACAGTAGAAAATGAATGGGTAGTTTAAAGAGATGGAATAGTGAAGGCAGCAGAGGATCAAATAGGTAAAAAGACAAGGCCTCGTAGAAATCCATGGATAACGCAACAGATATTTAATTTCAATGATGAAAAGAGAAAATATAAAGATGCAGAAAATGTAGCAGGCCAAGGGAATACAAATGTTTAGGAAACGAGACTGACAGGAAGCACAAAATAGCTAAGAAGGATTGAATGGAGGACAAATGTGAGGATTTAGAAGCATATTTCATTAGGGAAAAGATAGATATCACCTACAGGAAAATTAAAGAGGCTTTTGGAGAAAAGAGAAGCAGCTGTATGAATATCAAGAGCTCAGGTGGGAAAACAGTCTTAAGGAAAGAAGGGGGTGGAAAGAGTATATACAGGGTCTATACAACGGAGATATACTTGAGAGCAATATTACAGAAGTAGAAGAGAATGTAGTGAAAATTACTGAACTATCAGCTTAACATGCCGTGGTTGCAAAATACTTACACGAATTCTTTACAGAAGTATGGAAAAACTGGTAGAAGCTGACTTCAGGGAAGATCAGTTTGGATTCCGGAGAAATGTAGGAACATGCAAGGCAATACTGACCCTACGACTTATCTTAGAAGATAAGTCAAGGAAAGGCAAAGCTACATTTATAGCATTTGTCGACTTACCGAAAGTTTTTGACAATGTTGACTGGAATACTCTCTTTGAAATTATGAGGGTAGCAGGGGTAAAATACGGGGAGCGAAAGCTTACGTCCAATTTGTACAGAAACCAGACAGCAGTTATAAGTACAAGCAATACAAGTCAAGGGGCATGAGAGGAAAGCAGTGATTGGGAAGGGAGTGAGACAGGGTTGTAGCCTGTCCCCAATGTTATTCAATATGTAAATTGAATGAGCAGTAAAGGAAATCAATGAGGAATTAGAAGTAGGAACTGAAGCTCAGGGAGAGGAAATGCAACAAAAGCAAAACAAGGATAATGGAAAGTAGTCAAATTAAATCAAGAGATGCTCAGGGAATTAGAATAGGAAATGAGACACTTAAAATAGTAGATGAGTTTTGTTATTTGGGCAGCAAAATAACTGAGAACGGACGAAGCAGAGGGATATAAAATGTAGACTGGCAATTGCAAGAAAAGCATTTTTGAAGAAGAGAAATTTATTAACATTGAATACAGATTTACACATTAGGATGTCTTTTCTGAAAGTACTTGTTTGGAGTGTAGCATTTATGGAAATGAAACATGTATGATGAACAGTTTAGACCAAAAGAGAATAGAAGCTTTCAAAATGTGATGCTAGAGAAGAATGGTGAAGATTAGATGGGTAGATACATAACAAATGAGAAGGTACAGAATAGAACTGGGGAGATGAAAAATATGTGGCACAGCTTGACCAAAGCAAGGGATCAGTTGATAGGGCATGTTCTGAGACATCAGGGATTACCAATTTAATACTGGAAGCAAGTGTGGGTGGTAAAAATTGTAGAGGGAGACAACAACAATAGCATACAGAATGAATAAAAATTTGATAATATACATATTTAATGAAGTTTTCATTTAGTTATGTTTACATAATCCCTCAGGTCTTCCATCAGTAACTTCAGGAACTATTTGAGGTATAGCTTGCTTCGAAATCGGAATACGAGTAAATAAGAAAAGCTCTGAAATGAGTCTCCTGGTGAAAACTAAAAGAGTAACAACAGGTCTTTGGTTGACTGTAATTGCTTTTTTCCCCCAAAACAAATGGTGTTGCTCTATTTCCCAGAATTCCAAAATGGTGGATGACATCAAAGTGAAGTTATGGAGAGCACAGCTGTCTTCAATGTTCAGTCCCTGCTGCAAGTTATTCCTACCAGTTCTTCTACAGAATGGTTTCATCCACCAATGATGATGATATCTTTCCATGTCAAAGGATCCTAACCGACACCGTCCAGACATGAGTGTCACGTCTTGCCAACAACAATCAGCTTCAAAGCTGACAGAAACTGCTACTGTCTGTGAATACAGATCAATTTCAACAAACCTCTGAGTGAACATTGTGAAGGAAACTAGCTTCAATCAACATTTGGAGTCAGACATCTTCCTAAAAGCCACTGCTCATAGCAGCAGATAAAGCTGTATGTGTTCAGTGGACCAAACAAGGCAGAAACTGGAAAGCAGATAGTTGCAGGCATGTAGTGTCATTCACCTAACAGTGGTTTTGCCAGCTGTCAAACAAGATAGGATGTTGAGCACACAGACAGCTCAATGAGGCATTTAACCCGCAGTGTGTAGAGTGTGCACTTCTTTCAAGATGTTTTAGGGATGTTTTCTGTATCATGACTAGAGCACCTAATTCAGATTATCATGATCATAAACCTGGATACAATCTTGCTGTCTTTCTCAATGGGCTAAATTAGTATAAAGCTCTAGTGATTCCAGTCAAATGAGTTTCCAGCCAAATGAGTTTGTCAAAATGGTGCAATTTTTAGATGAGTTTCACTGCCGTGATCTTCTCTTTATGTTCTCGTGGATGGTGTTGGTATGTCCAAGAAGATATTTGCCTTCCATTCCTAGACATTTCGGTATGGAAGAAGCAAGATAGCACATGAGGTCAGTTTGTGTAAGCTACGTACAATGATATGTATTTCCATGCACTAGTTGCCACTGCCCGTCCAACACACTTTTCTGAGGACTCATCTTCACAGGAGTTGGGCCATAAGTGTCTAGGAAAGTCAATGCATACAAAGTGCATCTCAGAGTAACATAGGAAGAGGACAAGTGAATGATATTTCTGCCATATGTGGAACCACCAACAGCTAAGATCACAAGGATCTTTAAGAAATATAATGTTAAAACAACCTTCTGAGCACTGCATAGGATTAAAGATCTAGCTGACCTAGCCAAGTATCCAGTGGGATCGTGCACACCTTGCATTTATTACATTCACTGTGAATATGAGCTGAGGTGGCTGGGCAGACACAGTGCTATTTTCAGCAGCAGAACTTGGAGCATTGCAGGTACAGCCCTCTGGGGCACAAAGGTAAATCAGCAGTCACTGGGCATAGCTTGGATGAAGGTCATGTGTTTAATTTTCAACAGATGAGAGTACTGTGTAGGTCCAGTGGGTTTTGGAACAGTATAACAAAGGCAGCCATTGAAATTTGGTTGAATGATGACCTCATAAAAAGAGATGCAGCAGCTGATGTTTTTACCACATGTTGACCTGTTTTGTGTCACAATGTGTTACAAGCACTTGCTGGCAAAAGACATCCACATGGCACATGGGGTGAAGTCTGACCAACCATGTCAGGACTCAAGTAAGGACCCTCCCTCTCCCACACCCCAACCCACCCTAGGACAAGGGATGGGAGTGGAAGTTATGTCAGGTCAGTCAACTGTGATGTCTACACAGTAATAATCAAGATGCCCTCTCAACACTTTGAAAAAAAAAGATGAAAGGAGTGACATTCATCAAAATGTTGCGTCTTTGAGACAAACTCATTCCGCTAGAAGCTTGAGAACTTTGTATTAGTATGAACTTCTATGTTTATTTCAACATTCTTGGTGACAGTGTTTTCCCTCTTCTTTATCTTCACAATGTCAGCCCTTCTGTCTTCCAAGATGACAACAGCCTCCTTTGTAGAGCTGCACACATACATGCGCAGTCTAACAAATGCTCAGGTACACTATTGCACCTTGACTGCCTCGCTAAATCACTAAAATTTTAATCCTGTAGAAAATCTCTGCACTATTTGGAACAATGGGTAAAATACAGCAATCAATGTCCCCACGGTGTGGTAGCCTTATGAGAGCTTATCATCAATGAGTGGCTTCAGCTGAATATGGCATATTTAAAGAAACTCACAGACTCTCTTCCTTGCCAAACTGAAGCTATTATCAATGCCAGAGGCTGTGTGATGACCCCTGGGGCCCAACAAATTGTTTTGTTTACGCTGCTTGTCAGGCAAATGGCAAGCATAAATTTATAGGACATTTAAGTCATCTTGTCTTGTGTGTTTGCCTTCAACAACTGTCTATGTAAGTATTCATTTATGTATCAAACAGCCCTTTTCCTGGAATTTTATGGTTCCTTTTCTGAAATGAAGGAACCTATGATGCCAAAAGGCAACATTTGTGTACTGGTGTTACATAAAAATTGCAAGTATCTTCTATTTTTGTTGTTGTTATAATTTTATTCCAGGCATCCTTTCCTTTCCTTTAAAGATATCTGCAATTACTGGCAGCAGAGCGCATACAAACCCGTCTGTATTCTTTCAGCATTCTTTTCCTTTCCTTCCTTTGTTCAGGAGTCTCATCTTTGGATCGAATAGACAGAGTTGACAACACTGAAATCACAGATTCTGAATCATCACAGTCAGCATTCTTCTTTTGGGCAGCATCAAATCTTGCCAATGACTGAGGTGTGAGCTTGTTTGTGTTATTACCCAAAACATCTAGTGGGATACCAGTCCTTTTGCTAACACGAATATGTTTTGATGGCTATAGGAGGCAGAAAAAAAAACAGTGATTAAATTTACTGAATCTATGTGTACTGGAAAACAAAGGTATAAAATTCGATATATGTCACAAGTTAAACAATATACAAAACTTATTGTTCTAACTTACTTTTACATCAGGTATCAGTTTGGGGTGATTGTAGATATTGGAGTAAGTTGACAGAATTGATTCACAATCCCATTTTTCTTGGTCTTCGTCCTTTACTTCAATTTTCACCATGTCATCGCCATCTTCAGAGTCAGATGACATCTTTTCAAATATTTTTAGTGTTTTATCTACATAATTTAATTGAGAATTCTTTCCTTTTTCAAATTCCTTAGCACATTCCAACAGAATATCTGAATCTGGAGGTATGTAGCCCTCAATTTCCTCACAGTCAAGAGCACCAATTTCACTATCATCATAATCTGCAAACATCTGAAAATCGAAAAAAAGAACATTAATTGTAATATCAGGTTTCAATGAATATGAATAACAATTTGAGAATCATGGTCAATGAGCTCAAATAAAAGAAGTACCGTCAGGACAATCTTCCTCCTCCATTATCATCAGAATTATTTCTTGCTTTCCTCTTTCGTGGGATAACGTACAGGGCAGTCAGAAACAGTCTGAAAAGCTTGTAAGGGTGCTTCAGGTTAGGTTGTGCTGAGTAATAACTGTTAATAAAAAATTTCCATATGTTGCACCATTTCTGAGTTAATTAGCGTTGAAGTTAGGTAATCAGGCTGTTGCACACAAAAATTCAAGCACCCTGCCAGATATAGCATTGTCAAACATGTTCTTCATTTGGTTTCCTAAAAGCGAACAAGACAGCAGTACAAAATTTGGACATGGGACAGCAATAAGGAATGAACCTGAGCCAGAAGTTAGTTGGTTAGTTGGTGTGTTTGGGGGAAGCGACCAAACAGTGACATAGCAGTCCCATCAGACTAGGGAATGTTGGGGAAGGAAGATGGCTGTGCCCTTTCAAAGGAACCATCCCGGCATTTGTCTGAAGTGATTTAGAGAAACCACGGAAAGTCTAAATCAGGATGGCCGGACGTGGGTTTGAATCGTCGTTCTCTTGAATGCGAGTCCAGTGTACGAACCACTGCACGACTTCGCTCAGTGAGCCAAAGGCTGAGCAGTCCTGTGCACTATTATCCAAGCTATGACAACAACTGACACTAATTTTATCTGGCAGGCTAATTGAATTTGTGTCCACTATGACCTTATTGGCTAGCTTCATGGATAACTAACTCAGAAACAGCATAATGTTTTGAATTTTTTGCTTAACAATTAATTCTCAACACAACCTACCATGCAACATCCTTACAAGTTTTCAGACCAAGCCGTATATATGAAACAAGCTGCTCTAATGTGAGAGGTCGTGTTATTTTGTGAAACAAAAAGGTGCTAAGTCACATTAACTGTGGAAAAAAAGACTGTAAGAAAGTGAGCCAACAAGGCCTTTATTGCAAATAGGCACTACACACACAACTCACGCAAACACAACTCACATACACATATGACCTCAGTCAAATGCCTGCTGAGGTCAAACTGGCAGTATGTTGCCTAATTCTGACAAAGCTCACTTCTGACAATCTTTTTGTTGTGCTTATCTGCGACTCAGTATCTCTGCTATATGGTGAATAGCAACTATCCTTTTCATAATATTGTTACACCTTCATTGCAAATAGGCAATACTCACACAAACACAACTCACAAACATATGACCTCAGGTCAAATGCCTGCTGAGGTCAAACTGGCAGTATGTTGCCTAATTCTGACAAAGTTCACTTCTGACAATCTTTTAGTTGTGCCTATCTGCAACTCAGCATTTCCACTATATGGTGAATAGCAACTATCCTTTTCATAACATTGTTACAGGCCATCCTGGATTTTACATTGTTTGAAACAAAAACAAGGCATGTTCATTCCCAAAATAACATTTCAGAAAACGACAGATGTAAATGGAGTCTTAAGACAAAGGAAAGTGCATAAAACCAAAAGCAAAAACCTAAAATCTATTTATCTTTCCAACTGACAAAAGCACAAGTGTGCAAGGAGGAGGAGAAGAGGAACATATGGAGTGGGACTGAGCATTTGTATTTCTCTCTCTCTCTCTCTCTCTCTCTCTCTCATAGAATCAAAGGAGAACTTTAAATGTTTGAAAGGTGAGAACTTAAAGTAGCTGACTTAATGAAGGAAAGTGTATAACAGTTGGTAAAGAATAAGACGCAACAGAAATACCAACAAATGGTCAGAGTAGGAGACAAATGGGAAGAGGTTATAGTAATATAGACTGTGTTGGTGTACAATGGTATTAGGTATAAGGACAGTTAAAGGCTGGAAGGCACAGCATATAAGGAAGTGAACAAAAAAATTTCATGAAAGAGGAACAATGTGTAATAGTGACTGGCAAATGATATCCAACTGAATGCGTGGCAACTGTGGGGTGTTATAGGCATTTCAACATAATACAAACAACTAGTGCAAAAATCGGTTCTCATTTGAGTACAAGAAAGAGTATTTCGCAACACTGCACGACATATACCAAATGTGAAATCTTTGTACCCAATCTTTATCAATAGGTTCATGCTGTTCATGGAATAATGATTGCTATAAAGTAATTTTTTTTACACAAGGTACTAAACAAACCAGGTTCCTTTCTTGTACTTGGACCACAGTAACAAAATAACTGACAGCTATTTGTTTACAGGAAAGCTACGATAGCAACAACCAAACAGAGAATGAGCTTGCTCATGCCTGCTGTTCTGTGCCTGTTGTCATATTGCTCTGTTACCGGTGCCCATTGTCACAGTCACTTGCACACACAGTTTGTGGCCGGTAATGTAACAATTATGATTGTTTTTCATTGTTTTGCTGTGTAGTGTGCTGATTTTTCATGATGTGATATCCAAAAATAGTTGTGAAAGTGTACACGAAAGCAATAAGGCTATTATCACCCCGCTATGCAATCCCAATGAGTGTTAAGGGGCAGCACGTTGATGAATCCAGAACTAAAATGCCCAGCCGTTGCGGTCACAGTCGTACTGTGCATGCAGACAAACATGAGTCGACAGTACCACCCCTCTTGTGCTCAACTCTTAATCATTTTGTTGTTTTGATTGAGGTATGGTGGTTCCTCTTTACAAAAAGATTTGGCTGAGGTTATGACTGTGATACCTTGGCTGACATCAACAAGGCCTGCACTAAACCATGCTGACTATATCAATATGTAAGAGGCAGTCACAAGGTTTCTGTTTGAAAGCCGTACAGTCCAGAATTGGTGTGACAACCATGCAAAATCGCCCTGAGCATTGAAGCAATCATCCCACCAATGCAACAGCTTGGGGATACCCGTTGTATTCCTTTGCCCACGCAGCCTACATAACACACTGGTCCATCCCTATACCAATTCCATTCCCAACCATTGCCATGGGTTTCACATCCTTTGCAAGATTCACCCACCCAGCAAACTTATCCTACCCTATAAGAAGCCACCTATGAAAGCAGCAACCTCATATATCAGCTCCGCTGCAATTTCTGCACAGTATTTTATGTGGGCTTACCCACCAACCACGTGTCCACCAGAACGAATGGCCACTGTTATACTGTCATCATGAAAAGAGTTGACCACGTAGTGGCACAACCCACTGTCTACCCCACTGTCCCCACACCCTCTACACAACAGTTCCTCCTTTTCTCTGTCTGTCAACCCCCCCCCCCCCCCCTCTCTTTCCACCCCATCCCCCAAATCCACAACATCACAACATTGCGCTCTCCGTGTAGAATGTAAGCAGTGAATGACAGGAAATACATTCTTGGCATCCAGAGACAGTGGACATGTGAGTTTGAGCTGTACTCGTGTGCGTTTTCTATATCTGAAGAAGAACTCTGTCTGAAAACTGAAATATTTCTGGCAATCTTTTTCACTGTGTCTGCCTGTAACTCAATGTCTCCTCTGTGTAGAGTAGCAATCCATCCTTTCCATAGTACTGTTACTCCATCCTGTGCTTTCAATTGTTTGATTCTAGAAAACTGAGTTCTACATTATATCTGCAGACTCAGAACAGATAAAAATATTTTAATCCAACATAGGTATTTCTTTAAACACTGTACTTACTTTCTCAAATCTCCCGTCCAACAATGTCAACTGCTCATTACGTCGAATAACAGAACTTGACATCGAGTAGTTCGTAAATCGTGACTTTGTTTCCTCTTCAGCAAATGTAAATTCAGACCCAGGAAGACTACAAATCTCATCGTTTTCATCTTCTTCCTCTTCAGTTTCTTCCAAACTGTCTCCAGTGGATGCAGTATCATCTGAGTCATATTCCCTTTGATGATAACACAAGAATAGATTTATATTATTATGAATGCCACAATGATATGGACTATCTAAAAGACACTTTCTAAGAAAATTTTAATGGTACCATGTGTGTTAAACAGAAATTTGAATATATATATAAATATATATTTAAAAACAAAGATGATATGACTTACCATACGAAAGTGCTGGCAGGTCGATAGAAACACAAACAAACACATACACACACACAAAATTCAAGCTTTCGCAACAAACTGTTGCCTCATCAGGAAAGAGGAAAGGAGAGGGAAAGATGAAAGGATGTGGGTTTTAAGGGAGAGGCTAAGGAGTCATTCCAATCCCGGGGGCGGAAAGACTTACCTTAGGGGGAAAAAGGGACAGGTATACACTCGCGCACACACACACATATCCATCCGCACATACACAGACACAAGCAGACATTTGTAAAGACAAAGAGTTGAAACATCACAAATGTCTGCTTGTGTGTGTATGTGCGGATGGATATGTGCGTGTGTATACCTGTCCTTTTTTCCCCCTAAGGTAAGTCTTTCCGCTCCCGGGACTGGGACGACTCCTTAACCTCTCCCTTAAAACCCACATCCTTTCGTCTTTCCCTCTCCTTCCCTCTTTCCTGATGAAGCAACCGTTGGTTGCATAAGCTACAATTTTGTGTGTGTGTTTGTGTGTCTATCGACCTGCCAGCGCTTTTGTTTGGTAAGTCTCATCATCTCTGTTTTTAGATATATTTTTCCATATATATATATATATAGACACACACACACACACACACACACACACACACACACACACACACAGTGTGTGTATACAAACATCCACTTTAAGCCATGACCACAATTTACAATACTTCACTAATCTTTATAACATGAATATGCATGAACTTGTTCTCTCTCTCTCTCTCTCTCTCTCTCTCTCTCTCTCTCTTAGTTAGCGTTCCTTAGAATTAACACCAAACTAAAAAGAATAGTATTTACATTACTGCTATTTTCAAGAGATTGCCTTTAAAAAGGAAGTTCATAACTCCATCAGAAAAACATTTCTTCAACAAGTGTATAAACATAAAGATACCAGAAATAAATACACCACAAAGCAGGTATTTATTACCAGAATCAGATTTTCACTCTGCAACAGAGTTTGCAACGATATGAAACTTCCTGGCAGATTAAAACTGTGTGCTGGACTGAGACTGGAACTTGGGACCTTTGCCTTTTGCAGGCAAGTGCTCTACCAACTGAGCTACCCAAGCACGACTCACGCCCCGTCCTCACAGCTTTAGGTAGGAAACGAGGTACTGGCGGAAGTAAAGCTGTGAGGATGGGGCGTGAGTCATGCTTGGGTAGCTCAGTTGGTAGAGCACTTGCCCGCAAAAGGCCAAAGTCCCGAGTTTGAGTCTCGGTCCGGCACACAGTTTCAATCTGCCAGGAAGTACCATGTATTTCTTTGTTATAAAAAACTAACATAGCTCTCAGGGTGGAGAATGCCATGATTAAAAAATAATCCTTTATTTTACTATTTACCTGAGAATAATCACTGATTAACTGTTACAATTAGGGCTTTTGGCTATAATCTACATACATCCTCATCCCTCATTGTTGTCACACAAGAATTATCTTAACTCAGAGCTGCATACATCGTACAACAGCTCATGCACCTCTGTGTTACAGGTGTTCGTGTGTGATAACGATAATCTGAGTATGGTTGTAGAACACAGCTGAAATTGGTAATTGTAAAAGTATACAAATGATTAAGATACGTTAAATAAAATAAATATCTGTCCCTCTCTGTACTATCATTTGCTAAAAATCCTGCTTCTAAGTCTGATCCATTTATGGAATACAGTTCATTATCCAGCAACTGTCAGATCAATTTACAAGAATCATCATTTGAAAACAATCTATCCAATCTGTATACATAATGTACAAAGTATCTAGAGCAAAAAAGTAGCCAAGTGACAATGCCACATGAATATAATAAACTGCACCTACCCCGTACAGCCTCAATTTACACTACTGGCCATTAAAATTGCTACACCAAGAAGAAATGCAGATGAATTCTTGGACAAATATATTACACTAGAAATGACATTTCATTACATTTTCACGCAGTTTGGGTGCATAGATCCTGAGAAATCAGTACCCAGAACAACCACCTCTGGCCGTAATAACGGCCTGGATACGCCTGGGCATTGAGCCAAACAGAGCTTGGATGGTGTGTACAGGTACAGCTGCCCATGGAGCTTCAACACAATACCACAATTCATTAAGAGTAGTGACTGGCGTATTGTGACGAGTCAGTTGCTCGGCCGCCATTGACCAGACGTTTTCAATTGGTGAGAGATCTGGAGAATGTGCTGGCCAGGGCAGCAGTCGAACATTTTCTGTAACCAGAAAGGCCTCTACAGGACCTGCAACATCCGGTCATGCATTATCCTGCTGAAATGTACGGTTTCACAGGGATCTAATGAAGGGTAGAGCCACGGGTCATAACACATCTGAAATGTAACGTCCACTGTTCAAATAGCCGTCAGTGCAAACAAGAGGTGACCGAGACGTGTAACCAATGGCACCCCATACCATCACACCAGGTAATACGCCAGTATGGTGATGATGAATACACGCTTCCAATGTGCGTTCACCACGATGTCGCCAAACACGGATGCGACCATCATGATGCTGTAAACAGAACCTGGATTCATCTGAAAAAATGACGTTTTGTCATTCGAGCGTCCAGGTTCATCATTGAGCATACCATTGCAGGCTCTCCTGTCTGTGATGCAGCGTCAAGGGTAACCGCAGCCATGGTCTCTGAGATGATAGTCCATGCTGCTGCAAATGTCGTCGAACTGTTCGTGCAGATGGTTGTTGTCTTGCAAACGTCCCCATCTGTTGACTCAGGGATCGAGACATGGCTGCATGATCCGCTACAGCCATGCAGACAAGATGCCTGTCATCTCGACTGCAAGTGATACGAGGCTGTTGGGATCCAGCACGGCGTTCCATATTACCCTCCTGAACCCACTGATTCCATATTCTGCTAACAGTCATTGGATTTCGACCAACGCGAGCAGCAATGTCGCGATACGATAAACCGCAATCGCGATAGGCTACAATCCGACCTTTATCAAAGTCGGAAATGTGATGGTACACATTTCTCCTCCTTACACGAGGCATCACAACAACATTTCATCAGGCAACGCCGGTGAACTGCTGTTTGTGTATGAGAAATCGGTTGGAAACTTTCCTCACGTCAGCACGTTGTAGGTGTCGCCACCGGCGCCAACCTTGTGTGAATGCTCTGAAAAGCTAATCATTTGCATATCACAGCATCATCTTCCTGTTGGTTAAATTTTGCGTCTGTAGCATGTCATCTTCGTGGTGTAGCAATTTTAATGGCCAGTAGTGTATCAATGTGGTTCACATGCACAGAACGATGAAAGGTTTCTCAGAACACAGTGGAGTGTGAAATGAGTTTTTGGACATTCTGTACATTCTAGAAGGCTCTACAGTACTACTGACTGCTAAAAATTTACTGCATGCTCAGCTTGGATTCAAACATCACTGTGAAAGTTACCAGTTGCCTAGTGGAGCTGATACTAATATTGGTCTTTTTTAGTTATTTTTACATTACATGTGATTTACAAAAATCATTTTCATGGTAAGGTGAGCAACAGTTTCAAATGGTAGCGATTCTAGAATAATGAAGATCCTATACATTTAATTTACCAAGATGAGATGCTGAAGGGCGACAAGTGACAGCTCCCCAGCCTCAGCACAAAGGCTGAGTACAGAGTTCATCCTCTAGGCAACTGTTGTCAACCTAATAAGAATGTGTAGCATAATCTTGGATTAAGTAGTTCTCAATGATCCATATGTTGTACATCCACTAACCACTCAAGATGGCACAAATATTTTATAAAACTGGGTAGATGATGCATCTTATCTGCACCCCCCCCCCCCCCCCCCCCGACTAATGCACTTATAAAGGTATTCATTGCTGGTGTACTTGATTACAGGTCTGATAGGTGGTGCAACCACAAAAGCTTATAATCAAATGTGAGGTCCAGAAACATCAAGGGAACTAGTGATGTGGGCCCGACAAATGCCCAGTGGACAGAACATTCAGAAATGTGCATTTGCCCAGGAATTTGCCCAAAGCAGTTTTAAATGCCCAAAATCCCCATACACACACACACACGCATGCACATCACATTGAACAGTTGTATAGTGACAAGCTGGTACAAAAATGGTCTTTAGTGCATTCTTTGTAATGTAACACAGTATATTATGTGTCAAATCTCTGAATATAACTGAAAAATGATTATTGATAACAAAATTATTACTGAATGTACTAAACAGCTGGCATGTGTTTTTTCTTGAATTTGAAAATATTCTTAAATAATAAGTTCCAATGAAATAAATAAATAAAGGCTTGTTTGTAGCGACACTTGAGACAGACTATAGTTTCCTATTCCACTCCTTTCTTTATCTATTATCTGCAATGCTGTGAAGATAAAATGGGAACACTAACATAAAAAAAGATTTAATGATAAACAACTGAAGCCTAAGACATTGGAATCATTCAATTCCTATACTAGTCGATTCCTAGAGAATCGGTGATTCTTGGACTTGGGGAATTGGTATTGGCACATGACTCATCCCTCATTAAAATCATTATAGATAAGATTTTCTTTACTCTAATTTTTTGCAGTAGTATAGTATAAATAAAAATACCACTACAGGCTACCCACTTAATAATAACTTAACATAAACAAACTTTATTCCACGAATTACTTTTAAAAATGAGTTTTGTTTTCTTTTTTTATTACGTACTACCCCAAGAATTGACCTCACTAAAAATGTACAATTATGTTTACAATCCAATTTATTTCCCCTACTAACTCTTTCCTAACTCGCAAGGAGCTTCTCCATCTTGGTTACCCAGCCACTATAGAAGCAGTGCTGAAAACACCTTTTCCAATACAAAATATCAGTTTAATTTTTTTTATAAGTGCTGGTTATCAATTAATGTTTAAATGCATAAATGCCCACGCATTTATGAATTTTGGTCATTTGCCCAAGCATTTATCTGGGGCATCTGCCTGGACTTATAAGTGCCCAGGCATTTTACATCACTACAGGGAACCTATAAAAATGTATAATGGCATTTATCATTTTTAGCTCGTGTGAATTAAAATTATGACCACAGTTAAAATAAGCACACACACACACACACACACACACACACACACACACACACACACGCACTATTCTACACAAAATGTAAAATCACTGTTTTCAATCCTTTCCTCCAATCTTCTAAATATGAATAGGATCTGCAAAGCTGACGCTGCGCTATTGGGTGAGGGATAAAAAAATTACAATTTCTCAACATACAAGGAACCTTTCACTGGATTCCTTAACATACACATTATACGAAGATGGTTTGAAAAGTTCTTGGAATCACCACAAGAGCTCAGCAATAGCACAATGAGCTGTTCATGTGATAATCATTTGACTGTTGCCTGTAAACACATGCCACGTCAGTGTTCTTGGAAGAAAGCTGTGGCAGTGACATTGCTCTGTTGTTGTTCCCGCATAGTGATTTGCAAAGATGGAAAAATCCAGATTCGAGCAGTGATTAAGTACTTTGTAAAGAAAGGTATGAAAGCAAAGGACATTCATGCCGATTTCCAGAATACACTGGGGGACTCTGATCCTTCAACTTTTGCCAAGTGGACAAATCAATTTAAATTTGGTTGGGAGAGCTTAGATGATGATCTGCGCAGTGGTTGGCCAAGATGTGTCACTACTCCACAAATCATTGCAAAAGTGCACAAAATGGTCATGGAGGATTGCCGATTGAAAGTATGTGAAATTGCTCACACTTGCCAGATGTCATCTGAAAAGGTATATCACATTTTAACTGAAGAATTAGAAATGAAAAAAAAGTCTGCAAGATGGTTGCCACGACTCTTGGCGCTGGATCAAAAATGCATCAGAATGGACATATCGTAACAATGTTTGGCTCGTTTTAGGAGAAACGAACATTTTTTTTCGCTGGTTTGTGAGCACAGGTTAAACTTAGGTGCACAACTATACCCCAGAGACAAAACAACAGTCAAATATGTGGAAACATGCTGATTCTCTGCCACCAAAGAAAGCAAAGACAATCCTTTGGCAGGAAAGGTCATGGCATCATTGTTCCGGCATGTGAAGGGGATTCTGTTTGTAGATTATCTCCCCACTAGGCAAACAAGAGAATACCATGGCAAAATTACACGAACTAAAAACTTAATTGATGCCACAATTGCCTTATTCACCTGATATGGCTCCATCACACTTGCATTTCTTCCCAAAACTGAAAATTTTTCTTGGTGGATAAAGATTCACTTCAAACAAAAAATTGATAGCTGGAGTTGACAAGTATTTAGCAGGCCTGGAGGAAACTCATTTTTGAGATGGTATCAAGGCACTGGAAAATCACTAGACCAAGTGCATTAATATGACTACATTGAAAAATTAAAAAAAATTCTGTGGCGTAAGTACTTTTTTGCTATTCCATTGCGATAACTTATCAAACCACCCTTGTACTATTACAGTTAATAGTGAAGATGGTTACACTTAAAATTCATCCTTGACTGACACAATTATCTCAGTCTAACCTGACACAACTTCACCAATCTGGTACATAAAATCATTGTGACAGGAAGGACTACATGAAACTGATAAACACAATAGAAGTAACCCCCCCCCCACTAACTCACACACAAAACACATACTACAGACTTGTCTGAAACAGAGGCAGCCACACTGCAGACCTTATAACGAAACAAAAGTACGAGGTCTGTTAAAAAAAAAATCCACAGCATTCTCCACAATAATTTTCAACGCTTACCTTTTACATATTGTGCATTGCCTTCTTTGAAATACTATCCTCCACAATTGATAACTGCTCTCAATGCCGTTTCCATTTCTGTAAGCAGTTTTGGTGTGCCTCTTCCTGGACTGTGTGAAGTGCCGACTGTGAATTTTCTTTTATTTCATCTACCTTTGCGCATCTCCATTCTTTCAAGAGAGTTTTCAACTTTGGGTGGGTGGGTGGGTGGGTTGGGGAGGGGGCGGGGGGGGGGGGGGGGGGAGGGAGAGATAGATAGAGAGAGAGAGAGAGAGAGAGAGAGAGAGAGAGAGAGTGTGTACAGTGATTTCTGTTTCTGTGCAACAGTTATGCTCTAACAGGGATGAAAGTGCAGGTGTGTTATCAAGATGCATGAGCCATGAATTGTCTTGCCACATTTCAGGCTCTTTCCATAAACACATTTTCTTGCAGGTGTCGCAACACTTTCTGATAGTACTTTCGATTAACAGTTTGTCCCTGCGGCACGAATTCATGAAGAAGTAATTCCTCAAAGTCATAGAAAACTATCAGCTTGGCTCTGACATTTGACCTGACATGAGGAGCTTTTTTTGGTCTTGGAGAACTTTTCCCAACCCATTCTGCAGGTTTAACTTTGGTCTCAACATCAAAACTACAGATTCACATCTCATCACCAGTTGTGATTCTCTTAAGGAACATCTCATTCTCATTTGCATGATCAAACCACTCTCCACAGATTGTGAGGCAAAGGTCTTTCTGGTCTTTACTCATAAGCCATGGGACAAACTTGGCGGCAATATGATGCATTCCAAGATGCTGTGTCAGGATTTCATGACATGATCCAGTTGAAATGTTACATTCTTCTGTAATCTCTCAGTCACTCTTTGACTGGCATGCACAAGTTCACTGACACTCCTGACAAGAGCATCATCGGTAGACGTCAAATGCTGTATTGAACAAGGGCCATTTTTAAACCCTCTGAACCATTTGTAATACCGAGTATGGCTTAAGTACTCATCGATGTAGGCTTCCTGCAACATTTGGTGTGTGTCTGTAAAGTATTTCTTGAGTTTGACACAAAATTTAATACAGACCCATTGCTTCTCTAACTCTGCCATCTAGAAATTCGCAAGCTGTGCGACACAATGTTTTACTTAATACAGCAACAATAACTAACAGACATATAACAATGAAACTTCCAGCAGTTACACATTAAACACAAGAGTGTGTAGGGATGACAACCACATTTCACTCTCACACACCATTGACGCGAAATTACGAATGTTCCGGAATTTTTTTGAACAGACCTCATATACAAAAGACAAAACAAAGTTTCTGCAATATAAAGCTCTATATGAACAGGATAAAACCTGATGAAACCGAAATTCTGACATTAGCCACAACTGGGCACTGAAATAAACCCAATGGCAAAAAGTGAATATTTGTGCTGGACTGTGACTCGAACCAGGATTTCCCGCTTTATGCGAGCTGTTGCCTCAACCGTTCTGGCTATCCGAGTATGATGCAAGTTATCTTAACCGTTTGGCTATCTGAGCACACTTCACATCCATCCAATATTTCCAACTTGTTGCACACAACATATGTAGTGCCCCTGTACATTACCCCATTGCTCACAGCCTCACACTGACTCCCACAAGAGGTTGGGTGAAGAATGCATCTACACTGAATGGTCATTTACCCCTTAACATAAAACCACAAGTTATCTCGTTTTCATTATTTTCACAGAAACTGAAAATCCCAAAAACACTGAGGCAACTCAATAAAATACCTTCGGGAAATAAAAACCTATCTATATCCATTTAAGCACTGATAGTTAAGTGTTTGGTTGTTAGAGAGCATCTGGCCCTACATTTGTAGCCTAGCTGTTATCTCTTGGTTGACGTGGTTGCCACTAGATATTTGTCTTTACTGTGTGCAGCTTTGACCACTCAATAACAAAATGTTGCACTTTCAGTCTCTCTCTTGTATTGTTGTTTAGGCGATGCTTTTAAAAAAGCATGGTTATAGTGATCCTAAGTTTGAAACTGAATATGTTGGTTCAGGAAGTGAAAAATTGTGTGATGTAACTTCATTCCAGACTGAAAGTGACAACAGTTTGTCAGTTGAGCGACAAGTCCTCACCAATAGTACGAGTTAAACACATTCAATGTGCTCCAGCCAGCTCCTCCAAGATTTACCGGGTGATCAAAAAGTCAGTATGAATTTGAAAACTTAATAAACCACAGGATAATGTAGATAGAGAGGTAAAAATTGACACACATGCTTGGAATGACATGGGGTTTTATTAGAACCACCCCATAGTGCTAGAAGCATGAAAGATCTCTTGCACACGTCGTTTGGTGATGATTGTGTGCTCAGCCACCACCTTCGTCATGCTTGGCCTCCCAGGTCCCCAGACCTCAGCCCGTGCGATTATTGGCTTTGGGGTTACCTGAAGTCGCAAGTGTATCGTGATCGACCGACATCTCTAGGGATGCTGAAAGACAATGTCCGACGCCAATGCCTCACCATAACTCCGGACATGCTTTACAGTGCTGTTCACAACCTTATTCCTCGACTACAGCTATTGTTGAGGAATGATGGTGGACATATTGAGCATTTCCTGTAAAGAACATCATCTTTGCTTTGTCTTACTTTGTTATGCTAATTATTGCTATTCTGAATAAATGAAGCGCCATCTGTCGGACATTTTTTGAACTTTTGTATTGTTTTGGTTCTAATAAAACCCCATCTCATTCCAAGCATGTGTGTCAATTTGTACCTCTCTATCTACATTATTCCGTGATTTATTCAGTTTTCAAATTTATACTGACTTTTTGATCGCCCTGTATATAGCTACATAGAAACTAAAAAATTACTTCACGTTTCAGAATATTTTCATCAAAGTCCAGTGCATGAGTTCACTGAGGATTTTACTATAGGTGATCTTTCAAATTTTTGTAATTCATTATTTTGAGCTTTAAAAGCTACCTTTGTATGTCTATATATAATGTCATTCATGACAGAATGATTGGATGATTTTCATCAATAAGATTTTTTTTAACATGTCCGAAAGAACAAACACCACACACATTAAGATAAAATCTGCTTCAGTGAGGTGAGGGAAGAGGCCTAGAGAGTTTATGAAAAGGGGTAGAGTTACCCAGAATAATGGGTTAGGGGAGACTTGTCGGACAGTAAGTCTCCCCTGAAGATGAACAGATTTCCGATCCCATATCCATATGTGCCCTGAATTCTGCAAGCACACTCATGAACCACAATATATTGTTTCTACCAAGAGCGACCAAACACATCTCCAGCCAAGGCATCAGTTGTCTTTCACTATGTCATGAAAAGAGGAAAAGTAGTGTTCTCCTAACATCCAATATATGAAATATCTTGGGCTCCATCCTTATACCATGTGGAAGATCCTACATTATCTGATGAAAAGTATCTGGATACCCTTATGCAATAAGGAACTGGCCACTAAATGTCATGAGAGGTGGACCCACCAGTGTAAAAGGAGGCAGGGAGTCTTGTGTTGTCAGTACAGAAGTGTTACAAACAGAATGGATCAGTCAGGGGAGCTCAGTGAATCTAAATGTGGCCTAGCCATTGGATATCACTCAAGTAACAAATCTATCATAGAGACTTAAAGCAGCCCAAGGGGCATTCCGTGTCAAATTGCCTAATTTCAGAACATTTTCCTGCTCGACCATCATGGATTTCGATGAAATTTTATATGAACACTGAGACATGTCCCTAATGAACAAGTGAAGCTTACTGTTCATTGAAGCAATGCGGCTGAGATATAGTCACTTGTTTGACTCCATGCACTCCTTTGTGCAGTGCAGAGCAAGTGTGAATTTCTGGTGGCTTTCAGCTGTTATATCATGGGTAGTATTTTGTTGATAAGAATGAAATTTGTCGATCTTTTACAACTTTACAGGTTCTCTTAAAAATAATAATGAAAAAATTACAAGCCATATTCAGAAAGAAAATTTTAGGCAAAAATAACCCGAAAAAATTGGTGGCCAAAAAATTCAAAGTTTGGCTTCTTATATCTCACAGACCAAAGGTATGACAAATGTGGAACTTGGCATGCAGTAAACTAACAGCCCACAGTTCTCAAATATATAGTTTCATTTACATACCATTTCCAGTACTGAATACATTAAGTGAAAAGTTGAAGAGTTTATAAAAAGACAAAAACTGTGGTATTTGCAACCTGATTTTGCAAAAAAAACTACATTCTACAAAACTTTGCAAACTGGGCTCATTAGTAAAATCACAGTTCTAATCACAAAAAATTAGTATTTGATTATCTAATGTGGGCTAACAATGTTAGATAATCTGCATCAAAGTTCAGTTCAAAAATTGCGGCTATTCACAAATGTAAATTAAATACTATAGTGAAGAATGATGATGATGATGATCAGCATCATCATCATCATCATCATCATCAGCGCTCTGCCCATAGGCAGTTTTTCACGTGGTAACTTCCGGTGCTCTCCTGCCTTATGCCACCCTCTTCACATCTGTGTGATTCCCGCTTGCCTTTATGTCACCTCCTCCTTCCTCTCAATTCCCCTATAAACTAGACTTTCTGAAGTGTGTGTTAACAAACAATCCTGTCTCAATCAATGTCCCATCCAGTTCTTCTTTTCTCTTATAACCTGGGGCAGTCTTCTTCTCTCACCAACCTTTTCCAGTGCTATTTCGTTAGTCACTCTTTCCCTCCAACTTATGCTCTTGACCCAGTGTCTACACTCCAGACAAAACACTTGTTAAGTCTTTTCCTCAGACCATTATTTAGTTTCTCCTCTTCCTAATGAATACCTCCTTTGCTACAGCAATGCAAGTTTTCACCTCCTGACGGTATCTCGAGTCTTAAGTGATCTTGCTTACAAGATATTAAAATGCACTTACTTGACTAATAATAACTTGTCCTGTCTCAATATTTGTTGGACCCCCTCCTTTTCTGATCACCACACTCTTTGCTTTTGCTGTGTTGATCTCATCTCATATACCACACAAGCTTCATTCAGATAGTTTAACGTTTTATTTAGTTTGTTCACCTTCTGCCACTAATACCATGTCATTTCCACTAACATATACTCCTCTTTCTTCCATCTACGCTTTTCGTTATAATCTCTCCAAGGTATCAGTTTAACAATAAAGGGGAATGGCAACAACCTTGTCTAATGCCCCCTCCAATGCTGCTTCCTTCCAACATTTCATTTCCAATCTTTATTCTTTCTTTCAGTTGCAAATATAGATTGTATACCAGTCGTCTCTCCTACCAGTCTATTCCATTTATCTTCAAAATATTCATTAGCTTGTTCCACTGTACTCTGTCAAAATCTTTTTCAAATCACTAAAAACAGCATAAATTTCTCTCTCTCTCTCTCTCTCTATCTCTCTCTCTCTCTCTCTCTCTCTCTCAGGGATAATTATACTTTTAGACATTGTTATCCTACAATTTGTAATCTATGAAAGAACTAAAATAAATATGAAAACTAATCTTGAAGCTTAGTCTTTTGTTTTTGTGTGTGACCCTTCAAGATATATCAAGAAGATATATGCCAATAAAATTTTAAATAATGGCATAAATGGTTGGTCTTCTGGGCCCAAAATTTTTCTAAGTGGCTGGTCCTCAAAGTGTTACATTTTGAATGAGAGGCAAACAACTCATCATTTAAGAAATTCACTGCACATTCTCACATGTAACATAATTCACCTTATGTAAAAGGAAATTTTCTTTGAAAGCAAAATTCCTCAAACCACCATTCGCAAAAATTTCCCACAACCTGCTATAAATATAAACAATTGTAATGTCATGCTCATTGAAAGCAGTACGTTGTTAAGAAGTAATGCATTTTCATTCTAAAGCTTTTCACACATTTTGCTGTTGGCAGACACTTGTGTATGCACTGTGTTTCACTGTTGTAATGGCACATTTTCTTTGTAAATGAAGTTTTATTTTGGCGTTATTCTCTCATTTATGTTATATTGCTTCTGTATTATTCTGCAATAGCAGACTAAAATAAAACTCTTTGTTAGAGTATCAGTTCTTACCAGTCAAAATTACAAAAAATTAAGAGAAAATTAAAACAATGAAAAATTTTTGGAATTCTAAAAATTCCTAGGTTTTTTCAGGATCAATGAATTCCCAGGTTTTTCCCATATTTTCCAGGGCATATACACTCCCCCCCCCCCCCCCCCCCCCCACTATTAAGCATCTATTCAGCATACTTTAGCTGCAAGAGAAATTAGGCAGATAGTCATGTGCTCTACACATGTTTTGGTATTTCTCTTTTTCTCAATTGGTATCATCAGACCATACCCATTTTTTGTATATCTCATTACAGAAGTAGACTAGTTCCTTCCTTCTCATTTCCCAAACTCTTTAACACTTCTGCAGGTAAGTTATTGATTATACATGCCTTCCACTTCTTCATCCCCTTCAGTGGCTTTTCTACTTCTGCCTCAATATGCTATATCCCTTTCCACCCTACAGCATCCTCTTCAACCTTGATTTCACTTGGTATTTGATCCATCTTATACAATATTCTATACATTCTTGCCATCTGCTCAAAACCTCCTGTGGTTCTTCAGCCAATGTACAATAAGCTGTTTCTATTTCCATTAGTCTTCCTTCTTTTACTTTCAAAAAAAATATCTCCCTAACAAACCTGTAATTTCATACTTTCTCTCCATTTCTCTATTTCCTTGCATTTCTCTTCCATCCACCTTCCTCTTGCTTCTTCAGTTTCTCTTCTTAATTCATTATTCAGTTTCTTGCATCTCTTTACACCTTCTTCATTTTTCCACTTTCTCTGTTCTTCCATTTTTTTCATCATGTTTTCTGTTATCCAATCTTTCTTGATACTTTTGGACACCAATTCTTTGGTAGAGTCCATGAGTCCTTCCCTCATTTTTATCCATTTGTCATTTACACATTATTCAACTATACCTCTTTCCCATTCTTCCATAAACCTCCCTTCCAACTCTGAAGCCTTACCTCCCTCCTTCCAAGTTTAATATTACTTTTGCTCTACTTCTTCAAACTTTCTTCAACTTTACTTGGTATTTCTCCCACTGTGAGGTTGTGGCCTGAATTTATGTCTGCTTCTGGGTAAGCTTTGTCATTCTTCAGACATTTCTTAAACCTTTTCTGCGTCAGGATGTTGTCCAATTGATATCTTTCCCTATTCAGATTTGAGATCCATGGATACTGTCTCTTGTTACGACTTTCAAATAATGTGGTACTCCACTCCTAAACAGCTTTCTTTGTAGCAGCCAATTAGCCAATCAGCTCTCTCATCTCTTATCCATTTTCCTACTGTATATTTGTCCCCTTCTTCACCCACCATCACATTCCAGTTCCTCACAATAATAATGCAGGCATCAAATATTACAGTATGTTCGTAAACTAAAGTTATATAAAAATCTAATGGGTACTTCCTCCCCCCATGAACCATGGACCTTGCCGTTGGTGGGGAGGCTTGCGTGCCTCAGCGATACAGATAGCCGTACCGTAGGTGCAACCACAACAGAGGGTTATCTGTTGAGAGGCCAGACAAACGTATGGTTCCTGAAGAGGGGCAGCAGCCTTTTCAGTAGTTGCAAGGGCAACAGTCTGGATGATTGACTGATCTGGCCTTGTAACAATAACCAAAACGGCCTTGCTGTGCTGGTACTGCGAACGGCTGAAAGCAAGGGGAAACTACGGCCGTAATTTTTCCCGAGGGCATGCAGCTTTACTGTACGATTAAATGGTGATGGCGTCCTCTTGGGTAAAATATTCCGGAGGTAAAATAGTCCCCCATTCGGATCTCCTGGCGGGGACTACTCAGGAGGATGTCGTTATCAGGAGAAAGAAAACTGGCGTTCTACGGATCGGAGCGTGAAATGTCAGATCACTTAATTGGGCAGGTAGGTTAGAAAATGTAAAAAGGGAAATGGATAGGTTAAAGTTAGATATAGTGGGAATTAGTGAAGTTCGGTGGCAGGAGGAACAAGACTTCTGGTCAGGTGACTACAGGGTCATAAACACAAAATCAAATAGGGGTAATGCAGGAGTAGGTTTAATAATGAACAGAAAAATAGGAATGCGGGTAAGCTACTACAAACAGCATAGTGAACGCATTATTGTGGCCAAGATAGACACAAAGCCCATGCCTACTACAGTAGTACAAGTTTATATGCCAACTAGCTCTGCAGATGATGAAGAAATAGATGAAATGTATGACGAGATAAAAGAAATTATTCAGGTAGTGAAGGGAGATGAAAATTTAATAGTCATGGGTGACTGGAATTCGTCAGTAGGAAAAGGGAGAGAAGGAAACGTAGTAGGTGAATATGGATTGGGGGAGAGAAATGAAAGAGGAAGCCGCCTTGTAGAATTTTGCACAGAGCATAACTTAATCAAAGCTAACACTTGGTTTAAGAATCATGAAAGAAGGTTGTATACATGGAAGAACCCTGGAGATACTAAAAGGTAACAGATACATTATATAATGGTAAGACAGAGATTTAGGAACCAGGTTTTAAATTGTAAGACATTTCCAGGGGCAGATGTGGACTCTGACCACAATCTATTGGTTATGACCTGTATATTAAAACTGAAGAAACTGCAAAAAGGTGGGAACTTAAGGAGATGGGACCTGGATAAACTGAAAGAACCAGAGGTTGTACAGAGTTTCAGGGAGAGCATAAGGGAACAATTGACAGGAATGGGGGAAAGAAATACAGTAGAAGAAGAATGGGTAGCTTTGAGGGATGAAGTACTGAAGGCAGCAGAGGATCATGTAGGTAAAAAGACGAGGGCTAGTAGAAATCCTTGGGTAACAGAAGAAATATTGAATTTAATTGATGAAAGGAGAAAATATAAAAATGCAGTAAATGAAGCAGGCAAAAATGAATACAAACGTCTCAAAAATGAGATCGACAGGAAGTGCAAAACGGCTAAGCAGGGATGGCTAGAGGACAAATGTAAGGATGTAGAGGCTTATCTCACTAGGGGTAAGATAGATACTGCCTACAGGAAAATTAAAGAGACCTTTGGAGATAAGAGAACGACTTGTATGAATATCAAGAGCTCAGATGGAAACCCAGTTCTAAGTAAAGAAGGGAAAGCAGAAAGGTGGAAGGAGTATATAGAGGGTCTATACAAGGGCGATGTACTTGAGCACAATATAATGGAAATGGAAGAGGATGTAGATGAAGATGAAATGGGACATACAATACTGCATGAAGAGTTTGACAGAGCTCTGAAAGACATGAGTCGAAACAAGGCCCTGGGAGTAGACAACATGCTATTGGAACTACTGACGGCCTTGGGAGAGCCAGTCCTGACAAAACTCTACCATCTGGTGAGCAAGATGTATGAAACAGGCGAAATACCCTCCGACTAAATATAACAATTCCAATCCCAAAGAAAGCAGGTGTTGACAGATGTGAAAATTACCGAACAGTCAGTTTAATAAGCCACAGCTGCAAAATACTAACACGAATTCTTTACAGACAAATGGAAAAACTAGTAGAAGCCGACATCGGGGAAGATCAGTTTGGCTTCCATAGAAATACTGGAACACGTGAGGCAATACTGGCCTTAAGACTTATCTTAGAAGAAAGATTAAGGAAAGGCAAACCTACGTTTCTAGCATTTGTAGACTTAGAGAAAGCTTTTGACAATGTTGATTGGAATACTCTCTTTCAAATTCTGAAGGTGGCAGGGGTAAAATACAGGGAGCGAAAGGCTATTTACAATTTGTACAGAAACCAGATGGCAGTTACAAGAGTCGAGGGACATGAAAGGGAAGCAGTTGTTGGGAAGGGAGTAAGACAGGGTTGTAGCCTCTCCCCGATGTTATTCAATCTGTATATTGAGCAAGGAGTAAAGGAAACAAAAGAAAAATTCGGAGTAGGTATTAAAATCCATGGAGAACAAATAAAAACTTTGAGGTTCGCCGATGACATTGTAACTCTGTCAGAGACAGCAAAGGACTTGGAAGAGCAGTTGAACGGAATGGATAGCGTCTTGAAAGGAGGTTATAAGATGAACATCAACAAAAGCAAAATGAGGATAATGGAATGTAGTCGAATTAAGTCGGGTGATGCTGAGGGAATTAGATTAGGAAATGAGACACTTAAAGTAGTAAAGGAGTTTTGCTATTTGGGGAGAAAAATAACTGATGATAGTCGAAGTAGAGAGGATATAAAATGTAGACTGGCAATGGCAACGAAAGCGTTTCTGAAGAAGAGAGATTTGTTAACATCGAGTATAGATTTAAGTGTCAGGAAGTCATTTCTGAAAGTATTTGTATGGAGTGTAGCCATGTATGGAAGTGAAACATGGACAATAAATACACTCCTGGAAATTGAAATAAGAACACCGTGAATTCACTGTCCCAGGAAGGGGAAACTTTATTGACACATTCCTGGGGTCAGATACATCACATGATCACACTGACAGAACCACAGGCACATAGACACAGGCAACAGAACATGCACAATGTCGGCACTAGTACAGTGTATATCCACCTTTCGCAGCAATGCAGGCTGCTATTCTCCCATGGAGACGATCGTAGAGATGCTGGATGTAGTCCTGTGGAACGGCTTGCCATGCCATTTCCACCTGGCGCCTCAGTTGGACCAGCGTTCGTGCTGGACGTGCAGACCGCGTGAGACGACGCTTCATCCAGTCCCAAACATGCTCAATGGGGGACAGATCCGGAGATCTTGCTGGCCAGGGTAGTTGACTTACACCTTCTAGAGCACGTTGGGTGGCACGGGATACATGCGGACGTGCATTGTCCTGTTGGAACAGCAAGTTCCCTTGCCGGTCTAGGAATGGTAGAACGATGGGTTCGATGACGGTTTGGATGTACCGTGCACTATTCAGTGTCCCCTCGACGATCACCAGTGGTGTACGGCCAGTGTAGGAGATCGCTCCCCACACCATGATGCCTGGTGTTGGCCCTGTGTGTCTCGGTCGTATGCAGTCCTGATTGTGGCGCTCACCTGCACGGCGCCAAACACGCATACGACCATCATTGGCACCAAGGCAGAAGCGACTCTCATCGCTGAAGACGACACGTCTCCATTCGTCCCTCCATTCACGCCTGTCGCGACACCACTGGAGGCGGGCTGCACGATGTTGGGGCGTGAGCGGAAGACGGCCTAACGGTGTGCGGGACCGTAGCCCAGCTTCATGGAGACGGTTGCGAATGGTCCTCGCCGATACCCCAGGAGCAACAGTGTCCCTAATTTGCTGGGAAGTGGCGGTGCGGTCCCCTACGGCACTGCGTAGGATCCTACGGTCTTGGGGTGCATCCGTACGTCGCTGCGGTCCGGTCCCAGGTCGACGGGCACGTGCACCTTCCGCCGACCACTGGCGACAACATCGATGTACTGTGGAGACCTCACGCCCCACGTGTTGAGCAATTCGGCGGTACGTCCACCCGGCCTCCCGCATGCCCACTATACGCCCTCGCTCAAAGTCCGTCAACTGCACATACGGTTCACGTCCACGCTGTCGCGGCATGCTACCAGTGTTAAAGACTCCGTATGCCACGGGAAACTGGCTGACACTGACGGCGGCGGTGCACAAATGCTGCGCAGCTAGCGCCATTCGACGGCCAACACCGCGGTTCCTGGTGTGTCCGCTGTGCCGTGCGTGTGATCATTGCTTGTACAGCCCTCTCGCAGTGTCCGGAGCAAGTATGGTGGGTCTGACACACCGGTGTCAATGTGTTCTTTTTTCCATTTCCAGGAGTGTAGTTTGGACAAGAAGAGAATAGAAGCTTTCGAAATGTGGTGCTACAGAAGAATGCTGATGATAAGGTGGGTAGATCACGTAACTAATGAGGAAGTATTGAATAGGATTGGGGAGAAGAGAAGTTTGTGGCACAACTTGACCAGAAGAAGGGATCGGTTGGTAGGACATGTTCTGAGGCATCAAGGGATCACCAATTTAGTATTGGAGGGCAGCGTGGAGGGTAAAAATCGTAGAGGGAGACCAAGAGATGAATACACTAAGCAGATTCAGAAGGATGTAGGTTGCAGTAGGTACTGGGAGATGCAGAAGCTCGCACAGGATAGAGTAGCATGGAGAGCTGCATCAAACCAGTCTCAGGACTGAAGACCACAACAACATGGGTACTTAATACTTCACATTTTGAAAAGTCATTTAAGAAGCTGTGGGAAGACTACAGATCCCAGAAAATTACTTAATGATGTGCTAAATCCTGAATACTGCATGCATTAATTAGGACAAGTTTCACTATCTGTGCAGAGGACTGTTTAAGGTGCTGTTTCTATCAAGTAGGCAGCAGTTTTGACAGTTGACACAACCTACTTACTCATCGGAAAGTACTGAGAGCAGTACCTTAGCCACGTCAGCAGTCTGCAATGACAAGTGGGCTGCATCAACCTTGCAGTCCAGCCACAGATCACAGTACACTACTGTTACCAAACCTGGTGGCTCCTACCAAAGTATTGTTTATAGTTGTAGAAGACAAAAAGTTAGTGGAAATGGTGTTGCGAGGTTCCATGCTTTTTTTGATGTAGCTAGTGCTGTGTATAAAGATCAAAAGAGAATTTGTTCAGAGATCAATTAAGAATAATTCTTTATTTACACTACTTGTGCAATTTGTTGGCAATGCATAGGGACAAGAAAATTAACTGTCAGTTTTTAGCAAAAATTTTTAAGAGATATCACAAAATCTGTACTTCAGCTGTGTAAAAATATTATGATTCTGGTAATGACAGTTTACTAACAATCGTAACTTGCAATTAATTGTCAAAATTGTATTTTGTCTTCTACATTCCTTAAGGCTGAAGTTCATATATAATTTTAAAATAATGGTTTATTTCCCGAGTAATAAAATTTGATGTGACAACAAAATTAGCACCAAATAAGGCCAAAACCAACACTGCATTTCGAAAAAAAACTGATTTTAGAAAAAAAAACAATGAATTTAGCAAAAAAGTAACACTGAATTTGGCACCAAATGATGACAAAACTGTCAAAAAACAATGAGGAATTTGGCAAACAAATAACCAAATTTATGAAAAAAGCTGAATTTGTCAAAAAAACAACAATGCCAAATTTGGCAAAAATGAATAACACTGAAGTTGTAAAAACACAGAATCTGACAAAAAAGCACCAAATGTGGAAAAAAATTACATCTAATTTGGAAAGAAAGATATTAAATTTACAAAAAATAGCACCAAATTTGGCAAAAAATAACACTGAATTTGGCAAAAATGACACTGAATTCAGAAAAAACTGAAACTGACAAAAAAAACCAACACCGAATTTGACAAACGGCATCGAATCTTTTAAATAAAGTCACCAGATTTGTTAAAAAATAATGAATTTCATGAAAAATAAAACATTTATCAAATTTGGAAAAAATAAAAACTAATGTAGAAAAAAGTAACAGCAAATTTGACAAATAATAACAACAAATTTGGCAAAAAATACCAACGACTTCGGCCATAAAATAAAATGATTTTTTCCTAGCTATCTTATGGGTACTAATACCCTGACTGTTTTGCAGTGCTACTGCCAATGCAAGATTGTGAAATAGTTCAAGTATGAGTCTCACACAAGGAAACTTTCTACACTGGTAAAAACTGCCACTCCTAGCAAGTGGTATTAGGTTTTTAGATAGTGGTGTCCCAAATTGCTCTTTGTCATAATAGGATTTGCTACTGCTCTCCAGGAAAGCATCCCAGGTAAGTAGATTGTGCAAACAAGAAGTTCCAATGATTAAATCAATTATTGTAACAGGCTTTGCAGCAATCAGCATATAAAAATGTGAAATAGCTGACTTAATAATGCAAAGACATTTTCAGACATTCCACAAGCTCAGCAGAGATGATAATACAAATTGCTTTCTTGTTGCTGACACTCGCAAATGGCTGAGAATAGGATTTCATCATGTTGAATACCAACAGAAATATCTCAGCCCCTACAAGAACACTTGGTAAAATGATGTCAAAATTTGGCAGTTTGGAAGGAGATTGAAACATAATGCCACTTCTAAAATGTTGCCATACATTATTCTTGTCAAAAATTCTGCTGTCATCTTCCTTTCCATAGGAGACAACATCAGCAAAAGTGAACTTTTAGCTAGCACTGACAACAGCAAGCAACACGAAGGACAAAAAATGTTTGTAATTACAGGACATGGAGCCACTATTGGCAGGAGAAAATATTTGCACATACTTTACATCGATACCTACAACACAATTTGAGAAATTCCTTTTGTGCTGAAACAGATGCACTAATTTGTTTCAAAGTACTGACAGCATATTTATAACATTCTGCTGATGCAGCTGTGTGATATTCTGAATGCAAACACTAACGTTCTAAGTGACTCTCCCGTTGCCACGCATCTAAAAACAAAACAAAATAAAAATTCAAAGATCGAGGCACATATGGAATTGGAAGTTATACATAACTGCACTTTCTAATTTAGAATGGGGTGCAACATAATGATTTGCTAATAGTTAACACAGACACACTGCATGTGAAGACTGTACGAGATGAAGAAGGAACATTACGGATGCTATAAAAGAGGATAAAAAGGGAAAAGTAACTTCAAGTCAATGGAAGAAATGACCACTGGCTGATAAGTCAACATTTCTTGGAAGAGTGGACCATAAGAGAGAGTAAGTTATTGTTCACCATTGTCTGTACCCTTAACTTTCATTATTAATCATGGAATTGTAGATCACTTCATAACGAATTGAATTGTGTTACATTTTACCTTACAGAAGTTTATCGAAAATTCAGCTTTCTTATGTCAGTATTCAGAAGAATATGAAGATGATAAAATCACTGCAGAGGAGCACCCACCAACACAGAAAGAGGATACCGTTCTTGATTCTTTTCCATCCACCAGTAAAAGGCAGAAACAAAATGGTAAAATTTATAACTTCTGGAAAATAGGTGCACCAAAAGAGAAAATAATATTTAGAATTTCAAAGAGACACCTGATGACAATGTCAATTTTTTTCTTCAGAAGTATAACAATGTGATTTCATCAAAAAGGCAAAAATGATGCTACTGAAGATGATTTTTGATCTGGGAAATCGTAACAAACAATCAGCATGCTCAGCATCCCCAACTATTAGTACTGAAACATCTTTATTGTTGCAAAACGTGCATTTTACTAATGATCATTCAACTAAATGTAACTGATTATTCACAAACCGACAGAGTAATAAATTTCAGTTTATTGTTAATGGTTTCCATTGTTCAACAATAAAAGGATAAACAAACTACCACACCTTCTCTCCTGCCCTCCGTCTAAATTGGAACACTTCACTGTCCGCCACTCCCACCACACTATCCCTCCCCCTCCCTGCCCCAGCCTCCTCCTTACACCCACCCAGTCACTACTCCCATCATGCACTGGTGCTGCTGCTCGCAGTGTAGTTTCAGCTCTCTGAGACTGCAGACGTGTGTGCAAGTTGCGTTTGCGTGAGCATGTGTGTCTCCTGCTGACAAAGGCCTTAATGGCCAAAAGCTATGATTGTGTGAATCTTTTTATTGTGCCTATCACGACTCAGCATCTCCGCTATATGGTGAGTAGCAACTTTCCTTCTCTGGTATTTTACAAGCAAGTAAATACGAAAACTCATTTTTCTAATATACTGCTATCAGCTGCAAGCCGCAGCTGCTTCATGTGAACTACTCATTAATGTGTTTGTCGCTAACTTCAGCTGCACTGCAATGGCCACAGTGGCCAGCAGTGTCATAGGAACCACGCTCTTAAGCTGCAAATGATCAGTGTGTAAATATATGAATCATAAGACTGGCTTTTTTGAGCCTCAAAGGAGGAGATGAAAAGTTTGCAGGATAAGGTCACATTTTTCCTGTTAGCCATTGATTTTAAATCACTTTTTCAGAATAGGGAGATACAAAGAATTAAAGTGCAATAAAAACAAAATGCTGAAAGAGGTCAGCTATGCGGATGAAACACACTCAGTCTCCAAGCCTCATCAACTGATAAAATTCTCATGCTTTCAGCAGCTGTGATTACTAAAAATCTCAGGAGTTATAACTTCTGACAGCTGGTATAGGCAAGGTGTTTGCCTTACACGTGAGAAGCAGCAGTGTTCAAAATATTCCAGAAGCAAACGAAATCAACATGTGAACATGAAGATGATTTGTGCAGCCCTCCACATATATGATGACAACAGCAGGCATGGAGGGGCCAGAACCATAGTTAAAACATCTGCTCCCACCAACCTGTTTCCATTTAGTGTCTGAAGCCCACCTCCACAATGTGGAAAGTGTGTTGTCCTGTTCTGTGTTGAAGTTACCATGCTTTACTCAAATCTTTGCTGGTTTTTTTTTATAGTAGACAGCCAAGATCTAGTCACCTGTGTCAAGATCCTTGTCTCCTCAGATAGTATTGTGTGAACACACTTTGCGCCCTGTTCTTACAAACCTGATTTGTCTAGTTCTCTTTGTTTTATATGGTGCTGTGTTCAGGATGGATCTAGCAACTTTGGGAATGGTTTGTTCTACGTAAATACTGCCATATTCACATAAAAAACAGTTACTCACCATACAGCAGAAATGCTGAGTCGCAGATAGGCACAACAAAAAGACTGTCAGCAAGTAAACTTTCAACCAAAAAGACCTCCATCAGAATTAAACACACACACTCTCCACAAAAGCAACTCGCACACACGCACACACACACACACACACACACACACACACACACACACACACACACACACACACATGACTACAGTTTCTTGCTGCCGGGGTAACTATCCTTTTCATAAAATTGAAATTCATTTTTGCTGTATGATGGATTTGAAATGGACAATTTTATAGACAGGAGGGGAGAGGAAAGACAAACACTGCATACCATAAGGGCTGTTTTAACAAATAATTCGACTATAGAGATGGAAAACAAATGCAGGTCATTTTAAAGCAAGGCAGATTTTTGTGTGTATTTACTAAAGCCATGAAAGAAGACAGAACAATCCTTCTGGCTTAGACTTTTATATTACAAGGGTGGTTTGAAAAGTTCTCAGAATGGAATAGCAAAACAGTACTTACATCACTGAATTTTTATTATTTTTCAATGTAGTCTCCTTGTAGATTAATGCACTTGATCCAATGATGTTCCAGTGCCTTGACCCCATCTCAAAAACTCGAGGCCTGCTAAATAGTTGTCAACTCCAGCTATCAATTTTTTGTTTTGAAGTGAATCTTCGTGCACCACGAAAAATTTTCGGTTTTAGGAAGAGATGCAAGTCTGACGAAGCCATATCAGGTTAAGAAGGTAGTTGTGGCAAGAATTCATAGTTCGTGTAATTTTGCCGTGACGACGGCACATGTGTGCGGGCGCGCATTGTCTTGATATCACTTTCTTCCTTGCTAAACCTGGCTTTTTTCGGGTATCTTTTGCTGCCGTTTGTCCAGGAAGTTAGGATAGTATTCTCTTGTTTGGCCGGTGGGGAGATAATCTACAAACAGAATTCCCTTCGCATCCCAGAACACTGATGCCATGACCTTTCTTGACGAAGGATGGTCTCTGCTTTCTTTGGTGGCAGAGAATCAGCATGTTTCCACTGCTTTGACTGTTGTTTTGTCTCTGGGGTGTGTGCAAAAATTGTTTGTTTCTCCTAAAACGGGCCAAACATTGTCCCGATATGTCCATTCTGATCCAGCGTCAAGAATCGTGGCAACCATCTTGCAGACTTTTTTTTCATTTCTAATTCTTCCGTTAAATGTGATATATCCTTTCAGATGACATCTGGCAAGTGTGAGCAATTTCACATACTTTCAATTGGCAATCCTCCACGGCCATTTTGTGCACTTTTGCAATGATTTGTGGAGTAGTGACACATCTTGGCCAACCACTGCGCAGATCATCATCTAAGCTCTCCCAACCAAATTTAAATTGATTTGTCCACTTGGTAAAAGTTGAAGGATCAGAGTCCCCCAGTGTATTCTGGAAATCGGCATGAATGTCCTTTGCTTTCATACCTTTCTTTACAAAGTACTTAATCACTGCTCGAATCTGGATTTTTCCATCTTCACAAATCACTAGGCGGGAACAACAACAGAGCAATGTCACCGCCACAGCTTTCTTCCAAGAGCACTGACGTGGCATGTGTTTACAGGCAACAGTCAAATGACTATCAAGTGAACAACCTGTTGCACTAGTGCTTATCTCTTGTGGTGATTCCAAGAACTTTTCAAAACACCCTCATAGCATCCTCTGCCGAGTGCACAGGAAACCATCTGCAACATCTTTTTTGTTGCAGTTATCCTTAAACATCTCTCTTGAATGGTTCATTCTAGGCTGAGAATGCTGTTCTTCAAAACTTGTCACAGCCCTAGGTCTTGGAGTGTTTAAGACCACTCTCTTTTGCACAGCATAGTGGAATTTATTGGTCAGTCTCCTGTACACTGTACGACTGAGCTGACCATCTGCCTTCTGCTCAACAAGCACATTCAAGAATGTTAGCTTGCCCTCCCTCTCCAACTTGACTGTAAATTCATTCGCATGATCCATTAACTGCTGCGGTGCCAGTTCACAATGGCAACATTAAGAAGTCATCATCAATGTACCAGTGAAAAGAAGACAGTCATTGTGGCACGGGAGTGAGAGCTACTTCTTTTAAATGTTCCAATGATAGATTCACCTTGACTGGCCACAGCGGCAAGTCAATGAGTCCATTGCTGTAACATCCATCATTTCATAATATTACTGTGTTACAGGAAATACATTGTCAGTAGAGCATGACAAAACAATCTGATGATATCAGCTAAGCTTAAATTCAGCACACCTCTACAACATTCTGGACACTGCTGCTTCAGATATGACGGCAAAAACCTAGCATATCTCAGTAGTCAGGAGTTTAACTCATGATGGCTGTGATGGCTGTGACAGCTGTCAGAAACTCAAGCATTTAATCTAAACTGATGCAACTTGAAAACTAAGTATATTTTGTCCAGTTATGCCACCATGAGGTCACAAGTCAGCTAAGGTTTTCATTAGATTTAGGTGTGTTCCTAAGTATCAGGTTTTCCATAACACATTAGGCTTCCTTGGATTGAAGCTGGAAGGTAGCAGAGACGGTCACTGTTTAAAAGTGAATAAATTTTCAACTACCACATACTACCCAATATGACTCTGCGAACTCACTTGTCTTCCTCATTAGAATCTACTGCATTTGCAAGTTCAACAAAATTGTCTTCCAGTTGATTCTCAGGATCATCAAAATCAAAATCATCATCCATTGCAGCAACAACATCAGCATCAAGTTCTAATCTAAGACCTGAAACAATTCATTCTATTAGAAATTGTGGAAACTGCTTAATACTTTAAATTCACAATCACGATTAATCATTCCTGGTACTCTTCTATACATTAACAGCATACATAAACATGCAATTTTATTACAAATATGGATAATGAAACCATGCAGACATCAACAGTATGCTAGGATCACAAATGATGGCGGTAGAGTTCAGGCTAGTAAATTTTTTATTTCGTTTGTTGCTTGTTGTCATGGCTGATGGAGGTGCCAAGCGATAAATTATACACAAGCAAGTGAGAGACATACTTTGCAGGATACACACTTTCATCAAGCGCATAGCATGTGAATGCGCATACCACAACTGTCCCTTGGAACTGGCAACAATGCAATCACCATCTGTTTCTCGACCTGTGTGAACTGCCATCATTTGTGAATCACACTACAGCCACAGTGAGTAGAAGAGGAAGTGTGCTGTGAATTAACACAGGCAGCATAGAAAAGGTGGCGAGTCCACACACTATGAGCAGCGTTGTCACTTGAGACTCAAGTTCATATGTGATCAGAAAGCGTTTGTTGCTTCTGTCTCCACTTATTTTGTGAGTTTGTTTATGGTGTTGTGAGTGAACATGAAGTGTTGAAGGTTGTAATGATAAAGAGATGTTACAGTTACTGGTATGTATAGAAGAGAAAGAACAAAAATGTGCCAAGTCTTTTGTTCCAGCATACTGATCTGGCCACAGCGAAACTAAAGGTAAATATTTCTTAGGCCTCTAAAAACCAAAGCAGGATTTCAAAATGGGTGAAAGCAATTCCTCAGAAGGACAATCTGACTAACACTTGTTTTGTGTGTGATTCACATTTCAGTGAGGAACAACAAAAGCAGAACGAAATTTTCACTCTGCAGCGGAGCGTGCGCTGATATGAAACTTCCTGGCAGATTAAAACTGTGTGCCAGACCGAGACTCGAACTCGGGACCTTTGCCTTTCGCAGGCAATTGTATTAGCAACCCAGTTACCCAAGCACAACTCACGATCTGCAGGAGAGCTTCCGTGAAGTTTGGAAGGAAGGAGACGGGGTACTGGCAGGATTAAAGCTGTGGGCATGAGTCGTGAGACATGCTTGGTTAGCTCAGTCAGTAGAGCACTTGCCCGTGAAAGGCAAAGATCCCGATTTTGCGTCAGTCCAGCACACAGTTTTAATCTGCCAGGAAGTTTCAACAAAAGCAGACTTGTTTGTCACCATAAACACGGTTTAGTGATTTCTCAAGTATTTCCCAATTTACTGAAATATCTGTCGAAAATATGACACGAAGAAAATCACCAGTAACACACTCACAAAAGGGACACTGGGAAAAGACGATGGTAAACAAGACACAGTTACGTTGTCTACTAGTGTTGCTTCTGTTGATTAAAATGCAGGGAACGGATCGGTACTGAATGAAATAGTAATTACTTAAAACAATACTGAAGTGCTAGAAACTGGAAATTGTGCAATTACATGATTAATTAAGAACAGCAAATGCCGAAATGAAACTCATGTGAAACAACTCAGTCAAATGTCCTAAGGCATTTTAAACTTAGTAAAGAACAGAAAATCATAGTTGTCACTATGTTAAAGAAATACCACTTTAAAAGCAACAAGAGAATGTTTTTTGTGGTACAGCAATGACTTTACTCTGGATAGCATGTTCCTGAATATTAGTAGCCCAAAGGATATAGACATTGTCTGAAGCACAGATTGTTGCGACAACCTTCTGAAACACATTTCTGAAATTTAGTAAATGATCTCAAATGCTCATGTGAAATTAACACAGAAGCTGTAGAACAATTAAGAATTATTTCTGGGAAGAACAAGACTAAAACAAAGGTGTGCTGATTTTTTATGAAGTTAGGCCCCCAAAAAAAGCTACATTTCAATAACACTTTGCTGAAAATTGGTTTCGTCAATTTATGAGAATATATTCCAGACGACTGTAGTAATAACCTAGCAGATTGCGCTCTGGTGTTCATGTTTGTTGCTCTGCTGCATAACTGTATTTATCCTATTGCTGTGTGTGCGAGTTGCAATGTCACTATCGGTGATGTCTAACATGTATTGATTCAAGTAATTATATGAATATAATAGAGGGAAACATTCCACGTGGGAAAAATATATCTAACAACAAAGATGATGTGACTTACCAAACGAAAGCGCTGGCATGTCGATAGACACACAAACAAACACAAACATACACACAAAATTCTAGCTTTCGCAACCAACGGTTGCTTCGTCAGGAAAGAGGGAAGGAGAGGGAAAGACGAAAGGATGTGGGCTTTAAGGGAGAGGGTAAGGAGTCATTCCAATCCCGGGAGCGGAAAGACTTACCTTAGGGGGAAAAAAGGATGGGTATACACTCGCACACACACACATATCCATCATGTGTGGGTGCGAGTGTATACCCGTCCTTTTTTCCCCCTAAGGTAAGTCTTCCCGCTCCCAGGATTGGAATGACTCCTTACCCTCTCCCTTAAAGCCCACATCCTTTCGTCTTTCCCTCTCCTTCCCTCTTTCCTGACGTACTTTTTAACGATGACATCATCAACTACAATTTTTATCAATAGGATACTTGCCCACAATTCACTGGATTGGAAGATTGCCACAAACTAGCTTCCACTCACTTGGATTCGACACCATTTCAGCGAATGATCATAAATTTAGCCCTGCATTACCTCAGTAGGCAAGAGCATTAAATTCTAGAGGGAATTTAAAGCAATATGATTTGAAGACAGCAAATCAATGGAATTACTCGTCAGATAGATGAACAACTTAGTAGAGGCACATTTATTTTTGTAATGATGCTTTGTACAAAATTGCAAAGACTCACATAACATTAATGAAACGGAGAAGCATTCACGCTGATAAAAGTAACAACTCTGCTTTCAAAGGAACTCTCCAACCTTCTCTGGCAGTACCTTGGAAATACATAAATACTTACGGAAAAGACGCCTCAGTTCTCTCCCAACGTAACATATACATCATTTTGGTATCATAAGGGTCTCTTGAGTTGCAATGATTAGTAATAGACTTCATAGGCTTTGACAAGCTACAATTTGTGTACATTCTTGTAAAGCTTTCATTATCTCTCTACGCAAACTGTGAACACAAATGTGAATTTTTATCGGCATCATACATAAAATAAAAGCAGATGTTAGCTCGATATTTGCAACAAAAGAACTGAGACAGTTTTGGAAAAGCAAACATAATTAAGAAAACTCTGTGTATTCCAAATAATTTCACGAGGCTCAATACGATCCACAATGTAAGTCTGTCTGCTGCTTTTGCTGTTGTAACATGTACTTAACAAGCAGAGAAACTGACATCTCACGATGGAACCGCTGAACTAGGGGAGTCAGCACACTTTCTCTTTTACTCGCTATGCAGAACTATTACATAACAGGTTAAGGATTTATATTCCACTGTGTGGACAGGCATTCATTAGGCTTTACCTGACTGTGGAGCAGCTTTATTGAGCATTCCAATTTCCTCTTCAATTTCAGATGCAAAAACGGATGATGGAAGGTAAATTTTTGTGACCTGTATGAAGCATGTTACAATAATAAATGAGAAGGAAGGATATAATGAATACAAAATCACTGTTTTTAAAGACAAAAATGATAACTCATTAGAAATTTACTTGTGAGAGACTTTCTTCCAAATTTTCGTTCTGTTTTTGACTGGAAGGGTGTTTCTCTTCCTTAGTTTTTTTCTTTTCACTAACAGGCTCCCAGACACATTCAGCACTGCTGACTTCCTTGAGATGCTGAAGGTAGTCGTAGTCATCATCAAAGAAAATTCCATATTTTCTCTGTTCTTCTTTCCGTTTTTCAACTTCTTCCTGCTGGACATAACAACTCATTAATTAAGGAACAGATAAAGGCTCTATAAGTTAAAATATTAAACAATGCATATTGGCTTAAAAAACAGAATGTAGTTGAAGGAAAAAAGTGTTTTCACAACAAAGATGAAGACAATGAAGATGGGTAAAAAGAGAATTCACAATCCTAGACGCAAAGATATAAAATGATACCCACACAATTGTGTACACATAAGTGTGGAACATGAGGAAAAAATAGGGGAAGAAATTACACAGTTAATGGTGCAGAACATCACAGCAAGGAGAGTAATGGAAATGGGAAGTGTGAGGAAAGATTACCGTCAACTGGGATGATTCTGACCCCCTGACCCCAGAATCAATTTCACCCTTTCCTTTCTATTTCCGGATGAATTTATATGCCTTCTTGAAAATTAAAGTTACTATATAACACAATGGAATTTGCTGATTTGAATTCATGCCCTTTAAAATAAATTTTAATATATATTATAGTTCAAGACATTTTTTAAGCAAGCCTACATATCCGCATATAAATTCAACTGAAAAACTTTCCTGGCCCAGAAGACACTGTTAATCCTATCATCAAGTTATTACACAAATTTACACATTTTAATGAAGGTGCCTGTTGTTGTTAACAGTACAAACAATTTTAACAATTAAAAATTCATATTTCCTTTAAAACAGCTAACTTTTTTCCCCCTCAGGGGCAATACTGACCCCCTCAATGTCACCAAATTTCCATTAATCCACATGTATTCGCCTAAATATGGTGTGAAACAAAAGTGAAATTTATAATCCTTTTTTTAGAATGTAAGAGTGGGCAACAATGAATTTAAATTCATAGTTAGTCTAGGTCAGTCTCTGTTGTTACAAATGTTCTGTTTGCTGCAGTAGTTTTAGATTGAGATTTGTGTATTGTTTTAACTGTAAAGAATGGAGACAGCATGCTATATCTTTATTAGACAGTGAAGTTCGAGAATAAACTGCCAGTTTGAATAGCAAAATCAAAACCATAACTAAATTAAAACACGTATTGAAATGCTTAGAACTTACCAAATTTCTCCACGTGTAAGATGGTAACTAGATGTGGACAAGAAAAAATGGAAGAAAAACAGACGCTGTAGCTGAATCTCTAGTTTCTATTTTGAAGTATTTATGCGAAAAGAAAAAATCCAATAGTCCTTTCAAGTACAAAAAGAAACAAAATCGATGTGAGCGCCGGGAAAGCTGCTTTGGCTGTTCATACTTTGAGCATTGATTCAAAATTGTTCAAAATGTCATCAAATGAAAATGTGTCCACAGTAAACAAAAAGTTCAAATTGTCTGCCAGTACAAATGAAACTAACTATCCTCGGCCTAGTTGTTCCAAGTCATCCACAGCTAATGAAGAACTCTCAAAAGCCAAGCAAAATCTCTTACAAAGTCTGATAATTCTTCATCAGATGAACTTGACTTAATGAAATTTGCAGAGACTCTGGCAACTGATAAAAGTAATTTTGATCCTTCAGACAATCCTGTTGTTGAAGATATGCTGCTCACTAAGTGTCAAGATCCTTTACCAAATCACTTTGTTATGGTGAAAGTAGTTGGAGGTAAAAGGGGGAAGCAAACTTTTCACTATGTTTGTATAATTCAAAAAGTTGCAACAAAGAACTCAATGAAAACTACATCCACTCCAAAAAAACGTGTTGTATTCACTGCCCCATTCTGTTATGTGATTGGTAAGCTGCCTCCACCAGAAGTACAGGCTGTTGGTTATACAATTCTGTATAAATTTCCTGAGAGAATTTTAGAAAAAGAATTTTAATGTTTTCAGCCAGTAAAAGTTTTTTGTAGTGTGTTTTAAATAAAGGACTGATAATAATACTCATAGAAATGTGTGTTTCACCGATACCTAGCTTACCAACATTTTATGAAACATATCGTTTTCAATTGGATCATTGAGATCCCTTTACAGATGTCATACTCATAATGCACTACACAAACATTTATCCCACGAACATTTTGCACATTTTTATAATGAAACGGATTTGAGGGGTCAATGTAATCTCAGGTCACAAGGTAACGTTGACACCTTTCAATTATTTTTTCTACTAACCTATAAAAATATATCATACACAGTGCACTATGGGTGTTTGTATAGAAATAATGTACACTAATAAGAATCACCATGAACAGAAATTGATATTTGCAAGAAATAGTCCACAAAATTTTCAAAAGAAGGGGTCAATCTTACGCCAGATGATAGTAATGAATAGTGGTGTACTGAACCGTAAAAAGAGGATGGAGGATGAGGAAAAGGGATAAAATAAAACACCGCAAATCAGAGATAAAGGAAAGAGGTACTGTAAAATGGTACAAGAGAAAGGACGTTATGCAAAGACAAGATGGATGGGCATGACCAGAGGAGAATAAAGAGGAAAAAAGGGGCAGCAAAACATATTGTAAATTGTGAACGAGGGCAGAAAGTTACAAGATAAAAATGTAGATGAGAAGAGTCAGACATTAGAGCTGGATCAAAGCTGCAGGAGGACAGAGTGTGACGGGAGAGAGATAAGAAGTAGTACAGACCTTACAGCCTCTTCCTGCTGTTTATTTCACTCAAATTCTGGTTGGCAATGACATGTCCTATCACAATCTACCCAACCTTGCAACCAGCCCTAGAGGCTCCTCAATGTTCCACATTGCTCTTGTCACCCAGTCCTCTATTTTACCCAATTTCGCCCCACATTACAGTCTTCAGCATGCTATCCTTCACAGGTACAGTCAGTTTATGTACTTACCTTCATTCTATGATGCTGAGATAAAAAAAAAATAAATAAAAAAAAAAATAAAAAAAAAAAAAATCAAAAACCTTCTTTCTTGTTGGGAAAAATGTATTTCTAAAAGAAGAAAATATGTAGAAAAATAAATTGTCAAGTTATCCTCCACTCATAGGCCGCTGCACACTTGACCATTATTTTGATTTGTAAATAATAATAGATTCCATGAACTGTGTTCAAAGCCAGACCAACAGGCATTACATACGTTGACCAAAAAAAGGATAGTGCATTGAGAATGACTAGTTGCTAGCCTAAATTTACATCTGCCAATAAATATTCCAAAGGACGGCTGACATCTGAAATAAATCAAAATAAATTGTATATTTGCCTTTTATTTTTTGAATAAATAATTTTCTTAAAATAAAATCTCATTTATTTTGTTTTACCCTTGTACTTCAAGGGAAGATCCATTCTGGAAAAAAAATGGCAACCAAATCACAGCACCTATTTGTGCTCTACAAAAGCACAGACTAAACTAATTTCAAAACACACTTAATCCACTAACTAGGGCCGAACCACCACATAATCAAATTGTAACACCATTACATCAGGGCTCAAAGTAGACAGTTGGCATGCAATTATTTGCATGTATAATTTCATGGTGAGGTTTTATTCCCACAATGAACGCAAAAAATTTGGTGGTAAGTAATTGTTTTTTTTATAGAGTGCAGCAATCGGTCATCCTTTTTTTAGATTTTATTACGCAAATCCAGGTTTCGGCTAGTAGCTAGCCATTCTCAATGCATGTAAGTCCCTGTTGTTTGGGCATCTGTCACAGTTCTTTGAATACTATATAGTATTCAAAGAACTGTGACTGACATTCCATTGAGAATGGCTAGCTACTTGCCGAAATCTGGATTTGCGTAGTAAAATCTAAAAAAGGACGACTGGTTGCTGCACTCTATAATTTATAAGTCACATAACAGTCGCTGAGTGCATCCACTTTCTGAATGGAACATAATCTGATAATTTATTTATTTATTTATTTTTTCGAGTTGTAATTTTTTGTGTACTGAATGTGTTTTAATTTACTAAGGGATGTTTAAGTTTTGAATTTTTGAGATGCTGTGATTTTGTTTTTCATAGTTGTAGGTGTTGGTTTTTTTGTATCAATAGTTATGGTTGACCTATATAGGTCAAGGGAAAAGACCGATTCCTATCTTCATAGTTTTATATGTAGGTATTGGTGTTTTGGTATCGTCAGCTGTGGTCAAAGGAAATGTCTGATTCCAATACTGGTAGTTTTTGCTGTAGGCATTGGTGTTCTGGTACCGTCGGCTGCGGCTGATCTATATAGGTCAAGGGAAGTGTCCGATTCCTGTAGATTTTTGAAAATTTTTTTTTGTTCATCATTTTGTATGTTGTGGTGTGTTTTTTTTTTTTACTGTTATATTTAGCCTGTCCCCTCCCTAAAACCCGCAATTTCCCGCAGTTGTCCCATTATTTTGATTGTATTTTTGGAGGGAGGTGTTATTGTCTTATTTATACGTATTTTCATGTTTGTTGCCATGTGTATGTAATGACATCATAGGTGCATTATTGGAGACGCTTAGAATAGTCATTTCTGCCATACTGATGACGTCATGGTTCAAAGCAGACGGGTAGAATCAGACTCTTCCGTAATCCCCAGATTTTTATAATCTTGTACACAGAGGTTTAACTTAGCTGCAAAATCATTTGTCACTGGGAATTGATGAAAACTGTGCCATGGAATGGCTTGCCCAGGAATTGTCTTATTATGTAGAAATACACTCAACAGTTCACAGTAGCTTCCTCTAGAAAATATACATCAGAATCAATTTTACATTCTGCAGCAGTGTGTGGTGATATGAAAGTTTTTGCCCGAGTGAGAAACAGTTTGCCAGACCGAGACTCAAACTTGGGACCTTTGCCTTTAGTGCGCAAGTGCTTTACTAGCTACCCAAGCGTGACTCATAATCCGTCCTCACAGCTGTCCTTCTGCCAGTACAAAAATGACACTTTTCACAAAAAGCAACTAAAACCATCTGTTGAAAGAGAAAAATTGTAGCCATAATTTTCAACTGTTAATGTCAGACAGCTCTTACCTTAGGCCTCTTCTCAGCAGCTGGTACGAGAACATGCTGTGGGGCAGTTTCATCTGCTATAAGCGGATCTTGCTGACTTCTGTGTACAAGATGGAAGGTCACAGCATTCTTACGATCAATGAACTTCTTCTTTGCTTTTGGCTGAAAAATATAAATATCATTATCAGCAACTAACACTCTGTGGAGTTCCAGATGTCTAATATGTGGTGAAACAGTATTCACAGGTTGGCTTTATCGTGATTCAATTATTGTATTACATCAAAAAATAAATTCATACACCATTTACTGCTTTCGTGTGAGTGTCACTGATAAAGAAATCCATCCTGAAATACATTACATATAGTAATTGGGATACAATGCATTGTATGTTTACTCAGAATGAAACTGTTCCAAAAGGTTTTTAAATTAAAACATAAATCATTCTACATCTTTCAATTATCTAGCTCTAATGTTCAGAAATTAGAACATTGAGCTTTTTATTCATATAAGGAGATAACAAAAAAGGGGCGACTAGTTTTCCTAGACGGAAGATTTAGGTACCCTACAGTTATATAGTATTAGTTTTATCCAAAATCGCATCTACATTTACAGAATTTCTCAACAAAAAGTCGTAAGTCAAACACACTTGGTTTCTACACAAACAATATCGTGTGAGGAAACTATTTCGAAAATCATACTACAAACAAGCATCTTAATCTGACTGATTCATAACATTAAACTTTACCTGATCAACCAACGTTTACGGTATTCATTTTTAATAATAAAATAGATGTAAACCGTAGCAAGGTTACCAGGTTGTGCAGAATAAATGATGGAGAGGATTTTAGGTAAGTTATACAATGACCATGCTGTATTGGCTAAATGTGGATCACAATATGTACGTTGCTGCAATCTATGCATACCTTTCTGTCATTAGAAGAAGAAAAATATATACACACTGCACCAAGGAGGAATTCTACAATCAAATAAAAGAATAATAATTCTTATGTAACACACAACTACATTTACCATGGTTGACAACAATCGTTACCCTTCCTGGCTTGCTGCTCTCACACCACCCACTAATAACAATATTAGTATAATTTCATATACTATGTAAACAAGACACCATGTGTTTCAGATTTGTAAACACAATACCAAAGACGTACACGCACAGCGGAATACCACTAGAGAAGCGTCTCGCGGGCCCCGAGGAATCATGACGTCATATCATGGCATGACGTCGTCTCTCATGCAAGCCAATATCGCTGGTAGTTTTCGAAACGCGGATATTCTTTGAACATGGCATGATGATGCCTTGTGGATTTGTGTATGATGGCGTGATTTGTGTGTGTTAAAGCTTTTCAATCACGGAAAAAAATTGCTAATACTTGCTGCAAAAGCACATGTTTGCAGAGGAGAAAGGATAGTTTATATTCCAGACAATGGACGGTAAGTAACTTCCGTTAGTAACCTTATCATGCGCAAGAAAAGTAAAATGTATGGTAAATCTACAGAAATTTCATTCTTTGTGCCTGTAGTATTTTGATGCATTATGTTACTCAGTAAAGTTTCTTTCAATGGATCTATGTGGATTACTTGTGGTAACGGCGTATTCTCATAACAAATGGCTTCGGTATTTAAGTTGCAATCATCGTAACTTTTTCCTGATCAAAAATTGTGTAGTAACTGTATTCTAACAGTAACCTGCACATTTGAAAACTTTTGAATGTTCATAATTAATCATTGATCATAGTCAGTATTTGTGACAGTAAAATAGATATGAATTGCAGTGACTGAATCCAGATTTGTGAGTGGTGTAATGTGTTTTTGTAATGGATGTTTCAGAGTTTCTGAAGTGAAAGTCCAAGGAAGAGAAGACAACGAGAAGTAGCTTTTTTGCCTGTTTCATGGTTTATAGGCCTACTGGGGAAACTCGCCATGTAAAAAAAAATCCGAGTAACGCATCCAGCTTGGTATCTCTGTGGTGATGTGGAAATCCGAGCATTGTTAATAAAGAAATTAATTCTGTGTGTGTCTTTCTTTTGATTCCTTTATCATGTTGCTTATAGTAGACCAAATTTAATTAAAATACCCAGGTGATAATTTCAACATAAATTGGACTGTGTGTGTAGCTGCTTCTCACAGGCAAAGTATAAATATTCACCATACTCTGGCATGCGTGTTCACTAGTCAGTTATGGCAAAAGAAATCACTGACTCAAAGCATAATTTGCTTGGTAGACATAATTGGAAATGGCCTTTTTAGTTATAAGTTTATATTATTAGATTATAGTACTCCCTGAGAGATTATCTTCTGCATTTCTTGGCCCTGACATGATTAGGTCTGGAATACAGCATTAAGTGTGCTGCTCTGCTGTCAGCAGCATGGTAGTCAATGTGTTAAGCAGTCGTTTAGGAACTAGTGTGAAGTATATGCATCTGTACAGCCTTGGCTAAAAAGATACAGCTAGAATGCTAATTACTGTTTCAGGAATTATCCTTTACACAGTTAAATATGTATCTAAAACTGAATTCATGAATAACTTTGTAGTCATTTAAATAAAAATACCGCAAACCGAAAAATCGTCGTGAAATGGTAAGGGATGTCAAATATAATTAAATATTTTTCCTCGGTAAGATTAAAGTGTAAAATTGCTGATACCTGGTTGTTACCATGAGATCAGCGCTGGCCCCAGCAGAGCAATCTGCTGTGACCACCGGCACCTTCATGCCAGCCAACGGGTTAATACGCAAAACAGGGCAGTGCAAGACTTGGTCCGTAATTGTCATTGATTGAAGCAACTAAAATTAAATTTCTGAGGTATGCTGGAACTGTGTTATTGGTATATTCCCCAGCATGATTTAAAATCTTTGCATTGAAATGGCACTGACAGTGTGTAATATATTTTGCAACCGAGAATAGATACTTAAAAATTTATGTGGGAATATATTTCAAGAAACCCTTTCAAACCAAACCTGACAATTATATTGACACACCAGTAAACCCACCTGAATGGCACACTGGGTTACACAAGCATTAGCTGTAGGTGTAGAATAGGTAATTTACAGAGAAAACTTTTCATACAAATTTTATTGTAAAGCGCACTGAAGTTAAGGGAAAGATGCAATGCCTAGATGAGATAAACATGGACACACAATAACTCGTTTTGCTCAGATATATGGAAAATTAACTGTAATATTATATGATGTATAACATATATATGACATATAACACATCTGAGGTGCAAATTTGTGGAGAGGAGAGATTGCATTGAACCTGTTGTGTGTGGTGCATATTTTGTTGCAGTGCTGGGATGATGTCATCCAGATTTCAAAATTAGGGGTCTTGTAATGAAACTCTCATCAGTTTTAATATTTAAAAATAAACACGCCTGAAAAAGGAAGCTGAATAGGACTTTAAATTAAATTGCAAAAATTTTCTTGTTTTGCACATTCACTGCAGCTGACACTTAAAAGCTCGTGGCTAGTAGCTCTTATTGACCTTTGTGTCAGCCACAGTGAACATGTTGAAGATTTTAAAGTAACAAAGTAGTTGTTGACATTCTGGTATTAATGGATGGCAGCAGGAAACACAGCAATGAAATAATGTGAATGACTTAAACCAGGAATTAAACAAGTCTACATAGCTTTGAACACAGTCATTTCACACTTCTTAGTCACTGCATATTTGTGTGCTATAACTAATACAGCAACCTTTCATTTTCTCATCTTTGATCTGGGACACATGTCACATCTTACTTATTTTCCTAGAGCAACTCTAGGTCTACTAGATCCACATTTCAGAATTCTGGTAATTGTAGTCCTACTTCATGCTAAAAGTGTGGGTTGATAGCTGTCTCTTCAGATATGATCTCATCAACTGCCATTTCAGAAACTTGAAGCAAAAATGTGATTATTAAATTTTCTGTCAGCGATGAATATATCACTAATGTATATACCACACAAGTATTCATGATGCTATAGAATAGTGCAGGGCCATCTTCTGGAACACCTGCTGGGTAGACTAAACAGTGCACTTCACATCCAGTGCATCAGTTTCTTCATAGGTAGTATCATAGTACACTACTATCTCAGGCTTGATTGTTGCGATGCTCAGTGAAATAGCATTATGCCTTGAAGACACCAAACTAACAGCCTTCTTAAGTTTTTGAATGAAGGATATAAGTAAGTAATATATCCAAAACCAATTAAGTTTTACATTTTGCTGTAAGAAACTCGTTTGGAATCTTTCCTTTTATTATTATTTTGTACATGTGTGACCTTTTTGTGTCCTCTTCCCAGTTTGACAAGTACATCTGATTTACTTAATGAGGATATTTATGGTTACAAAAAAAAAGAGAAAACATGTGGTGACAATGCAATCTGCGAACAAAGATCATCCTCCAAAACTTTACGAGCCTAGGAAGTAAGCACAATGATTTGGACATAATAGCATGTTTTAATAAACCAGATGTTTCAGTTATTACTGAGCACTGGTATACCAAAAAAGAACCTTATTATGCACCAATTAACAAGAAATTTCTGCTCATCTTTCAGTAGGGATATCAAACCTTATGGTGATGTTGCAAAAAGTGCCAATAGTTGGTGCTCAATTCCTTACGTGTTGAAGGTGTTACTGAACTTTCTGCAATAAGCTATAGATGGGAAAGCTAATCTCTATCAATTGCTTGTAGAGAGAGAGAGTAAATACTCTGGGAAAACGGCTGGGTAATAATGCTGATAATTGTTCACAGTTTAATAAAACCTTATCTCACACAAATCAGTTTTCACTCTTAAGAATGGCGAGTGGCACACACTGATCTAACATTACCGATATGTAATACAGGGTACCCTGGACTTTGTACTGGGATACTTTCTTTTGTCGATTTATGTAAATGACAAAATACTGCTCCCCAAATTCAAGGATAGTTCTGTATGCTGATGCTACATCCATTGCATGCAAGTGTAAAGGTCATGAGCAACTACAAAAACTATGAAACTGTATTACAAATGAAATAATTCAGTATTTCTAAGAAAGTCATCGCATTGTCAGCACAAGATAGCAGCAGTAATGGATTTTCACCCCACAAGACAGATTTAGAAATTCAGTTGTGCACTGGAACTGATATTGTCATCAAAGAAAACTACTGCTTGGTTACAGTTAAACTTTCTATATTTAACATGTTATAACATGGAAACTAATTACTGTACAAGAACACAACTTGGTAGCATTAATGCCAAGGACATGAGGAAGAGAAATAATGCAGAATCAATTCAATTGAAAGACTTAATGTTTCCAGAATGAGAAACATCCCCCAGGCTGTGGCTAAGCCATGTCTCCGCTATATCCTTTCTTTCAGGAGTGCTAGTTCTGCAAGGTTCGCAGGAGAGCTTCTGTAAAGTTTGGAAAGTAGGAGACGAGATACTGGCAGAAGTAAAGCTGTGAGTACCGAGCGTGAGTCGTGCTTCGGTAGCTCAGATGGTAGAGCACTTGCTCGCGAAAGGCAGAGGTCCCGAGTTCGAGTCTCGGTCGGGCACACAGTTTTAATCTGCCAGGAAGTTTCACTTTTAATGTGTTGCTACAGTACACCACACCAGTACCATTACTGGTAACGGTGATGGAGGCTGCTATGAAAAGCTTGCGATTTTATTCAAATCTGATGTGGCAAGTTAACAAAACTTTTTATCCATGTGAGTAAAATTATTGTGTAAAATTGATAGTGCAGCGAGTCACTTACATGTCAACATATTTACTCCCTAATAATGTTTGTTGTTCATAATAGGGGTAATTTTACTCTGTTCAGTGAAATGAACTTGCAAAATACTGGAAGTAAAAACAATGTCCATGTAGACTATACATCCCTGCCTACGATTCAGAATGGAATATCACATTCTGGTCGAAAGTCTTTAACAGGTTGCTGCTAGACATCAGGCAGAAAACTGAAAATCCTAAGGTAATAAAAAAATACAAAGTAAAAAACATATTTTATTAGCTTCTCCTTCTATAATTATAATTAAACATAATGTTTCGGCTCACGAATGCAATTGCTAGTTAATGTTAACACCAGGCGCGGCTCGTAATTAAAGGCTCTGAGGCGGAGCCGACCCAAATTATATGTTAAAGTAAATTTCGCAAGAACGTATTACATAATTTAAATTATCAGGACGAATTTCGCATATTTCCCGTTCCGATTAAAATAACGACGGTCAACATTTTTGGAACTGTTTGTATCGATAGATGTTTTCCGAATGGTTAGTAGTGTTTAGGCTGCGCCTTGAAACGTCCGTAAGCTGCATGTAGTAGCGGTTTGGGGGCGTGGCTTCTACAAAGTACTGCTCTTTATGGGCGACCCGAGGGCTCAGAGCTTGCAGCCTAAGGGGGTCGTACCAACCACCACATATTTTTCAGGTTCCACTATCTATGCAATAAAGGAATGTAGAGTGGCCGAAACTTCGCTATCCAATCTCTTTCTCTGCATATCTCTACTACGCTTCGATGCGTCATTAATCGACATTTAGTATTATTGTTTTGATAATGTTTTACATAGTTGTTTTGTTTCTGCTATTGGCTATTTTATCCACATTTAGAATAAGTTTGCAAATATCCCGCCAGAGTGCACTACACTACAGTAACGTACCAGTACTGCCATCTAGCGAGAGTTTCATAAGTGGTTAGAGGACAAAACGCGCGAAATTTGTCCCGTTACTTTACCTTCCTTGCTTGCTGATGCTGACTGCTTTTGTTGATACCGTGTGATAATAGCAAGTATCTTTTTCGGAGTATATTTTGCAGGATTTTAGTGAGTTTTACTTGCTGGTGAATACCTGCAACATACCGCGAGTGTGAAACAAGCGCAATATGAATTCAGTGTGCAAATTAATAGGTAAAAACTTGGAACACGGCCATAGGATGAAAGTGAAAGAACTTGGTGCTTCCAGACCCGCATTAAAGATCTCTCCGAAACGCGTCTTTTCATATGATTTGCTGCAAAGTGTCAGAAAATGCAATAATGACGTATAAAAACACTAACCAAAGATTTTAACACGAAGTTAGCTTCTAATGATATTTAATACCTGATTATAGAAGATACAGTACGTAAAATTATGGGTAGAGCGTGATCTGCCCACCCCCTCCCCCTGAATTCTTAGTTGTTTACGTCAGACTAATCTGTAGCGTAACCCGAGGTCTATGTTGGCTCTGATCAATAAATGCCACAGCCTTCCCCCGTATAGAAACCACGAGCCGCGCCTGCATTAGAGTCTTACGTGATTGATTGAAGCCAACTGATAACAAATTATTGGTCGAAAGGCAGAGTGATTTATGGCATAACACATATTACGCATTGAGGACAATGTGTATAAATGTTTTTAACGCATTAACTGCAGCTTACCAATGTAGTCTAACTACCACTGAGATGTTTGCAGCACGAATTTGTCTTTGAACCCATACCAGCAGTAGCAAATGCGGAAAAACAAATCAAATATGGTAAAGGATACGTAGTGGAACACCCATTGCATTTTTCCAGTTTGTGTACGATATCTGTAAATAATATGCATCAAAACACGTCGGATGATTGTTCATTTTCTAATATATGTTTTTTGGGGATGACCCAGTAGTTTTATTTTTTTATTATGAGAAATGCATTAAATGTGGGAAAGTGCATTTAAATACGCCGCAAACAAATATTAGGCAAAGCCACATGTCTGTTATCACAACCGTTATTTCTCATTCGCTGTGTTCCACAACTGTCGACGAAATTATCGCTTTTCAACATAATGTAGACCTCAGACTATGCTACAAATAGTTATTACTGCAGCCAAGGTTTCTAGGGAAGGGGGCGAAATCCAGTATAGTGCTCTAGCCCAGATATGTGCTCTTGCCCAGTGTGTGTTACCGATATGCTTAAATTTTGATCGCTGTTTTTCTGTAAACAAATAGCTATATTCCAATCACATCTCCCTGTATGTAGTTTCTCAAAAATCCAGTTTATGTGATCTTAAGATAAAAAGAGCTCAATGAGGGAATATTAATAGATCTGAGCAGTAAGCCTACTGACATCTCCAAATTGTAAGACTGCTATAGATGCAAGTCACTGATTGTCAGAGTGTATCAGTGGGACAAAACATTTGAAGTAAATCACAAAGCGTTGTACAAAAAGAACATTATTTTCCTTCCTGGGATTCTCACATGTGTTTGCCAAGCATCTTCATTATACTCGCACATATTTTGAAACTACTGGTAACCTATATAGCATCCACACTCTGAGTTGCTTCAATGTGTTGCTTAAATCTGACCTGGATCTCAAACACTGGATCAGTACTCATGAATGTGTCACATAATTGTTCTATATGGGTGGTGTAAGTGATCTTCCCCTCATTTCCAGTCACAAACTATATTCATCTTCCCAGAGGAAGGAAGTAACAACCCTGAAAGCTAGAAAGGTTGTGTTTTTTTTTAATTCAAGTGCTGTTTTTCTCTCATACTTTGTACAAGTCATTTCATAATTTTACAATGAGTATTGTCAGCTGTACATATAATGGTAACATTAAAATCCTGTTAATTTGAACCTCAGTGTTAACCTGCCGCGGTTTTCCCTTCAGCTACAGGTTTCGTCCCTTATTTAGTACGTTAAATAATGTAGGTATTACATTCCATGCAGTTTTCCTACATTCATTCAGTGATTTAGCCGGAAATTTAGCAAACAGAATTTCGTTATGTTGGGTAGATATAAGACATCTTCTTGCAAAAGGTAAGGTCTTCTGCAGTTTACTATCCATTTTCTGTTCTTATAATAAACGATGATCTTCAATAACTAACTGTATATCACAAGAGAATCGTAAATAACCCATTCTGCAATCTACTGTTTCATACCTTCTAGGTTCCTTAGGAAAATAAAGAATGAAAAATGTGGTGTCATATTTAGTTACTGTCAATTTTTATCATACAACACATGCTCCCTACTAAAAAAACTATGTTACAAATCAATATAAACGATAGTATCCGCATTCATCTGAAGTCGTACTCCAAAATATCACTTGCTGGTCACCTGGCGCGTTATCTTGTGGGTAACAAGAACCTAGACGTAGTGTTGCGACTGTTATGTTAGACTGGGTATACACCGTGCACAGTAGTGGCATGGCCACCTATATTTTAGTCGAGTTTCCACAGATAGAAATTTTATCTATCATTCCATTCAGTTCACTCAATGTGCCAATAACGCAAAGACTTGTAATAATATTTCACAAACTTGGAGGTGCAGAAGTATTTATTAATGTAATCAATTGGGGTGGAGAATCAGAAACACCTGAGAGAATTTATGGTGGAGGCTAATTAGCTTAATGAGTCTATTATTGAAGGACGATCTATGTAATATGAATGTTTAGTAGTTTTTGTCTGTGTATGTAATATTTTGAAAATCGGGCGAACTGTTTTATAGTGTATAGCCTTGGTAGTGTGGACGTAAGAAATGTTCTTGTTAAAGGTGTTTCAGATGTAGAAATTGCCAGTAAGGTGCAAACTGTGTTGCAGGAAGTCATGATTATTGATTATGAAGACTACTTTAGTACTGTACAACCGTGAGAGTTGGAACAAAAACTGTCTATGCTATCTGATTGCCATTAATGTTTTTGTTGATAAATGAAAAGCAGAGAAAATTGTCCCTGCTAATGACAATGAGTTAAAAAAGGTGAAGCAAACTGTCAATGCACTTTTTTTATGGTGAGAACCATGACAAAGTGGATGTAAATGTGTTTCTTTGATACTAATTGCAAACTTACAAATGTCTCAGAAATGAGATTGATGAAAAATATTATTTAAAGGCAAGAAAACATTTTATTAGCTTTGTAATTACACCCTGCATACGAAAGAAAAACACATTTACTGTAAGAAAATACAGAGAAGTTACACATAAGCCAAGAATAAAGATATTGACAGCAGAGGCATGGAGCAGCACATAAATATAGACGTCAAGGAATTTTTTCTTTTCTTTTAACACTTCCTCCAAAAGAAAAAAATCATGAAATTATTGCTTTGTCTCTTGCATGCCAATTTCTGAACATAGAAAATTAAATCGAACTCGTTCAAGAGGTTTCGTCAAAATATCTGCCAACTGGTTGTGTCCATCAATGTGTTCCAAGAAAATCTCACCGTTCAGATATCTTTCACGAACATAGAAATGTCGGACCTCTATATGTTTAGAACATCGATGATATTCTGGATTTTTTGCCAACTTCAATGCACTAGCATTGTCAATGTAAAGAACTGGATGCTGCCCCGGCATTGCCACTAATTCTGATAGCAGACGACGTAACCAAACTAACTCTTTTGCTCCTTCACTAGCTGCAATTATTTCCGCCTCAGTTGTGGATGTGGCCACTACTTTCTGCAACTGACTTGTCCATGACACTGCACCACCTGAGTACTTTGCAAGAATTCCAGTTGTTGAGCGCCTTGTCCGGTTATCACCTGCGAAATCTGCATCAGCGTAAATCTTTAACTCTTCTTTTTTATTATATACAATTCCAAAATTTAAGGTCCCTTTCAAATACCGGAAAATGGCGCTTTACTCTATTCCAGTCTTCAGTGGTTGGTTTCTCCATAGCTCGAGCAGCTTTATTGACTGCAAAAGTGATGTCTGGACGAGTTGCTGTTGAAAGGTACATGAGACAACCAATTGCTTCACGGTAGGGTACAGATGACGAAACTTCTTCGTTTTGATTATTGTCCTCACGTCCAATAGGAGTTGAGATTGTATTGCATTCTACCATTCGAAATCTTTGCAGAATTTCTTCTGTGTATTTCTCTTGACTTATCATTATTGCTCCATCTTCATATTGCTTTATTTTTATGCCAAGAAAATTGTCAAGACTGCCAGTTGTTATTTCGAATTCATGTTGTAAAACATCCATAAAAACAGCAATTTCTTTCTTGTTACTGCCGACAATCAGGCCATCATCAACGTAGATTGCCACATAAAGGCTATTTACATTTTGTCTACGATAAAATAGGCATGGGTCTGCATCACTGTTTGAAAAACCAGCTTTGTTCATGAACTCAACAAAACGTTTGTTCCAGCAACGTGGCGCTTGCTTCAACCCATAAAGACCTTTTTTTTAAGAAACATACTCGACCTGTACCATCTTCGAAACCTTCTGGTTGTTCCATATATACTTCATCTTCAAGTATTCCATTCAAAAAAGCTGTCTTTACATCGAATTGTTCTAGCAGCATTTTCTTTGAAGCAGCTACAGCCAACAGAGTTCGTATGGTGTCATAACGTGCCACAGGGCTAAAGGCGTCGTCATAATCAATTCCTGCCTTCTGAATACAGCCTTTTGCAACCGATCTGGCTTTAAAGCGAGTACCTCCATTGACTGCGACCTTTCGCCGTAGAACCCAGCGGTTTTGCAATACTTTGGCGTTCTTCGGACGGTCAACCAGCACCCAGGTATTGTTTTCCTTAAGTGATTGAAGTTCTTCACTAATAGCTTGCATCCATTCTTCCTTCTCGTTTGACTGCAATATTTCTGAAAAACAGTTTGGATCTTTGTATCGAAGTGCATCAACTTTTGTTGCCATACAAAATTCACCACTTTCCATCCAGGTTGGTTTTCTTCGTTGTCTTTTATTCTTCTGTTTCTCTTCATTAGAAGATTCAGCCGCTTCTGTTTTTAGAAATTCTGTTAATTCTTTATTTTCTTCAGATTCACTCGACTCTTGACTTTCTCTACAATCGAGAGTGCCAATTTTTTCTTGAGTTTGGCTTCCTCCAGAAGTGTACAGCCTAGGGGATTTACATTGGTCATCTTTAGATGAATTCGGATCATTAAATTCTTCCTGAGGGACTTCAAATTCAACATGATCACTACGTAAATCACAAACAATTTCTGGCTTAAATTTTACATCGTGGCTCAACACCACTTTTCTTTTAGATGGAATCCAAACTCTGAACCCATCTTTGTCATTAACATATCCAACAAGTCGTCCAAAAACTGCCTTATCATCAAACTTGGAACGGAATTGTTTGTTAATGTGAACATAGCAGCCTGTACCAAAAATTCTGAGATGATCAAGTCGTCCTACTGGTCGATTAAACCATAGTTCATAAGGGGTTTTATTTTCAACTGAAGATTTTCCAGTGCGATTTATTAGGTAGACTGCTGTGTTACATGCCTCTGCCCACAACCCTTTAGGTAATTTACTCGGATTCAGCATTGACTGGGCAGCTTCAACAATGGTCCTATTTTCCCGTTCAGCCACACCATTTTGTTCAGGAGTGTAAGGGGGAGGAATCAGTAGCTCTATTCCCCTGTCTGCAAGCAGTTCACTGACATTCTTATTGTTAAATTCTTTGCCACCATCACATCTAAATTGTTTGACAACATGTCCATTAGTTCGTGCTTCATTTGAAAACTGCTTAAGCACAGTACACACTTCACTTTTGTGTCTTAAAAAGAAAATTCGATGAAATTTACTAAAATCGTCTTTGAAACATATATAATAATGCTTGCCTCCAAAAGATTTCGTGCTCATTGGTCCATTTACATCCGCGTGGATTAATTCACCAGTACTGGTAGCGCATATTGTTCGGGTTTTGAATGGCAGCCTATGCATCTGTCCAACCGCACAGCCGTCACAAAATTCACTCTTGGCATCTTCCACATTAATGTTCATTCCTTTTAAAATATTCTTCACATGTTGCTTATTCTGATGACCAAACCTTTCATGGTACACTTGCAATGTTTCGGATGAAATCATCAAGCTCATATGATTCATTTTTGCATTTCTAACAACACGCATGTTCAACACATAAAGTCCATTTTTCACATAACCTGTCTTAACAATATTGCCACTGACTTGTTTTCGAACACAGACATTATTATAAGTAAAATTAGTACTGTAGCCTCTGCAGGCAATGGCTCTCACAGAGAACAGATTAGCACTTGCATCAGGGACGTATAAAACATTGTCCATTCTAGCATTGTACCATTTATTGTTTCGTCGGATTTGGATGTAAACTGTTCCTTGACCGTACACACACATTTTCACATCTTGTTTTCCCAATGAAATTACTTGAGGAACATCAAATTCACTATACGAAACAAAATACTGTTTGTTGGGAGTGATATGATTTGTAGCGCCACTGTCGCAATACCATTTATTTGGGTCACTGTGATTACTGGTACACACACCCATAGCGTATGAAGTAAATGCAGCGTGTTCACTGTCTCGCTTCTTCTCTTTTCTTTTATTGCTGTCACGAGTGTTCTGTGGACACTCTGCTGCCCAATGACCTAATTGTTTGCATTTATTACACGGAAACTTCTGTTTTAATTGTGACTTCGTCATCTTTACTTGCTGATTACTTGTTTGCCGTTTTCTTGTTTTAGAAACGACAAAAGCTGCACTTCCATTAACGTCTTGTTCACGCAGTTCAATAGTACAGAGTTTTTCAATCAATAAATTCAAGCTTTGCTTTTCTGTCGGTATCGTATCCCAGAGATCCTTAAAATTGTCGTAGTCTTTTCCCAGTGTAGACAAAATTCGACCATTTAAGATTCTTTCAGATAGCGTATTTTCTTCATGTTTTGATAATTCATCGTTCAGGTCCACAAATAACTTTTGCAGTTTGGCCACATGTGCACTAATATCTTACGATTCATCACGTTTAACACGGAAAAATGTTTCAAACAACATATTCAAATGCTGAGTACTGCTACGTTCAAATCGGGCACGTAATTTGTCCCAGATTTCTTTAGCATTCTTGCACGTTAAGACGAGTTCTGCAACAGGTTTACTTAGCGCACTTGCTATAAGGCTTGCTGCCTTTGCGTCGTCCTTGAGCCATTCCACATACGCTTCTTTTTGTTCACTTGTCGCATCTTGCGGCAATTCTACACGTTCACGTGTACCGTTAATAATATCTTCTAGTCCATATGAATGTAGCACCACAGGAATATGCCATTTCCATTTGGCCCAGTCGTCAGGTCCTTCAAGCTTATCAATGCTGACCTTATAATCGCCACTAGCAGTCATGTTTCTTTACAGACGTACGCTCATTTCAAATATTGTTTTAATTAAACTGTGTTGTTTGCCTTTACACGTGTACTGGACCCATAGCCTGATGAAAACTATTATTTAAAGGCAAGAAAACATTTTATTAGCTTTGTAATTACACCCTGGATACGAAAAAAACGCATTTACTGTAAGAAAATACACAGAAGTTACACACAAGCCAAGAATAAAGATATTGACAGCAGAGTGATGGAGCAGCACATAAATATAGACGTCAAGGAATTTTTTCTTTTCTTTTAACAGAGATTTTAAGCTGTACGTACAGCAAATGAGACATTCTATATTAAAGTATTCAAACAAATAAGTTTTACTGGTTTCGATTTTAATAAAATTTGGTATAAATTACACATATGAGAAGCCTAATATTTGGTATGAGAGTAGAAGAATGTTGTGAGAACATTGATCTTTCCATAATTTTCTGGATTAGCAGGATATGAGACATTCAAAGTCAGGGAGAATAATACTGAAATGTAATCTGCTTAAAGGATTTGCAGGTTAAATAGAAACCTCTAATCCTTAGCTTCTCGGCTGATTTTTCACTCCCATAATATAGAAGGAAACGCTATAGACATTTGTAAGTAATGATACACTCGAGAAAATTTTCATTATTATCCCTGTAACTTGGAACATTTGGCGACATGGGCTTTTGATAATGCTTTACATTGCAGTACACAAATTGCAAACTATATTTTTAAATTTTTTAAATGAGCGCTGTCTTAAGATAAAGAAACATACAATGATAAAACCACACAAACTGTAAGCGCTTCCTGTTGCCATCAGAAAGTGTTATGAGTTACAGATCTGAGGCCAACCAAGTGCTCCTGATCAACACCAAGATTTGCTGAGCCTAGATACAATTGGTGGATCTGCTCTCATTCTGCTCTGAGAATCGTTCTTTTATGTAGGTGGAAAGTTAGCATAATGCCAAAGTAATGGGTTTAGTCTTCAACTAAATAATGATTACATTCAACAGTGGCAAAATGTTCTTAAACAGTGCAATATGGATACCATTCTAGCATTCTACATCTCCTTATAATCGCTTATTTGTAACAGAGGAACACACCATCGTCTGAAGTGATGAAATGGAAGTGTGGACTTGCTGAGGTTCATATTAATGCAGAACAGTCAATACTGCAAAAGTATTTTTTATTTATTCCAGTATAGTGATAATAAATTTTTGCTTTAGTCTTGTGTAAATATTCCTGTGAAATGGAAAATTATTTGTGACTTTAGAGATTTAAAACTACTCTTCCCTCCCATTAAAATCGTATGTAAACATAACAGTGTTCATATTGACACTTTCCTTGAGGAATGATTTTTCTGCACAGTAGCACAAAGTTCGGGTACAAATTAAGTACCACATTGGTAAAAAAAATAGTTTACTTACGACACCTGTGACCTAACAGAACCTTGACTAACTCTGAACACAAAAACAAAGGTGAACTACTAAACAAAAACCTTACTTTCTGCTACCTTCAGATTATTGTGGACAACACAAAAATTTAAAAATAGTGCTCTTCAGAATGCGATATGTATATTGTAGTGACTCCAGTTGCCAAATATATCAGTTCAGTGCGAGCTGGCTCAGCATCTTGCATACCTGTATCAGACTAGTGTACAGAGCCTTGGCTCAAAAAGATTTAAAAAAGTCGTCCTCATCATGTAACTATCTGATTAGCTTATTTATAAACGATTTATTGCAGCAAAATAGCCATTATAGTTATACATTATATTACAATCATTTGAGAGTGAATTACAAGGATGTATTGAGTGTCTGCATAATTCTTAGTAGATTACATTCAGTGCAGGTATTATAACAGATTATCATTTGAACCATTTATTGCATAGTCTCTAATTGATCTGGTCCTCTTGTTGCATATTTCTATATGGTATCTCTCACAAGACTGTCCACATTGTGTACACTTGCAAAGGTTTAACGGTTCGTGGTATGTCGTATTTGCACAAATTTCATGGTGGACTCCGTGTACTGCGAGTCTTGTAAGTACGTGTCTCATCTCAAAATTTGCTGCTGTCCAAGTGCAGTCGATCATGGCTCCGGATCCATAGAATTCCGTTGGTACTTCTCTTTTCTTGAGTAGTGATCTTAGTATGTTCTCCGATGACGATGTGTTGGGTAGTAAGAACTTTGCCCTTAGATCCTCGATGAGGAAAGATTCTCGGGCGAGAAGGTAGACTAATCTTGATCTTGTGCTACCCCTAATGCCCTTTTGATATAGGTTGCTTTTACTCTTTCCAATGTTTCTAAGTTCTTTTCATTTAGGTGTATCCATATGATTTCCATCCCATAAGCCAGTATCGGTATTATTTTTGATTTGAAGAGTGCCATAGCTGTGTCTAGATTTAGTGTTCTGATGGAACTTATTTCGTTTATCGCTCTGATGGCCGGTGTCGTTTTCTCTGTTGTGTGTTTAGTGAAGCACTTTGCGGATGGCTGGAGTGTTATCCCTAGATATTTGTAATCTTTTGTGATAGATATTTGCTTTCCTTGTAGTGCAATTCTTGTCGTTTTCAGGATTTGCCAGCTTGGTCTGAATACCATCATTTCCGTTTTGTTGGTGTTGATTAAAAACTTGTGTTTTGTGCACCATTTTTCCACGTCTTCTATAGTCTCCTGTAGTTTCTTTAAGTTTTTTGAGTCTATCACAATGTCGTGCGCGTAGGCATATGCTTCGACATCTTCGTCTGAGCGATTTCCATAATGTCCTTTGCTGCCAGAATGAACAGGAGTGGGCTTAGTGGGTCTTGGGCTTAGTGGGTCTCCTTGGAGTACTCCGTTTGTTTGCCTTATTGGTTCAGACAGGTCGAGGTTGTACGAGATCCTTATCTCATTCCATTCATTTATGGAGTTTATAATCCTCATCCAGACGCTGTCTCTTCCCAGGGTTTCATTGAGCATCCTTTTTACTAATGATCGATCGAGGAGGTCGAAGGCCTTTGTGAAGTCTATGAATACAGAATAATATTTTTGCTTCTATCGATGGTTTCCCATATGTTTTTTAAAAGCAGCTCCACTGCTGTGATAATGGATCTTTTTTCCCTGAACCCGAATTGAGATTCTGGGAGGTGGTCTTCTAAAGTGTGTCTTATTCTTCCTGTGATTAGTTTTGTGAATACCTTAAAAGGGTTGTTTTCCAAGGCTATTCCTCTGTATTTGTTTGTGTCCTTTGGGTCGCCCTTCCCTTTGTGCATTACCCTTACTATTGATTTCTCCACTGGCCTGGGATTTTTGCTGTTTCAATGCATTTGTTATAAAGTTTTGTCCAGGTTGGTGCTAGCAGATGGGCTGTGTCTTTAAGGTATTCGTTGTAAAGCATGTCCAGTCCCACTGCTTTCTTCCTTTTTGTTGATTCAATGATGTTTTGGACCTCATTCGGAATGAGTGGGGACCAGGCTGCCATCTCTTGCGGTGTGAGCTCTTGACTTGCTACCTGTGCTCCTTCTCTACCATCTTTGTTGAGAATGTCTTTGATATGTCTCGTCCATTCTTATATAGTGTGACTGTGCCTGCTTTCGGGGGCGGATTGCAATGAATGGGTCTCTCCTGGCTTCTTCAGCTAGTCTTCTTCCCTCTTCTTCCCTGTGTGCCATTCTCTTCTCCCTTGTTAGTGTTTTGTAGGATCCTCTTTTCTCAGCGTATGTTTGTAGTGGTGAGTGATTATCTGTGTCCGTTTCTAGTCGGTGTAAAGCTTGGAGTACTTCTTTTCTTTGCTGATAACACTCTTGATCGAACCATGGTTTAGCTCTTCTCAGTTTTCTGGGAATAGTTGCTTGTTTTAAGAGTTTCTCCAGTTCAAGTGCTGCCTCCTCTACTTTTGAGTTGTCGATTAAGGACTCAATTTGTTCTATCTGGTCGTGGTATTCTTCCACTTTCCTTCGATCCAGTCTCCTTGAGAGCAGTCTCTTCTCTTGGTTCTCTCTTGCCTTCCAATCACTTTGTATGACTATGTTCATCGGGATGTGTTTTCTTATAGGCGTGTGGTTTGCATTCCAAAGTGGACTTATGTCCCCTTTTATGTTTCCTCTTATGAGGGCGATATCAATAGCACTTTTGCCATTATGCCAGAAGTACGTAGGGACGTTTGTGTCGTTTAGCAGGATGAGGCCTTTTCTTGTAGTGATTCGATTACTAATTTTGTTTTGTGATTCTGTACATCCAACCGACAGTTTAAATCCCCTGCGATGAGTAAAGGGATGTCTTTCTTGCTCTGTCTTATTTGTTAGCCCAGTTCATCGATTATGTCTATGGACGATTCGCTTGGCTGGAAGTAGGTCGCTAATATTGTGATGTGTTTTACTTCTATTAGAATGGAGTGATTTAGTTCTGTTGTCGCTATAATTGGTGTTATCCACGGATTCAGTAGGACTGTTATTCCCCCTTGGGGTCGCCCCCTTTCTCCTTGCTTTGCCAGCATATTTATGCTATAGAATTTAGGGTGTTGCCAATGATCTGTGAGAAAAGTTTCTGTGAATATTGCTACGTCATAACCTTCGAGAAAGTCTGTTGGAGCTATGCATGCTGCGTTTTTCAATCCTTCTACATTCGATAACATTATCTTCATGTTTTTTCTCCCTTCATTTTCTCCTGGTTTTGTCGTCTACGGGTACGTCTGGTTTTGACACTCTAGTACTGGTGTGCTTCTCAGATTGCCTGCTATGTTGTGGCATTGCTGGTCTTGGGCCAGTGAAAATCCTGAGTTTCCTTCGATGACAGCCTCTTGCAGGTTGGCCAGTTTCTGGCTTCATTATATAGGAAGTCCTGATCCCTGATAGGTTTCTTTTTTCTTTCTCCCCTCCCATATCTTATCTGTCGGGTCTCTGATTAGCTTATTTGATGTCCCAAACGATTCCTATGACATTCCCACTTCTGTATGCAACATACATGGGTCCATTTTTCCTTCAATAATGTCATTATAAGCTCTTCGGCTAAAAGCTGCGCAACTTCCATATGAATAATTTCACTTGTCGCATCTTGAAAGTTATGTAAGTAGCATTTCTAATTCAGCTTGTGGAAACGCTGACATGCATGTAAGAGTAGTGGTGGGAGAATGTGTACTTAAGAAATTCGTGCCTATGGAAAGCCTCCTTTAGGGGCCAGAGTGTCGAAATGTGGCAATACGTGGATGTGGCAGTTAAAAGTCCAGTCAATGAAGGAAAATTAGGGGAAAAATCAGTGTTATTACAAATTTTTGTACATGATATGATGGAGTGTCATGAACAGAATATTTCACTTATCAAAAAAAGTTTTGCATCATCCTGGTTCCCAGAACTCCGGAAAATAGACGTTGACTGTGGATATTGTGTCATAGACACACTCCCATTGACTGTTCAGGGATTTCGCTAAACCCGCCCAAAGATTTAAACAACCACTCATGAGGAGCGCCTACTAGACGGAGGAGTCCGACAGCTGATCAGTTCCAGTCATTCCACCAGGAAGGAGGTACACAATTTGCGTTGTCTGTAGTTCAATCATGCCTAGACGGTTAATGCCAGGTTCGGTCGCGTCCGCATTGTTACTTTGCGACAGGAAGGGCTCTTAACAAGGGAAGTGTCCAGGTGTCTTGGAGTGAACCAAAGCATTGTTGTTTGGACATGGAGGAGATACAGAGAGACAGGAACTGTCGATGACATGCCTCGCTCAGGCTGCCCAAGGGCTACTACTGCAATGGATGACCGCTACCTACGGATTGTGGCTCGAAGGAATGCTGACAGCAACGCCACCATGTTGAATAATGCTTTCTGTGCAGCCACAGGACGCCGTTTTATGACTCAAACTGTGTACAATAGGCTGCATGATGCGCCACTTCACTCCCAACGTCTATGGTGAGGTCTATCTTTGCAACCACGACACACTACAGCGCAGTACAGATGAGCCCGACAACATGCTGAATGGCCTGCTCAGCATTGGAATCACGTTCTCTTCACCGATGAGTGTCGCATATTCCTTTAACCACACAATCGTCTGAGACCTGTTTGGAGGCAACCTGGTCAACTGAACGCCTTAGACACACTCTCCAGCGAGTGGAGCAAGGTGGAGATCCCTAATGTTCTGGGGCGGCATTATTTGGGGTCGACGTACGCTGCTGGCGGTCATGGAAGGCGCTGTAACGGCATCCATATTCCAACCGATAGTGCAACCATATCGGCAGCATATTGGCGAGGCATTCGTCTTCATGGACAATAGTTCGCGCCCCCATCGTCCACATCTTGTGAATGACTTCCTTCAGGATAACGACATGAACCCTATCGAACATGCTTGGGATAGACAGAAAAGGTCTGTTTATGGACAACATGACCCACCAACCACTTTGAGGGATCTACGCCGAATCGCTGTTGAGGAGTGGGACAATTTGGATCAACAGTGCCTTGATGAACTTGTGGATTGTATGCCATGATGAATACAGGCATGCATCAATGCAAGAGGACGTGCTACTGGGTATTAGAGGTACCGATGTGTACAGCAGTCTAGACTACCACCTCTGAAGGACTCGCTGATGGTGGTAGAAAATGTAATGTGTGTTTTTAATGAGCAATGAAAAGAGCCGAAATGATGTCTATGTTGATCTCTATTCGTTTTTTGTACAGGTTCTGTAACTCCCTGAACAGAGGTGATGCAAAACTTTTTTTGATGTGCGTGCAAATGATGACCATTGTGGTGTGAACATGAGTGGTCGAGGAAACCTTGGCCTTCTAGTGGAAATGTTTCCCAGTGAAAAATTAAACTATATTGAATGTAAACATAGGCTTCCACGGCCGTTGTCACAGTCAATAAAATTCTTCTGGGTTTGAGGCCGAATTGTCATCCGTAAAATTCCGAAGTTTTGGTGACCGTTGCAAGGAGCCTTCCTGAGGGTGTATTGCTACATCCTGAGGAAGCGTCTTGTACAGATGACAATATGGTCTCAAACCCAGAAGAATTATATTGACTGAAACTACTTTGAATTTCCTACAAAAAACAACCTGTTCATTTTATCTCTATGGGCAAAGACCATACAAATTGGCCATCACATCACAGCACCATCATATCAGAGTGTATCAGCACCTACATAAAAAAGAGGTGGTGCATGCATTCAAGCTGTCCATCACATCACAACAGTTCAAAACATCTATATTTTATTGCCAGCGAAAATATATACATACAAACACATCAAACAATATTTTTAAAGGAATAAATGGAGACCGTAAGTTAAGTTTTTTCTTACATAACTAGTAACATCATAAACAATTGTCTTTTTCTCCTTCATTAGAGTTGACATTTTCACTTTAAGTGTTACTGAATAAAAATTGCTTCGTCAACTTGCGTTATTATTTATGTACAATCTAGATGTCAGTTCAGTTGTGTTTTTGTGATATTTAAGTAATTTTTTGAAGAAAAGACATATTAACAACAAATCTCCTGTTTGGTTACTGGATGACTAGTTTCAGGCTTTACTCATTTTGTTTTTAGGATATGGTTGGTGTGGACAGATCTGTTTATGCCTTCACACTTAAATGTATCTGATATTGTCATTATCCAGCATATCGATGTAACAACAATATTTTATACACAACGGAGAATTTGTTCTTACTGGATAACACTATGTTTGGCGCTGGGCTATTTATTGTCTATATTATTGTAATGATTGTAAAATAATTTAAATACACATGTATTACCTGTAAGGAAAAAAATCACATTCAACATGCCGATGAACAACATGTGGACATAATGAGATTCAATTAAATAAGAATTGTGTTAATATAAAATACTTTATTACGTTATTGATCATGAGAATGTAACAGACCAAAAACGTACATGTTAAGCAATAAAGTACACAAAGACAAGGTGAAAAATGGAAAGTGTTCCAGTGTACATATATTATTGAAGGCAAAGGCATTCCATACTTTTTGTCTGAATGATCGACTATTTGTATTACCACAAATATATAAAAAGTCTGTTAAAATAATTATTGCATAACAGCCATATATAAAGTTGTGATGGATATTATACTGCAGTTCCCAGAGACTGTTACTCTAGTTTAATGCCACTTATATATGAATCAAAGTGATTATGCATTTCAAACAATTGTATATTGAAATAATTCAAATCTGAGAAATATTGTACAATAAACACAGAATACCATGGGCAGTAGATGCACAGACTACACGGCACATGTGTGGAGAGTGGTAGTGGTGAGGGTTGAGGGCTGGTGCTGTAGGGAAAATGCTGAAGGCTGTATTGGAAATGCCATTCTAAACTGAACCCTACACTCAAATTTTTTGCAAATATTACATAGAGACCCTTCACGCCCACACTTGCTTGGTGAACATTCAAGAAGTTTTGTCTCCTCTGCTTTGTTTAGTATCTACAAATAATTCTGCTGAAAATGCAGAGATTTATTTTCGCCTGGCTTGTTAAACTTTTGTAATTTTTAGAAAAGCGTCATGAGGCGCGAAATTTGAGTAAAGCCTACATTTCTCTTCTTGCCATGTTAAAATTTGCTTCTTTTGCTAAAACACAGCGGTGTTTACACAATCTCACCTTCCAAGATACTACTCCAGGTTGGTGTAAAATGGGTGTGCGCAACGGAAATACTGAAAGTGAAAATGAAGTTTTGGCCCTGTTTGACTAATCTCTGAAGCAGATCTAAGGATCTGTTAATGGTAACTATCTCCTTCTTGCGCTTTAATGTAAAAATTACAACATTAACATAAATGAATTATTAAGAAAACTAGTAACTTCCAAATGATAAATACGGTTTCTGCTTATACATTTATTGTAGATTAAAGCCCCTTTATATTACTAGTGTTTATATGTCAATGTCCAATGAACATAAAGAAATACAAATAAATTTCCTAACTAATACGATTGATCAATTGTCTAAATCTGCCTCTTTTTATGGCTACGCGATCTAATATAAATAATCCGAGACGACTGATAGCAGCTACGTACCAAACACTTGAAGGCACTACTTTCAAAGATCATCTACAGTGGTGTGCAACCTCAGTGGAAATAAAATTTACGTGATCACAGCTATTTAGCTTGATAGCCCTAATAAGCCGAAGCAATTAGCATTATCACCATATGTATTGCATCGCAGTGATGGTTCTTATACACATCTGCGACGATGGAAGGACTCCAGCCACAAAATAAAACTATTTCAAACACTAGGACGGCAGAAGGCGTTCCTCTAACAATTATAATCGAATACTGTCTTCTCCTCTCTGTGTTCTACAGACAAGAAACGCGAACTCCCAGCCACAAGAATGGAATTCAGATAACGTCTGTATGTGAGTATAGACAGAAGAAGTGCTCTCAATCACTGAACTCTGTGTACTCAACGACGACTCCCTACCCATAAGCAAAGTCCAGATTCGTATAAGTTCGCAACAGTACAGTGCCTAATCGTTCTAACTATAAAATCTCCTGAGAGCAAAGTCAGGAAGTCCGTCTGTACTAACAAAAGCTAATACTGACCAACCACCAAACCGGGGCACTCAAAACAGAATACTTTTTCTCTCCACCACTGGCTTGCCTGCAAAGCTCGACTCCCCTCCCTCATAACTCAGAAGGCGAATCTTATTCTCGAAACCACGGAATATTCTCCCTCTCTACAGGTTCTTCCAAATGACGACCAACCATATTTTAGTCTTTTGTCGTCCAGCGCGGGAAGTTTGCGAGGAAATACCTATACTCATCCAATGGTATACTTCTCAGAGTAAAAATCCTCAGAAATGCCTCAGCCTGCGATTTCCAAGGTAACGCTTCCTCGCTCGTCTCTGCTGCATCCAAGATTTTCAGAGTTTCTGAAGAATCATCCGGTTATCCTTCTGACCCCACTACAACACTGGCTGGCCACCGCTGTATTGTGCTTCTGCGCTCAGGTGCCCAGACCGCCGTCTTGACACTTCCTGTGTGATACAGGACCAACACATCTGTGCTGGCTTTTCCACACAGAGCTTGAGTTACGCCTGCTATTTCTTTTCCACTGGCATTCCAACCACTAGTAGTATAGGCAGTCATTTATTACACTGTTCTGATAATAAACAGACTATGTCACCTTTCATGTACTAAACGTTAATAATTATTTACAAGGTGTGTGTGACAATGTCAGTCTTCTTTAAATATTCATATATACGATGTACAGCCTATCAAATGATACCTAATTCTGGTTATAAATTATGGCAAAGTATGTATATGAGTGCTTGTAAGGTGCGATATTATAGCCAGCTTACAATCTCACCAACATGTTGTGCAGACCCAACTGTGAGAGAATTCTGAAACAATGGTTTATTAAGTGAAGAACTGGGGAAAATTAAGGTCAGTAGGTTAAGAAAGAGCACATGCTCGGTACAAAATAAAAGTGTGGTGTCTTCACCTATTTTGTTAAAACACCCACAGAATTTCTTGTTTCATCAGATATTGACAGCCCCAAAAATTATATTCTTTCATCTAAAAAGTCTGTAGTTAGTGAAATAACACTGTAGATAATGAAGGTTTGAGTAATTACCATATAGCAAAATACTCTCTTCTTTGCTTGCTATCAATTGCCGAAATCTTATTTCGATATCGCAAACTGTTTACTGAGACATAAGGAATGCTGTGGACAGTTATGCTTCTCCAAAATAACATTACGATTATCAGCACAAAAAGGACTATAATTGTTTCTGGGATTCGAACGAACAAAATAACAATGGATAAATAATGGATAGACATTGCTGTTTCACTGCTCTCTTCCTTAAAATGAAGGAGATTATTCTGAATTCCGATTTTTGAAGAGAAATATATCAAAACAAACAGAAAAATCTTCCTGGTTTTAGTGATTGTAGACATCAACTGCAATAGAAATGAATTTACTCTGTTTATTAGGCTCATTTAAAATTTTAATAAAACGTGAACACTTTTGTGTGCTAAAACCTCTTCCACTATAACTCTGGCTTTTATACGGCAACAATGCATTTTTGCATAACAATAGACTTACGGAATATAAACTCTGTGGTCCAAGCTAATGTAGCTGAGATTATCTTTCGCTGTCTGCCACACAAATGTCAGTTCCACTATAACAGTCCTTAATCCACTTATCGTGAGCTACCTCTAGCACTAGAGGAGCTGGATATCTTGAAAGTCTCCTTTGTGTACTTCTCTTTGTTTCTATGACCAAATTATATTAAAAATAATTATTTCTAAATTAAATACTTGTTTACATAATTTTTAATTTCACCGAACACAATAAGATAATGACTACCAAACTAAGTTATGCATTACATGTAGTTTTTGCATGCTGAAAACAGTCGTTATTGCTATCATGTTCCTCATTTCAAGATTCTCATTTTCATATGGAACAGAAGGCTTTGAAACAAGTAGCTTTCACTGGATGAACCCAGAAATATGTTTTTTCCCAACACGAATGGTAAAAACACAAGATTTTAGTTTGTATCCTTCTGAGTGATTTCAACCTATCTTCATGGCTGCTCATATCAAAATAAGAAATCACAGACTCCAAATCCAACTAGCACAATTCTCAGTTTTTCTTGCTTAGCTTGATATGGTCCTTCCTCTAGTATCTAGTTCACTCGACTGCAGGGCAGACTCATAATGTAAGTGTTGTTGCTGGTTTAAATGTCCATCGCAGGATCAGATTTTGTAGGAAAAGCAGCTGTGCTCTGGAGAAATAAATTATTTTTACTACCATTGCATAAGTTAGAAAAATACAATAGTAAAATAGCCGAAACACAGAATTTCTTGGGAAATACAGGATAGATGGCAAATGTAAATTCTACTAACCGAGTCATCAGGCTATGATACATCAGAGTAGTAAATTGATAAGAGTTTTGGTGCAAAGCGAATTTTCGAGTAAAAATTCCCTATTGCAAATCTAGAATTTTATGCTTTATAAATAAGAACCAAATATCCCATTTTCCTGTACCAAAAAACCCAAATTCTCATTTAAAATATTTTACAAAGCTAATAAATTTAGTTATTTATAACCAAGAACCATCAAAACCCATTTGTCTACATCGAAACAGCAAATCCTCATTTAAAAATATTCAAATCTAATTAATTTTTCTCTTTATAGATAAGAACCAAAAAATCTCAAAGGTACACTTTTACTTAAAACTTCTTAATAAAGATAAAAACTCAAATTACATTTTATATAAATAGAACAAAAACAAAGATGGCAAACTAAGTTGAACTATTTAAGTAGTTAGAAAATTATAATAAAGAGAAGTATTGATTGAGATATAAAGATTTAGAAAATTATTGCAAAGAAAATGGTTATTCAAAAGTATCTAGAGAAGATCTGTTGGAATTTATTGATTATTTTAATAGGAAAGGAATAAATAAACCAATAAAAAGTTAGAACTAAAATATAAAACTTTATTGCTAAAATGGAAAATTTGAACAATTACTCCAAAATTAAAGATAAAAAATTAATCCAACGTATTGTAAAACCTATTGTCAATATTCATAACAATGACAACAATAGTGAATAAAATAAAATTTCTCTAAAAGAAATCCATCAAATCTGTTAAATGGGAAAAAATATTTTAAACTTAGAGAAAGTCAATTAATTGACCTTATTAGAAAATCTGTAAGTAAAATTAATAAAGTTATGAGTTGTGAGAACTAAAGTGAGAACAAATTTAAAATTAACATTAATAAGTAATTTATTAAAACGGATTATTTTCAAAAACTTCCAATCGATAAATATCAAGAAATTCAACAAAAAATTTCCAGAAAATTAACCAGGTTTCAATTTTTTAGATGATAAAGATTTTTTTAAAAACCAAATTAATTTATAGAAAAGTTCCTGCTTTCAAATCAAGAATAATGACTTATGATATTAATAATAACGATAATGTTGTGAACCAACCATGTTTTTCATTCATATTAAAGAAGAAACAATCACCAATGAGAAGAATGTTGTAATGCAAAAATGAACAATTAAAGTTAATGTGTAGTTTTGTTGTAATGTTAAAAGACAAGAAGAAATATAAGAAGATAATTTTAAAACAACCAAATAAATGTTATCAAGAAGAACTGATTTAGAGGTAAATTTCAAAAATTAACAAGTAAACTATTAACTATAATAGAAGAAATGGAAAGGAAAAAAATCTAGCTGTCTTTATGTTTTATAGATGGTTTAGAAGTAAAAACTAATAAACACAATCCAATGTTTGGCTCCTTTTATTTCGATGTACTGAAATTAATTAAAGACAAAAAAGCAGTAATTAATGTAATGTTACTCAGTAACGTCAATTTTATCTTCTATAGAACGTGAAGCAGAAAGAGTTAGCATATAACAAAAAATTCGATAAGAATTGAATGAAATTTTTGAAAAGTGATTATTAATTTTCCTGTTCAGTTAATAGATATTCCAAAATTTAAAAGAAATCAAATATTTCAATTAATTTTTACACGTTTGAAAACAATGATGTAGAACAAAAAATTATTGTATGTCCTCTTTACCATACACAAAATAAGCAAGTAAATATGTTTATCTCGTATTAGTTCGAAGAGAATATAATTCACATGGTTGTTAGATAAAATATCTATCTAGATTAATTAGTTTACTAACTACTGAACAAAATTGAAGAATTTATCTTTGCGATCTATGTTTAAGATATTCTTATTCACAAGGATAATTAGAGATTTGTGAAAACGATTGTAAACAACATAGGGAAGCAAAAATAAATATACCTGAAAAAGGTCAAAAAATTGAATATAAAAAAATATAATATTCATTAGTGTAACTTTTCTAATTTATGCGATTTTGAATATTTATTGTAAGCTATTAAAACTTGTCAACCAAATCCAAAATTTCAAATTTTCAGAAACATTTACCATTCAGTTATTATGTTAAACATTTTAATGGCAAATTTAATAATCTGTGGAAACATTAAAAAAGAAGATTCAAAATGATTTGTTAGAATACATGAACAAAACATTCCAATGAAATTGACTAAAGAAAATTAAACAGTTTTAAAAATTAAGAAACTTATCATTTGTGATAAGGAATTTACCTCTGGTGAGAAGAGAGTAAGAGATGACTGCCATTTAACAAGAAAATATTAAGGAGATGAGCATGAAGATAGCGATCTTAATTACTTAGATCCTAAATTTATTCAGTTTAAAATTCAAAACTTCCTCACATTACAACATTCATTTGTCTATTGAAGAATTAGAAAATGATAATAAAGTTATTGATGCAATTCATAATAATGAACAAAAATTTATTTCTTTAGTAAAGATGTTCAAGATGAAACAACTTTAAGATTTTTAGATACATGTTAATTTGTGGCTTCAAGTATTGATAAACTTTCTTCTAATCATACAAAAGAACAAAGTAGAGAACAGTGAAAGGCGTACAATTTGATTGAATAATTAAAAAAGGTGTATACCCTTAAGAATATATGGATTCTGAAGAAAAACCACAAGGAACAAAACTGCCTAAAACATACTGTCTTTATTCAAAACTTTATAAAGATAATTTTTCTGATGATGATTGTAACACAGGAGAAACAATCTGGATAAAATTCAATATTAAAAATTTAGATGAATGCACAAAATTATATAAATATTACATGTTTTAATTTTAGAAGTAGTTTCGAAAATCTTATAGATACTTGTATTAATTAGTTAAGTATCGGTATTTTACTGCACCTGCTTTATCGTGGTACTCTATGTGAAAAATGACAAAAGTTGAATTAGGTTATTACATGATTATGATATGGTTTTATTTCTTGACAAAGGTATTCGATGTGAAATATCACAAAGTATTGAAAGATATGCAAAATCAAATAGCAAATATATGGAAAAGTGTGAGCCAAAAATAATCATATGATTTTACATATTTAAATGGGATTTATTTATATAGTTGGGCAATGTCTCAATTTTTACCATCAAAAAGTTTCAGTTGGTAGAACCAAAATGTTTTAATGATGAAAAATACTTAAAATATCAGTTAATTATAAATATTGTATTATTTTAGGGGTTTTAAATTACAAGAGTAAAGATTAACTTTAGTGCCTGTGTGAAAAAGTAAACTATTATCAACTTTAAATAATAAAGAAAAATATGATATATATTATAGGAATCTTAAACGATGTTTAAATGTAGCATTAAATTAAAGACAATTCCGAGAATCTTATCATTTGAACAATCTGATTGATTGAACAAATAAAGAGGTTTTAATAGAGATATGAGAAAAAATGAAGCTTAATATTTTGAAAAAGATTTCTATAAGTTTATGATTAATTCAGTATTTGAAAAATCCTTGGAAAATATTAGAAATAGACAAAATATTACAATAAGAACATATCCGAAAATTATATGTATATATTTCAAAACTAAATTATGTACATACAGCCATACTTTCAGAAAATTTAGTTCCAGTTGTTATGAAGACAAGTAAAATAGCGTTCAATAAACACATTATATTGGAATGTGTACTCTAGAAACCTCGAAAATAAAAAGGTATAATTATCACCACAATGTTATGTAACTATAATATGGTGATAATATTAATTTATGTAACAACGATATTGATCTTTTCAGTTAAGATATAAGAACTGAAAATCTTTATGAAAATATGAAATTAGTGATAATTTAAGTCGATACACAAAAAAATTTTTTTGGACTCTCCAAATAAAAAAATAAAGTATTAGCGAAACGAAAACTGAAAACATGCTACTTCGACTATCATCAGTTATTTTTCTCCCCAAATAGCAAAACTCCTTTACTACTTTAAGTGTCTCATTTCCTAAGCTAATTCCCTCAGCATCACCCGACTTAATTCAACTACATTCCATTATCCTCGTTTTGCTTTTGTTGATGTTCATCTTATATCATCCTTTCAAGACACTATCCATTCCGTTCAACTGCTCTTCCAAGTCCTTTGCTGTCTCTGACAGAATTACAATGTCATTGGCGAACCTCAAAGTTTCTATTTCTTCTCCATGGATTTTAATACATACTCCGAATTTTTCTTTTGTTTCCTTTACTGCTTGTTCAATATACAGACTGAATAACATCGGGGAGAGGCTAAAACCCTGTCCCACTCCCTTCCCAACCACTGCTTCCCTTTCATGTCCCCCAACTCTTATAACTGCCATCTGGTTTCTGTACAAATTGTAAATAGCCTTTCGCTCCCTGTATTTTACCCCTGCCACCTTCAGAATTTGAAAGAGAGTATTCCAGTCAACATTGTCAAAAGCTTTCTCTAAGTCTACAAATGCTAGAAACGTAGATTTGCCATTCCTTAATCTTTCTTCTAAGATAAGTCGTAAGGTCAGTATTGCCTCACGTGTTCCAGTATTTCTACGGAATCCAAACTGATCTTCCCCGAGGTCGGCTACTACTAGTTTTTCCATTCGTCTGTAAAGAATTTGTGTTAGTATTCTGCAGCTGTGGCTTATTAAACTGATTGTTCGGTATTTTTCACATCTGTCAACACCTGCTTTCTTTGGGATTGGAAGTATTATATTCTTCTTGAAGTCTGAGTGTATGTCGCCTGTTTCATTCATCTTGCTCACCAGATGGTAGAGTTTTGTCATGACTGGCTCTCCCAAGGCCGTCAGTAGATCCAATGGAATGTTGTCTACTCCGGAGGCCTTGTTTCGACTCAGGTCTTTCAGTGCTCTGTCATACTATTCACGCAGTATCGTATCTCCCATTTCATCTTCATCTACATCCTCTTCCATTTCCATAATATTGTCCTCAAGTACATCGCCCTTGTATAGACCCTCTATATACTCCTTCCACCTTTGTGCTTTCCCTTCTTTGCTTAGAACTGGGTTTCTGTCTGAGCTCTTGATGTTCATACAAGTGGTTCTCTTATCTCCAAAGGTCTCTTTAATTTTCCTGTAGGCAGTATCTATCTTACCACTAGTGACATAAGCCTCTACATCCTTACATTTGTCCTCTAGCCATCCCTGCTTAGCCATTTTGCACTTCCTGTCGATCTCATTATTAATTATTGAAAAAAAAATCTTCCATTTAAAGTAAAAGGTCTTGCAAAAATTTTAGAACTTACAAACGTATGAAATGCAGTTAAAGATCATTTAAGAAAAAACATTGTGTTAGATATTCATATTTAAATGTGATTGATTCGTTCCTCTTGCATCCTGAAACAAATTTTACGAATGAACCTGAATTATATTATTTAATTACGAAATGAAAAATAGCTTTAGCAGAAATTTTCATAATTAGTTTTGTGAAGATGTTTTACCATCCATTCGGAAACATGTTGAATATGAAATAAAGATAAATGTAAAGTGGGTTTATAAAGGGCAAATACATCATTTAAAGGAACTAAATAAAATCAATGTTAATTATAAATAAAAATCAGGTGAAAGACTCGATAAAGCAATAGAAATAGTAAGCAAAAGTGATGAAAAATAAATACATTATTACTGCATCTCGTGCCTCAATTAAGGGTCAAAATTTAAGCGCAACTTTTGTTATTTTAAGGTTATATAATTTTTATTTTGAATTTTATTTTACTAGAACTATGTTTAAAAATTGGAAAAATAGTTATTATTAGAAATAGACCTGAAAATTGCGAAGCATTTTTAAGAATTAATTATGTATCAAATTGAACAAATGTGTATCAGTGTACAGAAGAAAATTTAAGAATATTTTACTACCATGTTTATTTCAATACTTAGGTTTGGTGTTCACCAGAACAATTGCATGAAGATATAAATAAAATAATAAATGATTCTTTGAATATAAATCTAATATTCCAAGTACTTTGTCATAATCAAACTATAAATAACATTCATCTGATTTTTTCGATGCGTCTAATGCAAAAAATTCAGTAAAATTAATTGATTCTATCAACACTAATTAAAACCTTCAAAAGATTTTGACATTAAATCGTTTTTCTTAACCTTTATTTAAATATCAAAATAATCTCCAATTATTTACTATAACGAAAGACAGAAGTATTATATTTAGACCAAATATGTTTAGATTTTCGACAAGTAAGTCCATTTATACAGAAAATTTTATTAAATGAATTAAATCACTCCAATTTGTAGGTAATGAATAACGATCATCATTTAGTAATGGAAAAGCTATAAATTTACATCTTCTTATTTACCAAACTATTGGGTGACTTACCAATATCTTACCATTTAAATAAACCTTATTTCCTTTCTTATTTAAAACATTTGTAACATGTTCATAAAAATTTCTCTTCATTTGTTCACCATTTAATTATTTCATATCATGTGTGAATGGATTGAATAAATTACATCGTCGATATCAGAAACTCAAATATTCCTTTAAAGTTTCTTATTCTTACTTTATCACCAATTTAATGGTTAGGTTCAATATCTAACAAATCTGTTACATGAACAGTTTTCAATACGCCTTTTTCCAATGCCTTATTTACGTCTTTCGGTATCATTTGTGTTGTTCAATGTTTTGTGTTTTTATATTCATGAATTAAAATAGAAACTGAGTCATCTCATTTATAATTTCATTGAAAAGCAAATTTCTTCCACATTTTTTATTTTAATGTTCTATCAAATCTTTCGACAACAGTTGCTTGTAATTCGGTAAAAGTTTAATACTGATTAATGTTTCATTCTTGAAATTCTTTATTGAAAATTCTTTGCCATTATCTATTTGCAAATTTTTTAATTTTTCGACTCGAATATTTTTTCGAAAGTATCATCTAAATTTTTACCGGTTTTAACTTTAACTGGAATCACCCAAGCAAATTCCGAAATAACACCTACAATAGTTAATAAATATTTATAATCATTTATTTATTTTTAGACTTCCTTCAGAATTTTTGAATCCATTTTTACCAAATCAGCTTACCATAATTCATCTATGCAAAAGAAATTACGTTTCTTCTTTTAAATCTTTTTCTAATTCGTTTATATAATCCATTAATAGTTTGTTCACAAATATTTAGAGCTTCATCTACAAATTTTTTAATGAATTTACTCTTTTTACTTTTAAAAAAATCAAACTCTTTCAATTCTTTGTTTCCCATTTTTAGTTGTTGATCTATAAGGGTTAAAGTTTCAGTAAATTTTATTCACTCCAAATATTAAATGTGTTTATCTTTCTTCATTTAGATGGAATAAGAGATCATTAAATTATTTCACCAAAATACGAATATCATTACATCAACTGGAACTTTTTAACAGATTCTTTTAATGTAACAGTTAGAAAATTTGATTTGTGAAATATTTTGATTCTGAGAATTTCTGAACTTATTTTGTAAAGTTTACCATTAAGACTCATCCAAACATAAAAATCATCAAGTGTTAAATCGCTGTTTGTATTTTGACCAACATCAAGAACATTTCTAAGAATATAGTCATATTCATTCAAATTATGCATTTTTATTCACTTCCAGTCATAAAAGTAATTTTATTAATTTTTTGATGGAAACTTTATAGTTAAGATTTTTAACTCATTTAAGCATCTGGTGTAATCTATTCCTGAAAAAAATTTTCATTTCCTTTTCTGTAGAGTAATTACTCAGTTCTTGTTTATTAATACAATTGCTCACAATATGTTTTTTGGAATAAAAATTTTGAAACATAGTTAACTTATTGCTTTCTTACTTGGCACTTCATTTTCTTTGAGTTTTTGCTTTTAGGAAGCTTTAATTTTCGAGTACTAGTAACAGTGTTCCATAGATTTCGTGTTTGTTTTGAATATCATCAGAGAGAGTCCCTTTTGGTCAGCTGTAGTGCCAGTACTGCCAGTGTCGTCGTACTGCTGTCTTGTAGAGAACAAGGGGTTATTTTTAGGAAATACGATGCGAAATTGTGATTTAGTATGTTTCAGTTCGTGATGCGCCAGCCTCACGGAAACACCAGACAAAGGCCAGCCAGCGCGTTATGCAGGTGACACTGTTTTCAACGAGCGTCGGTGTGTGTGTACATGCGCAGCAGCCATCATAACACAGCATTAGCAGAATTACACAGCCGCGGGCCGCGTGTGGCGCGGTTGCGTTAGCCAACTCGTCGAGAACCGGCGGATTCAGCAGCGGTCTGCACTATTTAAGGGCCCCAGAGGTGGGCGTCGGCATTCGGTTCGACTGACTGTGCGTTCGGTCACTGTCACGTCGTCGTCATCAGTGATGTTGTCTCCGAGGACCAGTCGGCAGGGGGTGCTAGGGTGCTACCCGCTGCTGCATTGGCGACCCCCAGTGTCGTCACGAGCCGGCGCGTCTGCGAGCTGGCCGCGACTCATGCTGCTAACCTCCTACAGCCTGCGCAGTGGCTGACCGAGCGCGGCGTTGCGTTCACCGGACTGGGTGCATCAGCTCGTCTCCACCACTACACGAGCGGAGGGGCTGAGCTACCAGAAAATGTATTGGGAGAACCAACAATAAAGAGGAACATTGCTAAAAACAGCCACCTTCTTCTACCCAGCCACGCCTTACAACCCCGACCACGTCATCCGCTCCAGTCATCCTATTACAGTCTGCTTCACATCTCCTGTTCAGCAAGTGACGTAAATTTAAGTATTAACTGTGTTTTTCTTACTTGTCACTTCTTTTTCCATGCGTTTTTGCTTTTAGGAAGCTTTAATTTTTGACTACTAGTAATAGTGCTCCATAGACTTCGTGTTAGTTTTGAATACAGTCCAGAGACAGTTAGTGCTTATTTTCATTGTTTTCAACAAGATATGTCTAGTGACCACAGTTTAGTCAGCTATCAGCCGCCTTTAGTGAATTAGTAATCTAGTTAAAAGTTGAGTACTTAACTCTCTACAGTAAATCGTTGATTTCTTTGGATGGATAGGATGTGTGACTGCTATGTATGGACGCAGGAGGAGCTGACCACTGTTCGCGAACAGCTGAGCCTGTTGATGGCCACTGTCTGTCGTCTTCAGGCTGCGGCCTCGGAGTGTAGCGGTAGTGGGAGTCTGGTGCCTCACATGGCACACCCCAGGTGTTACATGCTTCAGCCATGGGCCCTGCTGTCAAGACATCTTCGCAGGTACTGGGCACGGTTGGGCCACCCTCCCCTAAGGGAAGTGGCGGGTTGAATGGCTTTCGCGTCGCACGAGGCAGAGGGTTAATTTGGAGGCTGGCTGTGTGGCATCCCACCGCTCTGGCTGTGAGTGGACATGTGGCTGCTCCTTCAGCAAGGTGGGAGGGGTTAATTAGTGATTGGGAGCTCCAATGTTAGGCAGGTGATGGAGCGCCTTAGGGATATAGTGTAAAGGTCGGGGCAGAAGGCCAGTGTTCACTCTGTCTGCTTGCCGGGGGTCTCATCCGAGATATGGAGAAGGCCCTGCCAGCGGCGATAGAGAGCAGTGGGTGCACTTGACTCCAAATTGTTGCTCATATTGGCACCAGTGACTCCTGCGTCTGGGTTCAGAGGTCATCCTCAGTTCATACAGGCGGTTGGCGGAGTTGGTGAAGGCAGAAAGCCTCGTTCGTGGGGTGGAATCTGAGCTAACTATTTTTAATGTCGTTTCCAGAACCGTTCGCGGTCCTCTGGTTTGTATCCGATTGGAAGGCTTAAACCAGAGGCTCTGACGATTCTGTGGAGATCTGGGGTGCAAATTTCTAGATCTCCGCTATCGTGTGGAGAAATGTAGGGTCCCCCTGAATAGGTCAAGCCTGTACTACACGAAGGAAGCGGCTAGAAGGGTAGCGGACTACATGTGGAGTGCACATGTTGGTTTTTTAAGTTATAGAATTCCCTCCCTACGCCCGACAAGACGCCTCCTGAGATGTGACAATGAAGTAGTAGGCAAAACGCAACAGGGAATGACAATATTAATGTGGTAATAGTAAACTGCAGGAGCGTCTATAGAGAGGTCCCAGAACTGCTCTCATTAACAAACGGTCACAATGCCCACATAGAACTAGGGACAGAAAGGTAGATGAAACCAGATGTAAACAGCACTAAAATTCTAAACTCAGACTGGAATATATACCGCAGAGACAGGCTGAACAGTGAAGGAGGAATCGTGTTTATAGCGATAAAAAGTGCAATAGCATCGAAGGAAATTGATGGAGATACGAAATGTGAAATAATTTGGGTGAAGGCTCAAACATGGTAAATGGATGTCTCCATGGGCCTCCTGGCTCGGCAGCTGTTGTGGCAGAACACCTGAAGGAAAATTTGAAAAATATTTCGAGTAGATTTCCCGACCATGTTATAGCTTTGGGTGGAGATTTTAATTTACCAGATACAGACAGGGAGACTCAAACGTTTATAACAGGTGGCAGGGACAAAGAATCCAGTGAAATTTTTTTAAGTGCAGTATCAGAAAATTACCTTCAGCAGTTAATCAGAGAACCAACTCGTGGTGATAACATATTAGACCTTCTGGTGACAAACAGACCCAAACTATTTGAAACAATTAACGCAGAACAGGGAATCAGCGATCATGAAGCGGTTAATGCATCGACGATTTCAGCCATAAATAGAAATATTAAAAAAGGTAGGAAGATTTTTCTGTTTAGCAATAAGGTGACAAAGAGCAGATTTCAGAGTACTTGACGGCTCAACACAAAAGTGTTAGCTCAAGTGCAGATAGTGTTGAGGATCAGTGGAGAAAGTTCAAAACCATCATACAATATACATTAGATGAGTATGTGCCAAACAAGATCGTAAGAGATGGAAAAGAGCCACCGTGGTACACCAACCGATTTAGGAAACTGCTATGGAAGCAAAGTGAACTTCACAGCAAACATAAACATAGCCAAAGCCTAGCAGACAAACAAAAATTACGCGAAGCGAAATGTAGTGTGAGGAGTGCTATGCGAGAGGCGTTCATCGAATTCGAAAGTAAATTTCTGTGTACTGACTTGGCAGAAAACCTAAGAAATTTTGGTCTTATGTCAATGTGGTAGGTGGATCAAAACAAAATGTCCAGACACTCTGTGACCAAAATGGTACTGAAACAGAGGATGACAGACTAAAGTCCGAAATACTAAATGTCTTTTACCAAAGCTGTTTCACAGAGGAAGACTGCACTGTAGTTCCTTCTCTAGATTGTCACACAGATAACAAAATGATAGATATCGAAATAGATGACAGTGGAATAGAAAATCAATTAAAATCACTCAAAACAGGAAAGGCCGCTGGACCTGATGGGATACCAGTTCGATTATGCACAAAGTTTGCGAAGCAACTTGCCCCCCTTCTTGCAGCAGTGTACCGTAGGTCTCTATAAGAGCGTAGCGTTCCAAAAGATTGGAAAAGGGCACAGGTCATCCCCGTTTTCAAGAGGGGACGTCGAACAGATGTGCAGAACTATAGACGTATATCTCTAACGTCGATCAGTTGTAGAATTTTGGAACATGTATTATGTTCGAGTATAATGACTTTTCTGGAGACTAGACGTCTACTCAGTAGGAATCAGCATGGGTTTCGAAAAAGACGATCGTGCGAAACCCAGCTCGCGCTCTGCATCCACGAGACTCAGAGGGCCATAGACACTGGTTCCCAGGAGATGCCGTGTTTCTTGACTTCCGCAAGGCATTTGATACAGTTTCCCACAGTCGTTTAATGAACAAAGTAAGAGTATATGGACAACCAGACCAATTGTGTGATGGGATTGAAGAGTTCATCTACATCTACATCTACATGAATTCTCCGCAAATCACATTTAAGTGTCTGGCAGAGGGTTCATCGAACCACTTTCACAATTCTCTATTATTCCAGTCTCGTATAGCGTGTGGAAAGAATGAACACCTATATATTTCCATACGATCTCTGATATCTCTTATTTTATCTTGGTGATCGTACCTCCCTATGTAGGTCGGTGTGAACAAAATATTTTCACATTCAGAGGAGAAAGTTGGTGATAGGAATTTCGTGAGAAGATTCCGTCGCAACGAAAAACGCCTTTCTTTTAATGATGTCCAGCCCAAATCCAGTATCATTTCTGTGACACTCTCCCACATTTCGCGATAATACAAAACATGCTGCCTTTATTTGAACTTTTTCGATGTACTCTGTCAGTCCTATCTGGTAAGGATCCCACACCACACAGCAATATTTTAAAAGAGGATGGTCAAGCATAGTGTACGCAGTCTCCTTAGTAGGTGTTTTACGTTTTCTAAGCGTCCTGCCAATAAAACACAGTCTCTGGTTAGCCTTCCCCACAACGTTTTCTGTGTGTTCCTTCCAATTTAAGTTGTTTGTAATTGTAATACCTAGATATTTAGTTGAATTTATGGCTTTTAGATTAGACTGATTTATCGTGTAAACAAAGTTTAACAAGTTTCTTTTGGCACTCATACGGATGACCTCGTACTTTTCGCAGCATTCCGATATTTCATCTAAATCATTTTGCAGTTTGTTTTGACCTTCTGATGACTTTATTAGTCGATAAACGACAGCGTCATCTGCAAACGACCGAAGACGGCTGTTCGTATTGTTTCCCAAATCGTTTATACAGTTAAGAAACAGCAAAGGGCCTATAACACTACCTTGAGGAACGTCAGAAATAACTTCTGTTTTACTCGATGAATTTGCGTCAGTTACTACGAACTGTGACCTCTCTGACAAGAAATCACAAATCCAGTCACATAACTGAGATGATATTCCATAAGCACGCAGTTTCACTACGAGCTGCTTGTGTGGTACAGTGTCAAAAGCCTACTGGAAATCCAGAAATATGGAATCGATATGAAATCCCTTGTCAGTAGCACTCAAACCTTCATGTGAATAAAGAGCTAGTTGTGTTTCACAGGAACGATGTTTACTAAACCCACGTTGGCTGTGTGTCAATAGACAGTTTTCTTAGAGGTAATTCATAACGTTTGAACACAATATATGTTCTAAAATCCTGCTGCATATCGACGTTAACGATATGGGCCTGTAATTTAGTGGCTTACTCCTACTACCTTTCTTGAATATTGGTGTGACCTGTGCAACTTTCCAGTCTTTGGGCACGGTTCTTTCGTCGATCGAACGGTTGTATATGATTGTTAAGTATGGAGCTAATGCATCAGCATACTCCGAAAGGAACCTAATTGGTATACAGTCTGGACCAGAAGACTTGCTTTTATAAAGTGAGTTAAGTTGCTTCACTACTCCAAGGATATTTACTTCTACGTTACTCATGTTGGCAGCTGTTCTCGATTCGAATTCTGGAATATTTACTTCATCTTCTTTTGTGAAGACATTTCGGAAGGCTGTGTTTAGTAACTCTGCTTTGGAAGCACTGTCTTCGATAGTATCTCCACTGCTATCGTGTACAGAAGGCATTGATTGTTTCTTGCCACTAACATACTTCGCATACGACCAGAATCTCTTTGGCTTTTCTGTCATGTTTCGAGACGAAGTTTCGTTGTGGAAACTGTTATAAGCTCATCGCATTGAAGTCCGCTCTAAATTTCGAGCTTCTGTAAAAGATTGCCAGTCGTGGGGATTTTGAGTCTGTTTAAATTTGGCATTTATGTTTCATTGCTTCTTCAAGAGTGTTCTAACCCGTTTTGTGTACCAAGGAGGATCAGCTCTGTCGTTTCTTAATTTATTTGGTATAAATCTCTCAATTGCTACCGATACTATTTCTTTGAATTTAAGCCACATGTGGTCTACACTTGCATTATTAATTTGAAATAAGTGGAGATTGTCTCTCAGGAAGGCTTCAAGTGAATTTTTATCTGCTTTTTTGAATAGGTATATTTTTCGCTTATTTTTGGAGGATTTGGGGATTACAATATTCAATCTCGCCACGACAACCATATGCTCACTAATCCCTGAATCGGTTTTGATGCTTGTTATTAACTCAGGATTATTTGTTGCTAAGAGGTGTTTTCACAGCCGTTTACTATTCGCGTGGGCAGATTAACTAACTGCTCGAAATAATTTTCAGAGAATGTGTTTAGCAGAATTTCTGATGATATTTTATGCGTACCTCCTGAATTAAACATGTATTTTCCCTAACATATTGAGGGTAAATTATAGTGACCACCAACTACTATCGTATGTGTCAGGTACGCGTTTGAAATCAAACTCAAGTTTTAATTCAACCTTTCAGCAACCACATCATCTGTATTGGGAGGTCGGCAAAAGGATCCAGTTATTATTTTATTCCAGTTTCCAACAATGACCTCTGCCCATACTAACTCACAGGAAGTACCTACTTCAATTTCGCGACAAGTTAAATTACTTCTGACAGCAACAAACACGGCACTAACCGTGTTTGGGCTATCCTTTCAGAAAATCGTTAGGTTCTTCGCAAAAATTTCGGCTGAGCCTATATCCGGCTTTAGCCAGCTTTTGGTGCCTATAATGATTTGAGCATCAGTGCTTTTTATTAGCGCTTGGAGCTCTGGTACTTTCCCGACACAACTACGACAATTTACAAATGCTGTACCAATGGTTCCTGTATCTACGTTTTTCCTGTGTTCCTCCTGCACCCTGTGTGACTGAAGCCCTTCTTGTGTTTTCCCAAGAACCTCTAAACTAAAAAACCGCCCAGTCCACGCCACACAGCCCCTGCTACCCGTGTAGCCACGTCCTGCATATAGTAGACACCTGACCTATTCAGCGGAACCCAAAACCCAACCACCTTTTGGCGCAAGTCGAGGAATCTGCAGCCTACACGGTCGCAGAACCGTCTGAGCCTCTGATTTAGACCTTCCACTCAGCTCTGTACCAGAGGTCCGCAATCAGTCCTGTGGACTATGCCGCAAATGGTCAGCTCTGCTTTCATCTTGCAAGCAAGACTGGCAGCCTTTACCACTTTTGTTAGCCGCTCAAAACCAGAGAGAATCTCTTCTGATCCAAAGTGACACACATCATTGGTACCGACGTGAGCCACCACCTGCAGTTGGCTGCATCCTGTGCTCTTCATGGCATCCAGGAAGACTCTTTCCACATCTAGAATGACTCCACCCGGTATGCACACGGAATGCACATTGGATTTCTTACCTTTCTTGTCAGCCAATTCCCTAAGGGGTCCCATAAGACGCCTTATGTTGGAGCTCCCAACTACCAATAATCCCACCCTCTGCGATTGACCGGAACTTGCAAGCTGAGTGGTTTCCTCTGAAACAGGACCAGCGACAGCATCTGAGTCAGCTACAATGTCAGCCACAGACAGCACCTGGAACCTGTTTGTAGACAAACTGGGGAGGCCATACGTGCAGCCGCCTGGGAAGTCTTTCGCCGCCTGCTTCACCCTGGGGCGACCTCCCACTCGACAACAGGTGAGGGGTCAGCCTCTGAGCGAATAGTAACTGGGTTGGCCACCGCTGAGGACCGATCAGAGGACTCCGACGTGCTGGACGTCCGTTGGATCCCCACTGCCGGCCCACAACACTGGTGCCCACCCACTGCAGCCTCAACCTGTATAACCGAAGCCATCACAGCCTGAAGCTGAGAACGAAGTGTCACCAACTCGGCTCGCATCTGCACAAATCAATTGCAGTCGCTGTCCATACTGAAGGCCGTGGAAAACAAAAATATGCAACGCTACTGTAGACCCTGATGAAAACGCGCGAACTGTGTCTAGTAATATGCAGATATTCAAAAACCTAACTACCGAAGTGCTCAGGTGAAACTAAATAATTTGACCCTGATTTGGAACTTTTAATGTGTCACAAAATCGGTTTACTTTCCGATGCAAACTAAAATGCGACAACTGTGGCTGTTAGATATTATATTTACACGAAGAAACTCAAGAAACTGAACTTTTAAAGCACACAGATGATATAATAAAATTAGTTCCTGGTTAGGAACTCGTAAATGACACAAAAGTGGTCACTTCTCTGTGCTGCGTCTGTCTCGGTCGGCTACTGCTGCCTGACTGAGTTCCTAGATAACATAACGCAGCATGTCATTTTCAATGGAGAAGTCTTCCGAAGTGAGAGTGATTTCAGGTGTGCCGCAGGGGAGTGTTGTAGGACCGTTGCTATTCACAATATATATAAATGACCTTGTGGATAACATCAGAAGTTCACTGAGGCTTTTTGCAGATGATGCTGCAGTGTATCGAGAGGTTGTAACAATGGAAAATTGTACTAAATTCCGGAGGATCTGCAACGAATTCACGCATGGTGCAGGGAATGGCAATTGAATCTCAATGTAGACAAATGTAATTTGCTGCAAATACATACAAAGAAAGATCCTTTATCATTTAGCTACAATATAGCAGGTCAACAACTGGAAGCAGGTAATTCCATAAATTATCTGAGAATAGGCATTAGGAGTGATCTAAAATGGAATGACCATATAAAACTAATCGTCGGTAAAGCAGATTCCAGACTGAGATTCATTGGAAGAATCCTAAGGAAATGCAGTCTGAAAACAAATGAAGTAGGTTACAGTACACTTGTTCGCCCACTGCTTGGATACTGCTCACTGGTGTGGGATCTGTACCAGGTAGGGTTGATAGAAGAGATAGAGAAGATCCAACAGGGAGCAGTGCACTTCATTTAGTATTCGCAAAAGCGTTACAGAGATGATAGATAAACTCCAGTGGAAGATTCTGCAAGAGAGACGCACAGTAGCTCAGTACAGGCGTTTGTTGAAGTTTCGAGAGCATACCTTCACTGAGGAGTCAAGCAGTATATTGCTCCCTCCTACTTATATCTCGCGAAGAGACCACGAGGATAAAATCAGAGAGGTTACAGCCCACACAGAGGAATAACGACAATCTTCCTTACCACGAACAATACAAGACTAGAATAGAAGGGAGAACTGATTGTGGTACTCAAGGTACCCTTCACCACACACCGTCAGGTGGCTTGCCGAGTATGGATGTGGATGTAGATGTAGATTTTATAATGTTGTTTAGGTTCTAAAAGTCTTGTTTTTAAATATATTTCACTAAATCCATCCAAATGACTAAGTCTATCGTTGATATTAACTATTCTTTTAATTGTAAAATCGATTTAATATTTGGCTACTTTAAAAATGTTACTTAATTATTTCTGTAATTGTGTAATTACATTAACTATTTTTGAGAGTACTGATCATTGAATATTTTTGATTTTGTAGATAAATTCATTATTAATTTTTGTATGTAATGATTGGAAATCTTTTATTTTTCCCAAAACGTTGTTAAGTTTATTTCCAATTAAACTCATACTTCATACATAATAATTTCAAAACAAATAAACGCAAATGGCCACAAATTAATTCATCGACCTTTTGTATTCTCTTGATACTGTAGTAAAGATCATTGTTTCTGAAATAGTTAACAAGTTGTTTAGGTATATTTCCTGCATTAGAATCAAAAACAAATTTTAAATTCTTATTTTTATAATAAAATAGAAAATAATTTATAATGTGATCAGAAGTATCTAAATTTACTATTCCACATCCTGAATTTTTGGTTCGTTTGGTCGTGTGACTAGGGCCTCTCGTCGGGTAGACCATTCACCGGGTGCAAGTCTTTCGATTTGACGCCCCTTCGGTGACTTGCGCCTTGATGGGGATGAAATGATGGTGATTAGGACAACTCAACACCCAGTCCCTGAGTGGAGAAAATCGCTGACCCACCCGGGAATCAAACCCAGGCCTTTACGATTGACTTTCTGTTGCACTGACCACTCAGCTACTGGGGGCAGACGGTTCATTAGGTAATTCATCAGTAATAAAAACGCCTCGAAAATATTTAATTTTTAATTGTATAACAATTTCTTCAATGTCAAATTTAGAGTAAAGCTTATTATATTATTTGGTTATTTCTTTGAAACTTTTCTACTCATTTTCCTTTCTCTTCCATTTCCAAATTATGTCTTTGTTGTTCTTCCAATTCTTTATCACCTTTTTCTTATTTATAACTGCATTTTCAACTGCTACAGTTCCACCATCAAGTGAATTAATTCTTGCTAAATAAGATACTGTAGTTAATTATGATGGCAAAACCCAACCTTCCCATTTTGTTTCTTTTATATTCATTAAATATTCAATAATTATTTACACAAAAGGGATAGTTATTGAAATGAGTAAATTTCCAGCAGTTTTTTTCTCTTCCTTTCTTTTTTGAACATCAGTTACAAATGGTTCAAAAATATTTAATTATTCATAACTGCAATAGTTTAATTGATTTTGGTTTATTTTAACCACTAGATTACAATATATAATCAGTTTAAAATTATTCATATAGATAGGTCAAAAAATAATAAAACAATTTATAAACACCATTCATTTTTATGAAGCTGTTGCCTGCTTCAGCTGGCACAACATTCAACATTCAACATTAAGAGCACAGTAAGAATTCCATTGCTAAATTCAGAGGATGGAGTGCATAGGTGAAAAGAACATAATGAAGGTTTCCATGAAGGAGGGCATTTGTATGATCACATGATAGAACAAGAAACAGCAGTCGATACAGAAGAGATATAAAATCCAGTATTAGAATCAGAATTTAAAAGAGCTCTGGAAGACTTAAAATCAAAAAAGGCAGAAGGGATAGATAACTTTCCATCAGAATTTATAAAATCATTGGAGGAAGAGGCAATAAAACGACTGATGGTGTTGGTGTGTAAATGTATGAGTCTGGCGACATACCATCTGGCTTAGGGAGAAATATCATCCACACAATTCTGAAGGCTGCAAGACTGACAAGTATGGGAATCATCGCACACTCAGCTTAACAACTCATGCACCCAACTTGCTGACATGAATAGTACACAGAAGAATGGAAAAGGGAATTGAGGATGTGTTACATGACAATCAGCTTGGTTTTAGGAAACATAAAGGCACCAGAGAGATAATTCTGCCATTGTGGTTGATAATGGAAGAAAGACTAAAGAAAAATGAAGACACATCCATAAGATTTGTTGACCTGGAAAACGCATTCGGCAATGTAAAACAGTGCAAGATGTTCAAAATTCTGAAAAAATAGAGGTAAGCTATAGGGAAACATGGGTAATATACAATTTGTACAAGAACCAAGAAGGAATAATGAGTGGTAGATCAAGTATGAAGTGCTGGGATTAAAAAGAGTATGAGACAGGGATGACGCCTTTTGCCCATACTATTCAATCTATACATCAAATGAGCAATGATGGAATTAAAAGAAAGGTTCCAGAATGGAATTAAAATTCAAGCGGAAAGGGCATCAGTGATGACATTGCTACTCTCAGTGAAAGTGAAGAAGAATTGCAGTATCTGCTGAATGGAATGAATAGTTAATGAGTACAGAAAGAATACAGACTGAGGGTAAATTGAAGAAAGATTTAAGTAATGAGAAATAGCAGCAATGAGAACAATGAGAAACTAAACATCAGGATTGATGATCACGAAGTCAAGAAGTTAAGGAATTCTGCCACCTAGGCTGCAAAATAACCTGTGACAGACAGGGCAGGACATAAAAAGCAGACTAGCACTGACAAAAATGGAATTCTTGAACAAGAGAAGTCTGCTAGTATCAAACATAGGTCTTAAGTTGAGGAAGAAGTTTCTGAGAATGTACATTTGGAGCACAGTATTGTATGGTACTGAAACATGGACTGTGAGAAAAGCGGAAAAAGGGGGGAGTTTGAAGCATCCGAGATATGGTGCTACAGACGAATGTTGAAAATTAGGTAGACTGATAAGGTAATGAATCAGGAATTTCTGCACAGAATCAGTCATGAAAGGAATGTACGTGAAAACACTGACATAAAGAAGGGACATGATGGTAGGACATCAGTTAAGGCATCAGGGAATAAATTCTGTGGTACTTGATGGAACTGTAGAGGGTAAAACTGTACAGGGAACAGAGACTGGAATACATCCAGCAAATAATGAAGGACATAGGCTGCAAGTGCTACTCCGAGATGTAGAGGTTGGCACACAAGAGGAATTCATGGTAAGCTGCATCAGTCAGAAGATTGATGATTCAAAAAAAAAAAAAAAGGTAGAAATGGAAATCTCCTAAAAGCCGCATTTTACTATGACAAGATGGTCAAACTGCCAGTGAAATCGACCATTTTAAATTCTTAGGACTGAGGACAGATGGAAAGCTTTCTTGGAAGTGTCACTCCACTATCTAGCATAACTGAGGCAGCTATGTGCGCTCATCAAGGATATTATTAGCCAAAAATTGATGTTGACAATGTTGTCTCATTCAGAAAAATATGCAACAGTCATTCAGTGAAGACTATACAGGAAAACGATATTTACTTACACAACTCTTTCTTAAGCTTAATACTGAAAGATGTGCACCATTCAGCACATTTCATTTTCAGCAGGCTTCCAACACAACTGAAAAAATTGAGTGGTAAACCTCAATTATTCAAATCCACACTGAAAGGGTTCCTTGTTGCACAGTCGTTTTTTCTGTATTTTAGTTCCTCACAGAAGTTAAGAACTTGCTTCTGTAATGTGTTACTTATTCATATGTTTTTTTGTTACTGATTCTGTAACTCTTTTATTTGTTTATTTTCTAATCAGCATTGTGTTAACTATATTCTGATTGGTTCTATGACCATTAATTTTCTCTCGAACAGTTTCACAGAATAACTAATACGAGTTTATCCATAAGTACTTCTAAGGGTTTCAGAAGCTAGCAAAAACTACAAGACATACAGAAAATAGACGTCGACAGTGGACAGAACGTGTCTTTACGTTTTTATCCCACAGGTGATCAACATGGGGACCATTTGTGACAATTCATAGATCAATATGATACTCAAACTCGTACCATACGTGCCACAACACTTTGAGATCGATGTCAGTGACTGCATTAATTATTCTTCCTAGCAACACTCACAAATTAAGTAGCAATGAAAGCAGGAACATACGATCATTGAAGTAACCAATTAAGAAGAATCCACATAATGATAAGTCAGATGACGACAGAGCCTACTGAAGAAGAGCGGAATATTGCTGGGAAGCCCGTCCAATCCAGTCCTGAGATGGTCTGGCACTTCAAAAAGAAAGTGTGGTGGGGCGCTGTGAAATCTTCAGTGGAAGTCACAGTTTTCTCCTCAAAGAAAAATATACCATAAACTTTTGAACAGGACACAGTACAAAAGTCGTTAGCTTCACGTGAATCACGAGTGTGTTCCACAATACTGTGTGGATGTACTGTGCACCAACATGCATTTGATGATGATTCATGTTTTCAGACACATGAAAAGTTACTTCTTTACTGAAAATTAAATTCTATTAAAAAGTATCTTCCTCTTGTGGTTGCTAAAAGTCGTTGCAAAAGTCAGAATGAAGGTCGTCGTCTCGTGTGGTCAGTGCATGTAACGACTAGAACCGGTACGGTTTTATACACTGAAGTTTTCATAGAATGACCGTGATATCTGCAACTCTATGCTCACACTTGTTGTCATCTTCTTTGGGATCCTGATGAATGCTTCCTACACACGCTCCATCTTGTCTGTACTACACGATTGCTTTTACCTGATCTCTCGTACGAAATCGTAGATGAACCGTCAAACTGACTCATATTTAGCGAATCCGAGGACACAAAATCCACGGATATGCCATGTTCCGACACGCCAGCCTGCTGGATTTACACGCTGCAACTACGACAAGGTGCGTATAATAAATCAAAACTTGGTTATGTGTCATTTTCCTGCATGTTTTGTAGTTTTCGTGCAGTCGTCTCTGAAACTCTGGAAGAATTTATCAGTACTGCTGTGAAACAGTATTTTATCACTAGGGAGGTAATTGCTGCATTATATAAAACGTATGTAAATCACAGTTATGAAGTTGGCAGATTGTTACCTACAAAGGAAGAAAAGGCAACAACACCTCCTTAAGAGTGGTAGCTACTGAGGCACTTGACAGACGGGATACATCAGAGCTCTTCTTATGCTCAGTAAACATTTCACGTAATCCTCATGAGAGAGAAAGAGGTTGCTTTAGCTATCTTTTTCTCGAGACTGCTTGAGAAATAAATCGTAACGGCAACGCTGATAATCTCTCTCACACACACCAATGGTCGTGACTTGTAGAAGCTTGATCATTGCATTGCTACAAGATCTGGCCTTATTATGGGTTCTGAAACATCTGTAAATGAAAGGTTCCACGCTACGACACTCTGCAGCACGAGATTAAGCTTGATCCACAGTGTACTGAATTTAGTATGGTAGAATTATTAGCCGCAGTCAGGCAGAAAGTTGTTGGTGGTCGATTGCCGTGTAACTGCACTTGGTCCAACTCAGTCTCCACCAGATATTTTTGTCCTTACTTGCGGTCTGTAGCAGGACTTGAATTTCGCCGCACTACACTCGTTCCCTCAGATAAAAAATATCCAGTCGCAGCGGTATGAGCGCTCGACGGCAGAGAAACTACTAAAATTGTAACTCTTTTTTTGTTTTCTATTCGTTTCTTGATTGTCTCTTGATAGCCGAAGCTGAAGGCAGACGTGATCTGATGAAGACGTAAAAAAAACTTACTAGCTAGTCTTGATCTGAGTTCAATGTGTAGACATATAGTGGAAGTTGTTAATAAATTCGGGGGAGGGAAGTAGCAAAGTAAATTAAATTGCATACAGTATCAAGATGATTTTAATTGGTATAAATTAGTGATTCCTGGACGATTGCAAGATTTTGAAGCAGACTTTTCACGCAGAAATAAAAGAGATATTTGAAGACCTGGACGCTGCACGAAAGAAGACAAGTTTACCTGGTAAAGATGAACTCTTATCTACGTCATTTCCCCCTGTCAGTTACATTTTGTTATTCTCTGTTCTTTTTCAATACCTTTTTGTAGTGGAAATCGGTTTAACTTTTGCTCAAAAACGCCACAAGGACCACCCCAACAATAGCGTTTCTGTAATATGAAGTCCGATTTGCTTTTCATTCTATCCCTTTTCTTCACAGTCATTTGCGATTTTAAAAACCCCTATTTATTCACGATTTCTTCCACATTTTCAACCTCTTTTCTTCTCTCTTATTTTTCTTCTCTTTTTTATTAACCACTACAACTGGCTCCCGCGACAGGACGCAATTTTCGGATGTGCCGTTTTTGAGCAAATTTGAAACTTTAATTCGTATTTTTTCCCAACAGAGAATATCCAAAAATCCTGAACTTTAAAGGGTAACTAAAACACCAACTTTATTGTACCTAAGCAAATGATCATGCAACAATATTGTAAAGAATTTTTGCAACTAATTCAATCTGTTTTTCTTTACATGGGCATATATTGATGCAAAACTTATTTTGAGACCTTTTGGTGATTATCCGATGGAGACGTATTAAGAAAATCCATATTTTGACGAATACGATTTATGCAGAAGTGATTGCTTAGCCGCTGCAGGACAGAAAATTTAATGGTGAGTCATACAATTATTTTTCATTCAAGCATTCAATAGCCAACTGCAGAATCCATTTTCCCTTTCCACACATCCTGTAGTTTTCTTCTAGATTTTTCCAAAATTATCTATCTCTATTGTAGTTTGTGGTAATTATAGTATTGTTGTAGCTGCATATGAAGATCGTGAATCTGACCACCAAACAGTCATTTGTTACGAAAAATTTTGTCCGCCCTGCTGCATCTTTCTCAACCATTGTTTGCAATAGAGCAATCATTTACATTGACGAGAAAATATTTCAACCTAAATTTGAGTCAAATCTTTATTAATCAGACTCATATTATTCCTTTTTGGCTTACGATTATACATCCTATTACAATGGAACGTGGTAAGGTAGAGATAGTTTCGGCAGATGAGTTAAGTGAACTAGATTCATCGTGCAACCAACAAGAAAGTCCGCGTTTCCCTCCATGGACGAGTTCACAGATCAATGCAATGATTTTGCCTCAAACTCGCAACATTTGTGATAATACACAGATGGCGACTTTAAATGACGAAATGTGGAATGGACGCGAGACTAGACCGTCAGCGCCATTGTTAACATCAATGTCAGAACTGAATATGAGACAAATTCAGCAATGTGACACAAATCGGACACAGGAAACTGACAAACTGGACCGACTATTAGAGTTATTTGCAGACATGAAACGAAACGTTAGTCAGAAAATTGACATATTAAACCATACTATGACCGAAAATTTTGAACGGACGACAAAACAGATGACAGAATTAAATAACACCACTCAACAGCTCAGCCAGCAATTTGAGACATTGTCCGATCGAGTCACTAAACAGGAAGAAACTTTGGTTACATTCACACATGAAACAAAAAACAATATCACCCAATGTGAGAATCAGTTAACTCAAATAGTTAATGTGCAGCAGGAAGTGAACACTCGTGTGGAAGAGTTAGCTCAGGCCCACACTTCAGCTAGCTCCACCCAAGAAAAGCTGACTGAAGAAGTGGGAAATATTACCCAACAGCTCACAATGGTAGTTCTTGAACAAACCCACCTCAGAGAAAAGATAGAAAAATTAGAAGATCGAGCGGACCTCGCGTCACTAAACAACGACACCAACATGGCCGAAAGAATTGTACACGAATGTAAATTGTGTGACGACTATCTGGCCAAAAAACTTGAAACAGTAACACAGGATATACTTTCAAAAGCAAAGACACATGTTAAAGACGAGACAAAACAGATAGAAGACGAAGTGACAAAATTACGAGACAATGTTGTGCCGTGTTTGGTGATTGGTGCAAACGCATCGTCAGGGAACGACAAAACAGCTAAAACCATGGCTAATGACACAGACAGAACACCTATTGTGGAATCACCTATTTCCAATCAAAATTACAATGTGCCGCCTTCTTTTCCACCAAACGAGCAATATTACGATACGACACCTAGAGTAGCAAGTGACACAAACTACGTCAATACAGTTATGCCAACCAGCATGGCCGATGACACGTTTGTAAGACATGGGCATTTCCAGACATTTTCCAGTGAGGACAAGCACAAAGTCCACCCTATTGTGTTTATTAGATCATTTGACGGTGTTTTTCCACGTAGTTGGTCGGAAGTCGACAAAATCAGATATGTCACCAATCTCATGAGAGGACGAGCAGCTAAGTGGGGTGCCGCTACGAAACGGCGGTGCCTTGCGTTTGAACAGTTCGAACAAGCCTTCTTGGACGAATTCTGGTCCGAGAATGAGCAACAGAGTCTAAGGAGAGAAGTGTGCAACCCTGAGACCTATGACCCTAAAAAAGAGACATTAAGACAATACTTTGAGAGGTACCTAGACAAGACACTGTACTGGTCCAAACCAGCCAACTTGCCAGCGATAATTGACACTTTAAAGAACCACTTAATAGGAGTACCGGAGAATGACATTAAGAGTTTTTTAAACTTCTTAGATCAAATGGACGTAGTTTACAGAGGCGATTCATGCCATTCAAATTTTACTCATATTACTAACCAAAATCAGCACCCACCCCAAAGGAACCGTAGTGTCGGTGGTTGGTGGAACCATCCGTCCGCGCCGCGACACAATACGATGCCTGCGCGCGAAACATATTCAAATGGAAACGTGTATGACAGTAGGAACAACCGCAGAAATTCGTGGAATAACAATAAAAACAATAATTATCACCCATATCAAAATGGTAACTACAAGCAAAATGAAAATTACAGACAGTACAACAACAACAACAACAATAGGAGACGTGAGAATAACCAGTACAACCCGGGCTACTTTGACAGGAACATGACATATAACAGACATAATTACCACCAAAACAATAACAATCCCAACGATCACCGACAGAATATGTGGAACACACAAGATTCACGCATGACAAATCATAACCCTCCATGGAATCCACCGCCGTTCCCCAGTACAGTTATGCACTCCCCGCCACGAAGTAGCAATAACAATTGCGGCGCGCCATCAGCTGACGCGTGGGCGCCAACCGGCCGGAATGTATACATAGTGGAGCTGGTCAATGAACCCGGCCAAACACAGCAGACGACGGAAAACAGTCGACGACCGAGCTAAGCGCTGGTGCTTCGGTCGTGAGGTGTTGTAAGAGCGCAACGGCTGAGACGGTTTGTTTCCTCAGGTACGATGACAAAATGACAGCAGAACAGGAATTAACCGACGAGATAAACATTAAATCAGACAGTTGTGTTAAGGAATTCATACAAGCTACGGCATGGGTTAAGTTTAACGATTATGATGTACAAATTGTATTCGATACTGGTGCTGCTGCAAGTGTGATGTCAACCGCATTCTATAATGAATTGAAACAAATTATAAACATACCTACATTACCTGTACAGAATTGCCACGTGGTTAGTGCCACAGGTACTAAATCTAAGAACATACACATGCAAGCCCTTGTTAACTTCACGTTTTCCAATATACAGTTCTAGTGTAATTTTCTGATTGTAGACAAGCTTATCGTACACTGCATCCTAGGGATGGATTTTTTGAATGAACACAAAGCAATCATAGATTTAAGTAATGGCATATGTCAATTATCCATAGGAGAACAACTAATTAATGTTGATCTTAACAAGACGATTGAACCACGGCCAAAACATTACGAAGTAAGTCCATTTCAATTGGTATATCCTACCATAGTTAGTGTATGTAATTTAACACCTGAAGATTCAGACTATCGGGAGACTGAGCAGGATTTATTGTATCAGAAATGTGTCGAATCTGACTATTTAACGAAACAACAGCAAGAAGAATTGTACAAATTATTATGTGATTATGCACAAGTTTTCAGTGAGAGGCCTGGTGTAATCAGAGGTTATAGCTACAAAATGGATGTTAAGCCAAATAAGACTTATTGTAGGACACATTATAATATTCCACGGGCGAAGAAACCTGCAGTTTTACGTGAAATCGAGCGTATGTTGACCTGGGGTGTCATAGAAAAATCACATTCCCCATATTGCAGTCCTATCCTGGCGGTAGGCAAGCAAGATGGCAATGTCAGATTGGTGCTAGACGCACGTGAAATCAACAAAATTATTATACCGGTTAACACAAGTCCTGTCAACTTGGATGAACAGTTGCTAAAATCTTATAATGTACAATACCTAACTAATATTGACCTCCGCTTATCGTACTGGCAGGTGTCCCTTCACAATGACAGTCGTAAATACACTGCTTTCCTTTGTGAAGAACTCAGTTATCAGTTTTGTGTGTTGCCTTTTGGTTTGCGCGTAAGTGCGGGCGTGTTCGTCGAGGCACTTGACGCCGTTCTCGGCCCATGTTTGTTGTCACGCGTCACGGCGTACGTCGATGACATTGTCGTGGCAACAAATACGTGGGAGGAACATATTGATCTGTTACAGCAAATTTTATTTAAATTTTCACAAGCTGGAGTCACAGTAAATCTTTCGAAGTCCAAAGTAGGAAGGCGTGAAATCAAATGTTTAGGCCATATTGTCTCGCCGGAAGGTATTCGTCCCGATTCTAAGAAGATTGATGCTATTCGTAATTTCCCTTCTCCACAAAACCGCAAACAGTAGAAAGCATTCTTAGGTTTATCTTCTTTCTTTCGGAAGTTTGTTTCAAAACAGCTTCTGAACAGCTCTCACCTGCTAACTTTACTGAAAAAGAACGCAATTTGGAGATGGACAGAGTTTTGCCAAGCTGATTTTCAGGCTATTGAAGATGCATTGGTGAACGCACCCCTCCTCTGCCACCCTGACATGACGTCAGATTTTTGCCTAGCCACGGATTCGTCATCATACGGCCTTGGAGCTTTTCTATTTCAAATTCAATCCGAATCAAGACAATCTGTCATCAAAACGATCAGTTTTGCGAGCCGCACGCTCACTGAGTGCGAGAGGTCGTACTCGGTGATGGAACGGGAGGCTCCTGCCCTTGTTTGGGCATTCCATAAGTTTCGCTACTTTCTTTGGAATAAACATACTCGCATATACACAGACCACCAAGCCCTTTCTTTCTTGCTATCATGCAAATTGCTTCATTCACGGCTCACCCGGTGGTGCCTTTCACTCCAAGAATACAGCTTCGAAATTATTTACATTAAAGGTAAATCAAACGTAGTAGCTGATGCCCTGTCCCGTTTGCCCCAAGGCATACAGGATTTTTCGGAACTTTCCGAGCAAACATCAGACTTTAACATCTTACTTATGTATGATGGTACATACGCCCCATACTACCACAATATGTGCAAGAACTTTGCTTCACTTCAGGACAGCGACCCCAGGTGGTCAAATATCAAAAAGAAATTACGTACAGATCCTTCTTCACATTTACAAAAATATTACACAATACACAAAAATGTACTTTTTCATAAGCGTACACCTGACTCGCACCATTGGTGTGTTTGTCTACCCGACACGCATGTTGACGATTTCATTCTGTTCACACACAAAACTTGGGGACACTACGGAGTCACCAAATGCACTGATAAAATAGTACAGTACTGTTATTTTCCCAATCTGTGTCGGAGAGTGCCGCAAATTGTTCGTAAATGTATCATCTGTCCAAAAGCAAACTTTTCCAACCAATCATCTTTGAATGAATTACATCCTATTGTACCAACCCGACCTTTGGAGTTAGTATCGTTGGATATCGCCGGACCTTATCTCAGAGCTCGTGGAGATGTGAAATACATCGTTGCTGTATTTGATGTCTTCTCGGTATACTTAAAATTGTATGCTATCCGCACTGTCAACGCATCTGCTATTACTAGACGGTTGACTAACAGTTACTTTACAAGGTTTGGCAAACCCCACAGCATTATCACAGATAACACACCCTATTTTACGGGAAGAAAATGGAAATCTTTTGTTGCCACACGTAACATCAAACATATTCTTACATCAGCATTTCACTCAGAAGGGAACCCCGTAGAAAGGATTTTTAGAGAGTTTGGTCAATTCATGAGAATACATTCACCTTGCAAACACACAAAGTGGATCGAATTTTTAGCACCCTTTGAGCAGACAGTAAACAATTTGCCTCATGCCTCAACAGGATACCCACCACAGGAATTATTATTAAACAAACCTGAACAGAACAAGTGGGCTACACCCATTCCAAAGCTAACTGCACCCACAACACATACATCTTTGGAAGAGAAAGTAAGACAGGCATACACTATGTTGTGTAATAAAGCCAAGATCAGGAAAGAGAAGTATGACAAACATGTTACAAATACACAAACCTATCAGATTGATGACCTTGTTCTTTTGCCTTCACATCCCAAGTCTACAAAGTTAAAACAACTGAACAGAAAATGGCAGCTATTATATTCAGGTCCTTTCAGAATAGCAAGCATACCTCACCCAGGTTGTTACTCCCTAGAATACCCGTTATCTCACAAGCCGAGGGGGCTGCATCCCCACAGACATTTGAAACCCTTTGTGCACTAAAACAACATAATATAATTACAACTAATTTGAACATGAGCAAGTTGCTGTGAAAACGAGATCATAAATATTTGTATTGAATACACGAACATTAAGTTATACAGCCTAAGAACACAAACATTCATTTATGGAAATTATATACTGCAGTTACACTTGTATTCATAATTTGGCAAGATCAATGTGTAGTAAAATAATTAAGCTACTCTATCCTCAATTGCTGCTGCAATAAAGCATGGCTGTATATAACAAGCTGTTGCCTCGAGTCGAATGAGCATGCTGTTGCCTCACAAGAGAGATATACAGTCCCATGATGTCATACTGGTAAGCTTATCAGGAGAGTACACTTACTGAGTGAGAAAAGATATTCATATAGGAATGAGATCTACACAGGTTACATTTGTTGTTAATTGTAAATTATAAGGTGAATCAACAATTAGTTAGTTATTTCAAGACACTCTAATGACAGGAGATAATAGCTATTGAGATCAGTAATGACATAGGTATGTAGCAGAATGAATGAGGATGTAAGAATGAATGATCAGTATGAATGAGTTAATATTTAAGTTAATATAAGAAGGTAAGTTACTGTGAAGTAGTTGATGGAGACAAGAGATTATTTGAGGAAAATATTATTGGAGTTTTATGAGAATGGAAGTGCCAAATGGCCTCACATATGTGACATATTAATGTTTGATGAGGAATATGTTTAATGTATAAGGTTATATATATTATGACGAATATGTGAGTAAGGAATGAGTGAGAATGTTTTGGTAATATTGTGCTACATAGAGAAGTGAGTAAAAAGTCTACATCTTTAAGATTACATAAGAATTTCAGTTTGAAAGAAAACATTTGTGATGAGTTAGAACACGTGAGTACAAGGCGTTAAAGATGAATCTATTTACAGTGCCCTCGAAAATGAACGAACGCAAGAAAAGCAGAGTGAACATAATGATGATTACAGCTGTTGAAAGAAGTGTAATAAGAATGTGACTCGTAAACACATAAGCTTTACTTTATTTCAGAAGTGTAACTTAGTAACCTTTCGTTAAGTTTTGTTAAGCCATTGTGCAGAAGAAAACATTTATAGTTCATGTTCAGAGAGGAGAATGATATTTTAAGGAACTTAAGTTGGAAGAAATATAGTTTTTACACAGCCCTCATGTGAATACATTTGCATAAATTTTTTTTTACGAAAGTGAATTTTAGTGCCATGTTAGCCTTTATTATACTTATACTTACATATGACAGACAACCCTGAGGAAGCAAAAGACAGGAGAGTTATTAAGGCTGTTTTTGCGACTCGGACAACACCTCCACTTAAGCGAACAGATGACAAAATTACATCTATGTTGAAGACAACATTTGACTTTTCAGGCTATGCAAGGTAAGTGCAAAGGAGAAGTGACCACCCGTGCAGCCGACGTCGAGCAACAGACACTGAGAAAGAGACATTTTACTGTCAATTATAAGACTACGTTCTTTATTTATGTTTTATAGAAAGAAATGATATATATATATATATATATATATATATATATATATATATATATATACAATGTACATAACGTTTAACCTTCATTAAAGTAGAAGAAAGTTCATGGTTGAACTCTTGAGAGGAAATTTGATATGTCATTATACAATACACATTATGAGAGAGACAATCTCTGAGATACATTTTCCATTTGTATAGATGGTATCCACAAGAAGTGGAGATATTGAGGAAGTACTGAGCAGATATGCGATTCACTCATGCAAGGATTTGTTAAGGTATAATACACTAAGTCATATGAACAATCACAACACAAACAGAGAATCTGTCATGATGTTACACTCACAGACTTGACGTAAGGACACTTACATTTACCCATGATTTGGTAAATTATAAGCACCTCCTTTCACACACCCCTTGAGGGTGATGCAAACGTTATAATGTATTATGTTCTCTTTTTTTATGTATTAGCTGTGGGATTTGGTAGTTTTTAGGTACTGAATAGTTCCTTCCAGTCTAGATTTCTTTCTTTCTCGATTATCCTACCACCTCCTGCAGCTGGGTATTGTTTGTTTATGGAATGTAAGAATATATTGTGTGACAGTAAACTTTCAGGTATGAATAAAAAGACATGAAGAAACCTGAGTATGGCATCACAAGCCTGGTCAACCACTAGCCAAGATATGGAATCAAAAGAAAGAGATAAATAATAAATGAAGGAAAGCCCGTGCTTTAAATGTTAAGTCTGATATCCCTTGGCACGCCCAAATCTGAATTAAAAAAATTAAAAAAAAAATTAATACCCCAATAAAAGAAAGCCAATGGGACTTAGTATAATTTTTAGTGTAAATATTTCACATGCAGATTCTTGTAAATTTATATGTATTTGTATATGTATTAAAACTTTGCATATTTTCAACATATTTTGAAATGTGAGCACGAAACGTAAGCTTTCAGAATTAACGATGTAAACATGCTTGGACAAAGTGAACTTTGTTAAAATGTAAATATGGCAAAAAAGTGTTGCAAACTGTGTTAAACTGTGAACGTTATAAACGACGAATTTTGTGTTATTTGTGAAACTTATGGTGCATAAACCAAATAACTGTTTGTAAATCGATATAAACTGCAATTTACTTCGACGATAATGAGGATTTTCACACTGCAATTGAACGTTTGTTGGCGAGTGTAAACAACGTGATGATACACCTACCTTTCTGAACATCGACGCCGTTGTTCCTGGCCGGCCTTCAGACGCTTAGGATACAATAAACTCAGCACCTGTCATAGGCGATGTGGAGGCTAAAAACTGCATCGACCATATATGCCCCAGGAACAATAGTCATGAAAAGGCACTAGGACCTGGAGTGTTGTGTCGTAACAGAAGACATAGACATTGCTTCAGATCACGCACACGCTCAATCTTATGGTGTCACCGGACTTAACACGCCATTTATGCTGGAATAACAACTTGTATTGAACACTATGTGCAAGTGAATACTGTTCAAGACTGTCATAACACAGCGATTTTGAAACTGCCGCACGCGAAGTTCAGTGATACTACTGCGCATGCGCATGCGCAAAGACTACGTGCTGCCAGAGATGCATTGGGAAACCAACGCTGGGAGCACACAACATCAACTGCTCTGGCGAACAGCTTGTTCAAACAAACTGTATGTAAATATATATATTAATTGTGTACAAAGGATCCAAACTGTAATAATTGTATTTAGTATATAGGTTTAGAAAGTAAGTGTTGGGAAAGATTATCCCCTATGGATGCATGTGGTCTTTCCAATGAAAATATGCATATATTGACTTTTAGGTTTTAGCGTGACAGTCGAGGGGGCGATGTAGCGGGACTTTGAATTTCGCTGCGCTACACTCGTTCCCTCAGATAAAAAATATCCCGTCGCAGCGGTATGAGCGCTCGACGGCAGAGAAACTACTAAAATTGTAACTCTTTTTTTGTTTTCTATTCGTTTCTTGATTGTCTCTTGATAGCCGAAGCCGAAGGCAGACGTGATCTGATGAAGACGTAAAAAAAACTTATTAGCTAGTCTTGATCTGATTTCAATGTGTAGACATATTGTGGAAGTTGTTAAGAAATTCGGAGGATGGAAGTAGCAAAGTAAATTAAATTGCATACAGTATGAAGATGATTTTAATTGGTATAAATTAGTGATTCCTGGACGATTGCAAGATTTCGGAGCAGACTTTTCACGCAGGAATGAAAGAGATTTTTGAGGACCTGGACGCCGACGAAAGAAGACAAGTTTACATGGTAAAGGATGAACTCTTATCTACGTCATTTCCCCCTGTCAGTTACATATTGTTATTCTTTGTTCTTTTTCAATACTTTTTGTAGTGGAAATTGGTTTAACTTTTGCTCAAAAACGCCACAAGGACCACCCCAACAATAGCTTTTCTGTAATATGAAGTCCGATTTGCTTTTCATTCTTTCCCTTTTTTTCATGGTCATTTACGATTTTAAAAATCCCCTTTTTATTCACGATTTCTTCCACATTTTCAACCTCTTTTCTTCTCTCTTATTTATCTTCTCTTTTTTATTAACCACTACAGGTCACTCACGAATGTGTTGTGTGATATAGTCAGGCAACCAGTTGACACCCTTTAGTCCACTGGTATTTGGGTGGGCGCAAGGCATAGTACGTTTACATGCCTGATTTCCAAATCTTTTATGATACAAATAGATAGAATGCGACCTGTCCCAGATGCTGAGGAGGTACTTGACAAGCAGATTCCTGATCTCCTGTGGTAACGGTCTCTGACTTTGCTTTGGTCCCAATAAGAGAACAATTCACAAACTGTTTAGTCAACAAATCAACATCGACATCCAGAATGTTATAATCAGCATATGTATCCATGAACAGGCTGCTGCATGACACCATCACTGCACTTACCAGTGCAGACAGTACTCAGTCAAGTATCTTATTCAGCTAAGTGTCTTCTACAGCCACTGTGTCCAAGGCTGTGTTGGTTTGATACGCTTTTATATTGGGGTGGCAGGCAGATACTGTACAATGTATGCAGTAGACTATCAGACGCAGTATCTGTGTCAACTTTACTCTGTAAAAGCCACAAGCATTGCGATGGCCTCATGTCGTCAATGTCTTTTTGCCTCAACACTTCCTTGGGTTCACATAATAATGAAAAAGCATGCACTTAATGATGAAAAGCAAAGATAAATGCTCGTGCATCTCTAAATTCTAGGAACTTCTGTAGAAGCAAATTTAAATTTAATCAAAGTGGGCAAAACACCTCCAACGTTTACCAAGTTGTTGACTGTGAAACATGAGAAAGTTCTCCAACAATTGCTCTCAGAATGTTCAATTCACTTCCCTTGCAAGTGTACATGTTTCAGCTGGAGAAGATAAGAGAAAATTAAAACAGACCTAAAACCACACTTCCTGCACTCACTATTACGATTTTTTGAGTCTGGTGACAGTGATTGGATCTACTGAACTTGATTCAAAAGTAGTAAATATATTGACGCAATATTGCCGTGTCGTACATTTCCGAAGTGAAACAAAATGTGAAAAATGCAATTGACCCGGGCTGTACAATAACAGGGGCCCACACAATGAACAGGAATGCACAGTCCCTACATGTAAACAAACACTTTCAACACAAAGATATGTTTTTTAAAGTACATGTATGTTTTACTAGATAAATGAAAACTAGAGATACAATCAGAGATGATAGACTTGCTTTTGCTGCTCTAAACCTTGTACCTTCTGGAATGCTTAGACTTTAAGTAATGGAAATGGTACCACAATTTTTGCCTTAATGCTATAACATCATAATGTGGGGTGCCAGCATAGTCCTGAAGCCTGCTGTAGGCAACCATTGCTCTGTGAGTGATGGCAGAAACTGTGGAGCCATTCATTTCCACAAAAAAAATATACAAGTGCCACTTAAAAAAACTTAAATATATGTTGAAAGTGAAGTTTGTTTACGTCTTTAGATTCAGCATTTCTACCCACTGTGTGGCATGGCAGATACAGAAAAACCTCAAGGAGGGAGCGCTAAAGATGTCTTGAGCTACTTCATTTTATTTTTATTTGCATGTCAAGTTCCATAGAACCAAATTGAGGAGCATATCTCCAAGATCATGGAACATGTCAGTACATGAAATTACAACACAAAAGTAAAACAGATAAAAATAAAATGTTTATGAACCCAGAAAAAGTCAATCCATAAGTTTAACTAAATGCAATTAATAATACAACAAGAAACAGCTCACTGTTCAAGAAATTTCTCAACAACGCATGAGGAAACTCTTAAGTTTAAATTTGAAAGCGCATGGATTACTGCTAAGATTTTTGAATTAGAGTGGTAGCTTATTGAAAATTCATGCAGCAGTATACTGCACACCTTTCTGCACAAGAGTTAAGGAAGTCCAGTCCAAATGCAGGTTTGATTTATGCTGGATATTAACTGAGTGAAAGCTGCTTATTCTTGGAAATAAGTTAACATTGGTAACAAGAAATGACAGTAAGGAATGTATATATTGAGACTCAGATTCCTGAACAGGGGTCAACAAGGGGTTCATGAACTTACAGCACTTATCACCCAAACCGCCCATTTCCGAGCCGAAAATATTCTTTTAGAATGGGAAGAGCTACCCCAAAATATAATACCATACGACATAAGGGAATGAAAGTACGCAAAGTAAACTAATTTTCGTGTCGAATGATCACTCACTTCAGATACTGTTTGAATAGTAAAAATGGCACCTTTAAGTCTTTGAACAAAATCCTGAATGTGGGCTTTCCACACCAGTTTGCTGTCTATCTGAACACCTAGAAATTTGAACTGTTCAGTTTCACTAATCATAGGCCCATTCTGTGAAATTAAAATGTCAGATTTTGTTGAATTGTGTGTTAGAAACTGTAAAAACTGAGTCTTACCATGATTTAGTGTTAGTTTATTTTCTACAAGCCACGAACTTAGGTCATGAACTGCACTATTTGAAACCTTTACTTTTACCATAATAAAAAATAATCCAGCCACATACAAAGTTCAAGAAAGGTTTATTTAAACTGATTATACACATATACAAGACAATGCCATTTTATGATATAAAAAAGTTAGAATTGTGGTTCTCTTCGTTAAATCATGAATTCAATACGTGTCTTCTTCCTGTCAAATTGGCTAATTACATGCAGGTGGCCCTGCAAGGGGGAGGGGGGGGGGGGTGTGCGCCATTCATATGTATCCACCACTGCTGTGTGAGCCCCTTACATAGATGTACCCATGGGCAGTTGTGTAAGTCAAATTTTGTTTCGTTTCTGTGATATCAGGTGGCAGAGTTAGGTGGGACAACCTGAGTACTGATTGAAAATATATTCTACATTGAGATATTTAATTTGTTTGAATTTGTTGTAATGTTGCATGTAATTTATTTATATCGTGTATTTGATGCAATTTGTCCAACCACAGCAGGTGAATGATGCAGATCTAGTAATAAATGGTAACAAAAAGACGTCCAAAATGAGCAAATGTCTCAAAGCAAGGCCCAATTCACAGAGAAGTGATGTGGTGCAAACACCTGCTGGGGACATGGCGCTGTTTCCAGTCACATCCACCTTAATGAATGATGCAATGCATACAGAGATAGCATAGCAGAGGTGCATCAATTTGAGTTTCATGCCACATCTGCACACCAAGGACACACTTGGCACAGACAATCAAATGATATGCTGCTATTGTCATTAATTTTTTGTTGTCAAAATGGTAGATGATTTACAATATAACGAAAAATATTGTTAAATAATAGAAATGTGTACTTAATTATACGATCAAAATCGTTCAGGCTGCTGCAATCACAATATGGAAAACAAAGCAAGACAGGAAATCCCTGGATAACCACAAAAAATAAGTTATCAAATTACTCTCTTTATTAATAATACAATCCATTAGTTTCATAACTGAATCCTTCACTCAAACAACATTGTAACTAACACGAATCAAATTTAACAGGAGGACAAAAAAGTGGTTTAGACTTACCTGCTTGAAATGTCTTGATGCTCAAACGCCATTCTGGATATTTTTGTAACATATATTACATAATTTCTTATGTAACCATTGAAGAAATTGGACTCTTTTTTTATTTCTCTTGATGAAAGACCTTATATGTCCACGGTCACAATGTTGTGCTGCTGAAACAGATTGGTTTTTCTGTGTGACTTATTGCAGAAATGGAAAGTTTATTTTGAAACAGGACAACAACAAAGTTCAAAATACATAATTTTTTATTGCAATACAACTCTGCTCAAGTAACAGTTGCAGATATGGAAAAATTTAACACTGTTACTGTTGTAATTACAATAAATCTGTATTACATTTTTTCCCTCACTTGCTGGGTTTTGCCAGAGAGACATGGAGATCTACTATTCACTTGGTAGTTGCTCATAGGATTTCTGTGTTTCAGCTGGGATATACTGCCACATGTCGGTAAGGCTACCTTCTTGGCAGGACAGGGAAAACTGAAATGTTATCTGTTGGCATATTTCTTTCCCCAGTACCTCTTGGCTTAATTGCAATACTTTGATAACGCACGCTGGCAGGGTGCTACGACTTATTCTCCCTCCTAGCCAGACATACTCAGTTATTTTGGATGCACTTCTGTGCAACTGTTACCCGAGTGTGCTAAGGCCGGCCGGTGTGGCCGTGCGGTTAAAGGCGCTTCAGTCTGGAACCGCGTGACCGCTACAGTCGCAGGTTCGAATCCTGCCTCGGGCATGGATGTGTGTGATGTCCTTAGGTTAGTTAGGTTTAATTAGTTCTAAGTTCTAGGCGACTGATGACCTCAGAAGTTAAGTCGCATAGCGCTCCGAGCCATTTGAACCATTTTTTGAGTGTGCTAAGCTCCCTGAAAGCTTCTGGTTCCCTCTTGGAGACAGTGAATCCGTTGTGCTTAGTATTGGCAGTCACTGGAATTCAGTAATCTGGGTGATATACATAAAAGTATATTTTGTTCCTCTCTATAAAGGCAAAATCTGTCACATGATATGAAACTATGCACTGTAATGGGGAATTTATAATCTGCAGCAGTGAAATATTTGCGGGCGATAAGATTTTGGGAAACTGTTCTAATATTCTGAACTTCTCTCAGAAAATAGTCTATATTTATGTCTAACTGTGCCTCAGTAACTTGTTTTTATTGTCATTCCACTGACAATTGTTCACTTAAAATTTATGTACTTCGTTCAAGCACTTCTGCACTCTGCTTGTTGTTCAACACAACAAAATTTGTCATTTAACAATGGTAGCACGACTGTAGCCTCCCTGACAGCGTCACTTCAGTCTGCATTGCTCACATCCCCCCAATACCACAATACTGCCTCACAGCTACCAGGTGTGACATGCCACTTTTGTGTGAATTGCATCCAATACCAAGTATAATGACCACGCAGAGCAGGGATTAAGTGCATCATATGTCGTGGCAGCCCACATTGCAATTGAAGTTTGATGTAGCTAAGACATACTTGGATGTACAGTATAGCGCCACTGTCGTTTGATTCTTCACACAATTTGCGGTGGTATCATTTTTGTTACATCTGAAGTCAGGTTCCCAAATACAACTACAGCATTGCCACAGCAACTGGCATGATGGCTGATATAACAGTAGTGCCATGAGCTGCTGTTCCACAAATTTCTATTAAAATTTTAGTTGCACAATTTTCACGCTGGTGTCAACTGAGGTTATTTGGAATAACATTGGCATTGTCATTCAGGTTATGGCTTTAGAATTGAGCCAAGAATCTAACTAGAAAAAGGAAAGCACAAATGTTGGATTTGGCAGTGGCTTTTGCACAGAAAATGCACATAGGCATCAAAAAAACTTATCAGCAAAGTAGCACTCATAAACGAAAAACCATTCTTGAACGAATTTTGGAGAACAGAAGTAAATTTTGGGTAGTTTTTGACCTGTGTTTGACCTCCAGTAAAAAATCTACCATCCTCACATTAGATAACCTGTATTTGTTTGAGTGAAACTACAAGTGGCAGTTCGATATTTGACATCTGGTGATTACCTGTCATCTCTCTGATATTTATACCACTCCCTCAAAATTAGAAGTCTAGCATTCCTGTGTGATATGTTGGATGCTATTTAAAATGCCCTGAAGACTGATTTGAAAGCTAATATTTTCACTCTTGCTCTCAATATCAGTTAAATATTACAAAATATTTTAGTTATTCTACACTGAATTTTGAGGTTATGCTTTGTGCAAGTGCCCTACAGGACACTGTAAATTAGTGCATTTCTTTCATTAAAAGATACACTCACTCAATTCTTGAATTCATTGGACATGTTTTTAAGAGAACTGAAGTTGTTAGTATCAGTATTTGAATATAGTGCCAGTGTTGCACTAATTTTCGCCATTTGTAGAATTAAGTGAGCTGCTGTGAAACCACAAATCACCTGTCACCAATGACACAACAATACTCGCTTACTTACACGCAAATGTTACCCATATATCATATAACAGAATTTTCATATGCTTTTACCATGTATATTAACCACTGCATGCTGATGAAAGTTTCATATACCGAAATGATACTATGACAGTATTACAACAAACAATACTAAAAACGATGTATTTCGAAGAGATTTTTAATGTAGTGTGTCATTAAAACAGCATATTGTCGTAGTACGCAAATATAAGTACGAAAACCACCAGACTGCATTAGAAACATTGAAATTAATATGGCAGCTGCCCGAGTTGCTTCTGACACTAATCGATTGTGGAGGAACGAAAGTGGTGTCACAATACTGAGGCGAGTTTAGCTTGCTTTTCACATGGAACTATAGTTATGCCATAGCAAGTGGTATGACGACTGGTATGATAATGGCATCCTGTGCTGCTGTTTTCACACATGTCTGTCAAAATTTTTGTTGCATCATTTCCAATATGACATCACCTAAGATTATTTGTACAAACATTGGTGTTTGGGTTACATCATTACAATGGAACCAAGAATCCAATAGTAATTAGGGAAAGGATAAATATGGGTTATGGAAGTGGGGTTTGCATAGAAATAACACATAGTCATCAAACACATTGATAAACGAAGCACACTTCTAAACGAAAATACATTCGAGGACCTCTTTCCAGTAACAAAAGTGGATTTTGAGTCCTTGTTGAGTAGCATATAGCCCTCTATTAAAAAATACGATGCTCAAATTAGAGATGCAGTATGTGCTGAAGTGAAATTACAAGTGACACATTAATATTTGACATCTGGAAATTACTTGTCATCTTTCCAATATATACTATGTTCCCAAAAACAAGGTTTCAATATTATTGTGTGATGTGTTTTATGCATAATCCTCTAGGCATACAGTCCATCAGCGTTATCTTGTACCATGTTTTACCATTTTTTGAAAATAATGGACTCAAAACAAATTACACACTGCAACAGACATTGTAACATTTTACATCTATAATCAGTAAGTACTTGGAAAAGTAAGACTGTACTAACTTTACCCTGTTAGAGTAAATTTCATTTTTAATGTTGTTATAAGATTACACTGTCATGCAGGATAACCTGATACCAGTCCTAAAAGGCAAAAAAAAAATCATGTTTCAAATGCAGCATGTACACTCCTGGAAATGGAAAAAAGAACACATTGACACCGGTGTGTCAGACCCACCATACTTGCTCCGGACACTGCGAGAGGGCTGTACAAGCAATGATCACACGCACGGCACAGCGGACACACCAGGAATCGCGGTGTTGGCCATCGAATGGTCTAGCTGCGCAGCATTTGTGCACCGCCGCCGTCAGTGTCAGCCAGTTTGCCGTGGCATACGGAGCTCCATCGCAGTCTTTAACACTGGTAGCATGCCGCGACAGCGTGGACGTGAACCGTATGTGCAGTTGACGGACTTTGAGCGAGGGCGTGTAGTGGACATGCGGGAGGCCGGGTGGACGTACCGCCGAATTGCTCAACACGTGGGGCGTGAGGTCTCTACAGTACATCGATGTTGTCGCCAGTGGTCGGCGGAAGGTGCACGTGCCCGTCGACCTGGGACCGGACCGCAGCGACGCACGGATGCACGCCAAGACCGTAGGATCCTACGCAGTGCCGTAGGGGACCGCACCGCCACTTCCCAGCAAATTAGGGACACTGTTGCTCCTGGGGTATCGGCGAGGACCATTCGCAACCGTCTCCATGAAGCTGGGCTACGGTCCCGCACACCGTTAGGCCGTCTTCCGCTCACGCCCCAACATCGTGCAGCCCGCCTCCAGTGGTGTCGCGACAGGCGTGAATGGAGGGACGAATGGAGATGTGTCGTCTTCAGCGATGAGAGTCGCTTCTGCCTTGGTGCCAATGATGGTCGTATACGTGTTTGGCGCCGTGCAGGTGAGCGCCACAATCAGGACTGCATACGACCGAGGCACACAGGGCCAACACCCGGCATCATGGTGTGGGGAGCGATCTCCTACTCTGGCCGTACACCACTGGTGATCGTCGAGGGGGCACTGAATAGTGCATGGTACATCCAAACCGTCATCGAACCCATCGTTCTACCATTCCTAGACCGGCAAGGGAACTTGCTGTTCCAACAGGACAATGCACGTCCGCATGTATCCCGTGCCACCCAACGTGCTCTAGAAGGTGTAAGTCAACTACCCTGGCCAGCAAGATCTCCGGATCTGTCCCCCATTGAGCATGTTTGGGACTGGATGAAGCGTCGTCTCACGCGGTCTGCACGTCCAGCACGAACGCTGGTCCAACTGAGGCGCCAGGTGGAAATGGCATGGCAAGCCGTTCCACAGGACTACATCCAGCATCTCTACGATCGTCTCCATGGGAGAATAGCAGCCTGCATTGCTGGGAAAGGTGGATATACACTGTACTAGTGCCGACATTGTGCATGCTCTGTTGCCTGTGTCTGTGTGCCTGTGGTTCTGTCAGTGTGATCATGTGATGTATCTGACCCCAGGAATGTGTCAATAAAGTTTCCCCTTCCTGGGACAATGAATTCACGGTGTTCTTATTTCAATTTCCAGGAGTGTATATTTAGATCGTGCCAGAAGGAATCAGGTGTTAATAAGAACTAAAAGCAAACAGTTAATTCAGTACTTTAGGTTTACTTTAAAGTAACAAAGTATTTGTAATCAACCTGACACTGTTCAACTTAAATCATTGTCGACAGAAGCTCTCTGTATAGCCAATGGAATTAATACATAACCATAAGTCTAAGAGCATGGAGGAAGTTCTAACGACAACTGAAATACTAACTAGAAATCACAGAGATAATACAACTGTTACTTTAGTACAAAATAATGCAAGTTAGCAGAGCAGCAGCCACTTGAAACAGAAGTGTTATGCAAGAGTAGAGAACAACATATTATTTGAAGTGCACTCGCGCGCAACTGACTGTGAGAAAGAAGCATTATTGCTGACACTCTCTCTATTCCATGAACTAAGAGAGCTGTTGTTCGATGTTAACTATTGCGAAAATATATAGTCTAGCTTCTGATCTTAATGAGTATGGACGAATGTATTATAGCTTAAGAGAGAAGGTGTTGTTGCGAGACGGCCATCTTTAATTGAAAGTCATTTTATGATTTTGTGCGTAAATAATAAGCTAATGAACCAATTTCTCAGCAGCCTAAACAAGGTGTGTATTGTGTAAATTATTCTCCATCTCATGGTTTCACATTTTCAAATATTTGTGCATGCTTATGAGACATTTCTTTGAACTGTGGAAACTCGAACCTGCAAACTCAATGACTTTTAAACAAATCCACATCTATGGACAGATTTTCATAGAAAAGAGAATTGGACCATAGTTAATGTAGTCTAAGATTCCTGCAGATTCAGCATGCAGTTCGACGATTGGCAAAGACATCGAGTACAGCTTACAGTCAGTGTGCAGCAGCAGATCTCTTATCTACCATGCAGAATCCCCTAAACATAAACCTTATCTAGTGATGTCTGTTTGGTTATTTATTTATTTCAAAGACCTAAATTTTTTTCTTACAGAGGCTGAATACTAAAGAATTAATTCCTTAAATTAGTAACAATAATAATAATAATAATAATAATAATAATAATAATAATAAAATCAGAGCAGCAATTAAATGAATAATAATAAAAGCAGTTAATCGAGGTAACTTTTAGTCTCTGAAAGGAAATTTTCAGCACTGATCTCCATATGATAACTGAACTCAGGGTGAAATAATGACTCCTCTCATGAATCATTCCATCTCAGTAAAATTATAACAATTTACGTTTTACATTAGAGGGAGTTACAATGGCGCCCTATACAACAGGATGTCTAGAAGTAGTATGAGAATTGAATAATTACTGAATTATGACTTGTGGTAACTTTCTTTTTCTGAGTGACTAGAAGTAATCACAAAAAGATAAACCTGGAAGCTAATCAGATTAAATTAAAAAGTATTAATCTATGTCTCTTAGGTAAAGTTTTTGTCATTTGTGCTTGCATTACAACTAAACTAACTACAGAATATGTTATTTGTTTTATGTCATCCCACTACCAGTATTTTCTGTTGGAGAGAGGTGATATCCTGTGATTGCAGAGCACTGCCAGCATCACTTCTCATCGAAAGGCAAGATCAAGAAAGGACTTTGGAATTCTCTTTCTGTGCCTTATCATAACAACTTCAAACTGACAGAATTAGTGGAACTGCAGGCTTTCATTGGTTGACAATAATAATTTCCTAGTAGTCTGAAGTGGAATAGTATTTATTTATTTGAGATGTACTGTAAATTTCTATGAACATATTTTCAAAGTGAAAAATTTGGGTGTTAGAGATTAATGCATTGGGTGTCTAAAGTTTATCTAAGGTGTCTAGTGCTTATGTGCAAACATAGGGTGCAAATTTTTAAATTTTTATATGCGTGTAATGGTTAAAACTGTACCCAATACAAAATCGAACAACAAAAGGATTTAGATATTTATGATATGGAATTGACTCAGAATGTGGTAGTTAAACATAGTGATGCAAGACCTGCATCATTGGATCAGTCAGATATGTCCATTTTGGATGGACTTCCGAGTGAAGTGGGCACTTCACGCAAAACAGAAAATGGATCACTGAGGGGCAGTAGAATATACTATCGCCCAAATGCTAATAGATTTCATAAAATGAATGGTGCAAGGAATGAAGAACATGGAAGAAAATAACAGAAAAGAACTTAGAGAAGTATCATCACAAATAAACAATTTAGAAGAAGCTAATAGAAGAGAACCAAAAGGAGGATCTTCACAGATGAAGAATATGAAGGAAGAAATAAAGTAAGAATTAAAGACTGTATCAAATGAAGTTCAAATCTTAAAGACTCAAAAAGAAGATCTTGTCACATGTAATATTATGTCCTGCCCGTGATGCAATAATATACAATTTCCTTTTTCTATTGAAGTATTAAGATTTGACAATATAATTTAAGCACTAACTCAGTGAACTGCGCTGGAAGTCAGAGAATATGTACACACAGAATAATGTGAGTGGCATATCATTATTATCTTTGTTTTGTTCTATATAATAATGCATGTACATCTTTTCTTGCTCTTCTTCTTCTTCTTCTTTAATCACGTGCCTTTCCGACAGCATCTTATGTTAACAAGCTCCTATTTTCTTCCATTTTCTTCAAAAGAACTAAACTTGTATTCCTGTTAGGGGTTTATTTAATCATTCCAACACTGCCGCCAATTGCGACTACTGATAGGATATTATTATGAATACTTTATTCTTTCGCTACATAGTTGAGCTAAGATTATTTTAATTTCCAAGTGTTTCGGTGAAATACGGCACAATTTTTTGTTATGGTCAAAACTGTGAGAATTATTCACAAAATGTTAGATTTAAGTACAAAAAACTTATTTTGTTAAATTATAATTGTTTAATTTAACATTTCTACTTTCATTTCATATAGCAATCACAAATTCCCAATTTATAAATGTTATAGAATTTTTTATGTTCAATTTTTCTTACGATGCCAATGTGATACTCACAAGATTAAATTAATTCATTCTGAATCTATCACAAGGCGAGAAGCTAGTTACAAATTTCCTTGATATTACAAAACCACAAATTAAACGCTTCTCACCACACTACAAGGCTACTGACCTTCACTTCAAGCAATAAAAGGTGAAAAAAAGTAGAATAAACTAAGAAGTGAAGAGATAATCTTATGCATTTGGTAGTATTGTGTGCATTTTCTGTTAAAAATAATTTTTGTTCTAAAAACTAAAAAGTTGTATGTGTGAAATACTTAATCCATTTACTTTTAGTTAATGATAAGAAGTGATACCTCTAATTAATCCCAGTACTAATAGTTGTGTGTGATATTTAAGTAATAAAAGAACCAGCCTCATGCTCATATTTAAAAATAAAAAATCAAGAATAATTGGGATACATTAAGTTGAAGAAATTCTGCTTAGTAATCACAAAATGCTAATTTGTACAAATTACAATAAGAACTTGAGTTTTCATCAATCTGCTATTTCGGGCCATAATTAGTTTGAAATATTTATGCAATTTCTGAATTATTACAAATATATGAATATAATTTAGCTTATTTTACACCCATTACAATTTACACTAGCCGAAGCATAAATTTCCTTAATTCTATAATAATATCCACCCATATTTATAAAATACCATAGTTACAGCTTTAGTATATTTGACGCCCAACACGGGGCCACAACATAAAAAATAAATGTATGTAAAAATTTGAATTGCAATTTCTAATAAAAAAATTGTATTTCTATCTCATATATCCATCTGATGCACTGTACCACAACGTGGAAATAGTCAACAAATCCTGTATACAACAAATTGTACGTATTTAAGGTAAAAACTCATTCATATGAATTTTTGTTCTGTCAAGATCGTAATTTTCTTCTGTAGCATTATTTTCCTTTGGTTCTCTACAGAAAGTAAAATCGTAGTTATTGTAGTTTAGCTCATTGATTTTGAATGGGTGCGTTAAGAAAAATCCAATGTTGCAAAAATCGAGATAAGATTGTTTTGTGTGTGAAGATAGAGAACATAAAATGGCCGATTTGGCCACTCAATGATTAAAGAGCATCGTACTCAGGAAAATTATTTATTGTATTAATATTATTTACTGTTATTTATATATGTATGTTACTATTCAATATTAACATTCATGTAACGAATTTTTCCCAATTTTTCAAAATTGCATATTATGGTCAAAGTCGGTATAAAAGAGAATTTACCAGTTGAAACCATGGCTTCACCATCAGATTTCGAAAATGAAGACGTAAATCTAAATGAATCACTTGTAGACTTTACTGCAAATGAGTTAGAAAATCAAACCCCTGACTTGAACATCTCCACTGTGGATTCAGAGATCTTACAAAACAACGAAAATGGTTGTCCAACCACTGCAATTAATGAAACTGCAGTGGATACAGATCCATCTAATGAAACGACGGAAGACAGTGTTTTGCTTTACCCGCTAACTACTTTCCTGAAAAAGTTTGAACTAATTGAACGTGAACGTGATCAGCGTTAAAAAGAAAAGGAAGCTTTACACGAAAAGAAACAGGTACAAAGAGATAAGGAATTAAAAAAACGAAATAAAAACCGAACTAGGTAACATCAGTTCCGAGTTAATGATTATGAAGCAAGCATATGCACCAAATTTGAGCCAAGTCAATATATTGGACAGTGATGTTGAAAATCTAAAAACTTCGCATTCCGCAATAAAGTCAGATGTGGAAGACTTAACAACTGCCGTTACAAATCCCAAAATAAATAACCAAATGATTTTGGACGAACAGCTAGAATCTCACAAAAAGCAAATAAATATTGAAGTATCCAATTGGATAACCACTAAAGAGACCTAACTTGATGCAAAAATTAATGTTGCCATCGACAACGCTGTGCAGCGCGTACGGGAACAATCAAATTTTGCCATACAAGGGAATTTAGACTCTGCGCACAATGTGCGAGACGAACAAAAAGAACCAAACGTAGAAATGCCTATGTGGAGACGGGAGATGAACGCTCGCGTCCGAAATTTGGAGAAAGCGACGGACAGCAGAACAGAAATGAATTTTCCTAAGCAGTCGCCGAATGACGACAATGCACGAAAAACGACATTCGAGAATCAAAGGATATTCCAAACGCCCGACTTGTCGCCAACAAAATGTAATTACGAAGACGAACGTATAATTAATTCAGCAAAGATTGAGCAAAGTCTACTCAAGCATCGCTATTTCCAAACATTTGCCGAGGACAAGAAGTCCATTCATCCAATTGTATTTATAAGCGCATTCAGGAATATCTTACCCAGATACTCGTAAATTCGTGATGTCACACATCACCAGTTACGCGGCACTATTGTCCAGCGAAACCGCTGAACTATGCAATACGCTCGCCGAATTCGAGAAAGCTTTCCTCGAAAAATATTGGTCTACCGGAACCCAAGAACGTTTGCGAAAGGAAGTTTATACCCCGTAACTGTACAATCCGAAAAAAGGGAATTTGCGCAAGTGTTTTGAACGATTATTGCGAAAACGATATACTGGTCTGAGCCTATCTCACACAAAGAAGTACTACGCATATTACAGACAAAATTACCGATCAAACTTAGGGAGAAGTTAATAAATGTACAAGATGAAGATTTGGAACATTTCCCTTCGGTGATCGACTCCTTAGACCTAATCCAAGAAGACGCAAAGTCCTACCAAGCATTCATGAATAACTGCAACAGTTGTCACAATGTTGATATCCAAGTAATAATGAACAGAGTAAACGTAATCAGCACAGAAAAGGTCATTACGATTACCGTAAAGGAATGTGCCTGGTTAAAAAAATAATCCGAACCATGTTTCAAATGACGCGAATACTAGTTACATAGCCAATAAATGGAATTGTGGCGATGGTAACTCGGGAAACGGCACGAACTGTAAGCACAAGTTCGGAAATGGAAATAATTACCATGACCATAACTACGATAACAAGACATGTGGAAAAAGCCGAATGGAAATCAATGGGGCAACAACAACGGTCCTCCGAATCAAACACAAATGAATGGAACAAGAACCAGTACCCGAATAGTAATAATGGCAATCGATGCCCAAGCCAGCAACTAATTTTATGGTTCGGTAACCAGAAGCCGAATATAATGCAAGCTGTACCCGTCATTCCAAACCTGAATAGTCAAAATCATATTGACAGTAGTCGTTCTACTACGGCGCAAGTATGCGATTCTGTAGAACAGCAACAGTCAAACTAGTGCCAATCGTTCTGAACGGCCTCCCGAGGAAGGTCGGATCTATAAATCGAGGTAACCCCATAATTAACCTGAAAGCACTACGTTACAACTACGGTGCCGACATCAGGGACGAATTATTATAAGAAGCTAATGTCTGTAAACATAATGATCAATATGTAGTACAAGCTGAAACTATGTTCGCTATTAATGGTATTAATGTGGAAGCAATCATTGATACTGGTGCCACTACAAGTGTCATAAATCAGACCTTGTTCGACCAAGCCGGCCGCGGTGGTCTCGCGGTACTAGGCGCGCAGTCCGGAACCGCGCGACTGCTACGGTCGCAGGTTCGAATCCTGCCTCGGCCATGGATGTGTATGATGTCCTTAGGTTAATTTGGTTTAAGTAGTTCTAAGTTCTAGGGGACTGATGACCACAGATGTTAAGTCCCATAGTGCTCAGAGCCATTTTTTTTTTGTTCGACCAAATTAATCGCATGAAGAGATTACCTATATTGCCCATGCAAAACTGCCGAGTTTCTGGCGCATTAGGCGGTGCCACACAGATAGTTAAGCAACAGGAGGAGGCCGATCTCTCTGTAGAAGACGAGTAACTTCCGTGCCACTTCCTACTAATTAAACATTTATTGGTTCGCATCCTGGGATGGGATTTTCTACGTGGTAGAAATGCAAAGATTGATTCTACCTGCGGGAAAATGCGTGGTTACAAACAAAGGTAAAAGAATTGCACTACGGTTAATTAGGACTCCAAATGCACATAACAGATAGTGTCGTAATGTTATCGTTAAATTGGTAGGCCCAAGAATACTCCACATTTCTGAGGATTGCGAGTCGTCAGAATTTCTGCACTTGGGAAGTTAACAATACAGCAGTACCTAGCAATTCAGCAACATTTGTAGCAAAAGTCTCAGAGTCGACCTATCTGAACCAAACACAGAAGGAAGAACTCGCAAATCTCACTGAAGATTATATGCCTATATTTGCTAATAAACCTGGCATCATAAAGAACTTTGTGTATAACATGGAGGTTGCCGCACACGAAACTTTTTGTAGGGGCGGGAGGGGGGAGGGGCAAGATAAGGTTAGTGCTTGATGCACGAAACATTAAAAACATTGTCATCCGAAATTGTGCTAAGCGCATTCTTTGAAAAATTTTTCGAGCAGTTACTTCATGAGCCCACACAAATAGTAAACGGTTGTGAAAACACACTTGACCTCTTAGCAACAAATAATCCTGAGTTAATAACGAGCATCAAAATGAATTCAGGGATTAGTGAACACAGGGTTGCCGTAGCAAGACTGAATATTGTAATCCCCAAATCCTCCAAAAATAAGCGAAAAATATACCTATTCAAAAAAGCAGATAAAAATTCACTTGGCGCCTTCCTGAGAGACAATCTCCACTCATTCCCAATTAATAATATGAGTGTAGACTAGATGTGGCTTGAATTCAAAGAAATAGTGTCGGCAGCAAGATATATACCAAATAAATTAACAAACGACAGAGCTGATCCTCCTTGGTACACAAAACGGGTTAGAACACTCTTGAAGAAGCAATGAAACGTATATGTCAAACTTAAAAAGACGCAAAATTCCCGCGACTGGCGATCTTTTACAGAAGCTCGAAATTTAGAGCGGACTTAAATGCGTGATGCTTGTAACAGTTTCCACAACTAAACTTTGTCTCGTAACCTGGCAGAAAATCCAAAGAGATTCTGGTTGTATGTGAAGTATGTTAGCGGCAAGAAACAATCAATGCCTTTTCTGCGCGATAGCAATGGAGATACTATCGAAGACAGTGCTGCCAAAACGGAGTTACTAAACACAGCCTTCTGAAATGTCTTCACAAAAGAAGACGAAGTAAATATTCCAGAATTCGAATCGAGAACAGCTGCCAACATGAGTAGCGTAGAAGTAAATATCTTTGGAATAGTGAAGCAACTTAATTCACTTAATAAAAGCAAGTCTTCTGGTCCACACTGTATACCAATTAGGTTCCTTTGGGAGTATGCTGATGCATTAGCTCCATACTTAACAATCATATACAACCGTTTGCTCAATGAAAGATCCGTGCCCAAAGACTGGAAAGTTGCACATGTCACACCAATATTCAAGAAAGGTAGTAGGAGTAAGCCACTAAATTACAGGTCCATATCGTTAACGTCGATATGCAGCAGGATTTTAGAACATATATTGTGTTCAAACACTATGAATTACCTCTAAGAAAACTGTCTATTGACACACAGTCAACGTGGGTTTAGTAAACATCGTTCCTGTGAAACACAACTAGCTCTTTATTCACATGAAGTTTTGAGTACTATTGACAAGGGATTTCAGATCGATTCCATATTTCTAGATTTCCGGAAGGCTTTTGACATGTACCACAAAATCGGCTTGTAGTGAAATTGCATGCTTATGGAATATCGTCTCAGTTACGTGACTGGATTTGTTATTTCCTGTCAGAGAGGTCACAGTTTGTAGTAATTGAGGGACAGTCATCGAGTAAAACAGAAGTGATTTCGGGCGTTCCGCAAGGTAGTGTTATAGACCCTTTGCTGTTCCTTATCTATATAAACGATTTGGGAGACAATCTGAGCAGCCGTCTTAGGTTCTTTGCAGATGACACTGTTATTTATCGACTAATAAAGTCATCAGAAGATGAAACCAAACTGCACAACAATTTAGAAAAGATATCTGAATTGTGCGAAGATTAGCAGTTGACCCTAAAGACCGAAAAGTGTGAGGTCATCCACAAGAGTGCTACAAGGAATTCGTTAAACTTCGGTTACACGATAAATTAGTCTAATTTAATAAATTCAACTAAATACCTAGGTATTAAAATTATGAACAACTTAAATTGGAAGGAACACAGAAAATGTTGCAGGGAAGTCTAACCAAAGACTGTTTTATTGGCAGGACACTTAGAAAATGCAACAGATATACAAAAGAGACTGCCTACACTATGCTCATCAATCCTCTTTTTGAATACTACTGCATGGTGCGGGATCCTTACCAGGTAGGACTGACGAAGTACATCGAAAAAGTTCAAAGATGGGCAGCACATTTTGTATTATCTTGAAATATAGGAGAAAGCGTCACAGAAATGATACAGGATTTTGGTTGGACATCATTAAAAGAAAGGCGTTTTTCGTTGCGACGGAATCTTCTCACGAAATGCCAATCACCAACTTTCTCCTCTGAATGCGAAAATATTTTGTTGACACCATCTTACGTAGGGAGAAACGATCACCACGATAAAATAAGGGAAATCAGAGCTAGTACAGAAAGATATAGGTGTTCGTTCTTTCCATGTGCAATACAAGATTGGAATAATAGAGAATTGTGAAGGTGCTTTGATGAGCCCTCTGCCCGGCACTTAAATGTGATTTGCATAGTATCCATGAAGATGTAGATGTAGATGTATCATACCAGTCCAAACCAGACCGGAATATTTAGAAGAACTTTTACAACATTTTCATAGCGACCATTTCCTCTTGAGCCCATAGTGCTCAGTGCCATTTGAACCATTTGAATTAATCATTTACTTCCGCACATATTACATTTACACTTGGACATATGAGCATGTTGTATTATCTAATACATGTAGCACAGAACAACAAAACTAATTCAAGTATTGAAGAATAACACAAAGAGTTATGACTATCATGGGATATTTATGCACACTCTCACTGTGTTTGTCGATGCAGTGTACTATCCTACATGAGCCCTCCTCCCCCAGTGTCAACGCTGTCTGAGGTTGAATCGGACCTGATGTCCAGCATGCATTGTCACTGTTGTTTGGAATCCAGATATCTTATTGCTGAACTCGGTGGTATCAGCAGGTGCTGGGGGAAATGTACTCGATGCCACTTTATTCATCATGGAGTCTGTTGGTTGTCATATCTTGTCAGCATGATGGTAGACATGTGTATCTTCAAGTACTGCTAGTGAGGGCGACCATCATCATTGCATCTTGTGTATCGTAGAACGCAGGTTAGGGCCTGTTAATGGATATGGTGGTAGGCACACCCATGATGTCTATTGTAAAAGTGTTGTTGCTTCTGCCAAGTACTGTATAAGGTCCTTCATGTAGTGGCTGCAGTGGCTTGCACACTGTGTCGTTTCATATGAATATGTGAGTGAATCTAGAGAAAACCTCAAATACGAACAGGTGTCGTCCACTTTGTTCTTTAGGTATCACTTGCTAGAATTGTATTTCAGCGACAAGCTCTGACGCATCGACCATATCATCTGTCACATAATGCAGAAACTCCCCTGGTAGGCACAGTGTTTGTCCATACACTAATTCAGGTGCTGTAGCCTTCACGTCGCTCTTAAATGATGTATGGAGACCAAGAAGCACGATGGGTAATGTCTCCATCCAACTTTGTGTAGCACGACTCCGAATGGCTGTCTTTAGTTGTCAAAGCAAGCATCTACTATTCCGTTCACTACTGGATGATAAGCAGAAGTGCAGATGTGCTTAGTGTCCAACAAGCTGGCCAATGCTTTGATTAAGTGTGCCTCAACCTGACGTCCTTGAAGTGTTGTAATGCATATCGGTAGCAGGCGATCCATCTGCAAAAAACGTTAGTGCTACTGTCTTGTGTATAATGTCTTTCATAGGGAATGTTTTGGAACATCTTGAAAATTGGGCCACGACCGTTGAGGCAATAGCTGTAGCCTTCTGAAGCTGAAGCCGGTCCACAATGTCTGTGTGCGCGTGTTCAAAGTGCTGACTTGGTGATAGGAATGTACCAAGTAATTCCTTGATGTGTCGAGTGATCTTATTTTTCTGGAACGGTGTGCAGAGTCTGACAAATGTCTTACAGTCGACATTAATTCCTGGCTAAATGAAACACTGTTTGACTAATTTCATCATGGCTTGAACCCTGCGACGAAGCTGGTTGTGCACTGATGCAATTGTTTGTGACGAAAATTGGTGAGGTATGAACAGTCATGCATTTGCTCCAGATGTGTCACAGCACACTCCAACATTTGTTGCTGGTACAGTCATGCACTGTAAATTAAAGCCCACCTGTGTGATCCAGTAATGTGTGGAGCTCATCATAGTGCTGCTGGGACTGAGTGAGGACCTCAAATCAATTGCAGTGTTTATAACTTCAAATGTGAGAGAGTGTTTGCTGGAACATTCAACTTTCCTTTCACAAAGACTATGTGAATTCGTAACTGACCGCTATAGTTCAAGAGCCGAAGTTTTCTTGGTGACGCTTTCTCTTGTTTCATATTAAAAGTGCGTGTCATCTGTTTATGATGCACGTGTATAGTCAAGTGATGACCTTCTAATGAGTGCTAGAACTTCATAACCACTGCATATATGATGTACAGTTCTTGATCGTAAATTGCCCAGAGTTGTTACGACAGTGACAGCTTGTGACTAAAGAACACTAGCGGCTGCCGACTGTGTTCAACTTGTTGCTGAAGTACAGCGCCGATAGTGGTAACTGATGCGTCTACCACAAGTGCAAGTGGAACTTGTGATACTGGATGAACTAATTTTTTCGCCTCATTTACTGCTGTTTTTACAGCTTGGGAAACAGTATCTGTTTCGTTTGTCGATTGCACCCTGGTATTTGTCTTCCATGCACCCGTCAGAAGTTCATTTAGTGGGGCTGTTATTAAAGCATGACTGTGTATGAATTTATGATAAAAATTAGTGGTGCTGAGAAAACAATGTAGTTCCATAACTGTAAATGGATGGGATTACTTGACGATGACATCTTTAGGACGTTGGGCGCTTGAGTATCGATTGTACATAGAAGAAAGTGGACCTCTGTTGCCCCCAAAGTAAACTTTGCAGGCTTAATAACTAGCCTTTACATACACAAACGATCAAATATCTTGGTTAAATGTTGTAAATGTTCCGCTACTGACGCAGGCATCACTAAAATGTAGACACAACAGAAATCCAGATCTTCTGTGAATTCGTCTATAAAGCGTTGGAATGACTGTGTGTTGAGTTGGGGGTAATTGCCACAAAGGCTCCGTATGTTATTCTTCTTCGACACTGCCTGTAATGGGACTGCCCGACTGCTACTGGTGGCTCAACAGAAACTTTGTGTCAGCATGCCACACGATTCCTGCTTCACGACTTTTAATTTTTCTGGGGTTAGATGCCTAACACGTGCATAGACTTGTGATTCTGGTACGGTAAGGATATGCTGTACTGTGGCAGGCTTCAGTGGTGCCAGGGTGTGCGATTGTTTTGTGACCGCAGGGAACTTCCAAAACAGGTGATGTGGAGTATCCCCCAAAACCGTGAACACTGTCATTGGAATGACATAATGTACCTTTACTTGGCTATCCAGGTTAGTAGTGGAATCTATCAGTCGCTGATATGATATGTCGGAGACCAGGCTGTAAAAAGGAGACAAATCAGCTCCCAGAATAGGCTGCAATACGTCTGCCATCATGAACTGCCTTTCGAATCTTTGATGTAATCTGAGATTGGGTGATAATGTTCCTCGCCTATATGTCCTGATCTCGGAATCGTTGGTGGCAAAGAGGTAATAATCATTGTAGTTGGAGCATGGTGGTTGGGTCAATGGATATACTGACACTTCAGACCCCATGTCTATCAAACACTGCATTTTCGTGTCATGGCCTTGATGAACAGGCGACGTGTACAAATGCCAGAAGATGCCAATACAGACTCGGTCTTATGATTCCACTTGCATGCCTGCATACTTTTCTGGGCGTCGTTGACGAACTTCTTGTGATGGCCGATTGCGGCTTCGCAATGATCGACCACGTAATTGCCTGTTAGTGTGTGCCGTTCGTAGTGCAGCAATTTGTGTAGTCAACTCAGCTACCTGCGACTGCAGGGACGGGAGAGTCACTGCTGGCACGTTACCGTCTTGTGAAACTAATGTTGACCAACTCGTAGAGGGGTACATTTCCACAATTCTGTCTGCTGTCTGTGCTAGCGTATTCAAATCACTGGTGCAAACCATTAAAATTTTCTGCTTTGCAGGATGTACCAGAGATACCAGATGTTTCAAAGTACGCCGTCACTTGCCGCATTACTCCGCAGCGTCCATAGACGTCATAGAAGCTGCAATGCGTGCAACCGAAGAGGTCTTCCGTCCATGAAAAATTTTCCAATAGCTTTGCTCCTGTTTGGGATAGGCATGGCACTAGAGCGTTTTTGACAGACGAATATCGCTCGTTGATGGCGGTGCGGCGAGGACCAACTGCACTTCCGCAGCTAAATCTTCATTTAGTGCTGCAACAACATAGCTGTGTTCGATTTCATACGACAATAGCAGTGCTACATGAACTGGCTTTCGAATTGCAGAGACCAAAACAACGGTTTAAATTGCCAGAACGGTTAGGGTTTAATCGTGATTCTGCTGATCCTGTTGCCTGCAGCCAGTTCTGGTAAGTCTGTCATTTCCAACGTGAAAGTAAGTGCGACGCAGGTGGTGCGGAAGAATGAGCGGGTGTGTGCTGCAATGCAATATAGAGGGTCAGAACCAGCGCAGTTGTACTGACGTAATGCAGTGCAATGCGGTCACCAAATACATAGTTATCTGTTGATAATTTGTCGCTTATTTACACATATTACATTAACATTTGCATGTATGAGTGTGTTGGTTTCCCTTATACATAGGGCATAGACTACTAAAACTCGATCAATAGTGAAAAATAACACATAAAATTACAATGAGGTGACAAAAATCATGGGATGTCGATATGCACATATACCGACGGCGGTAGTGTCGTGTACACAAGGTATGAAAGGGCAGTGTGATGACGAAGCTGTCATTTGCGCTCAGGTGATTCATGTGACAAGATATCCGACATGGTATGTGAAAATTACCGAACAATCAGTTTAATAAGCCACAGCTGCAAAATACTAACACGAATTCTTTACAGACGAATGGAAAAACTAGTAGAAGCCGATCTCCGGGAAGATCAGTTTGGATTCCGTAGAAATACTGGAACACGTGAGGCAATACTGACCTTACGACTTATCTTAGAAGAAAGATTAAGGAAAGGCAAACCTACGTTTCTAGCATTTGTAGACTTAGAGAAAGCTTTTGACACTGTTGATTTGAATACTCTCTTTCAAATTCTAAAGGTAGCAGGGGTAAAATACAGGGAGCGAAAGGCTATTTACAATTTGTACAGAAACCAGATGGCAGTTATAAGAGTCGAGGGACATGAAAGGGAAGCAGTGGTTGGGAAGGGAGTAAGACAGGGTTGTAGCCCCTCCCCGGTGTTATTAAATCTGTATATTGAGCAAGCAGTAAAGGAAACAAAAGAAAAATTCGGAGTAGGTATTAAAATCCATGGAGAAGAAATAAAAACTTTGAGGTTCGCCGATGACATTGTAATTCTGTCAGAGACAGCAAAGGACTTGGAAGAGCAGTTGAACGGAATGGACAATGTCTTGAAGGGAGGATATAAGATGAACATCAACAAAAGCAAAACGAGGATAATGGAATGTAGTCGAATTAACTCGGGTGATGTTGAGGGTATTAGATTAGGAAATGAGACACTTAAAATAGTAAAGGAGTTTTGCTATTTGGGGAGCAAAATAACTGATGATGGTCGAAGTAGAGAGGATATAAAATGTAGACTGGCAATGGCAAGGAAAGCGTTTCTTAAGAAGAGAAATTTGTTAACTTCGAGTATAGATTTAAGTGTCAGGAAGTCATTTCTGAAAGTATTTGTATGGAGTGTAGCCATGTATGGAAGTGAAACATGGACGATAAATAGCTTGGACAAGAAGAGAATAGAAGCTTTCGAAATGTGGTGCTACAGAAGAATGCTGAAGATTAGATGGGTAGATCACATAACTAATGAGGAAGTATTGAATAGGATTGGGGAGAAGAGAAGCTTGTGGCACAACTTGACCAGTAGAAGGGATCGGTTGGTAGGACATGTTCTGAGGCATCGAGGGATCACCAATTTAGTATTGGAGGGCAGTGTGGAGGGTAAAAATCGTAGAGGGAGACCAAGAGATGAATACACTAAGCAGATTCAGAAGGATGTAGGTTGCAGTAGGTACTGGAAGATGAAGAAGCTTGTACAGGATAGAGTAGCATGGAGAGCTGCATCAAACCCGTTTCAGGACTGAAGACCACAACAACAACAACAACATGATCGCACGATGGCAATTAACAAACTTTGAAGGTGGAATGGTAGTCGGAACTAGACACATAAGACATTCTATTTCGGAAATCGTTAGGGAATTCAGTGGGCCGAAATCAACAGTGGGAAGAGTGTGCCTCACCACAGACAATGCAGTGGCTGACAGTCTTCACTTAATGACCAGGAGAAGCGGCACCCCATAGTGTCAATGTTAATAGACAATCAACACTGCGTGAAATAACCGCAGAAATCAATGTGGGACGTACGATGAACATATCTGTTAGGAAAGTGCAACGAAATTTGGCGTTAATGGACAGCAGACGACCGATGCGAGTGCCCTTGTTAACAGCACTGCCTGCAGTGACTCTGCTGTGCTCATGACCATATCGCTTGGACCCAGGATCCTAGATGACTGGATAACTGTGAACTGGTCAAATGAATCCCCATTTCAGTTGCGTCGACTGTGGCGCAGACCCCATGAAACCCTGGACCCAAGTTATCAAAAGGTGCTGTGCAAGCTGGTGGTGGTTCCATATTGGTGTGGGCTGTGTTTACACAAAATGGACCGGGCCATTGGTCCAACTGAACCGATCATTGTCTGGAAATGGTTATGTTCGGCTGCTTGGTGACCATTGCCGCCATTAATGGACTTCATGCTACCAAACAACAATGTGCCAAGTCACCAGGCCACAAGAGTTCACGATTGGTTTGAAGAACGTTCTGGAAAATTCGAGAGAATGATTTGACCAGCCAGATCGCTCTACATGAATCCCATCAAACATTTATGGGACATAATCGAGAGTTGAGGTCGTGCACAGAATCCTGCACTGGAAACACTTTCGCAATTATGGACGACTGTAGAGGCAACGTGGCTCAATATTTTTGCAAGGAACTTACAACGACTTGTTGGAGTCCTTGCCATGTCGAGATGCTGAAGTACTATGTGCAAAAGGAGATACAGTATGATTTAGGAGGTATCACATGACTTTTGTCACCTTCATGTGTGAGTGTCACAAAATAATTATGTACACTGCCACTGAGTTTGTCATCGCATTCAACTATCATCAGAATGTTTTCCACTAACACAAATTTTTTTATGTTCCAATGGAATATTTTCTTGCTTTGGCAAGGACAGTCCTGATTTCAGAGCATTAATGTCATTTTGAAAACAAGAGTAACTTCGTCTTTAGAGCTTAATGTGGACATTAACCGCGCACTTTCGTCACATATACAGTCGAGGTATATCCATTGAAAATCGTCATTTACGAATTTCAGACATACTTTTGCACGTGCCTTGTGTAACCAAACGTCGCACCTAATCCACCGAATGCCTTTGAATACAGATATTTTACACTTCCTGCAGGAAAAACCATTTAATTTCAGCTGATTTTGCAGTGTCATGTTTCTACAGATTCCTACTGGTGCCATCTTCCTAGGTTCCATCACAGAACACCAAAATGGCAGTGAATTTCAAGTTTGGGAGAATATGGTGCGATTATCTGTATTCTTGCTTTGCAAAGTACAAGTACTAGATGACAAATTTTTAATTTGTACCTTATCGGAGGTATGGTACTCTGGTGGTAAAGTGTATTTATTTGTAAAACCCAATTTTGCAATTTCGACCACGTGGCTGTTATGAAGTGGAAATTATGTTCCTGATTACGACCATCTTGTGTGCATCGCCCTCTTTGAATTTCATTGTACGTTGCTCTTATTCTGTTTGATTTTTGATCTCTTGGCCACAATATTTTTTTTATTTTATTGATTTAGAATTCCATGGAACCATATTGTGATGAATCACAAGGATGTGGAGTGAGTCAGGTTCACCTTATTAAATAGATACAATAAACAACATACAATAAAGTAATGTACATTACTGAGAATGTCCTAAGGTACAAAAAGAAAAGTGTACTTATACACTGACCTTCATATGTGAGGAAGACAAATAATGGCCAGAACATTAGAAACGGGGAGTCTCAAAATATAAATACAAATGGCAATTCTGGTTTACAAAAGCAATCACTGGTTAATCTTCAAATACTCATCAAGAGAGTAATATGACTTACCCATAACATATTTTCTTAATTTAGATTTAAATGCAGGTGGGTCATTAATGTGGTCTTTAATGTCTGAGAGAAGTGAGTTGAAAACTTTTGTGGCAGAATAGCGAACATCGATGTTTTAGATCCCCATGTAAATCATTTTTCGACCTTATATCATGGTCAAGGTATGCACTATTAGATATAAAAAGAGGATGGTTATTATAGACATAAATCATGAGAGAAAATTAGTATTGAGGTTTGGCCGTTAAAATTTGGAGCTGAAGTAACAGGATTGTGCAAGGATATCTTGGATGAATGCCACCCATGATTCTAACTTTTCTCTTTTGTGCAATCAAGATTTTTTTGGCTGAAGGCCAATAACCACACAACATTGTACCATATGACATGCTGGAGTGAAAATAGCCAAAATAAGGAGCTCTGATAGTTTTCATATCACAAACAGGGATAATTAAATATAGGGTGAAAGGTACCACACTGAGCCTTTTTTTGAAGGTATAGAATGTGCCCAGATGAATTTAACTTGCTATCAGGTACAATGGCCAGGAACTTCACAAATTTTCAAAGTGATACATTTTGGTTATCACAGTTCAAGTGGATTACTTCATTTTCTTGTTGGTATGCATGAAATTGGAGAGGCTGACTTTTCAATATTTAGCATTAATCCGTTTGACTTAAATGAGTGTAAGATGTCTACAAGTACAGTATTGCATTTATTTCTAGTTCGCTGGTTGTCTGCCTTTCAAGCAGAACAGCAGAGTCGTCTGTAAAAAGAGTAAATTTGCTGTCAGTGTTTGTACAAAGTGGAATATCGTTGAGAAGAAACAGTGAAGGCCCCAAAATGGAGTCTTGTGGCATTCCACATTTTAATATGCCCCATCCAGATGCAACAGGACAGCCATCAGTACCATCAAGTATCACCTTCTGCTTTCTATTGTGTAGATACGATCCAAACTACCTCCTGGTGCTACCAGTGATACCATAAAAAATCAGCCTTCCCTATATTTTGATCTACATAGTCACACGCCTTTGACAAGTCACAGAAAACTCCAGTAGGTGACAGTTTGTTATTTACTAACTCAAGAATTTCATTTGTTACAGAGAAAACAGCCTGCTCTGTTGATCTGTTTTTTTTTTCTTTTATGTTGGAAGCCAAATTGGTTTTTGTTGAAGATGTGAGTGTGTGGTGGTCTACAATTCTTTTATACATCAGTTTCTCTAATATTTTCGAGAAGTAACTTAGCAGTGATATTAGATGGTAGTTGGATAAATTAGTCTTGCCACCCTTCTTAAAAAGTGATTTTACTATAGCAAACTTTAATCTCTCTGCAACAGCATCTTGCTTCAAAGATTCACTGAAAATGTGACACAGAACCTGATGAATATAACCACTAGAATGTTTTATAATTTTCGATGAAATGTTGTCAACACCTTTATTTTTAAGGCCTTCATTATATTTTTAACTTAACAAACAGTGACTGGAGCTGTACAAATTGGGTCATATAAGTTGTGGTCACCTCAGTTAAACAAATTAATGACCATATTCAATGAGCCATTACAGCTCACATGCTCACTGCAGTTAAAAAGTAATTATTAAATATGTTTGAAATTGTTACAGGGTTATGTATCACCTTGTCAATACAGCTTATCTCTATGGTATTTTCATTCTAATTGTTTGTGGCACACTCTCTGTTTATGATATTACAAGTTGGTTTTATTTTGTTCTTAAGTTATCAATTTTAGCCTTAATATGTAAAGTTCTGGATTTATTTATCAACCCTTTTTAAACGTTACACTACAATTGATAGTAGGATCTTTCAAGGGCGTCGTTTGATGCTCTTAACAAGGCATGTAATTCTCTCTTAGTTGAGTAAGAAATTTTAATTCCTTCATTAATCCATGGTTTCCTGGAATAAAATTTAATGCCCTCACAACTCTTTTTGGAAAAGTCATTTCAGTTGCTGTTTTTGCCTTGGTCTTCAGTCCAGAGACTGGTTGATGCAGCTCTCCATGCTACTCTATCATGTGCAAGCTTCTTCATCTCCAAGTACCTGCTGCAACCACATCCTTCTGAATCTGTTTAGTGTATTCATTTCTTGGTCTCCCTCTAAGATTTTTATCCTCCACGCTGCCCTCCAATATTAAATTGGCGAGTCCTTGATACCTCAGAATATGTCCTACCTACCAATCCCTTCATCTAGTGCAGTTGTGCCACAAATTTTTTTTCTCCCCAATTCTATTCAGTGCCACCTCATTAGTTAAATGATCTACCCATCTACTCTTCAGCATTCTTCTGTAGCACCACATTTCGAAAGCTTCTATTCTCTTCTTGTCTCAACTATTCATCGTCCCTGTTTCACTTCTATACAAATACTTCCAGAAAAGACTTCCTGACACTTAAATTTACACTCAATGTTAACAAATCTCTCTTCATCAGAAACTCTTTCCTTGGCATTGCCAGTCTATATTTTATATCCTCTCTACTTCAACAATCATCAGTTATTTTGATCACCAAATAGAAAAACTCATCTACTACTTTAAGTGTCTCATTTCCTAATTTAATTCCCACAGCATTGCCTGATTTAATTCGACTACATTCCATAATCCTCGTTTTGCTTTTGTTGATATTCATTTTATATCCTCCATTCAAGACACAGCCCATTCCATTCAACTGCTCTTCCATGTCCTTTCCTGTCTCTGACGGAATTATAATGTCAATTTGTTTCTTCTCCATGGATTTTAATTCCTATTCCAAATTTTTCTTTTATTTCCTTTAACACTTGTTCAATATACAGTTTGATTAACATCAGGGATAGGCTACAATCCTGTCTCACACACTCCCCATCTACCGCTTCTCTTTCATATCCCTAAACTCATATAACTGCCATCTGGTTTCTGAACAAATTGTAAATGGCCTTCCACTCCCTGTATTTCACCCCTTCTATCTTCAGACTTTGAAAGAGAGTGCCCCAGTCAACATTGTCAAAAGCTTTCTGTAAGTCTACAAACGTTAGAAATGTCAGTTTGTCTTTCTTTAATCTATCTTCTAAGATAAGTCGTAGAGTCAGTATTACCTTACGTCTTTCAACATTTCTGCGGAATCCAAACTGATCTTCCCCGAGGCCAGCTTCTACCAGCTTTTCCATTCATCTGTAAAGAATTTGTGTTAGTATTTTGCAGCCATGACTTATTAAACTGATAGTTTGGTAATTTTCACACCTGTCACATTTCTTTGAGGTTGGAATTATTACATTCTTCTTGAAGTCTGAAGGCATTTCGCCTGTCTCATACATCTTGCTCATCTGATGGAAGAGTTTTGTCATGGCTGGCTCTCCCAATGCTATCAGTAGCTCTAACGGAATGTTATCTACTCCCAGGGCCTTGTTTCGACTTAGGTCTTTCAGTGTTCTGTCAAACTCTTCATGCAATATCATTTCTCCCATTTCATCTTCATCTACGTCCTCTTCCATTTCCACAATATTGCCCTCCAGTACATCGCCCTCTATATACGCCTTCCATCTTTCTGCTTTCCCTTCTTTGCTTAGAACTGGTTTTCCATCTGAGCTCTTGATATTCATACAAGTAGTTCTCTTTTCTGCAAAGGTCTCTTTAACTTTCCTGTATGCAGTATCTATCTGACCTCTTGTGGTTAGGTTAGGTTAGTGTCGTTTAACGTCCCGTCGACAACGAGGTCATTAGAGACGGAGCGCAAGCTCGGGTTAGGGAAGGATGGGGAAGGAAATCGGCCGTGCCCTTTCAAAGGAACCATCCCGGCATTTGCCTGAAACGATTTAGGGAAATCACGGAAAACCTAAATCAGGATGGCTGGAGACGGGATTGAACCGTCGTCCTCCCGAATGCGAGTCCAGTGTGCTAACCACTGCGCCACCTCGCTCGGTTGACCTCTTGTGATATATGCCTCTAAATCCTTATATTTGTCCTCTAGCCACCCCTGCTCAGCTATTTTGCATTTCCTGTCGCTCTCGTTTTTAAGATGTTCGTACTCCTTTTTGCCTGTTCCTGTTCCTTTTTGTCTGCTTCATTTACTGCGTTTCTATATTTTCTCCTTTCATCAATTAAATTCAATATCTCTTTTGCTACCCAAAGATTTCTACTAGCCCTCGTTTTTTACCTACTTGATCCTTTGCTGCCTTCACTATTTCATGTCTCAAAGCAACCCATTCTTCTTCTACTGCATTCCTTTCCCCCATATTTGTCAACTGTTACCTAATGTTATCTCTACAACCTCTAGTTCTTTCAGTTTATACAGGTCTCATTCGCTTAAATTCCCACCTTTTTGCAGTTTCTTCAGTTTTAATCTACAGCTCATAACCAACAGATTGTGATCAGAGTCCACATCTGCCCCTGGAAATGTCTTACAATTTAAAACCTGGTTCCTAAATCTCTGTCTTACCATTATGTAATCTATCTGAAACCTTCCAGTGTCTCTAGGCCTCTTACACATATATAACTTTCTTTCACGATTCCTAAACCAAGTGTTAGCTATGATTAAGTTATGCTCTGTGCGAAATTCCACCAGGCAGCTTCCTCTCTCATTCCTTACCCCCATTCCATATTCACCCACTACTCTTCCTTCTCTTCCTTTTCGTACTATCGAATTCCACTCACCCATGACTATTAAATTTACGTCTACCTTCACTATCTGAATAATTTATTACATCTCATCATACATTTCATCAATCTCTTCGTCATATGCGGAGCTAGTTGGCATATAAACTTGTACTACTGTGGCAGCCATGGTCTTCATGTCTATCTTGGCTACAGTAATGCATTCGCTATGATGTTTGTAGTAGCTTACCCTTGATCCTATTTTTAATTCATTATTAAACCTACTCATGCATTACCCCTATTTGATTTTGTATTTATAGCCCTGTGCATCTGATCAGAAGTCTTGTTCCTTATGCCACCGAACTTCATTAATTCCCACTATACCTAACTTTAACCTCTCCACTTTCCTTTTTAAATTTCCTAACCGACCTGCCTGATTAAGGGATCTGACATTCCACACTCCAATCTGTAGAACACCTGTTTTCTTTCTCCCGATGACGATGTCATCCTGAGTAGTCCCCACCTGGAGATCCAAATGGGGGACTATTTTACCTCTGGAAGATTTTACACAAGAGGACGCCATCATAATTTAACCATACCGTAAAGCTGCATACCCTCAGGAAAAATGAATGCAATTAAAAAATGTTAAACTTATCATTTAAATTAGTTGTTAGAAAGGTGTTGGATACTTCGTTACACACAGATAGATGTTGTTGACCTTACGCAGTTGGCCATCATGATCAAAAGACCATTTATGACTTGGCTAATACTTGCAATGTTTATTCTATTCTTGTCAATAAAAATATTATCTCTAAGACTTTTATAATTCTTTGTAGCTCTTCTGGTAAAGTTAACCATAACGACCCAAGTTGTAAGAATTCATTAAATGCTCGAAATCAGTCTTACAGTTGTTAACAGTTAAGAAGCTGACATTAAAGACCTGTGTTAGTAGTATGTTTCTAGTTTTGGAAAGAAGTTTAGCCAAAAGAGGCTATTCATAAAGATACAAAACTTTCCAGCTGGAACTCTGTAAATTCTAATCATTATAAGGTAATATCTTTTGCAGTAAGTTCAGTACCACATACTTCAAAACATTGATCTGTACAGTATTTGTTTAAAAATAAGTGTGTTATCTATATAAAATACAGCACCACCTCTCTGCTTGATCTGCAATAGTGAGTTGTTGAATCATACACATCAAGTGCAGCCCCTCAGTAAGATATAAAACATGTGCATGATTTCCAAGATCCATATCACCTAGATTTACAGGTAAAACAGTTAATTTATTTTTGAGGCCTCTGATAATCTGGTGAAAAATAGTAAGATTGTTCCTGCTGCCTTCACTGTCCTGACATTGGTCATTTTCTACATACACACCGTATTTCTCTCTTTCAGTTCGAGCTGGGTTGTTTATATTGTGGCTTATGCCTCAGCTGGATGTTTGTCCACTTGATGATGTTGCTATGGCCGTGAATGTGCCAACCATACATAATCACTGTTTCTCTTTGGTACTCGTCTTGTTCTCACTGATACTCATTGTGCAGTTTTTTTTACTTGTGGATGAAGCAGCAGAAATATTTTCAAGCTCTTGAGTCTCTTCGGATTAAGCATCATATAACACTGATGTTTCTGCAGATGATTTTTGTGGTGCAATTATGTACTGTTAATCATACCTTTTGGAGAAGACTTTACAATGCATCTACTTGCACTCATATTTGTGTCCTTGACAGCTTCATCTGGAGTGGCTTCTGCAGCACAATGGGAAACTTTTCCATCAGAGCTAGAGTGGCCAGCACGAAAGTAGGGTCCTCAAGGTCACGGGGGCCGCCAGCTGCCAGCAGGGGCTATGTGCTGTGACTCGCCAGCCTCTCGGCTTTGTTGCCATATAGGTACCTTTAGCGGTGCGTTAGGTCAGAGCAGCTGAAAGCTCAGTGTTACCGTGCTATATGGAGTGTTCACATCTGATCTCAGTGTCTTACTGTCTTTAGAAAGGTGTTCGATGGTGAACAAAAATGCCGGAGCAATGGCCTACTTGTTGTACTCCTCCGGTCGTGTGCATAAAGGGCGGAAAGACATTCGTTAACAATCGAAAATTATTATATCGAATGTACTCAAATTTTTTACTGATCTGGCCGACAATGAAGAAGCGTGAAATATTTTAAATTTCGCGCAAATTCATGAACTTTCTCTAAAACCGTGTGGTGTCCCCAAGTCAACTGTATACTATAGTAGCAAATTCGTGTCATTGGCAGAATCTCCAGACATGAATGAGTGTTTGTATTCCCCAAGAAAGGGATACGAATGTGAATGGAAATCAACAGACTTCGACTATTTTAACAGAGAGCTCTTGCTTAGAACTGTACTTGGATATTACGACAGAGGAGAGTATGCAACGGCTAAAAAAATACAGGCTGACCTCCATGAAAAAACTAATTACTCGGGCTCAGAGACCTCCGTTCTTCGTCTTCTCTACTTGGTTTCCGATTCAAGAAGTGCAATGATCGATGGAGATTCTTAATGGAAAATAGAGACATTGCAGCAGCAAGAGCGAAGTTTTTGTGTACAATGCTCTTCTTGCATGTTGAAGACACCAGGCCCGCAGTGTACTTGGATGAAACTTGGGTTTCACAGAACCACACAAAAAAGTATATATGGCACGACGCTAAAGGAAATGGCGGCTTGAAAGTGCCTACTGGTTGAAGTAGTTGATTAATCATCGCCCACGCTGGTCCATTAACCACAGGCTTCATACCAGAGGCCAACTTGTTTTTCGTGGTGGGAAAAGTTCTTGCCAATCCGATTACTATTCAGAAATGAATGGAGAAGTTTTTAAGAATTGGTTTATTCGACTGTTGTCTGCGCTGGAAGAAGGCTCAGTTATCGTGATGGATAACACCAGCTACCATTCCATTCAGATAGAAAAGCTGCCACGTTCAAATTGGCGCAAGGCAGATATTATGGAGTGGTGAAAGAGAAAGAATGTTTCATTTTCAGTCGATGAAACGAAGGCTGGACTCCTGTATAAGGAAGAAAATGTAGGTGCCAAAAAGACTTACTAATCAGATCAACTGGCAAACAAAATGGGACACCAAGTGATACGTCTAACACCATATCACTGCCAGTATAATCCCACTGAATTGATATGGGCCCTAATAAAGCAAGAAGTAGCGAAAAGAAATACTACTTTCAAACTTGCTGATATCGAGAAGATAACGCACGAAACTCTTGACAATGTTATTCAGCAGAACTGGGAGAGGTGTGTAAAACATGCAGACGCATTGCAAGAAACTGATTTGTTGAACCAGGGCTTAAGAAACACCATAGTGATATCTGTTATGATGCACCTGGTTGAAACAAGCGACAGTGAATCTGAAGACACAGAGCCAGAAGATCTTTCACTTTAGGTAAGTGCCACCTGTGTAAAAAGCTGACTTTATTTAAATGTTTGTCTATTCATTTCAGTTATAGAGGACATACTGTTTTTATCCCCTAATAGTAGACGTCTGCTAAACTTATTACAAGTGGTGGCGACTTGTTTACTCGACAGTAACTGTCAATTAAAATAAGATTGTCAATTCTGCATTAGTTAACAACAGTTTTTCCTAAAAACCTGTATTGAATGTCTTTACATTTGGATATAATCTTACTGCATTCGGTTTACTTGTACATTTGAAATTTAGCTCTTTTTTTTCCTTTTTACATACCGAGCGTGGTAGCGCAGTGGTTAGCACACTGGACTGTCATTCTCTAATTCAGGAGGACGACGGTTCAATACTGCGTCCGGCCATCATGATTTAGGTTTTCCGTGATTTCCCTAAAGCGCTTCAGGCAAGACAGAGGATAGTATCCAAAGGCTAGAGAAATACAGCGCAATGTCCGTGATAAAATTTATTATTCTGACCAGTCACTTCAATGCACTGCCTTCTATGCCCACTTGGTTTTTAATTCAGAAACTGAAATGATGGACGAAATTTGTAACACAAGGCAGGGACATTGCAATAGTAAGAACGTGGTTTTTGTGTACCAAGCACGCACTTCGTGCTGAGAATAATAGGCTTACAGCAAATTTAGATAAAACTTGGGTTTCACAAAACCTTTTGAAGAAATATTTTGCTTGACTTCAGTGAAAATACTGGCTTCCAAATAACTATAATTAATTTTGCGTAGCGTATAGTGGCGTTTTGAGTGATGGATGCAATGACGAAGGATATGTATTTGCAGCCAGTAAAATATTTTCAGGAAGTAGGGAATATTCTTGGTCATATTAAAGCGAGTCGTCCGAGCAAAACTCTTGGCGACGGGCTACGACTCGCGCGCTGCTGTGCGCGGAATATCACGGAAGTAATTTGCCCCTCTACGTGACACGATACAATAATGAGGTCTGAAATACTACCAAAAATTATTTTGTAGTTTTCTTAACAACTTCCTCGCGGGAAGTTTCTTTGCAGTCCTATAGAACGAATATTCATCAGTGACTACAGTTTTCGCTATGCACACCTCTTATAATATTTTATTTTTTTATCTCAGATTACTTTTATGCTTCCGAAATAAAAGATGCAGCATGTGCATCTATAAACTTTGAGTATGTTCATATATTTTTTTTAGTCCAATTACATTAGTGATTCTGTTACTACCACAGGAGGAGTATTAAATTATATTCTTCCAAAATTTCTCTTAACGTTAGTTTTCATTTTTTCCCATCAGCTAGTGCGAATTTTCTTTTGGAAAGTACTCCATCATATTCTACACTAAAAATAGAGCTGCCCAATACTTTTTTAAATTTTAACAAATATTTCAAATTATCGCTGTAAGAAAAACTGGCAATGCTGTAAGATGGCGAGATGACCTTGAAGCCCTATTTTCGTGCCGGTCACTGTAGTTGTAATTGTGATCACTAGCAAGTTGGATACGTCTTCAGTCACATTGATGAGGCATACTTTAAGTGTAATAACAGGCATTGCATAGTAAGTAGTCAAGTTTTACGAAGCCATTTAGCAATGGTGCACATTTTCGCCTGTGACTATCAGACAGCAATTAAATTTTTAACATAGGCTGACTCTTACATAGTCTTTTTGCTTTATATCCAGAATGACCTTTTAGATTTGTCATTTGGTCGGATTTTTCTGTTTCCTCGATTTTGTCCACTAAGGCAATACAACAACTGTTGGTAATCGCGTGATTCACTTGCAGAGAAGCGAGATTTTTTCCCATCTTTTTAGGCTGGTGCCAAATGGTCATCACATTTTGGATTTCACATTTACTTGATTGCTTTTTCTGTAACAAGTTTTCATATTTAGATTTTAACATTTGCAATTCTTCTAACAACACTGAAATTATTCTTCCCTGTGATCATTGGTGTTCACTTTTATACATTGACTACATACCCAGATCTTTTGTTTAGTATTCACATTTACACAGTCAAGGCCAGTTTACACTGACTGTCGTTGCACTACTACATCAAGATATATTCACACTGTCTGTCATCTCATGGCACATCAAGTCAGTTCAAGTCACATGATCTCAACTCTCATGGCTGTCCCCAACTTTTTTTGTGGGAATTACGATCTTTGTAAGATGACCGTCAACTGTTTTTAGACACATAAAGCAATAGCTTATATAGGTGTAAGCTGGCATGCAGATTTGTACAAAAGTGATATTTTAGTGGATTCAAATAGTTTGCAACCTGCAGGGATAGCTTGTATATCAGAGAAGGAAGACAGAAGTGCAAAACAACACAAAAAAGAGTGTGGGTACAAAGAATGTCATTACATGATACAGAAGGTGAATTTCACACAGTATGCTGGGGGTTCAAGGAAGAGGAACCTGCATCTTATATTTTAGATACTCGAAGCGTTAGTTTTTTAATTTGTTACGTCAAATTTTACCCAGAATTACTAAAAGAAACGCAGTTTTATTAGCTGCCATCACAATTCATGAGAAATTGGTTTGTTTAAGGTTAAGTTTAGTTGCTAGTCCAGTGTAAATTTTTGTGTAGTAGTCATTTCTCCCTCAATACCTTTCCCTTCAAGATTAATGGGTTTTCTTTACATCTTGTATTTGGATTTTAATAGCTCAAGTGCCTTATTTGTTCTGGGGTGAGCTAGTGAAACCACGTAACTATTGACCATTAATGCTTGCAAAACTGTTTCACACACAATCCAGAAAGCTACTTAACAATAAATAAGCCTGTCAGGGACACATATTTAAACAAGGATTTGCAGTGTTTGAAAGTTTCAGTCCGTTTCTTTAAGAAACACTAAAAATGCTTGACATTAAAATAAATTCCACCTACTAATCGATCTGATGCTAACTTCAAGCTTCATCCCCATTGCAATCTGTTTCATTGTAAAATATTCAGTACGGTACCAATATGTATAAAAATCCACTTTATAAATATAGTTGAGGGCAAGTAATTTAGTACGTTCAGGTCGTACAATTCAGACTTCTGCCTGAATGCTTCAATTAATCTTTCATCATTTATTATAAATTTTAACAAAAAATAACGAAACGAAACAATTCATAACTAATAACAAACAACAAAGAGCTGATATCAACCACAAAAACTGTGATGAAAAGATATGTGGAGATCTGTGCATGTCCATGTATTGGATGGAAATGAGCTTGGGGTCACCTGATCAACAACAGATGGATGATTTCAACCATTACAACTTTTTTAATGAGAAAATTGATGTGACATGACATGTTATGATGGGATGGAATGGCCAGTGTGTATGCCGCCACCTTGTTTCTTTCCATAACCCTCACAATCATGTACCAAGAGAATATTTCTTGAGATTCTTTGCCTTTGTTTGTGGAGTTTATTTTCTCTTGTATTCTCATCACCATAGCAGTTTCGTTATAACAATTTGTAGATTTATCACAATTTTTCTCAGTTCCTTTCCAAATGATTTAACATGTCACATATAACTGATTGCAATAACAGCTGAAATTTTTACAGGACAGACTTTTCTTCATTATTATTAGATTTATTTCTTGAACTTACACACTTGCAAATTACATTTGGTCCATCATGAAAATGATCCCATGTTTTTGTTTCATATGAAACACAAGCTGCTTTGTCACACAGTATACTGTAGACTCATGTCTATTTATTACTGCTGTGCCTGTCCATTGTGAAGTGCTTGAATCAAATGCACTGTACGATTATTCCTCGTATTCTACATTATTTTTGCCTCCAATCGTTTCTCATACTTTCACATTTAGTGGAGGCCACAGAAATTTTCACTGACTTCTGCTAATATGTATTCAAATTTGTAATGACCAACTGCTATTATAGTGTAAAAGAATACCTGGAATAGCTTCATACTAAACAATTACATTTATGTACTCTGTGCCAATAGTAATATTTATCTGACTGTTGCTATGATCTAAATAAATAATATGTACAAAAGTGCTAGAATTGTATGTGTTATATCTAAATATCAACTGTGTATTCCATGTAAAAAGTCTTTCTCATACATCAATGTAAATAATCAAAGTTGTACATGCTATTTCAGTGTGGTCTGATGTTATGTAGTCTACTATGCACATCTGTATTTTGTATAGTATTGTTCACCCTATATATATATATATATATATATATATATATATATATATATATATACTATGTATTTTTTGACGAAATCCATGCAATGTACATTGTCTCTGGATGAATAAACTACTACTACTACTACTACTAATGTATGAAGATATTTGCGTAGCTACTGTTGCATTTTTAGCATTTACATGAAAGAATGCTCTAGGCATCAAGATTACAAAGTGTATTCATCTACATGTACATCCATATGCTGTAAGCGACTTTGAGATAGATGGCACTTACAACAGAAACTCCCCGCTGCACCTCCCTCACATTTAGTGGTAAGATGGCCCAATGGACAGCCCATTAAAAAGTGAACTCAGATCAAGTACGATAACAGGAAGACTGCGGAAAAAGAAGGAAAATCTAAACATTGAACAGTCCAAGCTCAAGACATTCAACACAAGCAAATTTGAATAGCCACAGCACGATGATTATGTGGTCATGGTGATGGACTGCAAACAGGGAGATCTGTGTTCAAGTCTCCCTCGTGCTCCATTGTCTCTATTTTCCGTAAAATTATGAACTGACTTGTCTGTTCGCTGTATTCAAATTTGCGCTGTGTCATGGTGTAATGTCTACTTGCGACAGCGACATGGAAGAAACGGACCTACAGACGTACATACCTCCTATCAATTCTCCACAAGTACGACACATTATGACTCTTGCATTATGTATTGGAAATTTTGTCAATTGAATTCCTTTGTTGCAACGTAGTTCATGCCAGTTCATTTGTTGTTTTCATTGTCATGCGGCATCTCGCCTGCTCTCAGTATTCATTACATTTACTTGTGACATAGTATATATGCTTTCCAGATGACTCATATTCTATAACCAACTTATAGTATGGCAGTTGGCAAAACACCAGAAGGAGAACAGGCATTTCAACGACCAGACAGAAACTTCATAATTTTGCGAAAAAAAAAACCGGCACAAGTGAGATTTGAACATTGATCTCTGGCTCTGCAGTCCAACACCATGACTGCTTGATCATGGCTCCCTGATTCTTGCAGTTCGCTCAATGTTGCACAGCTTGAGCTTGGACCATTCACTGTTTCCATTTTGCTTCTTTTTCCGCAGTTCGGTATACCTTCTTCCTGTTTTCAAGCTGGGCCATTTTACAACTATACCTGATGGGGGTAATATGAGGAGTTTCCCTTGTGAGTGGCAAGAAGCAACGCCATTTAAAGCAGAATTACATTTTCATTCGATGACAAGACATAATAAATTTGAAAGCCAATATTGTCAAATTCTGCTAACATGTAGTTCTCCATTAAATGTGCGAAAGTACTCAAAATAGAAACAAACAAAAATAATGTAGAATATGGGCACTATATTCCAGTGCGTTTAAATCGAGCAGTACAGACGGAATCTTTAGCAATAACAGATACACACACTGCACACTATGCAGTGAAAGCAGCTCCTGTGTTATATGAAACAAAAACAAATGCTGAATCATTTACCCCACTCAATATTATGGAAACGATAAAAACGCAATCAGAATACGAGAAACACATTTACAGTGTAATTCAAAGAGTGCAATAGAAGTTGTAACCGGAAGCACACTGTGATGAAACCAAGTTACGTTAACTATGAAACGAAAACAAACATGGAAGACTGCAAAACAAGCCAAGAAGAAGGAGAGATGATGGACAGATTAAATTGCAGCGCTCCACGTGGCCTGCCAGCGAATTAAGATCGTCTTATCGTAAATGCCTATGAGACTTCCACTCATGTGATTTACACATGCAAGGAACTCGAAAATAAATAAGTAAACACATGAGTCTGTCTAAATGTGGCGCTACAGTCAGTTGGGTGTTTTTGCATGCAACTTCGGTGATACCTTTCGAATGGTGGCATCACTTTTTGTTGCATGTGGAAGCTCACTTTGAAATCGATGATGTATTGTATGCCCAATGCCATGCGTCTCAAATGCCCACAAATAGTAATAACCAGTGACCGATTTGTTAAAAAATGGTACCGATACTGTGACCTTCTGGGGAGGGGGATTATTTTTGAACTCGGACGTTTTACAATGTTATTTTATCCATTTTCTTCTTCAGAGGTACTGTTACGGCGTACCAGCGCGTACCGCCACAAATCAAACGGTGGAAATAACTAAAGAAACACGTAAGCGGGGTATTTAAGAGAGAAGCCAGTCAAGCCACTGATCAGTAAGAGGCAAAGTGATCGGTAATTCATGGTGCGTCGAAACCGGCCGTGGTCCCAAGACCAACAAACGTAATGCCATAGCAACCTTCTCATAGCAACGTTCTCTGTGTTTCGGTCGTAAGATTTGTTTGGTTTCCGCACCAAGAACAAAACAATTGTGGAGACTTTTAACTATGGAAAAAGAAGATATTTGTGATCCTTCATCGGAGAAATGTTCAGCAATATACGAGAATATATTAGAATTTCAGTATCCTTTGAAGAACTCATACTTATTTGAAGTACAATGTTCGAATTTCAACGCTAGTCAAAATTTGATGTTTTTCTGATGCATTCACCAAAGTAATGGGGAAGGGAGTGATGATTCGAATGTGTCTAAGAAATAATATGTTTGTTCCATAAATATTTGCACTGTACACAGCTTTAACCCAAAAAAAATATACTGATGATTCATCCTGTGACGCAATTGCGTCCAGATATGAACAGAAAGGAATCCCGGAAAGGTTTGGAAACTCAGTGGTCAGCATCAATAATACGTTCCCATTCTTTATTGTAAAGGCAAAAGGGTTACTTATTTCGTTGTATAGAAGTTTAGAACACCGCACAGAATGTGCAGTAGTGTTTAATCATCTTGACACTGCTTCTTTCGCTGTGTTCCGAAGATCCGTCACGAAGGGATACTAAGAGAGTCGAGATGTGTATGAACAAAAGACAAGCATCTAGTAGAAACTGAATCTATGCGGTTTATAATTAATGAGGTTGAATCAACTGAACTTTGTATAGAGGACGCACGCAATATTTAGCGAATTCAAAAATTGGAATTAGGAGAAAGGCTCATGGCATAACCATAGACCAGTTACATGAAATGCCATCCCTCAAACAAAATACGCAAGCCTTATTAACAGATACAGGGTAAAGGTTGAGTAGAAGTAGAGAACGTATATAATATGCTCTGGCAATAGTTGTAGATTTAAAAAACGCAAAAGTCGTTTTTGCGGAACGGAGTAGATCACTTCGTGAGGAGAAAAAGGCCGATTTTTCGGTAAACAAGTACATTATGTCTCAATTTCACGATACGGCTGCTGCTCCTCAATCGCTACAGGCCTAACAATTACGTGAAAAACGTGACTACCTTTGAAGGCAGCGACTCGGTGCTCATTTATAATGATCACAGAATTAATATATGGTACTAAGATAATTTATACAATTTCTTAATGATGCACTCTCTTAATTTGGATATCAGTCTCTGGAGATTTCCAGTGTACAGCATTTTATTTGTAGGCAATGTGCGAAAGTTGTGCATCAAAGTAAAAAAAAAATCCACTTCTTTTTATCCACAGAAACCATTTAATATTGCAAGGAAATAATTTTTAAATTTTCATATTTATTTCCTGAAAGTCCTGAAATGTACTTCTACATATCTTGCTAAAAAGCAATCCGTAAGAAAATGGCAGCTATTGATTTGACGCCAGTCAGAGTTGTTTCCAGAATGGAGCATTTGGTTTGCATTTGAATATTCCTTGAAGTGGCTGTTACTACACAGACACAGTATTTTATTACACTTTGAACTGTTTCTTACAGGTGTTTAATATTATGAAGCAGCCAGTGTTGATGAAAAGCTATCACTTTCTTAATCAGCACTTTGAGACTCCCCCCCCCCCCCTCCCACCCCCCCTGGAATGAAGGAAGATAAAATTGAAAGAACAAGGGACAAACAACGCATAACATGTAGAATTAAGTATCTTGTGTCAGAACAAACTATGACAGAGAGTTGCACCTCCAGAACTATAAGTATTGTAGAATCATACAGTAGCCTATCTGTTAAACAGAAAGATATAGTGTACTACAACCAAATATTGAAAATAGAAATCTAAAACATTAGTAAGTGACAAATAAGTAAAAATAGAAAGGGGAATGTATTTCAGTTTTCAGATAATAGTTGCAGCAGAAACGACACAAATTCAGTGACTACTTTCTAACCATGGTAGCAAACATTACATCTAATATATAATTAGCTATAGATTCATTACGTTTAGCCCAGCAGGCAGTGTTTATAGCATCTACAATTATTAGTTTAAAAAGCAGAAACCTGTTAGGAGATTACAGAAATCATTATTTTCCTAAGAATTTGTAATTTTTCTGGCTATTATGGTGTTTTTAGGAGAGTACCTAAATACTATGCTACTGTATGTTTATATGATCTTACTTGTGATTTATATCACCCAAAGCATAACAAACAGATTCATTTCTCAAAGCATAACTGAGCGAGGTAGTGCAGTAGTTAGCACACTGGACTCACATTCGGGAGGACAATGGTTCAATCCTGCGTCCGGCCATCCTGATTTAGGTTTTTCATGATCTCCCAAATCGCATCAGGCAAATGCTGGGATGGTTCCTTTGACAGGGCATGACTGACTTCCTTCCCTAACCTTCCCTAATCCGATGGGACTGATAACCTCACTGTTTGGTCCCCTCCTCTCATATCAAGTAACTAACCAACATAAGTTAAATGCCTTCAAGTTTGGCTTTTGAAAAGAGCTCTCAACATATAAGCCATTTATAATTTACTAAATTAAGACCTGGCATAAATAAGTATTAAAACTACTCTGTTAGTATATTCTGTAATTTAGACAAGGTTATTTATTGTGAGGTGTAACAACTAGTTGTCCACAAGAATGAATATCACCGTGAAACTTTGACCAAGAACAAAGTTGACCATCCAGTGGCACAACATGTAACTGAGCACAACATGCTTGATTTCTGTGGCTGCTTTGGCTGCTTTACAACCCAGGAAGTCTGGATCCTTCCCACCACATCCACCTTTTCTGTATTACACAGATGGGAATTATCCTTACATTTGCTTCAGTAACCCTCCTGGTCTCAGTCTCCATTAACCCACTACCCCGGCAGCCTCCACCAAATGTTTCCCCTTCCTGTGTCCTATCACCACCACCCAGTTCATGTCTCCATGTGACCTATATTGTGCACCAATCCCCACTGGCTCTGCCACATGAGCATCACATGCCTAGTCCATGCAACTGCCACCCCTCCCTCCTACAGTCCTAACCAGCAAACTGACTGCCTCCCTCCAAACCACTATATACTCACCCCCAACATCTTTTCCTGCCTCCTGCCCCTCTCTCCCCTTACCAAACCTACCCGCACAAAATGCTTCCACTATTCGATGAGTAGTCTCTTTTACTACTAAATTATTTTCACTTTGTAATAAGTTCACACAGTAATGCTTAAAATTAAACACAGTTCTCAAAGTGTCATGGACTGTCAAAAAATTATTGTAAAGAATAGGAAGAATCATCCAAAAGAAAATTTTTAACTCTCTCTCTCTCTCTTTTTTTTTTTTTTTTAGACAGATAGCCAATGGATGACTTGACATGAACTGAAAGCTACTGTATAGTTTATGCTCAAATAGTGTACTGCTTCTGTACTATGCTGAGATTTTTTATTTCTTTGTGAAGATCATATTTACTTCTTGTGTCATGATCATGATATGCACTGTTTATTTTGTGAATTGTTTGATTCTTGTTGACAAAGCATGGAAATGGAGTGACATACTGTCATGGTATGGTGAAGAGACTCAACTGTTGAATAAATTTCTGCAAGAACATCTAGGGTGAACTCTACTCATAATTTTGGTGGCCATCTTCTGTGCAATAAAATTTTTATGTGCTGTGACTGGTTTCCTGAGAATACAGTACCGTACATTATAAGTGAATGAAAATATTCAAGATATGCAGTTGTGATTGTTTTCAAGTCAAAAACAGATGCTATCGAGTGAGTGGCAAATTATGTGAATGCATGGTGTCTGTTTCTTCAAAAGAACAGACACCATGCAGATCCCGTGGCTGTGAAATACTATATGTAAATTGAAGTGGGATGACTGCTATCAGCTGTAGTGGGACGTTAAGCAGAACCTGTGGCAATGAGCAAGCACGAAAGATGTCTGAGCTCCTGTGGGAATCTGTAAGTAGTAAACAGAAGTGTAATGGACAGGGACTGCGGAGAGGTAGTGCTCGGAGGGAGTGTGGATCGGCTGTGAGGTGCACCAAGATTGTCCGTGCAGTTGTGATAATGCTGTGTCCTGGATGGCACAGTGGTTGATTACCACACCTGCCTAGTAAGCAGGAGATCCTGGGTTCGAATCCCTGTCTAATGGTTCAAATGGCTCTGAGCACTATGCAACTTAACTTCTGAGGTCATCAGTCGCCTAGAACTTAGAGCTAATTAAACCTAACTAACCTAACAACATCACACACATCCATGCCTGAGGCAGGACTCGAATCTGCGACTGTAGCGGTCGCTCGGTTCCAGACTGTAGTGCCACCCCGGCTGCCCGAATCCCTGTCCAGCACACATTTTTGCTTGTACCTGCTGATTCTGCTTAATGTCATGCTGCAACTGATAGCCGTCATCCCCTTCAATTTACATGTAGTGAATTGCAAAAGCTGCCAAATTCAGTGCTTTACATAGGCAGAGGCTGTAAACTGACCAATTTAGGTTATTATTAATATATAATTCCGGGAGTCTGGAAGACTCTACTCTCAATGTTTCTGTGTCACCACATTTTATTTTACCCTGTTCATGTTTTTTGTGTGCTGTGTGAAATGGAGTGAAGTGAATATCATTAAAGATTAAGGGACAGGCCATTTGAAGTGAACCCATCAAGAGCTTCTGTGAATATAATGGACACAGTGTTGTGGTATTTTTTATATCGATCATAATAGTTGTGTGGTCTACAAATAGAGTGAGGTGTGTGTTTTATCTCATATACCATGAGAGGTCATTATGAATGGTAAGGGACCAAGCACTGGGCCCTGTGGTACTCCACATTTCACTGTGTCCTAGCCAGTGCAGGAAGGTGCCATTGCAGAATTATTCAGCACTACCTTCTGCAATATGTCATCTAGAATTGACTTGAGCCAATTCCTACCTTACGATTTAAGCCACTTTGCTCATCCTTTCTAAGTTGCATTTTGTGGCTGACACAGTTGAATGCTTTACACAGATCACAAAGGATTTCAACTAGTGTAATTTTGTTGATTCATGCATTTAAGGAATTGCCTGCAAAATTAGAAAATGGCCTGTTCAGTTGAAATACCCTTTTATAACGCTGACTGATTTTTGTTAAGGATGTTGTGTTTATTAAGATTCATGATCCTGTTGTACAAGCATATGCAGCATATCAGGAAGACTTATGGGCATTGAAATTGGCCAGTAGTTGGATCATCTCATCAGTTTTCTGCTATATTAGCAGGTCCTTTGCCTCTCCATTTTCTGCGATCCATTGCTTCTTTCTTAAGGCTGCTGTATGTTGTACCGTCCATCGCGTCATCCAGTATCTGAAATCTCTTCTTTCCTCCCTTCCTTTTCCCCTCTACATAACCATCAAAAACTGTTTTTATCAGTCCGACATTCTTTCTTAATATATACCCAACCCAATTTCTGTTTCTTCTTTTTATTAAATCTAGTAACTGTGTTTTCTCTCCCACTCTTCTCAGTACCTCTTCATTTTTTTACTCTGTCCATCTGACTTCTGCTTTCCATCCTCTGCCATGTCCACATCTCAGAAGCCTCCAGCCTTTCTGAGTCTTTCTTCCTCAAAGTCCATGTTTCAGCACCATACAGAAGAACACTCCATACAAGACACTGTATGAGTCTTTTCCTGAGTTCTCTGTCCATAACGCTGCAGAAAATTCTCCTTTTCTTATAAAATGCCTCTTATGCCATTGCTATCCTTGTTTTAATTTCTGTGCTGCACTTCCAGTCAGTGTCTGTCCTGATTCCAAGATACTTAAAATTTTACGCCTGTTCTAATATTTCTCCATTCAGCATAATTTTTATTTCTTGATTTCCTCCTAATGCCAATACTTTTGTTTTCTTTGTGTTAATTTTCATCCCATAATTTTTTCTCTTAGCTTCAATGGTGTCCACTAAACCCTGTAATTCTTTTCCCCCTATGGGTAGAAGGACACTTTCATCAACGAACCTCAAACATGCTACTCTTATTCCTCCAATTTCTACTCCTTTGTCATCTAATGAGCATTGGTCAATCATATTTTCCAAGTATAGGTTGAAAATGATGAGATGTGTGGATGGAAATATGTCTGCTTGTGTCTGTATATGAGGGGATGGATATGTGTGTGTGTGTGCGAGTGTATACCCGTCCTTTTTTCCCCCTAAGGTAAGTCTTTCCGCTCCCGGGATTGGAATGACTCCTTACCCTCTCCCTTAAAACCCACATCCTTTCGTCTTTCCCTCTACTTCCCTCTTTCCTGATGAGGCAACAGTTTGTTGCGAAAGCTTGAATTTTGTGTGTATGTTTGTGTTTGTTTGTGTGTCTGTCGACCTGCCAGCACTTTCATTTGGTAAGTCACATCATCTTTGTTTTTAGATATATGTATATATATATATATATATATATATATATATATATATATATATATATATATATATATATATATATATATATATATATATATATATATACAGGGTGGTCCAAAAGTTCGGAAACACCCTGATAAAATCCAAATCGAATAGCAAACAAGGAAACAGTGTCCCTACACACGAGGAATGGGAAGGGGGAAACTTCATAGGCTATGCCACTAACATGGCGGCCATCTTGAAAGCCGACATCTTGGATTCAACTCCAAAATTTCAAATGGGAATGTGCTCATGTGACATATCAAACAGATAGAGAATTTCACCAGAAAAAGAATGCCGTTATTATTTTAAACATAGCTTTATTCCTTCTCGGGTTATAGCCAATTACTTGCGGCAGCAGTGGGATGCTCGGCAGCGTGAGTATTAAGTACTGAGAAGTCATAAAATGGAGTCTGAAACGGTGCAAAGTGACTATCCCATGCCTGATATGTTACATGTGTTTAACTGTTAGGTATCATTTACTCATGCTAACGTTGTAATCAACGGTTATCTGAGGTTATGGGATGAAGAAGTGTTTTCCTTGTTGTTAACGGAGGACGGGACATTTCCGGAATTCTTCCATCATGATGGAGCCATACCACATTATGGGCACAATGTGCGAGCATACCTGGATGTGCAGTTCCCTCAAAAGTGGATTGGTTGTAGGGGTGCTGTGGAGTGGCCTCCATGTTCACCAGGTTTGACTCCTTTGGATTTTTATCTTTGGGGTAATGTCAAAGCACTGGTTTATTCTGTGAAAATATGGGATTTGCATCATCTAAAGCAGTGCATTGTTGATGCGTGTGGTCCAATTCAGCCAGATGTGTTGGTCAAAGTTCATCAGGACTGGGTTCGGAAGATAACATTAAAAATACAACATAATGGACAACAAATCGAGCCATTCCTATGACTGTTGGTGATCTCTCGGGACTGTGTAACATCGGCGTAATGTCTCTTCGGCACATAACACACATGCTGCCGAGCGTCCCACCGCTGTAAGTGGCTATAACCCGAGAATGAATAAAGCTACGTTTAAAATAACAACGGCATTGATTTTCTGGTGAAATTCCCTATCTGTTTGATATGTCACATGACCACATTCCCATTTGAAATTTTGGAGTTGAATCCAAGATGGCGGCTTTCAATATGGCCACCATGTTCGTGGCATAGCCTATAAAGTTTCCCCCTTCCCGTTCCTCACATATATATATATATATATATATATATATATATATATATATATATAGAGGGAAACATTCCACGTGGGAAAAATATATCTAAAAACACAGATGATGTGACTTACCGAACGAAAGTGCTGGCAGGTCGATAGACACACAAACAAACACAAACATACACACGAAATTCAAGCTTTCGCCACAAACTGTTGCCTCATCAGGAAAGAGGGAAGGAGAGGGAAAGACGAAAGGATGTCGGTTTTAAGGGAGAGGGTAAGGAGTCATTCCAATCCCGGGAGCGGAAAGACCTTAGGGGGAAAAAAGGACAGGTATACACTCGCACACACACACACACACACACACACATACACACACACACACACACACACACACACACACATATCCATCCGCACATACACAGACATATATATATATATATATATATATATATATATATATATATATATATATATATATACTCCTGGAAATTGAAATAAGAACACCGTGAATTCATTGTCCCAGGAAGGGGAAACTTTATTGACACATTCCTGGGGTCAGATACATCACATGATCACACTGACAGAACCACAGGCACATAGACACAGGCAACAGAGCATGCACAATGTCGGCACTAGTACAGTGTATATCCACCTTTCGCAGCAATGCAGGCTGCTATTCTCCCATGGAGACGATTGTAGAGATGCTGGATGTAGTCCTGTGGAACGGCTTGCCATGCCATTTCCACCTGGCGCCTCAGTTGGACCAGCGTTCGTGCCGGACGTGCAGACCGCGTGAGACGACGCTTCTTCCAGTCCCAAACATGCTCAATGGGGGACAGATCCGGAGATCTTGCTGGCCAGGGTAGTTGACTTACACCTTCTAGAGCACGTTGGGTGGCACGGGATACATGCGGACGTGCATTGTCCTGTTGGAACAGCAAGTTCCCTTGCCGGTCTAGGAATGGTAGAACGATGGGTTCGATAACGGTTTGGATGTACCGTGCACTATTTAGTGTCCCCTCGACGATCACCAGTGGTGTACGGCCAGTGTAGGAGATCGCTCCCCACACCATGATGCCGGGTGTTGGCCCTGTGTGCCTCGGTCGTATGCAGTCCTGATTGTGGCGCTCACCTGCACGGCGCCAAACACGCATACGACCATCATTGGCACCAAGGCAGAAGCGACTCTCATCGCTGAAGACGAGACGTCTCCATTCGTCCCTCCATTCACGCCTGTCGCGACACCACTGGAGGCGGGCTGCACGATGATGGGGCGTGAGCGGAAGACGGCCTAACGGTGTGTGGGACCGTAGCCCAGCTTCATGGAGACGGTTGCGAATGGTCCTCGCCAATACCCCAGGAGCAACAGTGTCCCTAATTTGCTGGGAAGTGGCGGTGCGGTCCCCTACGGCACTGCGTAGGATCCTACGGTCTTGGCGTGCATCCGTGCGTCGCTGCGGTCCGGTCCCAGGTCGACAGGCACGTGCACCTTCCGCCGACCACTGGCGACAACATCGATGTACTGTGGAGACCACACGCCCCACGTGTTGAGCAATTCGGCGGTACGTCCACCCGGCCTCCCGCATGCCCACTATACGCCCTCGCTCAAAGTCCGTCAACTGCACATACGGTTCACGTCCACACTGTCGCGGCATGCTACCAGTGTTAAAGACTGCGATGGAGCTGCGTATGCCACGGCAAACTGGCTGACACTGACGGCGGCGGTGCACAAATGCTGCGCAGCTAGCGCCATTCGACGGCCAACACCACGGTTCCTGGTGTGTCCGCTGTGCCGTGCGTGTGATCATTGCTTGTACAGCCCTCTCGCAGTGTCCGGAGCAAGTATGGTGGGTCTGACACACCGGTGTCAATGTATTCTTTTTTCCATTTCCAGGAGTGTATATATATCTAAAAACAAAGATGATTTGACTTACCAAATGAAAGTGCTGGCAGGTCGACAGACACATACGGTTATAATAGAGGGAAACATTCCACGTAGGAAAAATATATCTAAAAACTAAGATGATGTGACTTACCAAATGAAAGTGCTGGCAGGTCGACAGACACACAAACAAACACAAACATACACACAAAATTCAAGCTTTCGCAACAAACTGTTGCCTCATCAGGAAAGAGGGAAGGAGAGGGAAATCCCACATCCTTTCGTCTTTCCCTCTCCTTCCCTCTTTCCTGATGAGGCAACAGTTTGTTGCGAAAGCTTGAATTTTGTGTGTATGTTTGTGTTTGTTTGTGCGTCTGTCGACCTGCCAGCACTTTCATTTGGTAAGTCACATCATCTTTGTTTATACATATATAAATCAGTTGGTTTTACTGAGAAATTCATCAATGAAGTAGAAGGAGTTGGCCACCAATAAATGCATTAGGCTTCTCTTAAACTGAATTTCATTGGTTGTTAGGCTTTTTATGGCTGCTGGCAAGTTATTGAAAATGTGTGTTCCTGAATAATGCACACCTTTTTGTACAAGACTAAGTGACTTTAAATCCTTGTGAAAATTATTCATTTCTAGTATTGACTCCATGAATTGAGCTGTTGGTTTGAAAAAGTGATATATTTTTAATGACAAATTTCATTAAGGAATAAATATATTGGGAGGCAGTAGTTAGTGTCTCTAGTTCCCTAAACAGGCTTTGCAGGGTGTTCTTGAGTTCACACCACATATAACTCTTACTGCTCATTTTTGGCCTGGAAAACTTTAGCTTGGCTTGATGAATTACCCGAAAAAAATAATCCCATATGACCTTATGGAATGAAAGTAAGCATAGTATGCCAGCTTTTTCATTTTTATATCCCCTATGTCTGACACAATTTGCATTGCAAATAGAGATTTGTTAAGACGCTTGCAGTTCTGTGGTGTGCTCCTCCCAGTTGAATTTATTATCAAGATGTAATCCCAAGAATTTAACACTATCCACTTCTTCTATCTTCTTGCCATCGTATGTTAGATATATACTCATGGGACACCCCTTACATGTTCTGAACTGCATGTAGTGTGTTTTTTAAAAGTTTAGTGACAAAGAATTGGCTAGGAACCAGTGATTAATGTCCACAAATATTTTATTAGCTGATCTTTCTAAGACTACACTTGATTTGCTATTTATTGCAATGTTTGTATCATTGGCAAACAAAACGAACTTGGCATCTGGTAATGTTACTGATGAAAGGTCATTGATATACACAAGAAAAAGTAAGGGCCCCAAAATGGAACCTTGTGGGACCCCACATGTAATTAGTTCCCAGTTGGATGATGCCTAATAGCTTGATACATGTCTCTTTCCTAATAACACCCTTTGTTTCCTGCCAGAGATATAAGATTTGAACCATTTTGCAGCATTTCCTGTTACACTATAATATTCTAATTTACTTAAAAGGATATTGTTATTTACACAGTCAAATGCCTTTGACAGATCACAAAATATACCAGTTGCCTGCAATTTTTTGTCTAATGAATTAAGCACATTTTCACTGCAAGTGTAGATAGCCTTCTCAATATCAGAACCCTTTAGAAATCCAAACTGTGACTTTGACAGTGTGTTATTGGAGATAAGGTGGTTATAAAGCCGACTGTACATTACTTTTTCTAAAATTTTTGAGAATGCTGACAACAGTGAAATTGGACGGATGCTATTTCTTTATCTCCCTTCTTAAACAGTTGCTTAACTTCAGTATATTTCAACCATTCAGGAAATATTCCACTGATAAACTACTGGCTACACAGATAGCTTAATATGTTACTTAGCTCAGAATCGCATTCTTTAATCAACTTTGTTGATATTTCAACATACCCACTACACATTTTTCATTTTAAAGATTTTATGATGGACATTATTTCTGTTGGGGTAGTGAGGGTCAAATTCATATTATGGAAGTTACTTGAAATGTCTGGTCTGAGGTATTCCATAGCAGCATCTACAGAACCTGACAACCCCATCTTTTCAATAACAGTTGTAAAATGTTTGTTAAACACTATACACATCTGTCACCAATGTATCTGTTGTGACTCGCCGATCTTTCAAAGTGCCGCTGTGCAGTTACGTGCGGCGCTGTCTGCCAGCCATGCAGCAGCAGCGCCACCCAGCGGCCGCTAGACTTGGACTCAGTTATGATTTGACTGTTGAAGTGTACACACGTCTTACTCTGTTTACTTGGTCTGTGACTTTCATGTATTGCGTCTTCCTTGAAATACATTTGTTCAACTTGAAGTTATTATGATTGGCAACGAGGTAGTGATTTTTCTTTTCCATTGTTGACCCACATGTTTCCATGGCTACCTTAGAGCAACTATTGCAAGGTCTCATAGAACAGCAAATGCTTCTCACAAATGCGATTCGTGATTTCGTCGCGGCATCAAATGTGGGGCGTCTCTCGTCGTTGTCTCTACCTACTTTCCTCCTTACGACGAGACGGCGGAAGACTGGTCTGATTACGAAAAACGTCTTCGACAGCACTTCTTGGCATTTCATGTCGCGGAGGAACAAACATGTAAATCTCTGTTCCTTTCATGGATTTCACCTCAAATTTATCGGTTGTTGTCACAGTTGGCTCCTTTGAAAGATCCTGCGTCTTTGTCCTTTGCTGAAATGTGCTCACTTCTGTCCGTCTATTTTCAAAAGCAAATGCATGTGGTAGTCTCTCATGTTGCCTTTTATCATTGTCAAAAAAAAACGAATCAATCCTATCGCACTTGGGAGGCTGAACTTCACGGCCTCAGTAGGAAGTGTCAATTTGTTACTGAAGTTCACAAAGAATCCTACACCGATTCCATTGTACAGGATGCTATTATCCGATCGGCACCCGACAAAGAAGTTAGGCAACGTGCCCTTCAGTTGGCAAATCCGACTCTAGATGAAGTCCTATCCATTGCTCAGTCTTTTGAAATTTCTCGCACCACTGGAGTGCAAATAGAGCCATGGGGTGACGTCGGGGAAATACAACCTCTGTGTGATGTTGACGAAGCATGTGGCATGTCCCCGCCAGCCGACGTGGCTGCAGTACGCTCTCAGGTGCAGCCTCAGCCTAACCGTAAACAAACCTCTAAGAAGCTGCAGCAAAAATCCACAGCAACTTCCTTCATGTCCGCAGTGTTTTACGAAACATTCATGAGAAGATTGTCCACAATGTTGGGCCGTGTGTCACAAATGCAAAAAAAGGGTCATGTGTCATCCGTTTGCAAATCCGACCACATACATGATGTTTCTGAACATGACGCTGATTCTGATTCTGTGTTGTCTGTCAATTGTTCTTCTTCCCTCTCAGGGAAGTTATTCCTCACTGTCTAAATACTTGGTCGAGATGTTCGCATGCAGGTGGATACTGGTTCTGATGCCACTATCATCAATTCTCAGACATATCTTCAGTTGGGTTCTCCAACCCTGTCACCTGTCACTAGGCAATTACGGACTTACAATAAACAGAAGATTTCTCTCTTGGGACAATTTGATGCTGAGGTATCTTACAAATCTGTCGTTCGCACTGTTCCCATATTTGTGGTCGACCATGGTAACACAGAGAATCTTTTTGGTTTTGATGCCTTTCGCGTTTTTGGGTTCTCCATAGATAACTCTGTCAATATCGTCTCTGATGCTATTCCTTATGCTCAATTGTGTTCCTTGTCAACGACATTTTAATCCCTTTTTTCTCCCTTTGAAGCTCATATCACGCTCAAATCCACTGTTCGGCCAAAGTTTTTTCGGGCTCGGCCCATTCCTGTGGCCCTTTGTGATCAGGTCAAACAGGAGCTGGATCATCTCACTGCTTCAGGGGTCTTGCTTCCTGTCACTTCCAGTGAGTGGTCCTCTCCTGTCATCGTCGTTGCTAAGCCAAATGGTGATATTCATCTCTGTGGTGATTTCAAAGCCACTGTAAATGCTCAATGCCTTATCGACACTTACCCTATGCCTCAACCTGAAGAATTGTTCACTAAACTTGCTGGAGGCCAGTATTTTTCTAAACTTGACCTGTCAGAAGCTTATCATCAACTTCCTCTTGACGCTGCTTCCCGGCAGTTTCTGGTCCTTAACACGACTTTCGGTCTCTGTCAATACCAACGATTGCCATTCGGGGTTGCCAGCGCTGCTGCTCTCTTTCAGCGATTCTTAGAACAATTATTGCTCACTGTCCCTGGGTGTATAAATTACCAGGACGACATTGTTGCCACTGGCTCCACCACTGACGAACATCTTCAAAATCTCCGCACATTTTTTCATGTCTTATAGACTGCCGGTCTTAAGTGTAATCTTCAGAAATCAAAAATTTTTCAGGAATCTATCACGTACTTGGGGTTTCAACTCTCTCGGGATGGTATTTGTCCACTTCAGCAAACTGTCGCTGCGATTGATGCCCTTCCTCGCCCTACATCTATTAAGGAACTGCAGTCTTTCTTGGGGAAAATAGCATACTATCGCAAGCTTTTACCGTCTGCTGCTTCGGTGGCTCAGCTGTTGCATCGCCTGTTGCCTAAAAACGTGTCTTTTCCCTGGTCCGTGTCATGCGATGTGACTTTCCAGAAATTGAAGACTATGCTGAAACAGGCCCCGTGCCTGGCTACTTATCGACCTGGCCAACATCCTGTTCTTGCCACGGACGCCTCTCAATACGGGGTCGGTGCAGTCCTTGCGCACCATTTTTCTGACGGTTCTGAACAATCTATTGCTTATGCCTCCAAAACGCTCACGGATGCCCAACAAAAGTATTCTCAAATTGAAAAAGAAGCTTTGGCCATTATTTATGCTCTTCATAAGTTTGATGTTTTTCTCTATGGATCCAAATTTCATCTTGTTACGGATCACAAACCCCTTATTTCCTTGTTTCATTCATCAATGTCACTTCCCGACAAGGCTGCACACCGCCTCCAGCGATGTGCTCTTTACTTGTCTCGTTTCTATTATGAGATTCATTTCCAATTGATGGCTCAACATGCGAATGCTGATGGACTGTCTCGCCTTCCCATGGGTCCTGATCTGGCATTCGATAGGGACGAAGTTTTGTGTTTCCACCTGGATGTTGCCGAGCAGCGGGTTGTGGACAGGTTCCCCATCACCGAGGACCAGCTGGCGGCTGCTACGGTTTCTGACCCTACCCTCTCCCAGGTTTTACACTGTATTCAGAAGCGTTGGCGGCTGGTGGCTGCTATGGGTTCTGACCCTACCTTCTCGTGGGTTTTACGCTGTATTCAGAAGGGTTGGCCAGATCATCCATCCGTTAAGACTTCTGATCCATTGCGGAACTACTACACTTTGTCTCACGGCTAGGGCTGGTGTTATCCTCCTTTCCACTGAAATCGCTTCGCTGCGTGTTGTGGTACCTGCGTCTTTGTGTGCTTCGGTCTTGCGCCTCCTTCACCAAGGGCACTGGGGTGTCTCTCGCACAAAATCTCTGGTGCGCTGTCATGTGTACTGGCCTGGCATCGACTCTGAAATCGCAGAAATGGTCGCTGCCTGCGGCCCTTGTCCATCACAGGCCGCCGCCCCAAAGTCATCTTTGTCACCATGGCCTTCGCCTGAGAAGCCCTGGGAGCATATTCATGCCAACTTCGCAGGACCTTCTCGTTATTGACGCCTACTCTAACTTCCCTTTCATTGTCCGTTGCACGTCGCCTACCACCGCGGCAACCACCAATGCTGCCGCTCGCATTTTCTCTTTGGAAGGCCGTCCCTCTACTCTTGTTACTGATAATAGTCCGCAATTTGCCTCTCCCGATTTTGCGGATTTTTGTGCCCGTCACGGTGTCATGCATGTCACGGCTCCTCCGTTCCATCCACAGTCAAATGGTGAGGCTGAACGTCTGGTCCGCACATTTAAGGCTCAGATGAGGAAACTCCTGACTTCTTCTGCTGATGATGCACTTCTCCAATTTCTGGCTTCTTACCGTTTCACCCCCATGGGTGACCACAGCCCGGCTGAGCTCTTACTTGGCCGACAGCCCTGCACACTACTTCATCTTCTGCAGCCTTCCACCTCACGGCCGCAGGTGCCTTCGCTTGGCTGGTTCACTGCCGACGACCTTGTGTTGGTACAGGGATATGCCAGGCAGCCAAAATGAAGTCCTGGCCGCATCTTAAGACACCGTGGCCAATCCAGACGAACACGGGTGTTGCAGTGCATCATTTGGACCAGCTTTGGCCTCGTGTGCCGGCACCGCCTGTTCTGGATGCCGCTACACCACCTTCGACTCTACCTGACTCTCCGGATACTGGAATCTCTCATTACTCACAATACAGTCCTCTCACCATCATATCGGTGCCAGCACAAGAACTGACACCACCAGGAGACGTGCCCATGCAGGAACCAGATGACCATCATCTGTCGGAGCAACTCTACTCGCCTCCTTCTCTTACGGACGCGGACACATCACCGATGTCTCCTGTTATAACAACCGGACTTGCCGCAATGGGCAGTTTGGTGCATGGGGCCCCAGCAGATTCGACCCCCATGTCGTCTGTCATCTCGACCCGTTATCATCGGGGACACTTCCGTTTGTACGGGAAGCCTCCTCCTCGAGACTTTACGGCCAGCCAAACAACACCTATGGACATTAGCAATCTACAGGCCACCTCCATCAAGACCTGTGCAAAAAATTCAAAGGGGGGAAAAGTGTTGTGACTCGCCGATCTTTCAAAGTGCCGTTGCACAGTTACGCGCATCTTCTACATGCAGCACTGTCTGCCAGCCATGCAGCAGTAGCGCCACCTAAGCAGCCAGCCAGCCAGCGTCTGCTAGACTTGGACTCAGTTTTGATTTGACTGTTAAAGTGTACACACGTCTTACTCTGTTTACTTGATCTGTGACTTTCATGTATTGCGTCTTCCTTGAAATATATTTGTTCAACTTGAAGCTATTACAGTATCATTTACTCTTAATACTATTTGTTCCTCTTCATGTCTGGTTCTGCTGGTCTCCTCCTTCACTATATCCCATATTGTCTTTATTTTGTTATCTGATATGACTATCTTTTCCTTGTAATATATTTGCTTTGACGTCTGTATTACAGTCTTTAATATTTTGCAGTATTTCTTGTAATGTGCTATAGCATCAACATCGGAACAGTTTCTGATTGACAGATACAGTTTTCTTTTTGTTTTACAAGATACCCCTATTCCTTGAGTAATCCGTGGCTTCTTTGTAGACTTTGCTCTAACCTTGGTAAGTTTTGGGGGAAAACAGTGTTCGAATAAGGTAAGCACTTTATTAGCAAAAGTGTTTTATTTTTCATTCATGCCATGAGCACTGTAAACATCAGTCCAGTGAATGTCTCTGAGGAGTGTCCTAAAATAATCAATTTTTGGCTTATTGACTACCCTCTTGAGCTCAGATTTAACAGATTTTATATCCTGTTCAGTATTAACATTTAACAGAAGGAACTGCATGTCATAGTCTGAGAGGCCATTGACTATTGTTTTTCTAATATAATTTTGTTCATTGGATTTTCTATAAAGATATTATCAATGGCTGTTTGTGAGCAATTGGCTACCCTAGTGGGGAACTTTACAGTGGGAATTAAGTTGAATGATAGTGTTACTAACTCAAATAAGTTCTTATTGGGAGAGTCTTTAAGGAAATCTACATTGAAATCACCAGCAACCACTATTTCTTTGTTTTTGGTTGTTAAATGGGCCAGTACAGTTTCAAGGTGGTTTACAAACAGATTAAAGTTACCTGCAGGTGCTCGATATACACTTAATATTATGAAGGATTTTTTGTGAAATTCTAATTCTGTTGCACATGCTTCCGTATGCTGTTCTAGGCAAAATTTATGAATGTCTATGTTCTTAAATTTATGACAGTTCCTGATGAATGTGGCAACTCCTCTTTTCTCCACTTCTGATCTACAAAAGTGAGATGCTAACCTAAACCCTGTTACACTTTAAAGTTCTATACCAGCAGTCACATGATGTTCAGAGAGGCAGATTATGTCAGGTGGGTTTGAAGACTCTAATTCATCCATGAAGATAGTTAATTCATTAATTTTGTTCCTCAGTCCTCGAATATTTTGATGCAATAAAGATAGCTGACATTTCACATTGACTGAGTTAAAATTGGGTTGAGTTAAAATATCTGCTGACTGTTGAAAATTCTTAACCAATAGCTGTTTATGCTGATGTAATAAGTTAGAATTATGTTTTTTGATTAGGTCTCTTCCTCTTTCAATAAACCTTTCTCCCAAGATTTGTAGGAGCCCTATTGCATCTCTGGTGCCCGTATTCCATCTAAAGCCAAACTGCTCTTTGCCAAGATTCTCCTCCTTACTTTTTCAAGTCTCTTATTAATTATTCTCAACATCACTGTGGCTGCATTTGAAATGATGCTGATTGTCCTGTGCTCACTGCATTTCTTGGTTCCTTGTTGTTTTTTGGGTACTGGAATCATTACTGTTGTCAGAAAGTTCTCAGACCATTCACCACTGTGATATGTTTTATTACGTAACCTCAATATTTCTCTTATTCCATTTTGGTGCAAGCATTTTAATATTTCTCCTGGTATCGAAATCTGTACCTAACACTTTGCCATTTTTCATTGCAACTATGGCAGACTTTACTTCTTCCATTATGATGGGTGGTCCTTTCTCGTCATCACTTACACTGTTGAGTGATTCAAGATCCACAGTTTCTGGTTTGCAATCTGCATCAATTACTCTTTTGGATATTCTTCCCATCTCTGGAGGACATCGTCACGATCTTTGTATTTACTCAAAATTTCCATAGTAGTACTTCCTGCTTTGTTTTGATCCCATGTCATAATTTTTATTCTGCTGTATAGTAAGTTGTCTCTTCCCTTCCTGTCCAGTTCTTCAGTTGCATCACATTCCTCTGTTAGCCAATTTTTCCTAGCCTGCTCTATGTCTGTTTGCAGTTCATTATTTGACCTTCGATTCATCTTTCTTGCACCTTCAGTGTCCTTGTTTTTAAATTTTCTTCTCTTCTCCATCTTGGAAATCATTTCTTGTGTGACCCATGTTTTTTTTTTTTTTTTTTTTTTTTTTTTTTTTTCCCCTTTACGTATCCTATATCTTGTTGTCCTGCTTTAATGATTCTTTCTTTCAGCATATTCCAGCACTTGTTAGCATTATCAGGTGGTTCTTTGTCTCATAATGTGTTTATAGACTCACGTGACAGCATTTCTGTAATTTGTTCTGTGTTGGATCTTATCTTCTCTAGATCCTACTTCTTCATCATGGTTGATTTCTTCAGTTTTTTTATTCGCCATAAGTAAGTCGTGGTCGCTATTAATATCTGCACCTGGTTATATGTCCACCTTATTGATTCCAGTCTTGTATCTTTCTTCTACCAGTATAAAATCGATTTATTTTCTGTATTTACCCCTTGGTGATTTCCAAGTGTAGAGCCTCCTCTTGTGGTCCTTGAACCATGTATTTGCCACTATCAGCTGCCTTTCCCTGCAGAAGTCAATTAGCTATTCACCTCTTTCATTTCTCTTTCCAAGACCATGACTGCCTACTATGTTTCCCTCTTTCCCTTTTCCCACAATGGCATTCCAGTCTCCCATTACTATTTTGCAGCATTTTTTATTTTCATCCATTATTCTCTCTTATTACAGTGTACGTTTCCTCTACAATTTGGTCATGTTCTGAAGTTGGCATATACACCTGGGCAATCAGTAAATCTTTTTGTGCTCCTTTCAGCCTTACACCAATAACCTGGTCATTTGTATAGTCCACATATTCCACACATTTAGCCAATTCCTTTCTCATAATCATTCCTACTCCATTCATTCCTTTTACTTCTCCTCCTGAGTAGTACAATACATATTCATCTGAGTGTAACTCTCCACATCCATTCCATCTTTTTACCTCTGCAACTCCTACGAGATCCATATGATTCTTTTACATCTCTCTTTTAAGGTTTTCTAGTTTTCCTGCTTGTAGCAGAGTTCCGGTATTCGAGGTACTAATTCTCATTTTGATTTTTTCCCTCCTTTCAAGTTGACCCCCCCCCCCCCCCCTCCTCCTCCTCCTCCGGAGATCTGAATGTGGGACTATTTTACCTCCAGATACTGATTTAACATGATAGGAAGCCATTTTTTTGCATAAAATGGAGACAGCATTATGCAGGGTAGATAATTTGCAGTGGTATTACATTGCCTTCCACATTTCTGGAGGCCACCTTTAATATGGGATACAGGTGCCTTTCGCAACCACCCGACCACCAGATGCTGCATGAGAAGTAAAAGTTGGAAAATGAAAGACCCCTAGCCCTCAAAATCTAATAGTGTCAGGGTCAGAAAAGAACAAGAGTTGGCCGAGGGTGGCCAGATAGGAAAGATAGAAGTGAGGAGCCTGGCATAAGTAAGTGGAAGCAATGCCAGGACTCAGCGCAGGGCCCCGTGGTCGCCAGCCACTTACTCACTAGGTGTGAGTCCATGAGGGGGGTAGTTGGATACCTCAGCTTTATCACCATTTTTGAGCAGTAGTTTGGCAACTATACAGGGCGAGTCAAAAGTCCTTGGACACCTTCATAAGTTGGAAGATTAAAGGGAAAAATGAACTGTGATGATGGGAACATAGGTTTGATGTGGGGTCGCAACTTTTGGAGTGAATGTCATTCATGGCTGCCATCTTGAAATCCACCATTTTAGATTCAAGTCATTTTTTTTAAATGGGAAGAGGGTGTATGACATATCAAATAACACTCGCATGAGCTCTGGAATTTAGCGGTGTAATTTGTTTTTGTCTATCTTGTACAGTTTAGAAGTTATTAATGCTCAAAGTTGGGAAATTACCTTTATACCGACTGCTACAACACATGTTCTACATGTTGTCCATCCCATGCAATGCACAACTGTAGTCACCACAACCACTCTGACTGCACACGGAGGAGATTGTCTCCTGCAGTTTGGTCACAGGTGTGTTGTATGCGTTCCTCCAGGTGTCTCAAATCACGGATGCTCTCAGCATACACTGTCTGCTTAAGATGTCCCCATAGATAAAAATCAAGGGGTGCTAAGTCAGGGGATCTGGGCGGCCACTCCATGGACCACGGTGACCAATCCACTTCCCTGGCAATTGTTCCTCCAACCATTCACGGACACCAATGCCTTAGTGTGGAGGGGCTCCATCGTGCTGAAAATAAGGTGGGAAAATGCCGTCAGTGTTCAGTGTGGAAGGGAACACAAGGTCCTGCAGCAGCATCAGATACTGTGGTGCAGTTAAGGTGTTGTAAATGAAAAATGGCCCAATGATGCGGGTGTCCCATATGCCACACCACACCATCACCTTCGCTGGACTATGTTCTCGAATTGGGGCAACCCATTTTGGATTTGCATCACTCCAGTATCGAAATTTATGCCAATTAACCTTCCCATTCAAAGAGAAATACGCCTCGTCACCGAACAGTATGCCCTGCACAAACGAAGGATCCAGTTTGTGTTGTTCAGTAGCCCACAGGCAGAACTCCAACCAATGATCAGGGTCATCCTCGTTAAGTCGATGTTGCATCTTCAGGTTGTATGGATGCCACTTGTTGGTGTGCAATTTCCGGACAATGGAGGTTTGGCGTATTCCACCACATGCTAGGGTCGCATGACGGGTACTTTGTTTAGGACTTTTCAAAAATGATGCAACAACCGCAGTTGCAGTTTCCTCATTGGTGGCAGTCCTTGGTCACCCACTGCATGCCCTATCGTGAACAGAGCCTGTCTCCCAGAATTTGATGATCATGTGAGCCACAATGCTGTGCAATACCGGTTCTCTGTCTGAGTGCCGCCTGTTGTAGTCAGCTGGTTTGGTAGCTGCAGTCCCCTGACATACGGATGATTTCGATCTTCTGTTCATGTGTCAGACCCATTTTAGATCACCTGGAACAAAGAGAGGCATGAGTCGGTATCAAGATAACTTTGAACATTAATAACTTCTAAACTGTACAAGATAGACAGAAACAAATTACACCACTCAATTCCAGAGCTCAAACAAGTGTTATTTGATGTGTCATACAACCCCCTTGCCATTAAAAAAAAATGACTTGAATCCAAAATGTCGGATTTCAAGATGGCGGCCATGAATGACATTCACTCCAAAAGTTGCAGCCCCACGTCAAACCTATGTTCCCATCATCACATTTCAATTTTCCCTTTAATCATCCAACTTAAAAAGGTTTCCAAGGACTTTTGACTCACCCTGTATATTTGTGTCTATTAGGGACAGTTCCTTGATTTAGAGACTCATTAAATATGTGTCTGAGAAATGTAAGAGTAATCAGTATTTTGACTGATATATTGTGCCATCACTGGAAATTTTATTTTTCATTTGTCTTATCACATTCTCAATCTCATCTGTTGTGATGGAGGGTACATGCCTCCGGCTAATTTGGTTCTGCCTTGATTTTTGTAGAAAGTTTGTGGATTCACCCATAGATCCTTTACAATCTTTTTGATCAGCTACTGTCAATAAATGGTTGCTGAAAATATTGGCAACTATATCACCTTCATCTACCATGCAGCAAATTGTGTTTATATATTTTAACTGTCAATTTCACATTTAATGAACATGCTCTTGGATTTCTTAATTACATTCTTCAGGATGCTATAGTACAGTTTGTAGTGGTTTGTACTGTGACATTTATTTGGATTTCTTAATGAAGTATAAAGCATTCTCTTTGTTTTGTGGAATGTTTTGGTTCTCTTGCTCTTGCAATCACCCAAGTTAGTACTATTTGAAATTGTCTTAGGAAACACTGCATAACAAATTCATTCATATTGTGGCTGTGTAAATCATAGTTCATGTCCAAATCATTTTTATCATCATCAAAAAATACCAACTGAAAGAATTTGCTTTTATATTTTGTTGTAGATAACAAAACCCCTGCATTGTAATTTACTCAATCACAATACAAGAAGCAAAAATACCTTTCTTGTGGGCTTGCTTCCTTGTCCAAGGTTCAGAGAGGCAGACAACAAGCATCCATATAACATGAAACAAGAAAATGGAAATCTCTACTACTCTGAAAATAAAAGTAAGAATGTACCACACTGGCCACTCCTTGTACAATTATCTGATTATCTTGATTCAAGGATTGAAAATTCATATCAGCTGTATACAAAGCTGTGATGTCCATTGTAAAGCTCCATGACAAGTTGTAGTGAAAAGTGAAAGTAAATATTAACCTACCAGTAAAAGATTTGTTTGAATTAAGTTGATGCAAGTTCAAATTGTGTTGAGCTGGGTATTGAAAGTTTGTTGTTAATACAGTATACAGGTCAGGTTTCTGAGAGTTGCTTTGTTAACGGAGGGAGTAAAGTTAACCATTCCCTTTGTAGTTGAAGTGTTGACCAGTTGAGAGGTACATGAATAAAAGTGTAAATTTTGGTGAGCTTTTGGACAATGTCCTTCCTCAGCAAAACTAATGGTAAACTGCACACACACACACACACACACACACACACACACACACAGCTACACTGTCCCAGCTGACTATGTTGTCCTGGCACTGCAAAGGTAGGTTTGCATTTTCATGTGACATAACTGGTACAGAATGTGCTGGGTGGAGCACTGGACAGGTCTCATACCTGCGTCTTCCACAAGGGTGTTGGAGTTGATTTGGGGGAAGAGACCAAACTGCGAGGTCATTGGTCTCATCGGATTAGGAAAGGATGGGGAAGGAAGTCGGCCGTGCCCTTTCAAAGGGACCATCCCAACATTTACCTGAAGCGATTTAAGGAAATCATGGAAAAAAGGATGGCCGGACGTGGGAGTGAACCATTGCCCTCCCAAAAGCGAGTCCAGTGTGCTAACCACTGCGCCACCTTGCTTGGTACAAGAGTTTGATCCTGGGGGTTCAGACTAGGTGTGGCATAGGGATGGAATATAATATTTTGTAGATTGGATGGATAATGTGATACCACTTTGAGAGGGATGGGAAGAACTTTTGTAGTGTGTTTATCATTTCTGATACAATCATAGGTATTTGAACCCCTGGAAAAAGGTGTTGGTGATATTAGTTGATGAGAGGATAGCTAGTTCTTGTGGGTGGTTGGATGATTAGGGGCTTATGTAGATGTGGTGTGTAAGATCTGTTTGGGGACTAAACATTAAAGGTGGTGCTTTCCATGGAGACCTCAGTAAAATCTTCAGCATACTGAGCAGATTGCTCATTACTACAGATGCATGATATGCGGGTGCCCAGACCATATGGGAGAGGTCTTCTGGTGTGGAAGGAACAGCAGTTATAAAAACTGAGGTACTGTTGATGGTTAGTGGACTTGATATGGACTCAGCATGACACTGTCAGATGTCAGCCTGATCATTGTCAGTATATTGGAAACGTTATTAGCCACCCTAGATCTTGAATTCTTATGCGGTTCAGGCTGATTAGTGATATTTTCTTGATCTGGACTTAATCCTCACTCATCCACAGACTCATCAACTTCACTGTTATTGGTTTGACCTGGCCCTTTTCAGCTCCTTTCAGCTCCCTTCTTCCTAGATATTTACTTCCACTTCATCAATAGCTCCATAACACTTCTGTCGATATCAAGCTCACTGACGATCCACAGTACCTACATTTTGATAACTGTCAATGCTTCTGAACTAACATGGTCCTTTCATTCAGTTTGGTCACCTGCAAATTACATTTCCTCCCACATAGTTCTGAATCCCTATGGATGGCACATCAGGATTGACGAGAAATTGCTTGCCCTGCATGGTAAAGGTTCCATAAGTGCTTCACAGAAGGCATTACTCTTCAAACCAAATTTGAATCATCACATAGATAATGTTGTGGGGAGAGTGAAGCAAAGACTGTATTTTATTGGCTGAACACTTAGAAGATGCAACAAGTCTATTAAATATACTACCTACACTACATTTGTGTGACGTCTTCTGGAGTACTGCAGCACAGTATCAGATCCATATCAGATAAGATTGATGGAAAACAGTGAAAAAGTCCAAAGAAGAGCAGATCATTTTGTATTATTATGAAATAGGAGAAAAAGTGTCACAGATATGATTTGCAGTTTGGTATGGCAATCATAAAAAACAAAATTATTTTTCGATATCAATATAATAGAAGTAAACATTCCACGTGGGAAAAATTATATATAAATATATATAAATAAAATAAATAAATATATATATAAATAAATATGTCTGCTTGTGTCTGTATGTGTGGATGGATATGTGCATGTGTGCGAGTGTATACCTGTCCTTTTTTCCCCCTAAGGTAAGTCTTTCCGCTCCTGGGATTGGAATGACTCCTTACCGTCTCCCTTAAAACCCACTTCCTTTCGTCTTCCCCTCTCCTTCCCTCTTTCCTGATGAGGCAACAGTTTGTTGCGAAAGCTTGAATTTTGTGTGTATGTTTGTGTTTGTTTGTGTGTCTATCGACCTGCCAGCGCTTTCGTTCGGTAAGTCACCTCATCTTTATATATAAAATTATTTTTCGTTGTGATGAGATCTTTTCGCAAAATTTCAAATACAAACTGTCTCGTCTGAATGTGAAAATATTTTGCCGGCACTCACCTACATAGAGAGAAGTGACTGTCATTATAAAATAAGAGAAATCAAAGCTAGCACGGAAAAGTTCAAGTGTTTGTTTTTCCCCATGGTGTTCAAGAGTGGAACAGTAGAGAAATAACCTGAAGATGGTTCAATGAACACACTGCCTGGTACTTAATTGTGAATTGCAGAGTAGTTGTTAGCTGTAGATAGACCTTGTCTGCAAACATAACTTCAGTGCTATTTCTAAATATGCCCATAATCCTCCAACTACCCTCATAAACCAGATGCAAAGGAGTATCCCCATTGTTACCCAAAATCACCTGTGACTGGAACATCTTATCCACATATTTTCTAGGGCTTCGACTAAATGTCCTTTTGCTGAAAACATCTTACCCGCAACTGATCCCCTCCTATTAATCATATCTCCATGGAAGTTCCATGTGCAATACTTGTACTATACTTCCACCTTGCATATCCTGTTCCTATCTCAGCAGAGACATTTACTGCCTTGTCAGATTCAGGATTACCTATTGAAGAAGTCCTGTCATATGCCAGCTCTGCACAGCTTTTCCTGTGGGTATGGCCATGAACTGGCTGTCTAATTGAGTAAATGGTCACCATCAAACTGTGGTGTAGAGCATGTAATCTCCCCCCCCCCCCCCCTCCCATTTGTTGATTGTTGCTGACTACATAATAAATTTTTTAATAAGCTTCAAGAGGAGTTAGATTTTGTGATTTACAATAAACTTGTTTACTTATCTTCTTTTCTTGTAGTTGGCTACAGATCTTCACATTTAAGGATTGATTCTTGAAGCTGAAATTTTTGATGTCATAGGCTCTTATGGTTCCAATTGATGTAATAACTTCTGAAGAACTGCCTGAATAGTTAATTTTGTTTTCTCACATTTTTCTATATCACACTATCTTTACTAAAATTTCCACTTCAAACTGAAAACTAAATTGTTATTGCCAGAAATAAAAACACATCTGACCATATCAGAGGCATGCCCACTACCAATCCATTCTGCGGTACTAACAAAATTCCTAAGAGTTTACAAATTTTCTTGACAAATGTATCTTCACCAATTTATATCATTATTTTATAAATGAATCCAGAAGTAAATGTAATAAATATCATCAGATTGTATGATTATTAATAGGAGCTTTTAAGTGTGCCAGATATTTCATAATTTCAAATATTTCTTATAAAAAAGTAATTTTAACTGTACATACAGAGCTAGTACATATCGATTGTAACAACAAAAATAAAGTAATTTCTGTTTATACATTTTAGCATGAAATATAATAAATTGTGTACAAAATCATGTGCAATTCTTTTAGAAAATCAGTTGAGATAATATTAACCTGTTTAAACATTCGTAAATTTTTTTTGTATCGCCTACTTCTGTTGAGGAAAAGCAATGCTACAGGAGGGTGCCTCTTTATAAGCAGAACTGACACCTAACTGCAGGCCATGCTGCTGGTGACAGTGTGCTTGGCTTCAGTGGCTCCTTTACCAACAGTGCCATCTGGATACTCCCCTCCAACATCATCTCTGAATTACATACATGGGAATTATCCTTACAAAAAGAACCTTGGAACTTGCAATTCATGTGGCATCAGTCTTCGCAGCACCTGTCCTGCACCCATTTCCAGCCTTGCCATCATGCCCCCCTCTTCACTCCATAAATACATGCTCACATGTTTCTACACAGTCTCCCTCTTCCTCTACTCAGTCTTTTCTTCTGAATGGACAAATCCATTTGATTGTTCACCAGGACAGTTGCACCAAAGCCACATTCTTATTGCATCTGCTTGCTGTCTCTCCCTTGTGACCATCACTGCCCTTGCCCTTACCATGCTGCCTGCTTTCTCCTTACCGACTCCACCCATCACGATCTTTCATCGTAATCGAGCTGCAGTGGTGGGACAGCGTGGTTTGATGGGAAAATGTAGCTGTGCATGTGTATGAAAGTGTGTTTTTTATGTTGTTTTATCCCCCCCCCCTCCCCCATTATATGTATTCCACCCAGGACTTTTAAGTATCACATTAAAAGTAGAGTATCTGTTGTTAATGTATGCTGTGACCCATTCCATGTCACAGAACATTTTCATCTCTGATGGGCTCTACAAAACCTAATTTTACGGAATAATTAATTTAATACACTATTATCTACTTTATATGGTAGAGTACTGCTCACTACATACATTACATACTACTTACCTGCATTGCCCCAGAATATAATTTTGTAAGACAACGAGAATTTGAAATATGCAGAATGAATCAGCAACATGGTCATAACAATGAGAGCTACTTAAAAGTGCGCAACATTTGAAACTGAGCTTCTTGATTAATTTATCTACATGCTAATTCTATTTTAGAGTCTAATCCGGCCCACCTGCCCTAATAGATGTGCATGTGAAGGTGCCAGTTTTGGGACAAAGTGGTGCGCTGGCCCTGCCAGTCTGGATGTGATTTTTAGGCAGTTTCCCACATCCTAATTGACGCCTGGTAGGCTGGTACTTAAGTTCCACCTCAGTTACATGATTTGCAAACATTCTGAACACTTTTGCTCAATTTCCCATGAATAACTCTATGCCCAGGCAGACAGGGTACACATATACCTTCCTGGGAAATAACTGGGTGATGACAGGAAGGGCATCCAGCTGGTCTTTGAGTTAACTATGCCAAATCCATAAATAACTGTGCTGACCCTGTGCCAGTGCAGGATGAAGGCACAAGAAAAATAGGAAGAAGAGTGTAATCCAGCTGAACCTGAAGTACTTTTATACATATTGTTTTATTTGGTGTATAGACAGTAATGTGTATCTCTAGTCTTATCATCATTTTTATTTGTTTGAAAAAATGATGTGAGTCATGTTTAGATGAAGTCACAAGGTACTTGTGAGGCCATCTACTTTAAGTCATGAAAATTCAACTCCATCCAGGCAAGAAGGATGCTTTTAATACCATAATATAGTTTCCTATACCATCCTTTCTGTTAAGTGGCAAAGCTATGTTTTATTCATTGACATTGAGGACATTCTAGTAAGTTTATGGTAGAACTGTACAAAACTGTGTCAAGTATAATGCTGAAGATATAATGGTGTGGGTTCAGAATTTCAAAATGAGATGTGCCCAAACGGAATAGAAAGTATCAGATTTTTCACAATTTAATTGGAGATATCATCTCATTCAGTTCTTTGCAAGTAATAATGTAAGTTTTGTTCATCACTTTCCCTTCTTATAATATGTTTGTGAAAAGCCAAGTTGTTAGAAGATGTACACACTCCACACTCACTTTATGTCTTTGTTTTATTAAAAAATATAGAAGTAATAGCTGCTATGTGGAAACTTGTGACTTGAGTTGAATGTTAACATCTGAGTTGGAATCAGTGACTCATTGCCTCTTCTCATTAAAATAACAGTGTTGGTGGTATTGTCTGCCACTTATAACTTGCATGTATTCTGATCCTCAAATAATGAATCACTGCTGGAACGTCATATGTGATACCCATTTACTCCTAAGTCACCACTGATATACAGCTCAGAGTGAAAGACAATGGCAGTCATATTGCAGTGTTGCCAGGATTCACCATCAAAACTTACTTTTTATGTTATCTCAGGTACAATGTTTCTTTAACAAGTGGCATCACTTCTCTTGTTATTGGGGAATAAAGACTGTCAAATGGATCAACCTACATATAACCACTACACAAAACTCCGTGAAGTATAATAGTTAAGATACATTGCTGAGGACTCAAAATCTCAAATGAAAAAATTTAATTCAACCACACCAGACAAGAGTCATACTTGTGAGGCTCTTGTTTGTTGTGCCAGATGGTGTCACTGATGCTAAACAACATTTTGGAGGAGCAGTCTTCAATCATCTTTATGCAATGATGTTGACAGCAATCATTTATTCAGCAACATCTTTAGTTGCAGCACCCCAATATTTTAGTAACATTTACTACGTTAAGAAATCCATGAGCATTACAATTTAAAATTTGTTCTCTCTCTTCTCCTTTACAGAATTTAAAAGCATGAAATTAACATTCGACTGTTTACAGGTGCATTCTTCACTGTGCAAATATGAGTGTGGACACATGCTTGTGTGTGTGTGTGTGTGTGTGTGTGTGTGTGTGTGTTCATGCTCTTGAATATATTCAATATGTCACAAAAAACTTAATACCATTATTGAGGTATCATCTGTTACTGCTGACCAAATACACTTTAAGGGGGATGGCGGGGGGTGGGTGGAGGGGTGGTGGTGGTGAAGAGACAGCACCTGATGCACCATGAAGGAATCATTCAAATGGGACAGAATTTGCATGTACAGAAAAACAAGTGATTATAATTTCAGAAAAATTGGTGATTTATTCACCAGAAAGAGCTTCACAAATTGAGCAAGTCAGTAACATGCTCGTCCAGACCTGGCCCTTATGCGAGCAGTTATTTGGCATGCCATTGATTGATAGACTAGATGGATGTTCTCCTGAGGGTTATTGTGCCAAATTCTGTCCAATTGATTCTTTAGATCATCAAAATCCTGAACTGGTTGGTGGGCCTACTGATAGTGCTCCAAATCTTCTCTACTGGGGAGAGATCCAGCAGCCTTGCTGGTCAAGATAGAGCTTGGCAAGCATGAAGACAAGCAGCATAAATTCTTGCCATGTACAAGTGAGCACTATCTTGCTGAAACGTAAGCCCAGGATGGCTTGCCATGATGGGCAACAAAACAGGTCATAGAATATCATCGACATATTGCCATTCTGTAAGGGTGCTGCAGATGACAACCAAAGGGCTCCTGCTATGAAATAAAATGGCAACCCCAACCATCACTCCTGGTTGTTGGGCCATACGGTAGCTGACAGTCATGTTGGTATCCTATCGTTGTCCAGGGTGTCTCCAGACGTGTCTTTGCTGGTCATTGGGGCTCAGTTTGAAGCAGGACTCATTACTGAAGACATTTGTACTACATTCAATGAGAGTCCAGGTCAAATGTGCCCAGCACCATTGCAAACAGGCTTGTTGGTGTATAGAGGTCAATGATAGTTGATGCAAGGGGCTTTCTGTGAGCCACCTATTAATGGTCTTTGTGATCAGTGAAGCACCTGTTCAATATCGGATCAATGATAATAATGAAACTAGGGGTCTGAGTGTCTCTCTGATGATTGCCCTGTCCTCATATTCTGTTATCTGCCTAGGTTGACGGCTTCCTTCTTAGTGCTGTTTTCGGCCACGGTTCACCAATTTCTGCCAACATCATCAAATAGTGGCATCATTCCTATTCATATGTCGAGTGATTCACCGATTACTCCAACCGGCTTCTTTGAGCCTCTCTCAAATGCTGACATCTGCGTATAGTGTTCACACACCTGTCTGCGAGACATAGTTACAGTCCAACTGAGTACACAGAATGAAATTCTCAAATATTTTATGCCCTGGTATCTACACATCCCCTGTTTACTATCCTTGCCAGCTGCATGGTGAAATTGTGCTGCAACACCACACATTCGTCCATCGACTACCAAATGTTACAGTTTTGCATTTTCTGTTGATATCAGTATGAATATCAGTTTGTGAGTGATTTGCATAACTTCTTCATTGTACTTCATGTTTTTTTGTCTTAGAATGTATGTTCACAATGCTTATATAATGATGGTACACTTATATCAGCATCAGGCCCATTCAATAACATAATGTGTATATAAAAATGAAGATAATTATGCCACAGTTAAAATAGTCATTCCAGATAGACAGACCACATTTTGTGACATTTGATTTTTCTTATAAGTACAGTCTCATTATGTGGATTTTTATTCAATGTAGAAATTTGATGAGATGAGTCCGAGGTTAACAGAGAGCTCACACTAACTGAAGAAAGAGTAAAGATGTTAAAAATGATATTTATCAGAACACAATGAACACGTGTAAAATGATTTTGAAAACAAAATAATATAAATTAATTTTTTGTATATGTTTGATCTGTGGCTTATGTTTACTACCATCTGTAACATTTTAAGCCTTGATTACAAATATCAGGTATTCATTTGGATACAATACTCAAAAATATTTCAATATGTGTGTTGCCGATAAATGTACTATTATATTTGGATCGGGAAACTTAATACACATTTATAATATTGAAAAAGGAGAACGTAGATTCCATCGCACATGGACAGGAGGAGGGATTGGACACATAACAGTAAGTTCACCTATTTTTTGACCAGCAAGAAGATAAATACAACTTACTTAGTGTGTTTGTGATCTGTCATTATCAAAGATTTGTGTTGAAATTTGTGTAGTTATGATATGTTACATGTGTGTAATAAAACTGTGGAAAATGTTTCCAGTGTGATGTCTTTCAAAACAAGAGCACACTGAAGTTATATTTATTTTGTAGATATGCGCTTCAGAAATGTAATTGTCAAGTTTTGCTAAAAATCACACATGGGTGACTCTTTTGCTGAATTTATGCAGCTAGAGAGGGTGTGGTTCATTTCCAATTGCGAAATGGATCATGCCTCTACTTGGGTTCATGTACTGCAGTTTCTTCATTTCATAGGCACCTGGGAATGTTTGTAAACATGGTGGCAAGTTTATTCATTGTCCCAGTCCCTTTGCAGTGTAGTAGTTCTCCAGGACTTAATGAACTTTATTTGTGATTTGGTTTCCAGGGTCTGCTTCACCTTCTCAGCGTCCCCTTTTTGCAACAAGTAATACACATCTTTGTAACTGATGATTACATCAGCAGATTACTACCCCAAAATTACTAGCAATACTTTTACTGCTGTTGTACCAAAAACTCCAAAATTTTAAAAGCACATTTCACTGCATGTGTCTTAGGTGTGCTTTCACATGTAGATAGTATGACTGCTGGATCTACACACTTATTGTTAATCCAACACTGGCAATAAAGATGGTGCCATGATATAGCTTCACCGCTCTCAGTGACAATTTATAAGTCAAAATTCCAGCTGGAGCCAGCTTGCATGATTTTGCAAATTTCTCAGTGGCTTTACTGAAGTGAGATAAAAAATTTCTTTTTTCAAGTACAATCCTAAATTCCTGCCCACATGACTCCTGCAAATGGGAATTCTTCCCAACCTGAGGATGAGAGTTTTAGTTAGTGACAGTCTACCTTCTAGCAATAAAAAGGCTGGCTTATGAGCAGCTGTTGCAGATCTGTTGTTTACACACCATTGCTGTTTCTTCATCAGTAGGACACCTGTAGCTTTTGCCTACATCTTTGCCCTTGTCTCTTCTGGGACAACTACTGGAATGTTGTCTGTATCCATGCTGACACTGTCTACATAATCCTTCCCAGCCAGCAAGGCTAGCAGTGGACTGATGACTAAATTAAAAGAAACTTCTTGTTTTGTTGATCCGTTGAAGTATTTTTTCTGTTACCAAGGCTTCTTCACACTTACCTCCTTTGTACTCATATTTGTCTGTCCAACTTCTGTGATTGCCCTGTTTAGTGCTGTCCATTCCTTTTCAAATTACCTATTGTGCTATTCATCATCAAGGTACCTACAATGTTAGAGAATTTCAAAAACATGTCACCACTCCTCAGTACTTCAGTATCCTTTTTTGCTCACAGATTTTTCTGAATAATTCTTTTAAATGTAAGTCTACTCTTCATTATTACTAAATTGTGATCCAAGTCTATACCTGCTCTTGGATACGCCTTATAACCCAATATCTGATTTCAGAATCTTTATCTCACCATGATGTAATCCATTTGGAATTTTCCTGTTCTTCCAGACCTTTTCCGAGTATACTATCACCTCTTGTGATTTTTGAACAGTGTATTCACTGTTAATACCTGAAATTTATTGTAAAACTCAATTAGTCTTTTTCCTTATTCTCTCGTTCCTGCACCAAGTCCATAATCTCCTGTAACTCTGTCTTATGCTCCTTTCCCTTCTTCTGCATTCCAGTACTTCACAGTTATTAGATTATCATTTCCCTTTACATACTAAACTGCCTACATGTCCCCATGTACTTTTTCTATTTCTTCATCTTATGCTTGTGATGTTGCTATGTACACTGTCCAGTCAAATTAATGTGATCATCAGTCAGAAGCCTGAATGATGACCTTTTGCAGCATCACACATTCAGAAAGAGAGTAAGTGAGATCCTGGAAGGTATTGATGGGGATATGGAGCAATGCCGACTCCAGTGCTGTGGCCAGCTGCATTAGGTTTTTTGTCTGAGGATCTATGGTGCAAAAACAGCCCGATCGAGATGGTCCCACAGATTCTCAATTGGGTTTAGATCTAGGGAGTCTGGTGCCCAGGGGAGTACAGTAAACTCATCCTAGTGCTCTTTGAACCATGCACGTACACTGCGAGCTGTGTGACATGTTGCATTGTCCTGCTTGTAGATGCCGTCATGCCAAGGAAAAATAAACTGAATGTAGGGGTGGACCCCCCCAAGGATAGATGCATACTTGTGTTGATCCATTGTGCCTTACAGAATGACAAGATCACCCACAGAATGCCACAAAAATATTTCCCTGACAGTAAAGCTCCCTCCTGGTCACAGGGTGTTTGCTTTCAGATGTTTCATTTCGTACACACCAACAGCAATCTCTCTGATGGAACATAAACGTGGTTTATCTGAAAAGCCCATCGGTCACCACTCAGTGGGCGTCCAGTTGGAGTACTGGCTTGCAAATTCCAGCCTTCATTGTTGATGAAAGCAAGCAGCTTGGATGCATGAACCAGTCACCTTCCGCAGAGGCCTATACGCAATAATTTCTGCTGAATGCTCATTGAGGTGACACTGTTGGCAGCCCCTTGGTTCATCTGGGTGGTCAGTTGCTCAACAGTTGCAGGTCTATTCACACATACACATCTCTGCAGCCATTGGTCACCCATTATTTGTGGCCCATAGTGCACCATGTTTGCCTCAGCACAATCTTGCTGCCATGCATGATATATTTTAACCATGGGGGCATGCGAACAGTTTACAGGCTTAGCTGTTTTGGAAATGCTTCCATTCTTGGTCCAAAAGCCAACAATCTTCCACTTTTGATGTCAGATAAATCACCCTCTTTCCATGTTACAATAACGCCCACACTGTTGTTCATATCCCTCTGACATCTGACATGCATTATACACCCTCCTCTGTTAGTGCTGCCACTGGTCGTCTGTGAGTGGTTATTGCACATTAATGTTGAACATAGGCAATGGTCACATTAATGTGACTGTACTGTGTGTAACTAAACCATTGTTGTTGGTGTTGATGTGCTGTCAGTTATGATGAAAACTACTCTATCACTGAAATGTTCACAGTAACCGAGTCCTACACTCATTGTACCATTTTGTGCTGCTATTGATATTACACTTTGTTTATCTGGCCAGAAAGCCTTAGCGTCTTTCAATTTCACTTCACTGACCTGACTATATCTTGATTGCAACTTTATGGTTCCCTTTTCATGTATTCTATCTTCCCTTTCATGTTCAGAATTATGACATTACACACTTTGACTCATAGAATGTTACCCTTTCGTAGGTTATTCAATCTGTTTCTCATGGTTACCTCACCCATGCAGTCCCCTCCGAGAGATCCAAAGGGATACTAATTCAGAATATTTTACCATTGGGGAATCATCGTGACATGTCTTCAGTTACAGGCCACATGTTCTGTGCACACACCTTAGGTGTTCTTAGTACAGTAATTTCCATTGCCTTCTGCATCCTCGTGGCATTGAACATCATTGTTCTTCCATATTTTAGTGGCAGTTTCCTGTTATGAGTGTAAGGGGTTACCCTAAAATTCTGTGTGCTCCTCCTTGTTTGACAAGACTGTTGGCAGAACAGAGGTGGCTCATTGTACCAGAAACCTTCAGCTATCATTGTTGAGATTTTATTCAAAATGTTTTGATTACTAGTCCAAGACATTAACCCTAGACCACTGGTACATACACAATAGCAATTCTAAAGAGTTTTTATCATTTCAAGAATTAACTTTAATCATACATGAATCATGTAGGCCTATAGCTTTAACCCTTTTTGCCCCATTGCTCTTTCCTTGACTTGAGTAGACACCGAAAACATACTATGTAATCTTGTATGTGTGGACTTTATCATTACTTTCTTTATTCTTTCTTAATATCCATTGTTTATGTCATAATTGTTCTTTCTAGGTGGACAGGTGTTTTAAATGACAAAGAAATATTGTTTTCTTTCAGAAAAACCCATTGTTTGAACACATAGCAGTTGCTGATAATGGATATGAACCAATGGTTGTTATATACAACTGGCCTTCCATGGATGTTATCTCAGTTTTAAGAGGTGGAACGAAGAAGTCATATTCATTTATGAGCTACAGGTGGTTATTACTGATTATGAATTTAGTGTTACTCACATAGTCATTCACAGACAATTGAAAAGAATGAAACACACTCAGGTTTTATTTTTCATAATGACTTACAGCCCAGATGGTGAAATGCTTTGTGTACAAGGTGGTGACCCAGACTTTTTACTTACAATTTGGGACTGGAGAAATGCAGTTATATTACGTCAACAGAAGTCCCATGTTAATGATGTTTACAGTATCGTATTTTCTCCATACTCACCACAAATGATGTGCACTGGAGGTAAAATATATAATTGTCATCATAGTCTTTTATACAATGTACGTGCTTATTTTTGACGTACTAAAATGTGAGTATGATTGGCATGTTTACTGTCTCTCATTCTCCTTCCCCACTGTCTCTCTCTCTCACTCAGTCCTCCCATAGCAGTCCTACCACTCACAATTTTCCGTCAGTAGCTGTCACTGATTTCCAACAGTGCTTTGTTGATATGGTTTAATGATGCAATGTTTTTGACATGTTTCACAAGTACTTGAAAACTGAACAGAAAGGCTGATAGTGAGCTAAAGAACATTAACAAACATTTAAAAATTACAATATGTTTCTACTTTCTTGCAAAGGACCAACCTGACAATGGGTGGGTCTCTCTCAGCCTGAGTTCTGAACGCCCTGCCCTTCCTTATTCACCTTCCTCAACCAAACCGGTTTCCTCCACAATGAAGGAGCTATTAGTTCCAAAAGTCAGAATAATTTATGGTACTTTTATAAGTGTCTATTGGCAGTACTAAAAAATTTGCCCCCTGAGGATAAGTATTGTCAGCAATTCTGTCTCATAATTCTGTAGTTTTCTCAAATTAACTTTTCTTTTGATAGAAATATAGTAATGAAATAGAGAGCTGGAGGTTAATTATCCGATTGAAGCATACTGTTAATGCTCTGTTTACACCAATGCAATTAAGTTGAGTCTTAAGGAGCAGCTTATAATATTTCACTTCCAGTGTACAGTTACTAAAATAAATACAATGTTAATAGAGTGCTGGTACCATCCAAACATTCTAAACTTATACTCAGTGGTAAGCAAACTACAGTTGCACTCACCATCCTAAACATTCCTTAGGATGACTTCAGACATTATACAGATCATCTTTAATAATGAATAAATATAAAATCATTACCGATTCATCTCAAATAAGTGCTTGGTATGTCACTGAAAACATGTTGGAAACCTGAGTAATGAACTCTGGTTATTTTCAGGCATCCTGTTGCCTCACAACAGTTGTTTTTCAGTGCTAAATGGTTTTTATTGTGTTTTGATATAAAGTTAGTAGAAAACGTAATTGAGAAAACACACCCATTAGTGAATCTATGTGAACAATGGAGATGACATTACCGAGATATTTACAATGATAGATAATTTAAGATCTTAAATATTTGATTTAGTATCAGGGGAAGGGGGTAGGGGGGAGGAATTTTTGATTTGGTATCAGGGGAAAGGGGGGAGGGCGGAGGAGTGGCAACAAAACAACTATTCACGTTGGTGTGTAGATTATGAGACTGGTGATATACCATCACACTTTCGGAAAAACAATACCCACACAATTCTGAAGACAGCAAGAGCCTGCAAGTGTAAGACTGTTGATTGGAATAAACATTTGAATGAGTACAGAATATAGATTGAGAGTAAAGAAAGATGAAAATAATGAGAAGTAGCAGAAATGAGAACAGCGAGACACTTAACATCAAATTGGAGACCATGAAGTAGACAAAACAAAACCCATAATAAAATAACCCATAACAAAATAACCCATGACAGATGGAGCAAGGAGGACATAAGAAGCACACAAGCACTGGTGAAAAGGGCATGTTTGGTCAAGAAAAGTCTGCTAGTATCGAACACAGGTCTTAATTTAAGAAAGAAATTTCTGAGAATGTACATTTGGAGCACAGCATTGTATGCTAGTGAGACATGGAAAACCAGAACAGAAGATAACTGAAGCCATTGTGATGTAGTGCTACAGAAGAATGTTGAAAATTAGGTGGACTGATAAGGTAAGCAATGGGGATGTTCTCTGCAGAATTCATGAGGAAAGGAATGTGGAAAACACTAACAGGAAGAAGAGACAGGATGATAGGATATCCGTTAATACATCAGGGAGTAACTTCCATGATACTAGAGGGAGCTGTAGAGGGTAAAAACTGTAGAGGAAAAAAGATTTGACTGCACCCAGCAAATAATTGAGGATGGGTTGAAATTGCTACTCTGAGATGAAAAGGTTGGCACAGGAGAGGAATTTGTGGTGCGCTGCATCAAACCAGTCAGAATACTGGTGACTTAAAAAATTGCTCTAATCTATTATGCTGAGTATTTAAATATATGACAAATCTGTATGCACATATTGTAAAACTTGCTCATTTTTTGTAGCTGTTGTGTACGCCATCATCATCATCATCTTCTTCTTGTTCTACAGTTTTCTACCGCTGATTGGGTCTGTTTGGAACATGAGTGTCTCTGTCTTTTCCTATGTTCCCACCATTTTTCTCTCTTCACTCTGTCTCAGTCTTCTCCTCTCTTCTTAACACATTCTTTCACTCCAACGATCCATCTATCTCTCGGTCTCCTACATCTCTTGCCTCCTGTGGTCATTTCAGGAATCTGTCTCATTTTTTTAACGTGCCCATACCACATTAGTTTTGCCTCCTCTTTGGTCTCTTGCGTGGGCCCCTGTTTCACTATTTCTCTCACTGTCTCATTCCTTATTCTATCTAGTCTAGTAAGTCCTATCCTGCTTCCTTGAAATTTCAGGTTGCTGTCCTGTATCCTGTTCACCTTCTTTCTACATTGACATCAACATCTATGGCAGTGCTGTGCGAATCACTATGAAGTGAATGGCAGAGAGTATGTCCCACTGTGTTCCATTCAAGTATGGAATGTGGAAAAAGTGATTGTTTAAACGCCTCTGTGCATACTGTAATTAATTTAATCTTATCCTCATGATCCATATGTGAGGGATATATAGCTGGTAGTCATGTGTTCCTAGAGTCATCATTTAAAACTGGTTCTTGAAACTTTGTCAGTAAACTTTCTCAGAATAATATACATTTATCTTCAAGAGTCTGCTGGTTCAGTTCTTTCAACATCTCAAGTGACAGTCTCTCATGGGTCAAGATAACCTGTGACGATTGGTGCTGCCCTTCTCTATATGTATTCAGTATCCCCTGCCACTCCTGGGTTCTGTGAACTTAAGCATTATTCTAGGGTTGCATGAGTGATTTGTGAGCAATCTCCTTTGCTGACTGATTGCATTTCCCTAGTATTCTACCAATAAACCAATGTCCGTTATCTGCTGTACTCACAGCTGAGACTATGTGTTTGTTACACCCAAGTATTTGCCTGGGTTTACAGATTCTGCCTGTGACTCACTATTACATTCATAGAATTCATTCATTACCCATGTTCCTTATTCATATTTGAGTACTGGTGCGTAATATGCTCAGTATACAGGTTGACAATTATTGAACTATATGAGGTAAAATCATCATAAGTTCTTGTTGTCTGCAGGGCATGATGAGAATTAGTATGCACATGAGCATTTAGTTTAGCAATGAAGCTTACTTTCATTTGGATGGGTTCATCAATAAGCAAAATTGGCACATTTGGGGAAATGAGAATCCGCATTTCTGTGCTCAAAAAGTCTCTTCACCCTCAGCGGGTGACTGTGCGGTGTGCAATGTCCAGTCACAGGATAATCAGTGCGGTATTGCTTGATGGTGTGATGACTACTGAGCTGTATGTGAAGGTTTTGGAAGATGATTTCAATCCCATTATCCAAAGTAACCCTGATTTCGACAAGATGTGGTTCATGCAAGACGGAGGTTACCCCATCTATGCAAGAGAATGTTTGATATCCTGAAGGAGCACTTTGGGGACTGCATTCTGGCTCTGGGGTACTCAGAGGCCATTGGCATGGGCCTCGATTGGCCACCGTATTCTCTGGATCTGAACACATTTGACTCCTTTTTGTGGGGCTATATTAAAGACAAGGTGTACAGCAGCAACCTCAAAACCATTGCTGAGCTGAAAACAACATTGATGTTCTGACATTTCAGCAGATCATGCAGAATTTCACTATTCTCCTGTGTCACATCATCATCAGTGATGGCAGGCATATCAAACATGACATAACCTAAATCCGAATATCTGTAGTGTCATTTACATGTTGAATAAAGTGTGTGCACACCGTAGTTTGTAACTAATTTATGCTTTTTTCATGTAGTTCAATAATTGTCACCCTGTAACAATTGCTTGCTTTTGGGTGGTACATCCTTGCTCCATTATCAGGCTTCTTACATTCTGCAGGAAGCAATAGGCTTGCCAGCCCTTTCACTAATCTACTTAGTCATTACTCTCATTATCTTCTATTATGTAATCCAACAACTGGTCTGTGTAGAAAACAAGGAGTCAGAGTTTTGATGTTCATAGCTTAGAGTGACCAGTTGTGACAGCTTCCTTTTTATGTGTCTGTCTGCCACCTGCCATTTCATCTTTATTTTTAAGTCATTATTTTCATTCAGCCCATGGCTGCTTATTACTCTATACTGGAATTATGGCATATAGAAAGTATGTGCTACAGCATAAAACCTTGTTTTTTTAGTTAATGAACACAGATGAGCTACTTAAGAAAGGTCATGCAGTATCACTTTGAATAAAATTTGTCCAAGTGTGCAAGTATTTTCTTATGTAACAGAGGAACTGATGTGTTGGAAGGTCCATTTTGTACTCATGATGACACAGTACCTGTAGTGCGCCATTACATTCTTGTCTATACTACTTCCCCCTTCCCTGCCTCTCATTCTTGCTCCACCGCTGTTATTATGTGATAAAATCATCATGAAAACATATCACAATTGCATAACAGCAGCTGGAACACATGGATAGAAGATTTTTATAGAATGTATCTTTTAATTTGATATCATATTGCCTGCCATTGTGGGACTGGTGGTTTAGTGAATTAATTTCAGAATGCAAAATTCAAAGGTTTGGGATTCAATCCTTGACTGAAACTCTTCATTTATACATATGTAGGCACACACACACACACACACACACACGCACACACACACACACACAAATACACACACACTGACGCACCAAAGAAATTGGTACAGGCTTGCATACTCAAATCATAGGTATGTAAACAGGCAGAATACAGTGCAGTGCCTATATAAGACAAAAAGTGTCAGATGCAATTGTAAGATCAGTTATTGTTGCTACAATGGCAGTGAGTTTGAACGTGGGGTTATAGTCTGTGCACATGCGATGGGACACAGCATCTCCGAGGTAGTGATGAAGTGGGAATTTTCCCATACAACCATTTCATGAGTGTACGGTGAATATCAGGAATCTGGTAAAACATGAAATTTCCAACATTGCTGCAGCTGGAAAAAGGTCTTGCAAGAATGGGAGCAACAACGACTGAAGAGAATTGTTCATCGTGACAGAAGTGCAACCCTCCTGCAAATTGCAGCAGATTTCAATGTAGGGCCACCAACAAGTGTCAGTGTGTGAACCATTCAATGAAACATCATTTATATGGACTTGCGGAGTCGAAGGTCCACTCATGTACCTTTGATGATTGCAGGACATGAAACTTTATGCCTCGCCTAGACCTGTCGACACCGACAGTGGGCTGTTGATGACTGGGAACATGTTGCCTGGTCAAACAAGTATTGTTTCAAATTGTATAGAGTAGATGGAAGTGTATAGGTACGGAGACAACTTCATAAATCCATGGACCCTGCATGCTAGTAGGGACTGTTCAAGCTGGCGGAGGCTCTGTAATGGTGTGGGGCATGTTCAGTTGGAGTGATATGGGACCCCTCATATGTCTAGATACGACTGTGATAGGTGACAAGTATGTAAGCATCCTGTCTGATCACCTGCATCCATTCACGTCCATTGTACACTCTGACGGACTTTGGCAATTCCAGCACGACAATGTGGCACCCCACACATCCAGAAAATCTACACAGTGGTTCCAGGAACACTCTTTTGAGTTTGAACACTTCTTCCGGCCACCAAACATTATTGACCATTTCTGGGATGTCTTGCAACATACTGTTCAGAAGAGATCTCAACCCCCTCGTACTCTTACAGTTGTATGGACAGCCCTGCAGGATTCATGGTGTCAGTTCCCTCCAGCGCAACTTCAGAGATTAGTCAGGCCCTTGCCACGTCATGTTGCAGCACTTCTACATGCTCGCGGGGGCCCTAAATGATATTAGGCAGGTGTACCAGTTTCTTTGGCTCTTCAGTGTGGATTTCTGTGTGTGTTTGTGTGTGTGTGTGTGTGTGTGTGTGTGTGTGTGTATCTATTTAATTGTGCCATCATTCTGATGCTGTATTAATTGTTTTTTGTTTTGTGTCTGTTGCAAACATCTAGCCATTCTCGCATTCGGGAGGACGACGGTTCAATCCCGTCTCCGGCCATCCTGATTTAGGTTTTCCGTGATTTCCCTAAATCGCTTCAGGCAAATGCCGGGATGGTTCCTTTGAAAGGGCACGGCCGATTTCCTTCCCCATCCTTCCCTCACCCGAGCTTGCGCTCCGTCTCTAATGACCTCGTTGTCGACGGGACGTTAAACACTAATCTCCTCCTCCTCCTCTAGCCATTGCTGTTTCTGCATTTCCTGGTGGTAAACAAAATATTAAAAAAATATGTTTTTCTTAAATATGGAGTGTACAAATCTGGGAATGATGTGACTACAATGCCATTTTCAGCGACGACTGTGACAAAAATTGACGGGCTTATTCACAATTTTACCGGTGTCTCTCATTTTTTCTTTATGCTAGAACACTTTGTAAGGTTGGCTGTGTCATAGGTTACATGCATTCTTTGTTAAGTATATTTCAATAGATCATACCTGCTCATTGTTATGGACATCCAGTGACTGCACTTTTATATGAGGGACATTATGTGCTGATAAGACAATACAGGAGATAGTGCATAGAAATCTCTGTGTTTGTCTGCACATAACCAGGATAGTTTTGTACAATACTGTGAAATATTATCAAAGAATTGTACGTCAGTAGATATATCAAATGCAGGCGTTTATCACTAGTTCTAGGCACTGTGAAGTTTTAAGAAAAATATATTGCAGGGCAACATTGCTGTAATCAATAATAGGAGGCATAATCGTGTTTACATGTTTCTTTTTCAGTTTGAAAGGGAAGAGCTTTTTGTTTTTTTGTAGGGCAAGGAGAGATGTTAATGCCTTCTTGCACATTCTGCAGCCCTAATGAGCTTAGCGTGACCTATCAGGACCACTTGTGTTTTGGTTGGAGTGAGCTTTAACCCTATATTCTGTGCCTGTTTTGCTAGTACACAGGTCAGTATCAAAATTCTTGATAGATCTCTTCAAGTTGATAGGTTTTGCACATAGGTACAATCGGAGGTAGTCAGTATATGAGGTCTGTTCAAAAAATTCCTGAACTTTGTCCACAAAATTGTTCCGTGCTTACCTTTAACTTATTGTGAACAATCTCCTTTGAAGTACTCTCCTCCAGAACTGATATTCCGTTCTGAACACCGCTCCACTTCCGAAAGCAGACTTAGTATGCCTCTTGATGGATTGCATGAAGCACCGTCTGTGAATTTTCTTTTATTTCATCTGTTGTTGCAAATATTTGTTCTTTCAATCAGGTTTTATTTATTTATTTATTTATTTATTTATGCATTTATTTTACCTGGCAAGATTAGGGCCTTCAGGCCCTCTCTTACACCTAACCAGGCATACTCAGATTGAACGAATTACAGTTTCTACAGAACATTAAGGACATATAACATGTTATACAGTATTAATGTTAAAGAAAAAAAATAGAGATTATAACAGTAGTACAATGATAATTATAACAATAAAAAAATAATTATAACAATCAAGAATAATAATAATAATAATAATAGTAATTACTATGTATACGAAAGTAAACATATTTTTCTTTTATGAATGTCAGTCCTATTGCTAGTTGGGAATTTTCTCGTTATGTTCTTGCAGCTTGTGAGTTATTCTCATCGAGCAGAGACATAAGATGATAGAATGGGGTGAAAGAGATATAGAGGAGGTAGATAGGTTAGAGGAAGAGAAATAGAATGGTAAAATTCGAAGCTATGATGGAGAGGAGAAAGAAAGAGATGAGAGGGGCACAACAATGGTGGCTATACTGTCCATAATATGTAAGTTTTGAGTTCCCTCTTGAATGTTGAGTGGTTCTGGATAAGACGCATCACAGGGGAGCACGTTCCATAGTCGTATGGCTGAGATGGAGAATGACGTGGAGAAAGATTTTGTGTTATGTAAAGGTACAGCCAAGATGCTAGACGTATCCGATCTGGTATTGCGCTTGTGGAATGATGATAGGTGTTTAATGTGAGAAGATAAGTATTGGGGGCACCAGTGGCTAAGAAATCGATGAAGTAAGCACATCGTGTGGAGATCGCGTGCCTTATGTGGGCATATCCAACCTAGCTGGGAGTATGAAGGACTGACATGATCATACAACCATATATTGCACACAAATCTAACGCAAGCATTCATCACTAGCTCGAGGCATCTCGAATTTTCACTATTTGTGCCGTGTTGAACTACATCACAGTAGTAAAGCTTAGGCAAGACTAGTGTTTGGACTAATTTTTGTTTAACATAGGTTGGAGATATTTTTCTGAATTTTTGAATTGCATGTAGGGAGGAGAGCGATTTCCGGCAAGCCGTGACTGTTTGTTCTTCCCAGTTTAGGTGTTCATCCAAGATTATCCCAAGGTCTTTTACTGTTTTTTTGTATGGTAGTTGGGTACCATTGCGGAGTATTTGAGGGACTGTTTCGCGAAAGTACCGGCTGATTAACTTTGGATGAGATATAAATATGACCTGGAATTTCTTGGGGTTTAGTTTCAGACCTAGGTTCTGTGCCCATCGAGAAACAGAGCAGAGATTTGCGTTCATACTCGCTACTGCGTCAGCAATGTTCTTGGGGCTTGCACTTATGTACAGTTGGATGTCGTCGGCATATAGATGGTAGTTGCAGGAGTGAATCACTGAAGAAATATCATTAATGTACAGTGAGAAGAGTAATGGACCAAGGACGGAGCCTTGGGGAACTCCAGAGCACACGTTTTTCGATGATGACTTTTCTGACCCACAAATGACTTACCGACTTCTGTTTTTGAGGTAGCTGACGAGCCAGTGTATTGCACTGTTTGAGAAATTCTGCTGTTTCATTTTAATTAGTAATATATCAAAGTCAACTGAATCAAAAGCGTTGCTAAAGTCAAGCAGTGTTAGGATGGTAGCTTCATGTCTGTCCATAGCATGTTTAATGTCATCAGTTACTTTGATTGATACAGTTGCTGTACTATGGTGCTTTCGAAAGCCTGACTGATATTTGTCATAAATGTTATAAGTTTTGAGGTAATCCGTCAGCTGTTCGTGGACGATGTATTCTAGGGCTTTAGATATTGCAGGTAGTATGCTGATCGGCCTGTAGTCACCTGGCGACTTAGGGTTGTCAGTCTTGAGTATAGGTTGAATTAAACTTTGCTTCCACTCAGTAGGATATGTACTACTGACAAGAGACAGGTTTAAGATGTCTGTGATAACTGGAATAATAGTGTCTACGACGTTCTTAATCATGCCAATGCTCACTCCAGCATTTCCTACTGCCTCAGAAGAGGTTCTCATAATTGCCTTGTGTACTGTGCCGGTAGTGACATGTTTTAGGAAAAACTTGTCTCTCGAGAGATTGATATCTTGGGGCTGGTAATTTGCCGCTGCGTGTCAGTTTACAGCTGTTGAGAAGAAATTGTTTAATTCTTCTGCAGACGCTTGATAAACAGCATCAGATCTTCGCTTCCCTATACCGAAACTGCGCAGCTTTTTCCACAGTGCAGCAGGTTTTGATATGCCGCATACGACAGAGCGGGCATGTCTGATTTTGGCATTCCTCACGCTTTGCTTGGTTCTGTTTCGGAGTTTCCTATAAGCTTCGTACGCCTCGGGAGATGGGTTACGCTTGAAGGCCCTATGTGCAGCATCATGTTTATTCATTAACTGGTGTAATGCAGTGGTGAGCTACGGAGCGGGAGCTCTCTTTACCTTGACAGTGCATTGAGGAGCATGTTTATTATACAGTGCAATAATTTTGTGACATAATTCCCGAATTTTTCCGTCTAAAGTCGGTTCATTGCTTATATCATGCCAAGGGATGTCTGAGCAATCCTTTTGAAGAGCGTCATGGTTAACATTTTTTAGGTTTCTGTAGGTTACCAGGTGAGATTTTTCTTTGGTAGTATGCGTTGAGTAATTTAAGAATATCACGTCATGAGCAGAGAGTCCTGGAGCGGATGTCTGATTGGCGCGAATTATTTTATCTGGTCGCTTTGTTGCTATTATATCTGTGAGTGTATGGCTGTGTGGCGTGTGACGAGTTGGGTCCAGCGGTGTTAAACTCATATCATTGGAGTGGAACAGTCTCCTTAGTTTTTCTGCAGAGGGAGATTTTAACTGTAAGTCGATGTTTGTGTCGCCCATAATGATTATGTGTTCATACTGTGTCACGAGCGAGGACAGGGCAGACTGAAAGGAGGACATGGCACCAACGTTTGGAGGTTTATAGATTACTCCAATTAGCAGTTTCTGATTTGATGTATTTATTTCGAAAAACAAGAACTCTGCTTCTCCTTCGCCATTTGCATCCGATGTGCATAGTATAGTAGGTGTCAGATCAGAGCGAACATAGGCACCCACACCACCCCCGTGTCGTGTTTCACGATCTGCCCTTAGGAGAGAGTAACCAATGATTCGGATAACATCGGAAGAAATGTTTGGTTTCAACCAAGTTTCAGAGACGAGGATAATATGGAACAATGATTGGCAGAACAGGTCACAGAACTCGTCGAAGTGAGCAGGTAGCGACTGCGCGTTCGTGTGGGCCACAAAGAGCCCGCCGCCTTTGTCTTTGCAAATATAAAAAAGTGCATAGGGGTCAACTCTGAAGAAGTATGGAGGATGAGACAGCACATTGGTTTTGTTTTTGATGCAATAGTCACGTACCAACAGGGATGAATGTGCAGTTGTGTTATCATGGTGTAAAAGCCATGAATTGTCTCATCACATTTCAGGCCGTTTCCATCTCACATTTTCTCGCAGGTGTTACAACACATCCTGATAGTACCATCAATTAACGGTTTGTCCCTTTGGCATGTTTTCATGATGAACTAATCCATAAAAGTCACAGAAAATTATCAGCATGGCTTTGACATTTGACCTGGCCTCACGAGCTTTCTTTGGTCTTGGAGAATCTTTCCTGACACATTCTGAAGATGTAACCTTGGTCTCAACATAATAACCATAGACTCACATCTCATCACTAGTTATGATTCTTTTAAGGAACATCTTGTCCTCATTTGTGTGATCCAATAGCTCTTCACAGGCTGTGAGGCGAAGGTCTTTCTGGTCTTGACTACTGAGCCATGGGACTGAACTTGTTGGCAACACATTGCATTCCAAGTTGGTGTGTCAGGATTTCATGACATGATCCAACTGGAATGTTACATTCTTCTGCAGTTTCTTGGACAATCAGTATTCAATTGGCACTCACAGTTTCGTTGACACTCCTGAATAAGCATCTTTGGTAGACTTCGAAGGGTGTTCTGAACCAGGGTCATCTTTAACTTGCATCCAGCTGTTTTTAGACTGTGTGAACCATTCGTAACACCGAGTATGGCTAAAGAACTCATCACTGTAGGCTTCCTCCATCATTTGGTGTGTCTATGTAAAGGTTTTCTCAAGTTCCTTGCAAAATTTAATGTAGACGTGTAAACTGTGCAACACAATGCTCTACTCAATACAGCACGGAACAATAACTAACAGACATACAACAATGAAACTTTCAGCAGTTACACATTACACACAGGTGTGCACAGGGATGCCAACTGCATTTTGCTCCAATACACCATTGGCACGAAATTACAACAGACCTCGTACATGTGGCATTTACAGTAGTACAAACTTGATGGAACATATTTGACATACAACAAAAAAGAGTATGAGACCTAATTACAGCATACACACAGGCATTTGAACAATCATTCATTGTGCCTTCTGTATGGGAGTGGAATTGCAGGGAACCCTAATAAATGATACAATGGGATGTGCTCTTTGCCATGCAGCTCACAGTGGTTTGTGGAATATAGACGTAGATGCAATTGTAGGTAAATGATTAATTTGCAAGTTAGTGTGTACAAGAATGCTGCTGGTGTGGTGTGTATTTGTTTATGATATCAGTTTCTAACTTGAAATAATTTGTCAATGAGCAAGGTTGCATATACTCTGATGTGTGAAGTGCACCTTTCACATGTAAAATGTTAACATAGTCTTTTATTACTTATAAACTGGTTCATTTGGCTGAAACTCATTAACACCATAAGATAGTACAGAGGCTCTTTATAAGCTTAACTGAATGAACTGGATAGTTTTCATATATCTTTCTTTGAATCACCAATTGTGGCAGATTGTGTGGTGCATATTTCCCCAGATGGTAAGTGAGAAAATTAATCCATTGACTGCCGGCTATGCAGCAAAGATTCTTTTTGGCTCTTAGGTGCACTAATATATTTCTTTTTTAGTGATCATATCTTGGGAAATAACTAGTCTGACTCATTCAAAGTCTGTCATGGACACTTTTTATCGGATAGTTTGCCCCAGTAATTATTTTGTGAGTGAGTCAACCTATAGCTCTGTGAGTGTATGGCCTCAAAAAGAAAATTTGTGACACCACTTGACTAGACTAAGGTTGATAGGACATATTCGGAGATGTCAAAGGATCACCAGTATACTATTGAAGGGAAGTGTCAGGTGAGGGTGGGGATGTACAGATTTTAGAGGAAGACTGAGAGATGATTACAGTAAGGAGATTCAGAAGGATGTAAGTTGCAGTGGTTATTTGGAGATGATGAGGCTTGCACAGGACAGAGTAGCAATCTTCGGACTGAAGAGCACAGCAACAACAACAACAACAACAACAACAAAATGGTCAATGAATATATGCTGAATCATATTTTAATACTACACAGTATCCATTATTACAGAAATGTAGTCCTTATCTCTTTTAAGATGAAAACATCAGTATTCTTTTATAGTTCTCAAGTTGTTAATCTGCCATAGAAAAATGCTTTCTTTTGATGGCTTCACTCACAGCAGGACCCCTGTGCTTGCTAACGTTCTGTGCTTCACACTAGAGAAAAATGGGTGTTTACTTCTACTGATTTGGTAATTTCTTTTTCTGTGGACTCAGTATGTGCTGTAATACAATTACAGATCTTCTAGGAATCTGTGAAACACTTACCAAATCATTGTGTTTAGTGTACATTATTGAATCGTGATGATGTATTAAAATATACACAAAGGAGTATGAGTGTTATCCCGCCCCCCAGTTCCCAAGAGTGTGAATACACTCTATCCCATCAAATATCAAATGGCTCAAATGGCTCTGAGCACTATGGGACTTAACTTCTGTGGTCATCAGTCCCCTAGAACTTAGAACTACTTAAACCTAACTAACCTAAGGACAGCACACACATCCATGCCCGAGGCAGGATTCGAACCTGCGACCGTAGCAGTCGCGCGGTTCCGGACTGAGCGCCTTAACCGCGAGACCACCGCGGCCGGCATCAAATATCAATGATTTGTATGGTCTTAATCCTTGATTGTCTATAGGTGAATCCACCAGAAGCCAAACATGTGCTTAAACATTACTGACAATGTCTAGGAACAACAGAAGCCTGGACCTACACACTCTATCCAGAATTGTTTCAGTTTCACCTGCTTCCTGTCTGTCAATAATACTCCATCACAGTTTATCTGGTAAATAATATTTGAACTTTCTTTGATGCGTCTGGTATTACTGATTCAGTTCTCTCACTCATAGTGTTTCACCTGCTGCACTACTCCAAGAGACATAATTGTTTTTTATGTGCATGTTGTACACAAAAATTACAGTGCCTATAATCTTCAGGTGAAAGTTCTGTGCAGCATTATCTTAGCAATAGCATTCCCTGATTTCACATTTGTAGTTTTATGTTTTCCTGGTGTTTATTATTTTTTACTATTTTTTGGAAACCAGTTTGTAATTAATGTGAGGGGCAAGCAGAAATATGAAGCTGGAGGGGGTGTTATGGTGAATGGTAGGGGGTGAGGAGGCAGATAATGGGTTATGACCAAGGGCACGATTGATGGTCCACTGTGTATGAGCAAGAGGAGATTGTTGGGGTTACAAGGCAGGTTAAGCATATGGACTAGCAGTTATCGAAGCTGGAAATATTATGAGAGCAAAGGAATGTGACAGCTTATGGTTTCTTTTGGAAGAAAGGGTGACATTTGAGATAGAGAGTTTTTTGTGCTCAGGCCATTTTGCGATGGGAGGAGAGGAGAGGATGATCCATGGGTTAAGCAGAATTTCATGACAGAATATGGGACTGCATTTTGGTTAGGGATAGGAATTATGTTCTAATTTTTGTAGATCTATTGAGCTATGGTCTGTAGCATCCTGATGTAACAACTTGCTCACAAAGAAGAGCCCTTCTGAAACACCCAGATCCTCAACCTATCACCTTATTCAAATTTGTTAGTGACAACCTTGGCTGTGGACTGAGGATCGAGACACATTCATTTAGAACATCAGTACTTTCTTCACAATCAATTTAACTTGTTCATTTCATGTACAGTGAACCATAGTTGTAAATATGACATGCAGTTGACTGATGACTCTATAAAATCCTCTGCCCATACCAAAATTACCAATCATAAATCAACAATACTTCCTCTTCAGACTAAAATGTATCTTCCCAGCAGCTTTACCGTCTATACATAGCACATAGTCATTGTTCATATGTGTGGCTATAAAATAACAGGAATATTGCTATAAAATATTTTATTTTAAAGACATAGGTATTTAATTATTGTCACCCTCAATATGCTCCCCTCCTCTATCCCTGCAGAGCTCTGTGCAAATTTTCCATTGATGGAAACAGTGCTGGAAGTCTTTCTCTGTGAGGTCCTTGATAATGTGTATCACTTTTTCTTTCACTGCTTCAGTGGACTGAAATCTTGCTCCTTTTAATGCAAATTTGACCTTGTGGAATATTTAAAAGCCACCTGATGCTAGACCAGCTGAATAAGGTGGGTGACCTAACACTGGGACACTGAACTTCACTCGAAACCCCTTAACAGACAATGTATATTGTATGAGGCAGTGCACTGTCTTATTGCAGAACTCATGAGTTATTCTTCCGCAATTCAGGTTGTTTTTTTATTATTTTGTCCCACAGAGTTGTGCAAGACCCTTAAAGTAATAATGTAGATTGACAGTTTGACCTTCAGTATTTTAACAGTTTGACCTTCAGTAATCCAGTGAAGATACACAATTCCGAGGATACTGAATAAACAATCATCATCACTTTGAATCTTGGTTTGCTCATTTGAGCTTTTTTTGCTCTCCTTGAAGTTGGACCCTTCCAGTGGATAGTATGGCATTTAGTTTCAGGATTGTAAGTGAAAAACCAAGATTCAAACAATGGAAGACCCAGGATTAAATGTAACAATATTATGTATTGTTAAAAACCAGCATTTGTCACATGTTATCAGTCATTCCTAGTAATTAGGATAATTTTCATTGATATTAAAAGTGTCAGTGCAAACATTTTCACAAGTTTCTTTTTGTTCAGTTTTGAGAATTCTTGGGACATGTTTTGCACACACTTTCTCATGTTAAATTGGATACGTGAAAGTTGTGTTATGCATTCTTTGTCAGTTCCTACAGTTTCCACAATTGATCTAATATTCAGCTGATTGTTGAATCAAACCTGACTGTCTACTTTTTCAGTATTTTCATCTATTTTTGATGTTCATCCCGGCAGGAGCCATCTTCATCATCTTCTCGGTCATCTTGGAAACGCTTGAACCAATCAAAAACTTGTTTACATGATAACCAATCTCCACCATACACTTCTGCGATAGGTTTCAGTAGCAGTTTTTCTAGGTTTTATGTGAAACTTGTAATTCCATAACCCTTTTGGGATCCTGTATCCTCTTCCAGACTCATCCCCACTCTCCCAAAGAGGGCACATTTGTAATATCAGTAATTTACAACAATTTAAACTGCTTTTGTCTTTTCTGGTTACCTGGATTCAAATGCACCAATGATTTTTTGTGCAGCAAATTAGTAATTTGCACTAATTTAAGCTATTGTATTGACATTATTTTACATTGGACCTCACCAGTATGCAGAATGAAGGAAACATATTGGATTAAAAGCTAATGTACCATCACAATTTGCACATAATACAAACTTCAGGCACATGGTAGGAATAATTTTGCTATTGTGATTATGGAGAAATTAATGATTAAAATTATGATATTCCCAAGTCATCGAGAGACAACTATTTTTATGTTTTCAAGCTAAAAATGGTTTGTATCCGTAATAGAAATATGACATGATAATTTCTCAGTCAGAATTAAATATTCTCATGTTTTAATTGGTGTTAGTTAACAGAATTGTAAACTGTATAGAAATGTAAAATTTTACTTGTACAAAATTTAATTAATTGAATCTAGGCCTTTCATTCAATAGGACTAATCCCTCTGTTCACCTGAAAATGGTAGGGTGATTATCCTTTAAGAAAGTCAAATGATATATGCACATTAATGAAATGTGTTGTTGCAATGATAATACATGTAATTTATAGTCTTAATAGAAACAGATTCTTTCCTGTCTTTATATGAAATTATTCACTTTTATTTCATGTAAATTTCTATATAATTGGGGAAGATGTATTTAAAAATTTTAATTTTATAAATCTAAATATTTAATATGTAACAATGACAGTAATTGTTTAAAATCGTATAAGTAGAGGTAATTTGTATGGCGCCAGAGGTCAGTCTGAGGTCAGTCTTACATTAGTCGTGAGACAGTGTTAAGTCAATTTTACACATGTAGTTTGCCACTGAACATCTAGCGTGCGAAATAAAACTCTTTGTGAACAAGAAATACTAGAACTTATTTCAACCATTGCATGATTCCTGTGTGGCGATACAGTAACATAAAGATGAACCTACGGCAGCATTAAGAAGCAGCATGCTGGATTACACAAGATAGGTATTATTTATTTGGTGAAGGACGTTCGTAATATGACATGGTATAATGTTTTTTCTTGTGTTAAGCAAAGATACACATCCCAAACTTCACCATACAAAAACATTTTCACCACATTATATTACAACGTGGTGAAAGGAGCTGGGATGTGTATAAAACTGCATCATATGCTAATCGTTATTAAGTTGCAGGTGAAATAATTATTTACAATATACTGTGCCATATAACAGTATTGGTATGTGAATGGAAACAGGGACCTGTATGGAAAAGTGGATGTGTGAGTCAATGGAACAGCCAGCAGCATGCATTGTCAGATGAGTACCAAAATATTATTTTGAAGCAAGGACCTGTATGGAAAAAGTGGATTTGTGAGTCAATGGAACAGCCAGCAGCATGGATTGTCAGATGAGTGCCAAGATATTATTTATGTAACAGAGAAGTGAAACAGTGAACTGTTAGGAAGTGAAACTGCATGCTTAAGTCAGACAAAAATAATTGCATATGACATACTGTGCTTTGAAAATATTATAGGAAAGATAGTTTTTGGAAGTGTTTATTTTTTATCATCACATCAAGTTGTGCAATATTATCAAAACGAGTAGTAGCAATATATTTTCTGTACATGACCAAGATGGAATCACAACAAGATCGAGTTGGGAGCTGCATGTATTGACACTGAATCTAAACACTCAAAGCCACGAGAACCCATCAGGTAGTTTAATTTCATCTTTCCATGGATTACAGTAATCAGAAGAAATACTAGAAAAATTTTCTAAGTTGCTAGATAGTAAACTGTCAGAGCAAAATAAAAAATTAGAGAGGACACTGAAAATAACTTTACAAAAGTAGACAATATTTTCGTAAAAAAGGACTAGAAACTAGAAGCAATTAGGGAAGATGTTAATAAGGCAAATAGACAAATAAACAGTGTAAATGAAAGAGTGGACAATGTAGAATCTGAAGTGGATTGTTTGAAGAACTTTGTTGCTACTGAATTACAGCTAGTTAACAAATGTGTTGACGTAGTTGATGAACAAGTAAAGAGAACAGAAAACATTGTCATTGACAAACTCAACAGTTGAAAATCGGAGTTGCATAACATGCAAACTTATATTGAAACTGAAAATAATTTCATTGACGAGAAACTAAAACTAAATTCTCTACTTGTTTCAGATCAAATTTCTTCAGTAAACAGCAAAGTGAATGAAGTATCAAAAATCTTCAAACAGTGAACTCTTCAGTTGTAAATCTAGAGACTAATTTGTTTAGTAATATATATAGTGGTAATAGCATGTTTCAAAACAATTGCAATAACGTTATTATCAAAATTTTTCTGAGTGATTTTAATAATAATAATAATAATATTTATTCAACATCGAATAATCAAATACAATCCCAAAAAATAACACAATTTCAGGACATCATACAGATTATTCTTCTGAATACGTCAGTTTATAAATTACAAACTAAAGATTTGTTTGTATTAATAAATTTTACATTTTGATGGATTTTACATTTGGAAGTATACAATCACAATATTACAAATATTGTTTTTATCAACATAATATTAGTTGTGTTGTTGTTGTTGTTGTGGTCTTCAGTCCTGAGACTGGTTTGATGCAGCTCTCCATGCTACTCTATCCTGTGCAAGCTTCTTCATCTCCCAGTACCTACTGAAACCTACATCCTTCTGAATCTGCTTAGTGTATTCATCTCTTGGTCTCCCCCTACGATTTTTACGATTTTTACCCTCCACGCTGCCCTCCAATACTAAATTGGTGATCCCTTGATGCCTCAGAACATGTCCTACCAACTGATCCCTTCTTCTGGTCAAGTGGTGCCACAAACTCCTCTTCTCCCCAATCCTATTCAGCACCTCCTCATTAGTTATGTGATCTACCCATCTAATCTTCAGCATTCTTCTGTAGCACCACATTTCGAAAGCTTCTATTCTCTTCTTGTCCAAACTATTTACCGTCCATGTTTCACTTCCATACATGGCTACACTCCATACCAATACTTTCAGAAATGACTTCCTGACATTTAAATCTATACTCGATGTTAACAAATTTCTCTTCTTCAGAAACGCTTTCCTTGCCATCGCCAGTCTACATTTTATATCCTCTCTACTTCGACCATCATCAGTTATTTTGCTACCCAAATAGCAAAACTCCTTTACTACTTTAAGTGTCTCATTTCCTAATCTAATACCCTCAACATCACCCGACTTAATTCGACTACATTCCATTATCTTCGTTTTGCTTTTGTTGATGTTCATCTTATATCCCCCCTTCAAGACACCATCCATTCCGTTCAACTGCTTTTCCAAGTCCTTCGCTGTCTCTGACAGAATTACAATGTCATCGGCGAACCTCAAAGTTTTTATTTCTTCTCCATGGATTTTAATACCTACTCCGAATTTTTCTTTTGTTTCCTTTACTGCTTGCTCAATATACAGATTGAATAACATCGGGGAGAGGCTACAACCCTGTCTTACTCCCTTCCCAACAACTGCTTCCCTTTCATGTACCTCGACTCTTATAACTGCCATCTGGTTTCTGTACAAATTGTAAATAGCCTTTCGCTCCCTGTATTTTACCCCTGCCACCTTTAGAATTTGAAAGAGAGTATTCATGTCAACATTGTCAAAAGCTTTCTCTAAGTCTACAAATGCTATAAACGTAGGTTTGCCTTTCCTTAATCTTTCTTCTAAGATAAGTCGTAAGGTCAGTATTGCCTCATGTGTTCCAGTATTTCTACGGAATCCAAACTGATCTTCCCCGAGGTCGGCTTCTACTAGTTTTTCCATTCCTCTGTAAAGAATTCGTGTTAGTATTTTGCAGCTGTGGCTTATTAAACTGATTGTTCGGTAATTCTCACATCTGTCAACACCAGCTTTCTTTGGGATTGGAATTATTATATTCTTTTTGAAGTCTGAGGGTATTTCGCCTGTTTCATACATCTTGCTCACCAGATGGTAGAGTTTAGTCAGGATTGGCTCTCCCAAGGCCGTCAGTAGTTCCAATGGAATGTTGTCTACTCTGGGGGCCTTGTTTCGACTCAGGTCTTTCAGTGCTCTGTCAAACTCATCACGCAGTATCGTATCTCCGATTTCATCTTCATCTACATCCTCTTCCATTTCCATAATATTGTCCTCAAGTACATCGCCCTTGTATAGACCCTCTATATACTCCTTCCACCTTTCTGCTTTCCCTTCTTTGCTTAGAACTGGGTTTCCATCTGAGCTCTTGATGTTCATACAAGTGGTTCTCTTATCTCCAAAGGTCTCTTTAACTTTCCTGTAGGCAGTATCTATCTTACCCCTAGTGAGATAAGCCTCTACATCCTTACATTTGTCCTCTAGCCATCCCTGCTTAGCCATTTTGCATTCCTGTCGATCTCATTTTTGAGACGTTTGTATTCCTTTCTGCCTGCTTCATTTACTGCATTTTTATATTTTCTCCTTTCATCAATTAAATTCAATATTTCTTCTGTTATATTAGTTGTAGGTTACTTAAAACTATGAGATTTGATGTGTCGGCAGCTGGGCCAACACCTTGTAGGTCGAGATGGCTGAAAATGCACGCTAGACTAACGCAGACGGGCGTGAAGTACTGGAACAGGCTACGTAATTAATGCTATGAAGAAAAGTACGTAGCTGGATTAATACTTATCTTTAATCAATCATTGTGGTACATCGCTCTTGACTATACACAGGAGACTTTAATTACAATCACTGTAAGGCTAATGGCGCCTTGCTAGTTCGTAGCCATTAACTTAGCTGAAGGCTATTCTGTCTCTTGGCTAATGAGAGAGAAAGGCTTCGTACATCTAGTCACTAGCTAGGTCGTCCGTACAACTGGGCGAGTGCTTGTTCGTATCACGAGACCTGCCTTGTGGTGGCGCTAGGTCTGCGATTACACAGTGGCGACACGCGGGTCCGACATGTACTAAATGGACCGCGGCCGATTTAATCTACCACCTAGCAAGTGTGGTGTCTGGCGGTGACACCACATTCCTCCCCTGCAAATCGGCGAATGGTCGTGAGATAAGGCTTCCGCCCGCCGTGGGGAGGACCCCATGTTGACGTATGCGATGAGGTGAGGAGCCTAACAACAGGCGAGGCTGTGCCACCCGCACCCGGCCATTCGGTCCGAGGGGAGCTAGGAAACGCCTGAAAACCTAGTCCAGGGTGCACGTCAACATGCGGTGTATGCGCCTGTAAAGAAACAGGAGGGGCCGAAGGGTCGACCTCCATTGCGTCGGGGTAGCCGACGCGCGATGACGTCATGTGGTCCGGAGCGGGCGGGAGTTCCATGAAGGAGGACAGCTGGTCACGGGAAGCGATCGGCGGCGCGTGACCCTGGGAGGCGCATGGCGGCTGCAGCGAAGCGTCGAATGCGGGCGGCGCCGGTGGGAGAACAGGCGGCTGCGGCGGCGGCGGCTGCGGCGGCGGCGACGCGTCGCCATGGGGCAAAATGGAAGGCATCGTCGGTAACACCTGGGGATGAGGCGAGCCAGTAGATGGGTCCCCAGGGCGCTGACCGGACGGCACCGTCGCTGAAAGCAGATGGGGAGCGGCAGAACCCGTGCGACGACAGAGGTGCAGCTGATTGAGATGCTGACGCACCTCACCAGAGGCCCCCAAAACCAAATACATCGCGCGGCCGAGGCAGCGAAGAATGCGCCCTGCGAGCCAACGCCGTGAACCGCGATAGTTGCGATAGAATACAACGTCGCCTGGAGCAAAAGCAGGAGTCTGCCGCTGCACAGGAACCTGATGCGGCGGATGCAGCAAAGACATCAAGGTGCGATGAGGACGACCATGGAGCAACTCAGTCGGCGAGCGACCATCTCGGGGCTGAGAGCGATACGAAGACAAAAAGAGCAACAACGCGTCCTCCCAAGAATGCGACTCTTTCAATTTCAACATCTGTGACTTGAAAGTCCGGACCAATCGTTCAGCGGCACCGTTTGACTGAGGCGAAAACGGCGCGGATGTCAGATGTTGAATACCATTGGCCTGGCAGAATGACTGAAATTCTGCGGACATGAATTGTGGGCCATTGTCGGAAACAATAGTCTGCGGAAGACCTTCAATGCAAAAGATAGCAGACAACGCTTGGATGGTGGCAGAGGACGTCGTGGAAGACATCCGGACAACGAAAGGAAAATTACTGAAGGCGTCGACCAGAACCAACCATCGAGCATTCCAGAATGGACCAGCAAACTCGATGTGCAAGCGTTGCCAAGGGAAAGTGGCTTTTGGCCATGCAAAGACTTTCCGCGGCGGTGCAGATTGTTGTTCGGCACACGCCATGCAAGAAGAACACATATTCGTAATCGCAGCATCTATTCCGAACCAAGTACAGTGCTGACGAGCAAGTTGTTTCGTTCGCACTATACCCCAATGTCCTTGGTGAAGAAGCCGTAAAACAGAGGACTGTAACAAACGTGGGACCACGACTCTGGACTGATCATTATCAGAACGCAACAACAAAACACCAGGTCGAACAAAAAGTCTCTCCCTGTGAGCAAAAAATCTGCGAACCAACGGATCCTCGATCCGAGACTTTGACAAAGGCCATTGCGTAGCAACAAAACGCAAAACAGTAGCAAGGACAGGGTCAGCAGCGGTGGCTGTAGCTACACGACGAAAATCAATCGGAAACGATTCGACCACTTCATCGGTTTCCGAATCAATGAACAGGCAAGCAAGTTCGGAAGAATCGAATGCTTTATCCTCAGCAACTGGCAAACGGGACAACGCATCGGCGTTTCCGTGCTTAGCAGTGGACCGATACAAGATATCGTAGCGGTACTGCGAGAGGAAAATAGACCAGCGAATGAATTTCTGCGCTGTATGCAGAGGTACAGGCTTGTTCGGATGAAAAAGCGATGTCAAAGGTTTGTGGTCTGTGATGATGGTGAAGTGACGACCATACAAGAAATCATGGAACTTAGTAACACCAAACACGAGAGCCAAAGCTTCTTTCTCTATCTGCGAGTAATTTCTTTGCGCAGACGAGAGCAATTTGGACGCAAAGGCAATAGGGCGATCATGGGAGCCAACTTTGTGCGCAAGCACAGCACCAATCCCGAAATCCGATGCATCTACCATCAACAAAAGGGGTTTCTGGGGATCGAAAGGCGTGAGGCAAGTATTAGAAAGCAACACCGATTTCAACTGGCGAACAGCGCGTTCGCATTCCGTTGTCCAGAGAAACGGAACACCTGTACGGCGCAAGCGATTGAGCGGAGCTGAAAGGGAAGAGGCATTGCGCACATTCACTCACACCTTGTGATTCGAGATCGTTTAATGTTCTTGCGACCTCATCACGCAATGCGTGGGGAACATTGCACGCTCTGAAAAATTGCGGTTGCGCGTTGACCTTCAGTTCCAAATGTGCTTCACAGTTTTTAGCGCAACCTAAACCCGGTGCAATAATGTCTGCAAATTCTTCACATACACTAGAACCACTGTCTGTAGGCACAGTTTGAATCACTGATAGTACCTGATTTACAATAGACATGTTAAACAACTGAAATAAATCTAAGCCAAACAAGTTCACTGCAGTAGAAGAACGAAGAACGTAAAATGACACAAGTTTTGATTGTCCCTTGTATGTTGCAAGAAGGCTGCACTGTCCTAACACAGGAAGTGTCTGTCCGGAAAATGTAGTGAGCTTAACATTTGCGGCACGCAACGGAGGTGCGCCCAGTTGTTTGTACATTTCGTGATTGAGCAAGGAAACTGCAGCTCCGGTATCGAGCTGGAATGGTATCACTTTGCCTTCAAAGTCTAAGTCCACAAAAAGTTTATTGTCCTGCTGACGACAAGAGCGACTGTTTTGTGCAATTTGAACAGACACTTGTACAGAATCACTTGCTAACTGACGTGATTTCCGGCGACGTCGACGCACAGTTTTGGTGGGACGAACACAGTCACTGTTAGAGAAAGTGGCACTGGACGAATCGGAATTAACTACATGAATGTCCATGGGCGAAGGTCCACAATCCTGAGTGTCCTTGGTTCGATTCCGGCGCGAAGCAAAGGGCCTGGAATGATTGCGATTGTCTGATCGGAGCTTTTTCTGGCAAACACTTTGAACATGTCCTTTCGTATTACAGAAAAAGGAAATAGCTTGGCGTGACGGCAATGTTCACGCGAATGTCTAGTAGCACACCGCGGGCACGATTTCACTGCATTTGTGGGCTGGCGCGGCACACCTGGTTTAGAGCGCGGTGGCAGCTGCGTTTGTTTGCGCGAGGGCAGTTGACCGGGCCGCGCAGCTTGCCCGGCGGGCCGGTTAATGTTACACACTGCTGGCGAAGTTTCAAAAGATTCCTGAGCACAGTCAAGTGTGTCTTGTCTATCTAATATGTCGATCACTTGTTGAAGGGAGGGATTAACTAGTTTCAATATTTGCTCCCGTATGCGAACATCAGAAACGTTCTGTGCAATTGCATCACGTACCATTGTATCTGAATAAGAAAGACCACAGTCACAGTCAAAAGAACACTCCCTAGTAAGTCCTTGCAATGTTGCTACCCACTCCCTATTAGTTTGACTGGCCGTACGTTTTGTACGAAAGAACGTATACCTTTTGCAACCACATTAACTGTTTCTTTGAAATAGGCATCTAAAGCAGACAAAATTTCCTCGTAGGACAGAGTTGCTACGTCGCGTCGGGGAAACAATTTCACTATCACACGGTAGGTGGACACACCGACACAAGAAAGCAAAAACGGCTGCCGCTCATTACCTTGAATTCTGTAGGCGGCGAGGTGGAAGGCAAACTGGCGGGACCATTCCCGCCAAGTCTCGTGGGTTTCATCAAAACTTCGAAATGGTGGTGCAACGGCAGGTTGTGGCTGCGGTAGCGGTGAAGCGGCGGCGGCCGCATCGGTTTGAATGGCACGTTGACCCTGGACGAGCTGTCCAAGGGCATCCAATAACGCCTGCGTCTGCTGATTCTGCAAGCGATAAAATTCGGACAGTACATCTGGAGAATGTGGCGAAGCCATGACACAAATAAAGTAGGGCAAAGTAAAACACAAGATCCTTGGTAGACTCGTCGCCATGTGATGTGTCGGCAGCTGGGCCAACACCTTGTAGGTCGAGATGGCTGAAAATGCACGCTAGACTAACGCAGACGGGCATGAAGTACTGGAACAGGCTACGTAATTAATGCTATGAAGAAAAGTACGTAGCTGGATTAATACTTATCTTTAATCAATCATTGTGGTACATCGCTCTTGACTATACACAGGAGACTTTAATTACAATCACTGTAAGGCTAATGGCGCCTTGCTAGTTCGTAGCCATTAACTTAGCTGAAGGCTATTCTGTCTCTCGGCTAATGAGAGAGAAAGGCTTCGTACATCTAGTCGCTAGCTACGTCGTCCGTACAACTGGGCGAGTGCTTGTTCGTATCACGAGACCTGCCTTGTGGTGGCGCTAGGTCTGCGATTACACAGTGGCGACACACGGGTCCGACATGTACTAAATGGACCGCGGCCGATTTAATCTACCACCTAGCAAGTGTGGTGTCTGGCGGTGACACCACAAGATTGACATACCGTACTTATGAAGCACTTTTCATACAGATATAATACTCGTCTAGGGAATAAAAAGGGTTTTCAATTAGAATTATTTTTAGCTGAATTTTTAATTTGTTAGTAGGAAGGGTTGTGAGACTTTTTGGTAGGGCATTGGCTAGCTTCAGCCCAGCATGAAGTGCATTTTTTTCATATAGAGCTTAGGGAAGCACCATACTCACGCCGTATAAAATTCACATCAGTCTTTCCATTGTGTGCCAGCCTAGTCCGCTGTAACTAGCTCTGACGTCATAAATGTTTCACAATACTTTGAAAATCAAGTAAACAACCTGAAACGTTTCTAGCATGTCAGGAGTAATACTAAATCAATATGTGTTGAATATCAGTTCAATAACTTTAACCATTTTCGAAATTTGGACATTTTTCTGTAAAAATCATTGGCGCAACAGAAAAGAGCTAGAAACTTAAAAATTTATATTTAGAGTCCTTTTGCATAATAATTTAGTAGAAACAGTATTCTGGATCTCACAAATTAAAATTTTAGTTGAAATTCATGATTTTCTGGTTTTTGTCTTAGAAATTAAGGAAGCAAGATAGATTAAGTAGGCAAATAAATAAGGCTAGGATGTTTAAATTTAAGTAGAAGTGAGATCCGCTATAATCATAAAGATGTGAGAAGTTTCAATTGAATAACTATAAAACTATAGCGATAGCGTATCTCCAAAGGGTAAGTTCAGAGCTCGTCTACTGCATGTAGTGTAATTAAATTAATTCTCTCGCCCAAAATATTTGACTTAGCCACGTCAGACTTTAATTATGATTACTTACCTGTGTGCTGATTGCACATTTAAATTGAGAGCTTCATCGGCCATCAGCAAAGGAAGCGATGATTTATTCAATAACTTAAAGTGGTGCATTACTAGCCCAGCGGCTAGTCAGGAGAGCGGATTTGATCAGGCGTTCCCTTAGCCGTCCACACCGCGGCTTTATATATAAGAACGCTGCACAAAAGAAAAAGGCCCCAGTTCTCTCCAGACGCTGATTAGCGCACCACCTGTGCCGGGAGTCGCATCGCGTCAGTATCATTGCTATAAACAGACTCGGATGCCGTAATAAGTTACTCGGGATACGTGTAACCATGAAATCATTTTCGAGTGAAGTGTTAATTCTGGAATGACTTTAATGATCTATCTTCAGTTTGCGTATGTCGTATTTTCACGTGCCGCCGCGGGACAGACATTCTACCATTATTTAGTGTGGCGTTTGATGAACATTATCATCAAATTATGGCGAGCATTCACTTAAACATTTAATTTGAACAGTTATGGTTGCATCAGCGCATTAGACTCTGAACTGCTCTGTTAGTTGGATTGTGTGGATTCTTTTTTGGTCTGTGACTTTCAGAATATAGTGAACAATTTTAGAGAATCGTTTTTGATTATGAATCCCAGACAATCTCCTAATTCCTCAGAGCTATAAGCTGTAGCTATAAGTGTATTTTGCTAATCACTTTCTGGTTGCCAGTATTGTAGTTAGAGAGCCACTGTTGAGAACGGCAAAAGAATGCATAAATAATAGGAACATTTATGAACCAAATAATTCCACCCGCCACCCCACATATGGTCAATCGGCCGGGAAATGCATCTTTTCTACATTACAGTCTACATTTTAAATATAACAACAATAAATTCCACCAGCCGCCCCACAAATGGTGCATCGGCCGGGAAATGCATCTTTTCTACATTACAAACCAAACAATATATATATATAAACAATTAAATTCTACCAGCCGCCCCACAGAGCTGTTCTGTGGCTATTTACATGGTATCTGAACTTTTGCCTTGTATTGTACTGGTGCAGGTCACAGTTTAAATTTGGATTTATTGTTTTCACAAGCAATATAACTTTCAATATGTATACACCTATAATGGCAAGCACACCTAATTTTGGGAACAGATTCCGACATGATTCTCGAGGTTTGGCACCACAAATAATTCTGATAACCTTTTTCTGTAGTTTTAATAATATACTTAGGTTGGCTTGAGTTGTTGCACCCCATATTTCTACAGCATAGTTTAAGTTTGATGAGAATAGGGCATGATAAGCAGTTTTTAGTACACACATGTCCTTACAATATTTGCTAATCATATTTATAGCAAACACATTCTTCGACAGCTTACATGCTGAGGAATCAATATGCATGTTCCATTTGAGGCTGTCCTGGATTGTAATTCCCCAGAACTTTGTCCATTTTTCCTTTTTTATAATGTCATTTCCTATGGATAATTTCATGTCAAATTCTATTTGTTTCCTTGTGTTAAATTACGTCATTGCAGTCTCTGAAGCACTTACATATAGGTGGCTTTCATTAAAATACTTGACAACTTCATTAGTTACACTGTTGCCCAATACCTCCAGACTCTCATAGTCTTTGTGTTTACGCACTATTGATGTGTCATCTGCATACAATATTTTTGTACAGTTAGGAGAACAATACTGTATATCATTGACATAAATCAAGAAAAGAAGGGGTCCCAAGACAGAACCTTGAGGCAGTCCATATTTGATATCAGTAATTTTAGATTTGTAAGACCCACTGTTTGTTTTAAGCAAGACAAATTGTTTTCTATTGCTCATATACAATTTTATTAGCTCATAGCCAGTTCCTCTGATACCCAGGTTCCACAGCTTGTCAAGTAATATGGTGTTGTTTACACAATCAAAAGCTTTTTCTAGATCAAGGAACACTCCAGATACATACTCCTTGTTCTCTAAGGCCTTTATTATTTTGTCTATTAATTGTACTGCTGCTACTGATGTTGACTTGTTTTTCAGAAAGCCACTCTGATTTTCAAATATTAAATTGTGTTGACTCAGGAATGTCATTAGTTGAGTATAAATAACTTTCTCAACTACCTTAGAAAATGCTGGTAATATTGAGATGGGGCGGTAGTTTTCAGTTTTAGATTTATCACCTTTCTTGTAAATCAGGGTTACTTCTGCTGTCTTTAGACTATCTGGGAAACAACCTGATGCAATTACATCATTTACTGCTGTGGCCATGGCATCAGATATGTTGTCTATGCATCTTTTCGGTGTACTGATAGACAATCCATCATAGCCTGCTGATTTTGTATTTTTTAATGACATTACTATGTTTTTGACTTCCTTGTTATTGGTTGGGGCCAAGTATATGCTTTGTTTGATTGGAATGCCACTATATCTATGCTGAAGATTCTTAAAATGGTCATTGACAGATTTTCCAACAGAAGAAAAGTACTCATTAAAAACATTTGCAATCTGACATTGACATTTCATGTTATGCCCTTTATGGTTTATAGTAAAATCACTTGTTGATCTGTCCTTACAATCCCTAAAGCTATTTATTACTTTCCAAGCAGCTCAATCTGTGTTAGTAGAGTTTCTTAACATTGTGGCTACATATTTACTTTTAGTTTCTAGCAGAAGATCTTTATAGTAATTCTGATAGTTCTTAAATTCTACCTTTAGTCTATTATTATTGTTATTATTTATCATTGCATATTGGAAAAGTCTAAGTTTCTGTCTTGCTGTTTTTACTTCATGACTTATCCAGTTATTTTTTTGTATCTTTTTGCTGTCATTTACTGTAAAGGTCATTTCTGGACATGAGACATTGAAGCAGCAATAAAAATGTGATGAAAAATCACTGAAAGTAATGCTGTTTTTTTCACCCCATTGTAAGCTTTTCAGCAAACTGTTGAAATCTTTAACATTGTCATCATTGGTGATTATTTTTGTCACATATTGTTTCTCTTTTCTATAGACATGAAGATTTTCACCTTCTATCAATACCTGTACTGCATGGTGGTCAGAAATGGCAAGCTTCAGAACTGATGCACTGCATGTAAAGTGGGACATGTTAGCTATAATGTTGTCAATGCATGATTTTACACTATTGACCTCTCTAGTGGGCTCATTTATCAGAAGTGTTAAGTTAAATTGAGCTAGTATTAGCATTAGTTTTTTAGATACAGAGTCATGGACAGCAAGTCAATGTTTATATCTCCAGTTAGTATTATGTTAACCCAGCCATTTTTTTTGCAGTGTTTACTGTCAATGTCAACAAGCAGGTCATTAAGAACATCAAAGAAACTATCTAAGCTACCAGATGGAGGTCTGTATAGGCCTATAATAATTAAGTTCTCTTTCCCCCACTTATAATTAATTGCTGCTAGTTCTATTACACCCTCAATGCTGAAAGCACTTACATCTATTACACTATAATTACTATCACTGGCTGCAAAGATAGCTACCCCACCACCACGTTTCTCTTTTCTACTGAAGGCAGAGCAAAAGATCATGGAAAGTGGCTTACATACACTAATTAGCTCATCTGTGTACCAGTGCTCACTTATAACTAAAATATCAGGGTTATCAATTGCTGCAATGGTATCCAACTCGTGTTTATTGCCAAGACTTTGAAAGTTCTGCTGAATTAATTTGAAAGTGAGTTTGGATTGTTGAACACTTGATGGACGTGTCGCCCTACCAGAACCACTTATACATTTATCCGTAAAAAAGAAATATCAGTTGACAGAGTGGGTTTGGTATTTTTCACTATCCATTTATTCAAGTTGGTCTGTTTCCATGTAGTGGGAGCCTGGGAAGAATCAGCTTTACGTGGTGTTTTCAGCAGCCATTTGTCCAATGTCGTCTGTCTATATTCATTCCTGCAGTCTTCTTGTGTTGTGGAGCACTCATTCTTCGAATGTGTGTGTTTTGAGTATACGTTGTTCCTAGCATTTATGACGATTTCACAAATAATGGACGCTAAGAGACTTTTTCTGCACTGATTGAGGTGAAGGCCGTGAGTGGTGTAAAGATCTCTACTAAAATGTTGCACGTTAACCATTTGTACATTTGCGTAATGGTTGCAAATTTCTGCATATTGACTGTTTGTGTGTACTACTGCCCTGTTTACACACTAGAATTGAGGCAAGTCGTACCTGTGTGGAATGTCGAGAACAATGAGATTTGAGTCATTTAGATGGTTTAGAGCAGATTTTATGGCATTAACAGCATGCAAACCATCGTTGTGTGCGATGTCATTTGCACCACCACATATTTACAATGAAGTCTTCCTTCATTGTCTTTCAAGAGATATTGTTTACAGTTGAAAGCACTTGGTCAAGATGAGCGCCAGGTTTAATAAAACCTGAAGCATTTACTTCACTGTTTACGCTTTTTATTTTGTGTGCAAGGCCTCTAAGATGACTATCATCCATTAAACATATGTTTATTCTTCTTGCTGCATTTATGGTGTTAGTTAAATTAACTGTCGTCTTGAATGTTGAATTATCTTGCTTCTGTTTACAAGTGATGGTTTTGGCTGGCGAGGTTCCACATTTTGCTTAATAACAGGCTTATCTTTAAGATGATGCACAATTTGATCTTTTGTCGATAGGCCTACCGTTTTTTGGTGCACGGCAGGAGAATTTATTACTAAAGACGACTACACCCTGTTGATTATTTGTACCAGTGCAAGGACAGCTTTGCACTGGGCTTGCCAGAACATATGAAAGTGAAATTTGCTAAACGATATTTAGATGGACAAGCATTATCCTGGGCAAACCAACATGTTAACCCAGAAATGACATTTGCAGAGTTTATTTTTAAACAAATTTTGGTCAGAAAGTAAGAGGTGTGAATAAAATCAGAATTTTCGAATGAAAGTATATTTTGTGAAGGAGAGAATGCAAGAATTTTGTGAAAAGCAGCTTAGGACTTTAGCACAATTAGATAAACCACTTGATGAATTAATCCAAATTGATGTGCTGAAGCAGTGTTTACCTGGCTGTGTTCAGTGGAGTCTTGTTTATGGACCAGATGTCACTATTGAGGAAGTTCTGAAATACATAGATAAATAAGATCGTGCTTGGGAGTACAATTTTCAGAATGGAGAGGGGGGTGGGAGGGGGGGCTGGGTCATCACAACACCACCAGAATAACAACAACAGGAACAATAATAACAGATACGATGGTAATAGAAGTAATAATAATTTTGGTAACAATTATAACAACCAGAGTAATAATAGTAATGATAATAATAATAATAATAATAGGAATGAGCAGGGCAGAGGTAATCAGAGGAGAAATGGTAAGAGATCTTATGAAAATAATAATCAGGAAAACAGGTAAGCACCTCATTGCGAGCCAGTCAGTTTGAGGTGAAGAACAGTTACAGAAATCAGGCTAGAGGTAGGAGAGGAAGGTGAACTTCATGTCACAGACATCATAATAGACACAATAATTACCAGCTAAACAGAGATGATTATGATAAAGTGTTTTGGGACTTCGTGCTGACAGAAATGGTGAAGATACTAGTAAAGTAGGAAATAAATTTAATCTTAGTACAGATGATTTGACTAACTTATTTGATGAGAGTTGTGTGTTTAGTAATAGTAACATATATGATGATACTGATGATTATGATTTAGTTATCGTCTTTTGTGGTGATGAATTTTCATTGTTGTCTGAAAAAGATGTGGAGGAAAGCAAGGATCATATACCTAAGTTGAATTGTGTTTATGTGCCTGCTGACACAAGTTCTGGTACTTTTGATAGTGATTGTGATGTGGAGACGTGTAGTTGAAGTTGAGGTTCATGTTGGTGCAGATGATTTTGCAAATGAATATTTTGAGATTATTGATGCTGGTGCTGATGCTATATTTTGTGATGAATTAGATGTTATGCTTTTTGTGGGAGTATTAGACCATGATATGAGTAATGGTATGATAGAATATGATGATTTAGAGTCAGAAAAAACAGGTACATGAAAATCAGTTGATACACATTGAGGTCAGTGAGATATTACTCGGTTGGTACAGTAAGGAGCATCAAGATAAGCTAATTACTGATAAGATACTGAAAGTATTGGAAGAGAATGAGGAGTCTGTAGGAAAAGGTGATTACTGTGATAGTATTAAACACACAGACTCTAGTCATAAGCTACCTTTAAGTACTTTGCAACCTAAGTTAGGAAATGATGTTCAAGTAAATGCTGATTTAAATTGTAGGGACATTGAAGATGATTTATTGGCAGGAGAGGATGGAAGTAATTAGCATAAAATACTCGGTAGTCGCTATATTGATATATCTCTAAGCAACTGAAAGGGAGTTTGTGTTTTGGATGCTGGTAGCCCAGTAAGTGGTGTGTCTGATGAATTAAGAGATAGACTAAAGAACACTTAACAGTATACTGAATTTCCAATTACTAGTGTTAAAATAAAAGGAGCCACTGGAAAACCTAGTAAATTAATCAGTAGGAGAGCATTAATTTTATTTACTGTCACTAATTTTGCATTCGAACAGGGATGCCTGGTAATAACTGACCCGAATGAACACGTGTTGTTGGGGATGGATTGGATACAGAAAGTTAATGCTAGGTTTGATTGGTTAAACATGAAGTTAGATATTATTGGTCCAAAATCTGGTGTTCATGGTGAAACTAAATTATACGTAATGTTTGGTGAGATTTGTAGCAATAATTTAAGAGGAGTGGAAGTATTTGATGACAGAAATTATTTAGATGAAGATAATGAGTATTTTGATATCCAGATGGTTAGTGAAGACTTTTCTCAATTAGTACTGGACAAACATAACTCAGCAGACAGTTTAAGTAGTTATGAAAAAAGTGACGTAGAGGGATTCCTGTGGGAATATAATAGCGTTTACAGTGACAAGACAGGTAGGGTGAAAGATTGCATGTGTAAGTTAAAACTGAGACCACATGAACCATTTTTCATTAAGCCTTATGGAGTACCTGTTTGCAAGAGTAATGTGGTTGAGAAGGAGTTAGAGAATTTGCAGAGATGGGGGATAATATGATCAACTCTCAGGGGGGTACACTCTCTGTGTGTACCATGCATCTGGCAAGCACAAGGACCCTGGCTAATGTAGTATCTGTTTCAACACCATTATACACAAATCAAAAAAAGTTTTGCATCACCCTGGTTCCCAGAAGTCCTGAAGATAGATGTTGACTGTGGATATTGTATCACAGACACAATCCCTTTGACTGTTCAGAGATGTCACTAAACCCACCCAAAGATGTAAACAACCACACATGAGCAGCGCCTATTAGACGGAGGGGATCCGACAGCCGATCAGTTCCAGTCATTCCACCAGGAAGGAGGTACATGGCTCATGTTGTCTGTAGTTCAACCACGCCTAGATGGTCAGTACCACATTCACATTGTTACTTTATGTCAGGAAGGGCTCTCAACAAAGGAAGTGTCCAGGCATCTTGGAGTGAACCAATGCGATGTTGTTCGGACATGGAGGAGACACAGAGAAACAGAAACTGTTGATGACATGCCTTGCTCATGCCGCCCGAGGGCTACTACTTCAGTGGATGACCACTACCTATGGATTATGGCTCGGAGGAACTCTGACAGCAAAGCCACCATGTTGAATAATGCTTTTTGTGCAGCCACAGGACATCGTGTTATGACTCAAACTGTGCGTAATAGGCTGCATGATGCGCAACTTCACTCCCAACATCCATGGTGAGGTCCGTCTTTGCAGCCATGACACCATGCAGTGCGGTACAGATGAGCCCAACAACATGCTGAATGGACTGCACAGGATTGGCATCACATTCTCTTCACCAATGAGTGTCACATATGCCTTCAACCAGACAATCGTCAGAGACGTGTTTGGAGGCAACCTGGTCACGTTGAACGCCTTAGACACACTGTCCAGCGAGTGCAGCAAGGTGGAGTTTCTTTGCTGTTTTGGGGTAGCATATGTGGGGCTGACTTTTGCCGCTGGTGGTCATGGAAGGCATCGTAATGGCTATATGATACGTGAATGCCATCCTCTGACTGTTAGTGCAACCATACTGGTAGTGTATTGGTGATGCATTCATCTTCGTGGATGACAATTCGCGACCCCATTGTGCACATCTTGTGAATGACTTCCTTCAGGATAATGACATTGCTCGACTAGAGTAACCAACAAGTTATCCAGACCTGAACATGCCTGGGATAGATGGAAAAGGTCTGTATATGGATGATGTGACCCACCAACCACTCTGAAGTATCTATGCTGAATCACTGTTGAGCAGTGGGAGAATCTGGACCAACAGTGCCTTAATGAACTTGTGGATAGTATGCCACGATGAATACAGGCATGCATCAATGTAAGAGGACATGCTACTGGTTATTAGAGGTACTGGTGTGTACAGCAATACCTCTGAAGGTCTCGCTGTATGGTGGTACAATATGCACTGTTTGGTTTTCATGAGCAATAAAAAGGGCGGAATTGATGTTTATGTTGCTCTCTTTCCTATTTTCTGTACAGGTGAGCAATAAAAAGGGCATAATTGATGTTTATGTTGCTCTCTATTCCAACTTTCTGTACAGGTTCCAGAACTCTAGGAAGCGAGGTGGTGCAAAACCTTTTTTGATGTGTATACATCGGTACTACATGCACACACATATTCATATACACTTCTATCATCTGGATTTATGCTGACTTTGATTATCTATTTGATTCATGATACTTTTTAAATGGATAGATAAAAAATCTACTCACCAAGCAGCAGCAGAACCCACATGTAAAAGATTGTTGTGATTGGCAAGCTTTCAGAGTCAGTGACTCTTTCTTCAATCAGAAGGATTGAAGGGGAAGGAAGAAGGGAGAAGGAAAAGGACTGGAGAGGTCTAGGAAAAGGGGTAAATTTTGGGAAAGTCACGCAGAGCCGTCAGGCAGGGGAGGCTTACTTTATGGGATGAGAAGGAAAGACTGATTGTTGGGGACTGCATCAGATGAGATTTGAAACCTGAGAGCTTAACAGAGGAAGACAGGGTAATATGAAAGACAGAGATTACTACCAAAACATCATGCATGAGTTAATAAGAGTGAGAAGCTAAGTGCATTATACGTAATGGAGGTGGGAGGGGGCAGTAAAAAACAGATGGAAAAGACAATGAAAGATGTACAAAACTAAAACGGAGTGAAGCAAAGAGTATTTACACTGAAGAAAAGCTGAGACAGAAGAAATTAATGTAAATTAAGGCAAAGTGGGTGGTGAGAACCGAGGACACGTTGCAGTGCTAGTTCCCACCAGCAGAGTTTTGAGAAACTGGTGTCTGGGGGAAGAATCCAGATGGCGCATGTGGTGAAACGCACTGAGGTCATGAATGTCATGTTGTGGAGTGTGCTCTGCAACAGGATATTGTGAGTTGCCAGTATATACACTCTGCATATGTTCATTCATCCTAATTGATAATTTGGTGGTAGCTATGCTGATGTGGAAGGCTGAACAGTATTTACATAATAGCTGGTATATGACATGTAGTTTCACAGGTGGCTCTTCCTTTGATAGTATATGTTTTGCCAGTTACAGGGCTATTATAGGTAGTGGTAGGAGGGTGCGTAGGGCAGTCTTGCGGTGGGGACAGTCACAGGGGTAGGAGCCATAGAGTACAGAGATGGGTGCAGGAGCATAGGGTCTGAGAAGAATGTTGTGGAGTTTGGGAGAGCGATGGAAAGCTATTCTAGGTGTGGTGGGCAAAATTGCAGACAGAATGGATCTTATTTCAGGGCCTAATTTTAGGAAATCATGGCCCTGTCATAGTAGCTGATTAACACATTCCAGACCAGGGTAGTACTGAGTCACAAATGGTGTGCTACGAAGTTGTTTTGTGGAGGGATCAGCTGTACCAGGATTGGATGTGATGGCCCAGGAAATATGGTTTTTAACTAGGCTGATTGAATGTTCAGCATGATTATTATAGAGACTTTTAGTGACAATCAACATAACTTACATTGCATACACTTAACTCACTATTTGAAATTTATACATGGATTTCAATGATTTACTTTATCTTGACTATAATGAATCCCACTGCTCTGCAGAAAATGTGGTGCTGTCTTTGAAAGCTTTTGATTAATATGATTTTGCTTGCTGTTGTCCTAGGGTGACAATAGTATTATTAGTGGATTTTTGCGGCATGGTTCCAGATGACCATAGTCTTGATGATATATCTGCATTGGCTGATTAGTCTGAGGAAGGATCAGTCAGACAGAAGATATTTTGTTTGGGTGCTCCAGCTAGACATCAACCGTATCTTTGACACCCCAATTATGCATGGAGTTTAAGCTATGTTTCAGTATGTCAAGTTTATTACTCTACTCTGCGTTATACTTTGTGCTTTTACCTATATTTGATTCTGAACGTGTTTTCGTGTCATATTTTTTATATTGGTTGTTAGTATTCATCATATATTTTCTTTAGTACTTTGATGCTCAACATTGTCATGTGATATTTTGATGCTCATCTTAATCATCTACGAGGGTCATCTACAAAGTAAGTTTCATTTCTATTTCTATCTGTGGCAGCACTACAATTGCAGTTCTGAGCATGCGCGGCAGTTACTCTGACTCAAGAAGACATGTACGCCATTTTCAGATTGTTGCTGCTGACATGTGCTTTGTAATGCTTCTTTATAATGTCAGCCGTAATTGAAAATGCCATTGCATGTGAAATCAGATCTGTGTTTCGTTTTCTAAATGCAAAGAAAGTTAAACCAAAGGAAATTCATCAGCAAATCTGTGAGGTTTACGGACAAAATGCTATGAGTGATTCAATGGTTACAAGATGGGTCAGACTGTTCAACAAAGGACATGATCAAGTGCACAATGAAGAACAAAGTGGACACCCGTCTGTGGTTACTGATGAACTGGTTCACACGATTGAAGAGAAGATTAAGCACAACCGTAAGTTTACACTTAGTGCCCTTGCTATAGAAGTTTCGCAAATCTCACAATCACTAATTCATATCGTTACTGAAAAACTGAAATTTCGAAAACTTTGCTCATGTTGGGTACCCAAAATTCTTACTGAACAACACAAAAAACAATGGATGGGCAGTGCACTTCAGTTTTGACATGCTACAATGAAGAAGGCGATGGTTTTCTCATATAGTCACGGGGGATGAAACTTGGGTTACAACACCCCTGAAACAAAATGGCAATCAATGGAATGGTTAAGCCTAAGCAGACCTTGACACATCAAAAAGTCACGTGCACCAATTTTTGGGACAGAAAAGGCATTTTGCTGATTGATTTTTTACCACAAGGCCAATCAGTTCACATGGTTACTGCGAGACCATTAAGAAATTGCGCAAAACAATACAGAACAAGCGCCGAGGATTACAGTCAAAAGATGTTTTTTTCCATGATAATGCCTGACCTCACACATTGAATGTGACCAAACAACTCTTACAGGAATTTCACTGGGCCATGTTTGATCATCCTCCGTACAGCTCGGACCTTGCTCCTAGTGACTTTCATCTCTTCTTACACATAATACTTGTCCTTGGTGGTCAACACCTCAGTGATGATGATGAGCTGAAAGAACATGTTACCAGATGGTTGAATACACAGGCAGCAACCTTCTATGAAGAAGGCAAACAAAAACTTGTGTCACGCTATGACAAGTACCTACAAAATTTCAGAAGCTATGTAGAAAAGTGGTTTAACAGTTGTAGGTTTTTCTACAATAAATATATTATCTATACACATTTGTTGTATATAACCAAATGGAACTTACTTTGTGGACATACCTCGTATATTTTCTGCACGTGACCATCTGACCAATGTGTATTCTGTTACATAAAATTTCTTACGTATAACTTACGCGTACGTATGTACATTCAGTTTTCTCTCAATTTAACCTTCATGTTGGAGTTTGCCACAGATTCTTTCACATCACTCTTGCTGAACCATCTTTGTCGAGATGCATTCTCACATCAATGTCATGATATCAGTGATATATATGGGTATTGTGATTGAGTTTCTTCAACTGCTTTTCTTGTTGAACCATTTAAGTGCCAACATATGTATTTATCTTCAAACAACCATTCATATTAAAATATGGTTTGAAGTAATAGTGACTGAACATCGTCTACAAAATCATTTTTGCCATATTTTATTACAGTATGAACATCAATAATTTTTTTTATCTTGAATATTTTCCCATATTTGACATGAGTTGTAATCGTTGTCTGCTGTCTGTTAGACATTTCTTGTGAGCAAAGCCTCATCACACAGTCCAGTTCGTGCCTCATGAACCCCATTTAATAATCTTCTGTTTCTATGACCAGGATAAGATACTTCATTTCTTATTTGATGGACTGGAAAGTTATAACTTTCAGGTTGGTCCGATTGTCGCAAACATAGGCCTTGAACATTTTGTCTGGATTTACATATTTTCATACTTATTCCTTATGAGTTTTGAGATTTGAACTAATTGATTATGAACTTTCTTACTGGTTAGTAGGGGAAAGTGCCCAATTATTGAATAGTTCCAACCATTTTTGGCACATGCGCATTTATGTCATGACAGCATCCCTCTCTTTATTTTATATGCACACCTCGTATGTCATTCTCTCAACATGCTAAATATATTGCTACGCCTGTACCATTCAGCCATTGTTTTTCCATACCAAGTTCAATAGCATATCTCTTGTACCACATCCTACCACGCCACTGGTAATCCATACAATCTATCAACCAACAAAAAGGAGCTCCTCTCTTTTTACACTGTGCCAAATATGCTTGGAAGAATTAAATCAACCCTCTGTAAGGCCTTGAGGACATTTTTACCTACAAATATAGAAAACTCCCCCGAAATTTTCTTTGCAGCCATCCCAAGAAGTGTTATGCATTCTGCCCATCCTATGTAATATTCTTGTCTGTCCTTGTGCCATTCCATTTTCCACCTCCTTGCACCATGGACTATGTACTTGTAGAAGACTAAATTGTAGCTCTGGCCTGCTCATCCTCTCATTACTTCCTATTCCAGTTTTGTCACTTGCATATCCTGTCTAGTAGCAGCAGTGGATCTTTTGAAGCCATCCTTGTCAGGTATCAGTTTGCAGCAATCACTGCTCAGCACACTATGCAAGTATGACTTCAAACAGAGCTCCTGATGACCCACTCCACTTACTACCTTCATATTTCTCTCTCTTCATCTTAAACAGTCACATTATTACTTCCCATAATATGTATCACTAAGCTTTATCAACTTCTTTCCATCCCATTTATTTACTGTTTTATTCTCTGCCCCCTTGCCCATTTTTACAAGTATCATGCAACAAACTCAGCATGCAACTATAGAAGGTGTCTCTACACTTTATCTCTCTTCTGCTGACGTTCTTCTCATAACCTCTTTGTTCTCTCTCTCTCTCTCTCTGTCTGTCTAGTTACTACCAAAATGCTGAGAAAATTTGCTATGGTATACTTTACCATAAAAAAAAAAAGATTTACTAATGCACTTACTGCAATAGGAATTGTGTCAACTTGAATGTCCAGCTTCCTTCTCTAGGAATAAATATACACACAGATATCATAGATAGGAATTTATCCATGTATTTATTTATTGATTTCACCAGGAAATATTAGGGCCCTCAAGCTCTCAATTACATCTAACCAGATTTCCTCAGTGAATAAACATTACAATTTTATAGTAAATGATCAATCTATAATTATAATGATGGCAATAATAATCATATTTTGAATTTAAGAAATATTAACAAGGAACAGTTTCCCCAATATGTTCTTGCCGAATGTGAGTTGCTGCAATCTAACAGAAATGTAAGACAATGGTACGGTACAGAAAGACTCAATGTGGAGGGATAGTTTACCGATCAGAGGGAGAGTGACAGATAATAGGGTAAGATCAGCAGACAATATGAAAAGAAGAAAATAGAAATAGAAAGGGGCAAGAGAAGTATAGAAAGGGAAGCTATGATGATGACGGAAGATAACACTTTAATATCCTCTTGAATGCAGAGTGGTTTTGAATGAGAAAGATTATAGGTTAATTTGTGCTCTAGTTATATGGCTGAAATGGAGAAGGAGATGGAGAAAGATTTAGTGATGTGCAGAGGTGTAGCCAAGATGCTGGATGTATCTGATTTGAAAGTGTACCTGATTTGAAAGTGATTAAGTAAACAGAGTAAGTGAAAGCCACAGCACCTATTGAGTCACATCCAACCTGAGTGTAGGTAGGACTGATATGATCAAACAACCAAAAGTTGCACACTACACAGAAGTTCATTGCTAGCTTGAGTCATCTGCAGTTTTTCACTGTTTGTATGGTGGTAAACTACATAGTAATAAAGATTTGGCAAGACGTAAGACTGGACTAATTTTTGCTTCATTTGAAGTGGAAGTGGTTTTCTAAATTTTTGAATTACATGTAGGCAGGAGAGAGATTTCCTGCAAGCTGCGACAGTTTGTTCTTCCCAATTTAGATATCCATCCATGACAACGTCAAGATCTTTTACTGATTTTTGAAATGGTACTTTGATATTATTGAGAAGTATTAGGAGGGATAGACCGTCAGTGACAGAGCACCTCATGTTCCTGCTGCTAAGAAGACGAGTACACCATTCGTTTGTTGTATATTTTTACGAGCTTCCAGCAGGAGCAACTTATTTATTTACAGATATCTGTATAGTTACTGGATTATTTTTGTAATTTCTTGTGTGTTCAAGTGCCTACTAGGCACAAGCTTTTATTTTAATAACAGTGTAGCGTACCGTACCGCTGTTGCTATCGACCCTTATATTGACTCTTATATTGGCCCTTGGATCATATAGGCTTTTGTTTGTTTTGGTTAGTGTAGCTCAGTGTCGTTTAGACCATTAGTGAGAGCACTTTGAATTCCTGCTGCTAATAAGCCGAGTACACTGTTCGTTTGTTGTATATTTTTATGAGCTTCAAACGGGAGCGACTGCAGTAACGGATAGGAACTGTGATTGCTGTGTACAGATGCGAGCTGAGTTGGCGACCCTTCGCTCATAACTCCAGGTTGCGTTGGCTTCTGTCACACAGCTTGAGGCTGCTGCCAAGGGGCATCACTGTGGGGGGTCGGACATGGGGATGTGAGAGACGTCGACAACGTCCCACGTGTCCCCCATTCGGTCCACTGCTGTGGCCGCCCGGGGTACTGCCTGCACTGAAGTTGACCCCTCACCTGTGGTCGAGTGGGAGATCATTCCAAAGTCTGGAAGGCAGCCAAAGTCTGGCAGGCAGTGAAAAACTTTCTGAGGGGCCAATCGTAGGGCCTCCCCAGTTCGTTTGATGAACAGGTTTCGGACACTATCTGTGGTTGACAAAGTCTCTGCACCAGATGCAGTTGTCCACCCTGTTCCAGAGGAAGCTTCACGCCCCGCAAGGTCTAGGCATTCACAGAGGGTGTGTTTGCTGGTAGTGAAGAGCTCCATCGTTAGTCGCATAATGGGGCCCTTAGGACCATGGCTGCCAGGGAGGGGAAGGAACCCAGTGTGCACTCTGTGTGCATACTGGGGGCGAGTCATTCCGGATGTGGAAAGGTTGCTTCCGGATGCCAAGAAGAGTACACGGTGCAGCCAACTGCAGGTGGTGGCTCATGTCAGTACCAATGACGTATGTTGCTTTGGTTCGGAGGAGATTCTCTCTGGTTTTGGGCGGCTAGCAGAAATGGTAAAGACTGCCAGTCTTGCTTGTGAGATAAGGGCTGAGCTCACCATCTGCAGCATTATCGATAGAACTAATTGTGGTCCTTTGGTACAGAGCTGAGTGGAAGGTCTGAATCGGAGGTACAAGCAGTTCTGTGACCGTATAGGCTGCAGATTCCTTGGCTTGTGCCATCGGGTGGTGGTTTCCGGGTTCTGCTTAAGAGGTCAGGAGTCCATTACCCACAGGAAGCAGCTACACGTGTAGTGAGGATGTGTGGAAGGGACTGAGTGGTTTTTTAGGTTAGAGGGTCTCGGGGACCCACAGAAAGGGCATCTGTCTAAAAGGGGGCAAGTAGAAAACAGTAAGTTAGTTGTAGAAATGATCGGTATTGTAGTTGTAAATTGTAGCTGTGTTGGGAAAGAACCAGAGCTCCAAGCCCTAATAGAAAGCAATGAAGCTCAAATAGTTACATGTTCAAATGGTTCAAATGGCTCTGAGCACTATGGGACTTAACATCTTTGGTCATCAGTCCCCTAGAACTTAGAACTACTTAAACCTAACTAACCTAAGGACATCACACACATCCATGCCCGAGGCAGGATGTAGTGGTCGCACGGTTCCGGACTGAGCGCCTAGAACCGCTAGACTACCGCGGCCGGCAGTTACAGGTACAGAAAGCTGGCTGGACCCGGAAATAAGCTCAGCAGAAATTTTTTCTATGGATCTAACGATGTTCAGAAAGGATAGATTAAATACAATTGGTGGTGGAATAATTATTGCAGTCAGAAGTAGTTTGCATTGTACGGAAAGTGAAGTTCGATAGTTCCTGCGAAATAGTATGGGTAGAGGTTATGCTTGACAATCAGACTAAACTATTAATTGGATCATTTTACCAATACTCCGACTCAGAAGATATAGTTGCTGAACAGTCCAAAGAAAACTTGAGTCTCATTTCAAATAGCCACCCCAATCATACAATTATAGTCGGTGGTGACTTTAATCTACCCTCGAAATGATGGAAAATTATATGTTGAAAGCCAGCGGCAGGCATAAAACGTCATCCAAAATTGTACTGAATGCTTTCTCAGAAAATTATTTTGAACAATTAGTTCATGAGACCACGTGAAGCATAAATGGTTGCGAAAGCATACTTGACCTCGTAGCAACAAATAATCCTGGGAAAATAGTGAGTATCATGACGAATACAGGGAATAGCGACCACAAGGCAGTAGCTGCTAGGGTGAATACCATAACTCCTACAACCATCACAAAGAATCACAAAGTATATCTGTTTAAAAAAGATGATAAAATGCTCTTAACACCTTTTTTAAGAGACAGTCTGCACTCCTTCCAATCTGATCAGTTGTGGAATGATTTCAAAGAGATAGTATTGACAGCAATTGAGAGGTATATACCATATAAATTAATAACTGATGGTACTGATCTCTAACAGTACACAAAATGGGTTGGATTGCTGTTGCAGAAGCAGCGAAAAAAGCATGCCAAATTTAAAACGTAAAATCTCCAGGACTGTAAAAGTTTTGCAGAAGTTCAAAATATAGTGTGTACTTGAATGTGAGATGCTTTCGATAATTTGCACAATGAAACTCTGTCTGAAAATCTGGCAGAAAACCCAAAGAGATTCTGGTCATACATAAAGCACACCAGTGGTAAGACACAATCAATACCTTCACTGCGCGATAGCAATGGTGAAGTCACTGATGACAGTGCCACTAAAGCAGAGTTATTAAACATGATTTTTCAAAACTCCTTCACCAAAGAAGACGAAGTAAATATTCCTGAATTCCAATGTAGAACAACTGCCAAGATGAGAAACAGAAATAGATATCCACGACGTCGAAAGCAGCTTAAACCACTTATTAAAAACAAGGCTTCGCTCAAGTCACACCAATACCCAAAAAGGAAAGTAGGAGTAATCCATTGAATTACAGGCCCATATCACTAACGTTGATTTGCAGTAGGGTTTTGGAACATATACTGTATTCGAACATTATGAAGTACCTCAAAGAAAATGGTTTATTGACACATAGCCAGCACAGATTCACAAAATATCGTTCTTGCAAAACACAACTAGCTCTTTATACTCATGAAGTAATGAGTGCTATCGACAGGGGCTGTCAAATTGATTCCATATTTTTAGATTTCCAGAAGGCTTTCAGCACCATTCCTCACAAGTGTCTTCTAACCAAACTGCGTGTCTATGGAATGTCACCTAAGTTGTGCGACTGGATTCATAATTTCCTGTCAGTTCGTAGCAGTAGACGGAAAGTCATTGAGTAAAACAGAAATAATATCCAGCATTCCCCAAGGAAGTGTTGATCTATATTAACAACTTAGTAGACAATCTCAGTAGCTGTCTTAGATTGTTTGCAGATGATGCTGTCATTTACCATCTTGTAAAGCCATCAGATGACCAAAACAAATTGTAAAATGATTTAGATAAGATATCTGTATGGCGCGAAAAGTGGCAATTGACGCTGAATAAAGAAAAGTGTGAAGTTATTCACATGAGCACTAAAAGAAGTCCGCTAAATTTCAATTACGTGATAAGTCACACAAATCTGAAGGCTGTAAATTCAACTAAATACTTAGGGATTACAATTACAAATACCCTAAATTGGAGCAATCACATAGATAATGTAGTGGATAGAGCCAACCAAAGAATGCGATTCATTGGCAGAACACTTCGAAAGCGCAACAGGCCTACTAAAGAGACTGCTTACACCACACTTTTCCACCCTATTCTGGAGTATTGCTGTGCAGTGTGGGATCCGCATCAGATGGGACTGACAGATGACATCGAAAAATTACAAAGAAGGGCAGCTTGTTTTGTATTATCGTGAATTAGGGGAGATAGTGCCACAAACATGATATGTGAATTGGAGTGGCTCCTCCATGATACTGACAAGAGGGAGATTGAGTTAATAATTAAATCACTAAAGACCAAGAACTCTCATGGATATGACGGGGTATCTAGCAGAATACTGAAGTATTGTTCCACGTATATTAGCTCAGTACTTAGCCATATCTGTAACTTTTCCTTTAGCAGTGGTCGGTTTCCTGACCGATTAAAGTACTCGGTAGTGAAGCCACTTTATAAAAAGGGAGACAGGGATAATGTTGACAATTATAGACCTATTTCTATGCCATCGGTGTTTGCTAAAGTTATCGAGAGGCTTGTATATACAAGGTTACTGCAGCATTTAAATTCACATAATTTGCTGTCAAATGTACAGTTTGGTTTTAGAAATGGCTTAACAACTGAAAATGCTATATTCTCTTTTCTCTGTGAGGTTTTGGACGGATTAAATAAAAGGTTGAGAACGTTAGGTGTTTTCTTTGATTTAACGAAGGCTTTTGACTGTGTTGACCACAAAATATTACTGCAGAAGTTGGAACATTATGGAGTAAGGGGAGTAGCTTACAATTGGTTCGCCTCCTACTTTAAGAACAGAAAGCAGAAGGTAATCCTCCGCAATATTGAGAGTGGTAATGATGTTCAGTCCCAATGGGGCACTGTTAAATGGGGCGTTCCCCAAGGGTCGGTGCTGGGGCCACTGCTGTTCCTTATTTATGTAAATGATATGCCTTCTAGTATTACAGGTGATTCAAAAATATTTCTGTTTGCTGATGACACCACCTTGGTAGTGAAGGATCTTGTGTGTAATATTGAAACATTATCAAATAATGTAGTTCATGAAGTAAGTTCGTGGCTTGTGGAAAATAATTTGATGCTAAATCACAGTAAGACTCAGTTTTTACAGTTTCTAACCCACAATTCAACAAGAACTGACATTTTAATCAGACAGAATGGGCATGTTATAAGCGAGACGGAACAGTTCAAGTTCCTAGGCGTACGGATAGATAGTAAGCTGTTGTGGAAAGCCCATGTTCAGGATCTTGTTCAGAAACTAAATGCCGCTTTATTTACCATTAGAACAGTATCTGAAATAAGTGACATTTCAACACGAAAAGTAGTATACTTCGCATATTTTCATACGCTTATGTCATATGGTATTATTTTTTGGGGTAATTCTTCTGATTCAAAAAGGGTATTTTTGGCTCAAAAACGGGCTGTTCGAGCTATGTATGGTGTAAGTTCGAAAACCTCTTGTCGACCCCTATTCAATAGTCTGGGAATTTTGACATTGCCCTCACAGTATGTATTTTCTTTAATGTCGTTTGTTGTTAGCAATATTAGCTTATTCCCAAGAGTTAGCAGCTTTCACTCAGTTAATACTAGGCAGAAATCAAATCTGCATGTGGAATGCACTTCCTTGACTCTTGTGCAGAAAGGAGTGCAGTATTCTGCTGCATCCATTTTCAATAAGCTACCACAAGAACTCAAAAATCTTAGCAGTAGCCCAAACACTTTTAAGTCTAAACTGAAGAGTTTCCTCATGGCTCACTCCTTCTATTCTGTCGAGGAGCTCCTGGAAGAGATAAAAAATTAAGCAAATTCCAGTGTTACATTCTTGATTTTCTTTATTTAAACTAACGACTTGTTTCATTTTATGTGTTTCTACAATCGTGTTATAATTTCATGTATTGACTCGTTCCATGACCATGGAGACTTCTCCTAAATGTGGTCCCACGGAACAATAAATAAATAAATAAATAAATAAATAAATTAAAACAAAGACATTTTTCCTTGCGGTGGGATCTTCTCATGAAATTTCAATCACCAGTTTTCTCCTCCAATTGTGAAAACAATCTGTTGGCACCACCTACATAGGGAGAAATGATCATCATGATAAATAAGAGAAATCAGGTCTCGCACAGAAAAATTGAAGTGTTTGTTTTTCCCGCACACCGTTTGACAGTGGAACAGTAGAGAGACAGCTTGGAGGTGGTTCATTGAACCCTCTGCCAGGCACTTTATTGTGAATGGCAGAGTAATCACATAGATGTAGATGTGTTTCACGAAAATGTTTGCTGATCAAATGTCAGTGATGTGAGGATGACCTGTAACTTCTTAGGGTTTAGTTTAAGACTCTGGTTTTGTGTCCATCAAGATACTGAACAAAGTTTATCATTTATATCTGGTACAGCGACAGCAATCTTCTTAGGGCTGACACTTGAGTACAGCTGAATATCATCAGCATGTAAGTTATATTTACAAGAGTGAAACACAGATAAAATATCTTGATATACAATGAGAAAAGATGTTGATAGGAACAGAATCATTGGGTACTTTAGAGAAGTTATATTTTGATGATGACTTTTCTGAAGCATATCTGTTTGTGAGGTAGCTACTGAACGACAGTATTGCACTGTTTGAGAAATTCAGCTTTTTCATTTTAATAAGTAATAATATCAAAATCATCTGTATCAAAAGTCTTGCTAAAATCAAGCAAATTTAAAATGGTCTGTCTATGGCATGTTTGATGTCATCAGTGATTTTGATTAAAGCAGTTGCCATACTATGGTCTTTTTGGAAGTCTGTTTGAGATTTATCATAGATATTGTAAGTTTAGAAGTAGTCTGTCAGCTGTTCATGAACAATATACTCCAAGGCTTTTGATAAATGTCAAGTTGGAACCACAGTCAAGTCAAAATCTGGAGGCAAGGTCCTCAGTGAAGCACAATGCTAAAAACTGAAATCACTTTTATTTCTGATGCCAGTGTACAGACAGAACAGAATTGATCTCCTGGATGGAAAGTGCAGTTATTTATCATCATCATCAGTGTTCTGCCTAAAGGCAGGTTTTCACATGGTAGTTCTCCAGCAGTCTTCTGCTATCCTCTTCAGGTCTGCATAATTTCCTCTTCCCTTTATGTTGTCTATCACCTTGTATCTCCTTCTTCCTCTCAGTCTTCTCCCACAAACCAATCCTTCCAAAGCATCTACTAGCAAGCACTCCCTTCTCAATGAATGTCCCAACCAGTTCTTTTTCCTTTCTCTTACAACCTTCAGCAGACATCTTCTCTCACCAACCCTTTCCAATACTCTTTCATTACTCACTCTTTCCATCCAGCTAATTCTCTCCATTCTCCTACACATCCATATCTCAAATGCTTCTAACCTTTTTTCATCCTCTCGTCTCAGTGTCTGTGTTTCTGCCCCACATAATGCCACACTCCAGACAAAACATTTGCCAAGCCTTTTCCTTAGTCCTGTATCTAATTTGCCACATAAGAGTCTCCTCTTTCTGTTGAATGCCTCCTTCGCTATGGCAATTCGAGTTTTCACCTCCTGGTGACATCTCTTCAGTTATTGTGCTTCCAAGATATTTAAATTCACTTACGTGGCTAATGGTAGATTGTCCTATTTTAATATTGGACAGTCTGCGTCTTGTACTGATGACCATACTCTTTGTTTTTGCTGTGTTTATTTGCATCCCATATTCCACACAAGCTTCATTCAGATCTTTGAGCATGTTATTCACTGTCCGCTCACTTTCTGCCACTAATACCATGTCATCAGCAAATCTTATACATTATATTCTCTTTCCACCAATACATATTCCTCTTTTCCCATCTAAACTTTTTGCAATAATCTCTTCAGGGTATACATTAAACAACAGTGGGGAAAGGCAACAACCTTGTCTAACACCTCGTCCAATGCTGTTTCCTTCTGACATTTCATTTCCAATCTTTATCCTTACTTTCTGGTGTAAATATAGATTCTGTATCAGTCGTCTCTCTTTCCAATCTACTCCTTTCATCTTCAAGATATCCATCAGCTTGTTCCACTGAACTCTGTCAAAAGCCTTTTCTAAATGTATAAAAACAGCGAAGATTTCTCTACCCTTCTCCATATATCTTTCCCCTATAGTTCTTAGCAGGCCAATAGCACATCTTGTTCCTTCTCCTCTTCTAAATCCGAACTGTTTCTCTGCAATCCCTCTATCCTGCTTGCCATATAACCTTCTATTCAACACTCTCAGCAAGACTTTAGCTGCATGAGAAATTAGACTGATGGTCCGGTGCTCTTCACATTTTTTAGTATTTCTCTTTTTCTCTATTGGTATCATAACTGTTGCAGCAAAGTCCTCAGGCCATTCCCCTTTGTCATGTTTCTCGTTACAGAGGTAGACTATTTCTTTTCTTGCCTTGTTTCCCAGACTCTTCAACAGTTCTGCTGGCAAATCATCTATTCCACATGCCTTCCTATTCTTCATCTCCTTCAGCACCTTTTCTACTTCTGCTTCCAAGATGGTAAATCCCTTTGCATCTTCTGGCACATTTTACTCCTCCTCAACCTTAATTTCGATTTGCATTTCATCCCCCTTATACAGACATTCAATATATTCTTGCCATCTGTTCAAAACCACCTGTGGTTCTTCTGCTAGAGTACCATTTGCTCTTTCTATTTCCATGTTATTCCTCTTTCTTTTACGTTCAAAAACTATCTCACTAGCCAGTCTATACATCATTTCATACTTTCCCTCTCTCTCCATTTTCTCTATTTCGTCGCATTTCTGTTTCATCCATTTTTCTCTTGCTTCTTCAGTTTCTCTTCTTAATTCATTATTCAGTTTCATGTACCTCTTTTTGCCTTCTTCAGTTTCTACACTTTTCCACTTTCTGCGCTCTTCCATCTTTTTCAACATGTTTTTTGTTATCCATTCTTTCCTGGTGCTTTGGGATACTCTAATTCCTAGTACTTCTTTGGCAGAGTCCATGAGTCCTTCCCTCATTTTTATCCACTTGTCAGTAACACTTTCATCAACACTACCTCTTTGCCATTTTTCCATAAATCTGTTCTCCAAATCTGATGCCTTTCCTACCTCTTTGAGTCTTTCTATGTTTAGTCTTTCCTTCGCTTTACCTCTCCAGACTTTTTTCAACTTCACTTGTATTTCTCCCATCACTAGGTTGTGGTCTGAATTTATATCCGCTCCTGGATAAGCTTTAGCATTCTTCAAACAGTTCCTAAACCTTTTTTGTATCAGGATGTAGTCCAGCTGATATCTTTCCCTATTGAAATTTGATATCCATGTGTAACATCTCCTTTTGTAGTGTTCAAATAATGTGTTACCCACTGCTAATGAATTTTCTTTACAGAAACTAATTAGTCATTAACCTCTCTCATTTCTTATTCCTAATCCAAATTTTCCTACTGTATCTTCATCTCTTCCTTCACCCACCACTGCATTCCAGTCCCCCATGATGATGATGCAGGCATTTCTATTTTCTATCTTCATGAGTTCTTGTATTTTATCACAATATTCTTCTATTTCCTCATCTCTGTGCTGGCTGTTTGGCATATATACCTGTATTAATACCAAATCTTTTGAACTACCCTTCAGTCGTATCATCATCAGTCTTCCATCAATATATTGTACCTTCATTACCTTATTTTTCAACTTTTGCCCTATCAATATTCCTACTCCATTTTCACCACTCTCGATTTCTCCTGAGTAAAAGAGTTTATAATCTCCATTTTCTATCTCCCCATTCTCTCCTCCTCTCATTTCACACAAATCGAGGGCATCTAATCTGTTCCTTTTCATCTCCTGTTTTGCATTCTCTAGCTTTCCTGCTTGCAGAAGTGTCCTCACATTCCATGTTCCAATCTGTATCTTTCCTCCCTTCGCTGTCCTTTTCTTCCTTTCAAATATGTCTACTCTCAATGTGTTCCCCTCCCGGAGATCTGAATGAGGGGAAGTTTTAACTCCGGAATCTTTCACATGGAGAGACATACCGTGTACTGCTTGGGAATGTTATTTATAAATACATTAAATATTTCAGACTGCTCATGTTTGTTGGCTTGTAGAGTGTTGCAGATATACGAATAATATAAACATAATAAAGTAGAAGCCTGATATACCACAGTCCATTATACTGCGGATTTGGATATAATGCAGTATAAAGTATGTCCCCCAAAATAAAATATCATTTATGAATGATTTTTGCACTCTTTGCATATTTTCTAAACATGAAAAAATTTTTTTTTACAGTCTGCATGTAGCCTTTCTGCAGTATAATTCATTGTCACAACCTCCAAGCTCTCTGAACAATAACCAAAATAGTTGGACATAATTAAACTCAACCTTTGGTTTGTCTTGTTAGTGTATCAGAATTGTTGCTGGACAAAAGCCCTTTGAGTATACATCTCATGGTTAACATTGTGACACAATCAACAAAGTGATTATGCAACAGTTCTTGGCAATAATCGAAATAAGCGCAACCATTATGTGGATCATAAATTATTCATTCATTTTCTGTATTTCTGTGTGCTTGTTACAGTGTCACAGAAATGTAAGAATGTAGGAGTGGTACAACTACAGCAATTTTATCTCATGAGTGTGGTGCACCTGTAGAAACAATCAGGGGATGGGTGAAAGAAGAGAATAAATTTAAAGTTTTGATGAAAGTGTGAATGAACTGAAAAATGACTAAACTAGGAAAAGACACTGAACTCTATGAATGCCATTGTAAGTGGTTTTTAACAAAGAGATGCCGCAGTGTGCCACTTTCTGGGCCAGTTATTAAAGCCCAAGCTGAAAAATTTCACTTTGATTTATATGGCAACAAAAGTTTTATAGCTCCCGATAGATGGTTCTTCAAGATGAAAATGTCACCATGGAATTCGCCAAATGACCACTGAAGGAGAAGCAAGGTCTTGTGATGATGAATATGCTTCACAGTTTCCTGAAATTCTGCACAAAGTAATGGTAGATGAAAATTTAAATGATCATCAAGTATATAATTCTGATGAAACTGCAATTAATTGTCAGATGCTTCCAACCAGAACTCTCAATGCAAATAAATCAGGAAATAAAATGGCACTGAAATTGAATAAAGATAGAATAACCCTCCTTTTGTGATAAATAAATTGGGCAGCCATGAGCTGAAACCTCTTTGTACAGGTAAAAGAAAAACCCGAGGATATTTCAAGCAAATAAACCTGTTATCATTCACTTAAAAGCATTCAAAGAATGTTTGGATGATGTGACATTTTCACCAATTGGTTTCATGAAGAATTTGTTCCATCATTCACTTAAGCTGAGAGAAGATGCTCTACTGATCCTTTATTACTGTACTGCTCATCTACCTGCTGATGTGTTGCAATCAGAATATACAACAATATAACTCTGGTTTTACCAAATAACACAATGGCATTAATTCAGTCACTGGACCAGGGTATCATATAAGGATTTAAGGCTCATTATTGCCATGAACTGCTCACTTCAATAGTAAATTTAGTTGAAGAAATGGAAATGTTTTTTGAATCTGTAAATCTTCAGAATGTTGTGCATTCAGTAGGGCTCTCATGGAAAAGCATTGGTCCAACTACTATTAGGAATTGCTGGAGCAAGTGTTCCATTAAAGAAAATGCAACAGATGAATGGTGTAGTGACGTATTTTCAAAGCAATGATATCCAACCTGCATGTCATGTTCTACAGTGCAATATTGACATTGAAGACTTGAGCTGTTGGGTAGTTGTCAATAGTGAAGAATTGATTTCAGAGATCATAAATGACAAGGACATTATTGATGCTGTTTGGAATGAGTGTAGTGAAGTAGTCAAAGATGAGAATGATGAAGCTGAAGAAAAAAGTATAGATGATGTTCATGGTACTTGTGAAATATTGAATAATATAAATAAAGTGATTACCTGGCTGGAGTGATAGAGTGAATGTTGTTGTACCTGATGAGCACAAAACAGTAAGTAATAAAGATACTGCATGAAATGGCCAAAGAAAGCTGATTGACTTCTTTGAAGCAGTGGAATTATGATGTACTGTAGCTTGCAGACAGTATTGTAAATTATCATACAGTATTTCATAGTCAAACAATTGAAAATCCCAGATGGAATGTAACAGTGTTATGAAAAGGATGATTGCTGCTCACCATATAGCAGAAATGCTGAGTCGTAGACAGGTACAATGAAAAAAATTGTCAGAAAGTGAGCTTTCAACCGACAAGGCCCTTGTGGAAAATAGTTGACACACACACACACACACACACACACACACACACACAAAACCGACAAGGCCCTTGTGGAAAATAGATGACGCACACACACACACACACACACACACACACACACACACACTCACACAAACTCAACTCACACACACATGATCACAGACTCTGGTAGCTGCAGCCGGACTGTAAGCAACAGTGCATGATTAGATAAGATTAGATTTACTTTCATTCCAATTGATCCGTAGTGAGGAGGTCCTCCAGGATGTGGAACATGTCAGAAAAACAACAATACATGACAAATATTTACAACTAAAACAAATAAGCTAATGTACCATTCCACAGGTCCCAAGTGGAATGATCTTCATTTTTTAATGAACACTATATGGAAGTCATTTTACAAATGCTAAGGCACTGAATTTAAAATAAAAAAGTTTTTTATTTATTTATAAGGTAATAAACATGTAATACAACTACTATAATACTTATTTACAATGAACACATTACGGCACTGAAATGGTGCAGAAGTTAGATCGTACTTACACACACACACACACACACACACAGATTTACAATGAACAGATGTGACTTACCTAACGAAAGTGCTGGCAGGTTGATAGACACACAAACAAACACAAATATACACACGAAATTCAAGCTTTCGCAACAAACTGTTGCCTCATCAGGAAAGAGGGAAGGAGAGGGAAAGACGAAAGGATGTGGGTTTTAAAGGAGAGGGTAAGGAGTCATTCCAATCCCGGGAGCGGAAAGACTTACCTTATGGGGAAAAAAGGACAGGTACACAATCGCACACACACACATATCCATCCGCACATACACAGACACAAGCAGACAAGCTTTACAAATGTCTGCTTGTGTCAGTGTATGTGCGGATGGATATGTGTGTGTGTGTGTGTGTGTGTGTGCGAGTGTGTACCTGTCCTTTTTTCCCCATAAGGTAAGTCTTTCCGCTCCCGGGATTGGAATGACTCCTTACCCTCTCCCTTAAAACCCACATCCTTTCGTCTTTCCCTCTCCTTCCCTCTTTCCTGATGAGGCAACAGTTTGTTGCGAAAGCTTGAATTTCGTGTGTATGTTTGTGTTTGTTTGTGTGTCAATCACCCTGCCAGCACTTTCGTTCAGTAAGTCACATCATCTGTGTTTTTAGATATATTTTTCCCACGTGGAATGTTTCCCTCTATTATATTCATATCATTAATTTGAACCCAACAATTACGTTTGTTATTGTCACTGTTGCATTTCGAAATCTTTCCTGTCATCTTATTTTCTCTTTCTGTTTTTGCAAGTAGTTTCACTTTGTATTCACTTTCTACTCTTTACCGAATCTAGCACACAATTTTATCCCGCCTATATTTACTCAATAATACGTAACCCACTTCCAAACCATAACCAAAAAAATTTATTTTTTTTCCGCTTTCAACAATACTGCTGCTACAAAATCCACCGTTTCCAGTTCACAAACAGTTCCTTTCAACTATTAAACAGCCATTTCGGCTAGTTCCAATAACTTTCGCTTTTTTTCCATTTCCGTTTTTCCTACATCACTGATCTTTTTTAGCTGCTTCCCACAGGTTTTAACGTCATTATTTCCTCATCAGACAATTGTTAGCCTCATTTTCACAATCTGCCACCACAAATCCACTCCTTGTAATACATTTACATGCAGTTTTTTCGAAATTTTCCCGAATTGCTCCACCCTTTAATGTGTTTTGGCGGCAACACAACCACATAACCTTTGTGGACATCATTGTCTAACAACTAGCTTTACAAATGTCTGCTTGTGTCTGTGTATGTGCGGATGGACATGTGTGTGTGTGTGCAAGTGTGTACCTGTCCTTTTTTCCCCATAAGAAAAGACTTTCCGCTCCCGGGATTGGAATGACTCCTTACCCTCTCCCTTAAAACCCACATCGTTTCGTCTTTCCATCTCCTTCCCGCTTTCCTGATGAGGCAACAGTTTGTTGCGAAAGCTTGAATTTTGTGTGTATGTTTGTGTGTCTATCGACATGCCAGCGCTTTCGTTTGGTAAGTCACATCATCTTGGTTTTTAGATATATTTCTCCCATGTGGAATGTTTCCCTATATATATATATATATATATATATATATATATATATATATATACCAGGTCGGGAGGGTAGTTGCAGGATACGAAAGCTGTTGTCAGGTTGTTGGTGTATTGGTTCAGGGATTCCAGACTGGAGCAGATTCGTTTGTCACGAAGACCTAGGCTGTAGGGAAGGGACTGTTTGATGTGGAATGGGTGGCAGCTGTCATAATGGAGGTACTGTTGCTTGTTGGTGGGTTTGATGTGGATGGACGTGTGAAGCTGGCCATTGGACAGGTGGAAGTCAACGTCAAGGAAAGTGGCATGGGATTTGGAGTAGGACCAGGTGAATCTGATGGAACCAAAGGAGTTGAGGTTGGAGAGGAAATTCTGGAGTTCTTCTTCACTGTGAGTCCAGATCATGAAGATGTCATCAATAAGTCTGTAACAAACTTTGGGTTGGCAGGCCTGGGTAACCAAGAAGTGTTCCTCTAAGCGACCCATGAATAGGTTGGCGTACGAGGGGGCCATCCTGGTACCCATGGCTGTTCCCTTTAATTGTTGGTATGTCTGGCCTTCAAAAGTGAAGAAGTTGTGGGTCAGGATGAAGCTGGCTAAGGTAATGAGGAAAGAGGTTTTAGTTAGGGTGGCAGGTGATCGGCGTGAAAGGAAGTGCTCCATCGCAGCAAGGCCCTGGACGTGCGGAATATTTGTGTATAAGGAGGTGGCATCAATGGTTACAAGGATGGTTACGGGGGTAACAGATTGGGTAAGGATTCCAGGCGTTTGAGAAAGTGGTTGGTGTCTTTGATGAGGGATGGGAGACTGCATGTAATGGGTTGAAGGTGTTGATCTATGTAGGCAGAGATACGTTCTGTGGGGGCTTGGTAACCAGCTACAATGGGGCGGCCGGGATGATTGGGTTTGTGAATTTTAGGAAGAAGGTAGAAGGTAGGGGTGCGGGGTGTCGGTGGGGTCAGGAGGTTGATGGAGTCAGGTGAAAGGTTTTGTAGGGGACCTAAGGTTCTGAGGATTCCTTGAAGCTCCGCCTGGACATCAGGAATGGGATTACCTTGGCAGACTTTGTATGTGGTGTTGTCTGAAAGCTGACGCAGTCCCTCAGGCACACACTCCCGACGATCAAGTACCACGGTCGTGGAACCCTTGTCCGACGGAAGAATGACGATTGATCGGTCAGCCTTCAGATCACGGATAGCCTGGGCTTCAGCAGTGGTGATGTTGGGAGTAGGATTAAGGTTTTTTAAGAAGGATTGAGAGGCAAGGCAGGAAGTCAGAAATTCCTGGAAGGTTTAGAGAGGGTGATTTTGAGGAAGAGGAGGTGGGTCCCGCTGTGACAGAGGACAGAACTGTTCCAGGCAGGGTTCAATTTGGATAGTGTCTTGGGGAGTTGGATCAATAGGAGTAGGATTAGGATCATTTTTCTTCGTGGCAAAGTGATATTCCCAGCAGAGAGTACGAGTGTAGGACAGTAAATCTTTGACGAGGGCTGTTTGGTTGAATCTGGGAGTGGGGCTGAAGGTGAGGCCTTTGGATAGGACAGAGGTTTCGGATTGGGAGAGAGGTTTGGAGGAAAGGTTAACTACTGAATGAGGATGTTGTCGTTCCAGATTGCGTTGATTGGAATTTTGAGGTTTTGGAGGGAGTGGAGCTGGAAGTGGGAGATTGAGTAGCTGGGAGAGACTGGGTTTGTGTGCAATGAGAGGAGGTTGAGGTTTGCTGGAAAGCTTGTGAAGGGTGAGTGAGTTGCCTTTCCGGAGGTGGGAAACCAGGAGATTGGATAGTTTTTTGAGGTGAAGGGTGGCATGCTGTTCTAATTTGCGGTTGGCCTGTAGGAGGATGCTCTGAACAGCCAGTGTGGATGTGGGAGAGGAAAGATTGAGGACTTTTATTAAGGATAGGTGTTGACGGGTGTGTTCATTGGCTGAGTTGATGTGTAGTTGAAGGATTAGGTGGGTGAGGGCAATGGATTGTTCAGTTTGGAACTGGTATAGGGACTGATGGAAAGAAGGGTTGCAGCGAGAGATGTGAACTTTAAGTGTGAGGCCTTTGGGGGTAATGCCAAATGTCAGACAAGCCTGAGAAAATAAAATATGCGAGCGTAATCTGGCTAGGGTGAAGGCATGTTTGTGGAGGGAATGTAAATAATACGTAATGGGGTCGTTGTGGGGGTGTTGTGAGGGTGACATGGTATTAGAAGGTGGAAAGTGTAACATGAGGCTGAAATGAAAATGAAAATAAATATATATGGGGAGAGATAAAGGTGAACTAGAAAGTAACTAGAGATCTGTTGTGAAAAAAGGTGAAAAAGTATTGGTTAAAGCTGGGCTATGTTGATCCTGTGGTGAACTTGGGTTGGTAGACAACAATGTGTACAAAGGTTAGGTGGTTGTGTTGCCACCAAAACACGTTAAAGGATGGAGAAATTCTGGAAAATTTCGAAAAAACTGCGTGTAAATGTATTAAAAGGAGTGGTTTTGTGGTGGCAGATTATGAAAATGAGGCTAACGACTGTCTGGTGAAGAAATAATGACGTTAAAACCTGTGGGAAGCGGCTAAAAATTATCAGTGATGTGGGAAAAACTGAAATGGAAATAAAGCGAAAGTTATCAGAACTAGCTGAAATGGTTGTTTAATAGGTGAAAGGAACTGTTTGTGAACTAGAAAGGGTGGATTTTATAGCAGCGGTAGTGTTGAAAGCGGAAAAAAATTTTTTTGGTTATGGTTTGGAAGTGGGTGACGTATTATTGAGTATATATAGGTGGGATAAAATTGTATAGTAGATTACGGTAAAAAGGAAAAGGTGAATACAAAGTGAAACTACTAGCAAAAACAGAAAGAGGAAATAAGATGACAGAAAAGATTTCGAAATGCAACAGTGACAATAACAAACGCAATTGTTGGGTTCAAATTAATGATATGAATATAATAGAGGGAAACATTCCACGTGGGAAAAATATATCTAAAAACAAAGATGATGTGACTTACCAAACGAAAGCTCTGGCACGTCGATAGACACACAAACAAACACAAACATACACACAAAATTCTAGCTTTCGCAACCAACGGTTGCTTCGTCAGGAAAATGGAAGGAGAGGGAAAGACGAAAGGATGTGGGTTTTAAGGGAGAGGGTAAGGAGTCATTCCAATCCCGGGAGTGGAAAGACTCACCTTTGGGGGAAAAAAGGACAGGTATACACTCGCACACACACAGATATCCATCCACACATATACAGACTCAAGCAGACATATTCAAAGGCAAAGAGTTGGGGCAGAGATGTCAGTCGAGACGGAAGTGCAGAAGCAAAGATGTTGTTGAATGACAGGTGAGGTATGAGTGGCAGCAACTTGAAATTAGTGGAGATTGAGGCCTGGTGGATAACGGGAAGAGAGGATATATTGAAGGGCAAGTTCCCATCTCCGGAGTTCGGATAGGTTGGTGTTAGTGGGAAGTATCCAGATAACCCGGATGGTGTAACACTGTGCCAAGATGTGCTGGCCGTGCACCAAGGCATGTTTAGCCACAGGGTGATCCTCATTACCAACAAACACTGTCTGCCTGTGTCCATTCGTGCCAATGGACAGTTTGTTGCTGGTCATTCCCACATAGAATGCATCACAGTGTAGGCAGGTCAGTTGGTAAATCACGTGGGTGCTTTCACACGTGGCTCTGCCTTTGATCGTGTACACCTTCTGGGTTACAGGACTGGAGTAGGTGGTGGTGGGAGGGTGCATTGGACAGGTTTTACACCGGGGGTGGTTACAAGGGTAGGAGCCAGAGGGTAGGGAAGGTGGTTTGGGGATTTCATAGGGCTGAACTAAGAGGTTACGAAGGTTAGGTGGATGGCAGAAAGACACTCTTGGTGGAGTGGGGAGGATTTCATGAAGGATGGATCTCATTTCAGGGCAGGACTTGAGGAAGTCGTAACCCTGCTGGAGAGACACATTCAGAGTTTGAACCAGTCCCGGAAAGTATCCTGTCACAAGTGAGGCACTTTTGTGATTCTTCTGTGGGAGGTTCTGGGTTTGAGAGGATGAGGAAGTGGCTCTGGTTATTTGCTTCTGTACCAGGTCGGGAGGGTAGTTGCGGGATTCGAAAGCTGTTATCAGGTTGTTGGTGTAATGGTTCAGGGATTCCGGACTGGAGTAGATTCGTTTGCCACGAAGACCTAGGCTGTAGGGAAGGGACTGTTTGATGTGGAATGGGTGGCAGCTGTCATAATGGAGGTACTGTTGCTTGTTGGTAGGTTTGATGTGGACAGACGTGTGAAGTTGGCCATTGGACAGATGGAGGTCGATGTCAAGGAAAGTGGCATGGGATTTGGAGTAGGACCAGGTGAATTTGATGGAACCAAAGGAGTTGAGGTTGGAGAGGAAATTCTGGAGCTCTTCTTCACTGTGAGTCCAGATCATGAAGATGTCATCAATAAATCTGTACCAAACTTGGGGTTTGCAGGCGTGGGTAACCAAGAAGGCTTCCTCTAAGCGACCCATGAATAGGTTGGCGTACGAGGGAGCCATCCTGGTACCCATGGCTGTTCCCTCTAATTATTGGTATGTCTGGCCTTCAAAAGTGAAGAAGTTGTGGGTCAGGATGAAGCTGGCTAAGGTAATGAGGAAAGAGGTTTTAGTTAGGGTGGCAGGTGATCGGTGTGAAAGGAAGTGCTCCATCGCAGCGAGGACCTGGACGTGCGGAATATTTGTGTATACGGAAGTGGCATCATTGGTTACAAGGATGGTTTCTGAAGGTAACAGATTGGGTAAGGATTCCAGGCGTTTGAGAAAGTGGTTGGTGTCTTTGATGAAGGATGGGAGACTGCATGTAATGGGTTGAAGGTGTTGATCTATGTATGTATATATATATAGTAGAGGGAAACATTCCACGTGGGAAAAATATATCTAAAAACAAAGATGATGTGACTTAGCAAACGAAAGTGCTGGCAGGTTTATATATATATACACACAAACAAACACAAACATACACACAAAATTCAAGCTTTCACAACAAACGGTTGGTTCATCAGGAAAGAGGGAAGGAGAGGGAAAGACGAAAGGATGTGGGTTTTAAGGGAGAGGGTAAGGAGTCATTCCAATCCCGGGAGCCGAAAGACTTACCTTAGGGGGAAAAAAGGACAGGTATACACTCGCACACACACACATATCCATCCGCATATACACAGACACAAGCAGACATTTGTAAAGGCAAATTTGCCTTTACAAATGTTTGCTTGTGTCTGTGTATGTGCATATGGATATGTGTGTGTGTGCGAGTGTATACCTGAACTCGGAAAAGAAAATATATACAGACATACCATAGGAAAACATACTCCACACAAGGACACCAACAAAAACAGAAATCATCTGATAGACTTTTGCAAAAGCCACGACCTCGCCATTATGTCAACAAAATTCAGGAAACCAACACGAAAACTTACCACATGGAAATTCCCCAGCAGAAAGCAAGAACTACAAATTGACCACGTAATAGTCCAGAAAGACTCACAAAAAGATATTTTGAACATAGACACCCGTAAAGCCTACTTCGACTCAGACCACCACCTACTACAGATCAGGATTCGTCTTTTCCCAAGAAAAAGATCCATAAGAACAAAATTGTTATACCAGATCTAGAATACGTTACTTTAAACCAGACACAAATATTACACAAAATTAAAATGGAGAAAACGACAGACTGGACACAACTTTCACGAAGAATCCGAGAGGCCATGAAACTAGCACAAGCACCACGCACACGGAAACACCGTTTGTGGAACCACACATGTGACCAAGCTATTGACCAACGAATCAGTGCATGGAAAAAATTTAGTAGCCATAAATCCCAGGAGAATTGGATGAACTTCTTGAAAACACAGAAGCAATCAAGCAAAATCATTCGCAGTGAAAAACGATAGTATGACAAACGGCGACTGACAGAGATCGAATCGGACTTCATGAAGAATAATACAAGAAACTTCTACAGAACGTTCAGAGAAAATATGACTGGATATCAACCACCCAACTTGTGCTTCAGAAGACCGGATTGAACCCTAGAAACCAATACCAAAACAATTGTGACATTCTGGCAAAGTACTTTGAAAAACTGCTCAACACGGACCCCCCTATGGAAGAAATGATGACAGAAACGAGCACATACAATCCAGATAGTGAACCTCCAGCTCTAGAAGAAGTTAAAGAAATAATCAAGTCACTCAAGAATCGTAGAGCACCAGGAGAAGATGGCATCATCGCGGAAATCTGGAAGTTACAAGACCCAGAACTCACCAAAGACGTCCACAGGATCTTGGAAGACATTTGGAAGACCATGAAAATTCCTGACGACTGGAAAACTGCCCTGATACACCCACTACACAAAAAAGGTGACAAGACTGACCCGAACAACTGCAGAGGAATATCCCTACTACCGGTCACATACAAGATCCTCTCTAAAGCTTTACTGTACAGACTAGAATGCCAGACCGACCACTTGATTGGGGAATACCAAGCAGGCTTCCATAAAGGGCGGTCTTGTGCAGAACAAATTTGGAACCTGAAAATGATTATACAACACAAACAGAACCTGATCATTACCTTTGTTGACTTCAAAAAGGTGTACGACTCTATCGACCGGAAAAATCTCTTCAAAATTCTAGCAGAATACAAAGTAGACAACAGAACACGGGCTATCATAGAGCAAACTTTAACCAACACAACCTCCAAAGTAAAGTTCTTTGGGGAACTATCAGAGCCCTTTGAAATTCGCACAGGTGTCCGACAAGGCGATGGCCTCTAACCTCTCCTCTTCAAGCTGGTGTTAGATAAGGTCATAAAAGAATGGGAAACATCACAACAGGGGATAACCTTAGGAAACCTACAGATTAAATGTCTGGCTTTTGCAGACGATTTGGCGATTGTCACGAAAGGTATAAAGGAAAAAAAAGACGCTATTGGAAAACTGCACGAAATTGCTTCCAAAACTGGACTACAGATCTCTTACGAAAAGACACAGTTTATGAGAACAAAGAAACTCTCATCTCTGAACACAAAGTATGGCACGATTTACAAAACGGCAAACTTCAAATACCTCGGTGAAACACTACAAATGAGTGGACATAACAGAGACTCAAACGAAGAAAGAAAGACTAAACTGGACAAGGCATACAAAGTAGTGTGGAATCATTACAACAAGAAGTCTATCTCACAAAAAGCCAAATTACGCCATTACGACACGGTGGTGCTCCCCGAGGCACTATAGGCAGCAGAGACCACACTAATCCTAGGGCATACACGTATCAGACAATTAGAAAAAGTAGAATGGAAAATACTTAGGAAAATATTTGGCGCAACTAACAACAATGGAATATGGATCAAGAAACCTACAGAGGAACTGTACAAACATATGGAGACAATCACAGAAAAGATTAGAAAACGCAGACTACAATTCTATGGACACCTGTACAGAATGCCATCACACAGGCTGACCAAACAGATCTTTGACTGGGTAACCACTAGAAACAACAAATGGGCGGCAGAGGTACAAAACGACCTGAACCAACTCAACATAACAGCAGACACAATAAACGACAGAATAAAATTCAGAAACATCATTAAGAAAAGTAAACTACATGAGATACAATGTGACAAACAAACAGGCATAAAATGGACTGAAGATCGCAAGCAAGATCACAGCCAGAAGATGAAAGAAATATGGGCAACCAAAAAGGCAATCAAGATGAAGCCGAAGACACAAAACCGACAAAAAGGATGGACAGGGGACCGGAAACAGAAACACAGCGAGCAAATGAGGGAAGTTTGGGCAGCAAGGAAGGCAGCAAAAGGAAGTGGCCATGTAGTTTAGTCCAAATGCGCTCTTTAAGGGCAAAACACCAATAATAATAATAATAGCAATAATATATATATATATATATATATATATATATATATATATATATATATATATATATATATATATATAATAGAGGGAAACATTATATATATATATATATATATATAAACATTCTAGCAGATGTGCGGATGGATATGTGTGTGTGCGAGTGTATACCCCTTTTTTCCCCCTAAGGTAAGTCTTTCCGCTCCCGGGATTGGAATGACTCCTTACCCTCTCCCTTAAAACCCACTTCCTTTCGTCTTCCCCTCTCCTTCCCTCTTTCCTGATGAGGCAACAGTTTGTTGCGAAAGCTTGAATTTTGTGTGTATGTTTGTGTTTGTTTGTGTGTCTATCGACCTGCCAGCGCTTTTGTTCGGTAAGTCACCTCATCTTTGTTTTTATATATAATTTTTCCCACGTGGAATGTTTCCCTCTATTATATATATATATATATATATATATATATATATATATATATATATATATATATATATATATATATGTTATAATCTTTCCTGATACCCTATGATGCCCTAGGATTAGTGTGGTCTCTGCTGCATATAGTGCCTCGGGGAGCACCACCGTGTCGTAATGGCGTAATTTGGCTTTTTGTGAGATAGACTTCGTGTTGTAATGATTCCACACTACTTTGTATGCCTTGTCCAGTTTAGTCTTTCTTTCCTGTTATAATCTTTCCTGATGAGGCAACAGTTTGTTGCGAAAGCTTGAATTTCATGTGTATGTTTGTGTTAGTTTGTGTGTCTATTGACCTGCCAGTACTTTCGTTCGGTAAGTCACATCATCTGTGTTTATATATATGTAGTAGAGGGAAACATTCCACGTGGGAAAAATATATCTAAAAACAAAGATGGTGTCACTTACCAAACGAAAGCGCTGGCAGGTTGATAGACACACAAACAATCACAAACATACACACAACATTCAAGCTTTCACAACCAACGGTTGCTTCATCAGGAAAGAGGGAAGGAGAGGGAAAGATGAAAGTATGTGGGTTTTAAGGGAGAGGTAAGGAGTCATTCCAATCCCGGGAGCGGAAAGACTTACCTTAGGGGGAAAAAATGACAGGTATACAATCGCACACACACACACACACACACACACACATATCCATCCGCACATACACAGTCACAAGCAGACATTTCTAAGACTACACTTGATTTGCTATTTATTGCAATGTTTGTATCATTGGCAAACAAAACGAACTTGGCATCTGGTAATGTTACTGATGAAAGGTCATTGATATAAACAAGAAAAAGTAAGGGCTCCAAAATGGAACCTTGTGGGACCCCACATGTAATTAGTTCCCAGTTGGATGATGCCTAATAGCTTGATACATGTCTCTTTCCTAATAACACCCTTTGTTTCCTGCCAGAGATATAAGATTTGAACCTTTTTGCAGCATTTCCTGTTACACTGTAATACTCTAATTTGCTTAAAAGGATATTGTGATTTACACAGTCAAATTCCTTTGACAGATCACAAAATATACCAGTTGCCTGCAATTTTTTGTCTAATGAATTAAGCACATTTTCACTGTAAGTGTAGATAGCCTTCTCAATATCAGAACCTTTTAGAAATCCAAACTGTGACTTTGACAGTATGTTTTTGGAGATAAGATGATTATAAAGCCGACTGTACATTACTTTTTCTAAGATTTTTGAGAATGCTGGCAACAGTGAAATTGGACGGATGCTATTTCTTTATCTCCCTTCTTAAACAGTCGCTTAACATCAGTATATTTCAACCATTCAGGAAATATCCCACTGATAAACGACTGGCTACACAGATAGCTTAATATGTTAGCTCAGAATCACATTCTTTAATTAACTTTGTTGATATTTCATCATACCCACTAGATGTTTTTGATTTTAAAGATTTTATGATGGACATTATTTCTGTTGGGGTAGTGAGGGTCAAATTCATATTATGGAAGTTGCTTGAAATTTCTGGTCTGAGCAGCATCTACCAAACCTGACAACCCCATCTTTTTGGTAACAGTTATAAAATGTTTATTAAAAAGTTCTGCAACACTATACACATCTGTCACCAATGTATCATTTACTCTTAATGCTATTTGTTCCTCTTCATGTCTGGTTCTACCGGTCTCCTCCTTCACTATATCCCATATTGTCTTTATTTTGTTATCTGATATGACTATCTTTTCTTGTAATATATTTGCTATGACATCCGTATTACAGTCTTTAATATTTTGCAGTATTTCTTGTAATGTGCTATAGCATCAACAATCGAACTGTTTCTGATTGACAGATACAGTTTTCTTTTTGTTTTACAAGATACCCCTATTCCTCGAGTAATCCATGGCTTTTTTGTAGACTTTGCTCTAACCTTGGTAAGTTTTGGGGGAAAACAGTGTTCGAATAAGGTATGCACTTTATTAGCAAAAGTTTTATATTTTTCATTCATACCATGAGCACTGTAAACATCAGTCCAGTGAATGTCTTTGAGGAGTGTCCTAAAATAATCAATTTTTGGCTTATTGATTACCCTCTTGAGCTCAGATTGAACAGATTTTATATCCTGTTCAGTATTAACATTTAACAGAAGGAACTGCATGTCATGGTCTGAGAGGCCATTGACTATTGGTTTTCTAATATAATTTTGTTCATTGGACTTTTCTATAAAGATATTATCAATGGCTGTTTGTGAGCAAGTGGCTACCCTAGTGGGGAACTTTACAGTGGGAATTAAGTTGAATGATAGTGTTACTAACTCAAATAAGTTCTTATTGCGAGAGTCTTTAAGGAACTCTACATTGAAATCACCAGCAACCACTATTTCTTTGTTTTTGGTTGTTAAATGGGCCAGTACAGCTTCAAGGTGGTTTACAAACAGATTAAAGTTACCTGTAGGTGCTCGATACACACTTAATATTATGAAGGATTTTTTGTGAAATTCTAATTCTGTTGCACATGCTTCCATATGCTGTTCTAGGTAAAATTTATGAATGTCTATGTTCTTAAATTTATGACAGTTCCTAATGAATGTGGCAACTCCTCCTTTCTCCATTTCTGATCTACAAAAGTGAGATGCTAACCTAAACCCTGTAACACTTAAAAGTTCTACACCAGTGGTCACATGATGTTCAGAGAGGCAGATTATGTCAGCTGGGTTTGGAGACTCTAATTCATCTATGCAGATAGTTAATTCATTAATTTTATTTGATGGGAAAGGCAGCTGGGTGGTGGGCGTAAGGAGGAGGCTGAGGCAGTGAGGGGGAGGGATAGTAGGATAGGGATCGGGGACTGTAAAGCGGTGCTTGTGGCAGCATACAGGTAGTGTCAGTGTCGTCGTAACTGCTGTCTGCTTCACATCTGCTGTGCAGCGAGCTACGTTGATTTAAGTATTAACCGTATTTTTCTTACTTGTCACTTCTTCTTCTGTGTGTTTTTGCTTTTAGGAAGCTTTAATTTTTGAGTACTAGTAATAGTGTTCCATAGATTTCATGTTTGTTTTGAATACAGTCATAGAGAGTCCCTTTAGTCAGCCATAGTGCCAGTAGTGTCAGTGTCATTGTAACTGCCGTCTGCTTCACATCTGCTGTGCAGCGAGCTACGTTAATTTAAGTATTAACTATATTTTTCTTACTTGTCACTTCTTCTTCCATGTGTTTTTGCTTTTAGGAAGCTTAAATTTTCGAGTACTAGTAATAGTGTTCCATAGATTTCGTGTTTGTTTTGAATACAGTCCGAGAGAGTCCCTTTAGTCAGCTGTAATGCCAGTAGTGCTAGTGTTAGTTTTGAATACAGTCCAGAGACAGGTAGCGCTTATTTTCATTGTTTTCAACAAGAAGTGTCTAGTAACCACAGTTTAGTCTGCTATCAGCTGCCTTTAGTGAATTAGCAGTCTAGTTAAAAGTTGATTAAATCTCTACAGTAAATTGATTTCTTAGGATGGATAGGATATGTGACTGCTGTGTACAGATGCAGGAGGAGCTGGCCACTGTTCATGAACAGCTGAACATGTTGATGGCCGCGGTCAGCCGTCTTCAGGCTGCTGCCTTGGAGTGTAGTGGCAGTGGGGAGTCTGGTGCGTCACATGGTACACCCCAGGTGTTACATGCTTTGCCCACGGTCCCTGCTGTCGAGACATCTTCACAGGTACTGGGTGCGGTTGGGCCACCCTCTCTGCAAGGGGAGTGGCGGGTTCACCGGCATTCACGGCGCACGAGGCGGAGTTTCAATGTGGAGGCTGGCCGTGTGGCATCGCCCGCTCTGCCTGTGAGTGGACATGTGGCCGCTCCTTCAGCAAGGTCTGAGCAGGCACATGGGGGGAGGGGTTTATTAGTCATTGGGAGCTCCAACATTAGGCGGATGATGGAGCCCTTTAGGAAGATAGCGGAAAGGTCGGGGAAGAAGGCCAGTGTTCACTCTGCCTGCTTGCCGGGGGGTCTCATCCAAGATGTGAAGGAGGCACTGGCGGTGGCGATAGAGAGCACTGGGTGCACCTGATTGCAAATTGTTGCTCATGTCGGCACCAATGACTCCTGCCGTCTGGGTTCAGAGGTCATCCTCAGTTCATACAGGCGGTTGGTGGAGTTGGTGAAGGAGGAAAACATCACTTGCAGGGTGGAATCTGAGCTAACTATTTGTAGTATCTTTCCCAGGACCGATCGCGGTCCTCTGGTTTGGAGCCGAGTGGAAGGCTTAAACCAGAGGCTCAGACAATTCTGCGGAGATCTGGGGTGCAAATTTCTCGACCGCTGCTATTGGGTGGAGAAATGTGGGGTACCCCTGAATAGGTCAGGTGTGCACTACACGCAGGAAGTGGCTACAGGGTAGTGGAGTATGTGTGGAGTGCACATGTGGGTTTTTTAGATTAGAGAATTCCGGCTACAAGGGTAGTGGAGTATGTGTGGAGTGCACATGTGGGTTTTTTAGATTAGAGAATTCCCTCCCTAGGCCCGAAAAGACCTCTCCTGAGAAGCGACAAGGTAGTAGTTGGCAAAACGCAATGGGGAATAACAATATTAACGTGCTAATAGTAAACTGCAGGAGCGCTTATAGGAAGGTCCCAGAACTGCTCTCACTGATAAACGGTCACAACGCCCACATAGTCCTAGGGAGAGAAAGTTGGCTGAAACCAGATCCAAATAGTAATGAAATTCTAAACTCAGATTGGAATTATACTGCAGAGACAGTCTGGACATTGAAAGGGGAGGCGTGTTTATAACGATAAAAAGTACAATAGCATCAAAGGAAATTGACAGAGATACGAAATGTGAAATAATTTGGGTGAAGGTCACGGTTAAAGCAGGCTCAAACATGGTAATTGGATGTCTCTATGGGCCCTCTGGCTCAGAAGCTGTTGTGGCAGAGCACCTGAAGGAAAATTTGGAAAATATTTTGAGTAGATTTCCCGACCATGTTATAGTTTTGGGTGGATATTTTAATTTGCCAGATATAGACTGGGAGACTCAAATGTTTATAACGGGTGGCAGGGACAAAGAATCCAGTGAAATTTTTTAAGTGCATTATCTGAAAACTACCTTGAGCAGTTAAACAGAGAACCGACTCATGGCGATAACATATTAGACCTTCTGGTGACAAACACACCTGAACTATTTGAAATAGTTAATGCAGAACAGGGAATCAGCGATCATAAAGTGGTTACTGCATCGATGATTTCAGCTGTAAATAGAAATATTAAAAAAAGGTAGGAAGATTTTTCTGTTTAGCAAAAGTGACAAAAAGGAGATTTCAGAGTATCTGACGGCTCAACACAAAAGTTTTGTCTCAAGTACAGATAGTGTTGAGGATCAGTGGACAAAGTCCACTACATTGTACAGTATGCATGAGATGATTATGTGCCAAGCAAGATCATAAGAGATGGAAAAGAGCCACTGTGGTACAACAACCGAGTTAGAAAACTGCTGCAGAAGCAAAGGGAACTTCACAGCAAACATAAACATAGCCAAAGCTTTGCAGACAAACAAAAATTACGTGAAGCGAAATGTAGTGTGAGGAGGGCTATGCGAGAGGCGTTCAATGAATTCAAAAGTAAAGTTCAATGTACTGACTTGGCAGAAAATCCTAAGAAATTTTGGTCTTATGACAAAGCGGTAGGTGGGTCAAAACAAAATGTCCAGACACTCTGTGACCAAAATGTTACTGAAACAGAGGATGACAGACTAAAGGCCAAAATACTAAATGTCTTTTTCCAAAGCTGTTAGACAGAGGAAGACTGCACTGTAGTTCCCTCTCTAGGTTGTCGCACAGATGACAAAATGGCAGATATCGAAATAGGTGACAGAGGCACAGAGAAACAATTAAAATCGCTCAAAAGAGGAAAGGCTGCTGGAACTGATGGGATACCAGTTCGATTTTACACAGATTATGCAAAGGAACTTGCCCCCCTTCTTGCAGCGGTGTGCCGTAGGTCTCTAGAAGAGTGTAGCATTCCAAAGGATTGGAAAAGGTCATCCCCGTTTTCAAGAAGGGAAGTCGAACAGATGTGCAGAACTATATACCTATATCTCTAACGTTGATCAGTTGTAAAATTTTGGAACACATACTATTTTCGAGTATAATGACTTCTGGAGACTGGAAATCTACTCTGTAGGAATCAGCATGGGTTTCGAAAAAGACGATTGTGTGAAACCCAGCTTGTGCTATTTGTCCATGAGACTCAAAGGGCCATAGACACGGGTTCCCAGGTAGATGCCGTGTTTCTTGACCTCCGCAAGGCATTTGATACAGTTTCCCCACAGTCATTTAATGAAGAAAGTAAGAGCATATGGACTATCAGACCAATTGTGTGATTGGATTGAAGAGTTCCTAGATAACAGAATGCAGCATGTCATTCTCAATGGAGAGAAGTCTTCCGAAGTAAGAGTGATTTCAGGTGTGCTGCAGGGGAGTGTCATAGGACCGTTGCTATTCACAATATACATAAATGACCTTGTGGATGACATCGGAAGTTCACTGAGGCTTTTCGCGGATCATGCTGTGGTATATCGAGAGGTTTTAACAATGAAAAATTGTACTGAAATGCAGGAGGATCTGCAACGAATTGACGCATGGTGCAGGGAATGGCAATTGAATCTCAATGTAGACAAGTGTAATGTGCTACGAATACATAGAAAGAAAGATCCCTTATCATTTAGCTACAATATAGTAGGTCAGCAACTGGAAGCAGTTAATTCCATAAATTATCTGGGAGTACGCATTAGGAGTGATTTAAAATGGAATGATCATATAAAGTTTATTGTCGGTAAGGCAGATGTCAGGCTGAGATTCATTGGAAGAATCCTAAGGAAAACAAGAGGAAGTAGGTTAGAGTACACTTGTTCGCCCACTGCTTGAGTACTGCTCACCAGTGTGGGATCCATACCAGATAGGGTTGATAGAAGAGATAGAGAAGATCCAACGGAGAGCATCGCGCTTCGTTGCAGGATCATTTAGTAATCGTGAAAGCGTTATGGAGATGATAGATAAACTCCAGTGGAAGACTTTGCAGGAGAGACACTCAGTAGCTCGGTACGGGCTTTTGTTGAAGTTTCGTGAACATACCTTCACCGAGGAGTCAAGCAGTATATTGCTCCCTCCTACGTATATCTCGCAAAGAGACCATGAGGATAAAATCAGAGAGATTAGAGCCCACACAGAGGCATACCAACAATCTTTCTTTCCACGAACTGTATGAGACTGGAATAGAAGGGAGAACTGATAGAGGTACTGAAAGTACCCTCCGCCACACACCGTCAGGTGGCTTGCAGAGTACAGATGTAGATGTAGATGTAGATGTGCGAAGTGGAGAGAGTGTAGGGCAGCTAGGTACTGTCAAGAGGGTTAGACAGAAGGTGGTGGGGGTGGGGTGGGGGGGTGGGGTGGGGGTAGGAAGGGCTAGTGGAAAAGGAGAGAAGTAAAAACACTGAGGGTGCATTGGTGGAAGGGCTGTGTAGTGCTGGAATAGAAACAGAAATGGAGCTACGTGGGTAATGGCAGTGATTAACGAAGGTTGAGGCCAGAAGGGTTACGGAAATGTAGGATACATTGCAGGGAGAGTTCCCATATGCCCAATTCAGAAAAACTTGTGTTGGTGGTAAGGATCCAAATGGCACAGGCTGTGAAGCAGTCATTGGAATGAAGAACATCATGTTTGGTGGCATGCTTAGCAATGCAGTGGTCCAGGTGTTTCTTGATGACAGTTTGCCTGTGGCCATTCATGCAGACTGTCAACTTGTTGGTTGTCATGCCCACATAGAATGTAACAACAGTGGTTGCAGCTTAGCTTGTAGATCACATAACTGGTTTCACAGGGAGGCCTGCCTCTGACGGAATAGGTGATACTTGTGACCAGACTGGAGTGGGTGGTGGTGGGAGGATGTCTAGGACGGGTCTTGTATCTAGGTCTGTTACAGGGATATGAGCCATGAGGCAAGGTGTTGGGAGCAGGGGTTGTGTAGGGATGGATAAGGATATTGTGTTGGTTCAGTGGGCAGCATAATACCATTGTGGGAAGGGTGGGAAGGATAGTGGGTAGGAGACACCTCATTTCAGGGCAGAATGAGAGGTAGTTGAAACTCTGGTGAAGAATGTGATTCTGTTCCTCCAGGCCTGAGTAGTACTGAGTAATGAGGCAAATGCTTCTCTGTGGCTGGACGGTGTGACTTTGGGAGGTAGTGGGTGACTGGAGAGATAAGGCACTGGAGATCTGTTTTTGTACAAGGTTGTGATTGTAATTATGGTCTGTGGAGACCTCATTGAGGCCATCGGTATGTTTCAAGAGGGGCTGCTCATCACTAGAGATGTGATGGCCACAGTTGGCTAGGCTGAATGGAAGGGACTTTTTGATACGAAATTGGAGGCAGCTCCCAAAGTGGAGGTAATTATGGTGATTGGTAGGTTTGATATGGATAGAGGTACTGATGTAGCCATCTTTGAGGTGGAGGTCAAGATCGAGGAAGGTGGCTTGTTGGGTTGAGCATGACCAGGTGAAGCAAATGGGGGAGAAGGTGTTGAGGTTCTGGATGAGTGTGAGTACAGTGTCCTCATCCTCAATCCAGAGGATTCCTCTAGATGCCTCACAAATAGGTTGGTGCATTGCAGGAGTCCATATCCATACCCCGTATTTGTTTGTAGCTAATGCCTTCAAAGGAGAAGTAATTGTTGGTGAGAATATAGTTGGTCGTGGTGACTAGGAAGAAGGTTGTTGGTTTGGAATCTGTCATGTACTGGGGAAGGTAGGTCATGGGCACTAAGCACGTTATTGTAAAGGGAGGTGGTATCAATAGTGATGAGCAGGGCACCATACAGTGAAGGAACGGGAACTGTGGAGGATCAGTGGAGGACATGATTGGCATCTCTTGCATAGGAGGTTAGGTTGCAGGTAACAAGGTGAGGGTTTCGGTCTACAGGAGCAGAGATTCTCTCAGTGGGGGCACAGTAACCGACCAAAATGGGGTGTCCTGGGTGGTTGGGCTTATGGACTTTAGGAAGCATGTAGAAGGTAGGAATGGTGGGAGTGGTAAAAGTGAGGAGAGAGATAGACTCCAGGGAGAGGTTCTGGGAGGGGTCTAAGGATTTGAGGAGAGACTGATCATGCTGGATTTCAGGAATGAGGTCACTATGGCAGAGTTTGTAGGTGAATCAATTTGTCAGGTGGTGGGGACCTTCTGTCAAGTAATTCTTGCATTTCAAAACAATGGTGGTGGGATCTTTGTCAGCAGGTAGGATTATAAGGTTGGGATCAGTTTTTTAGGTGGTGGATTGTGGTTCTTACTGCAGATGTAAGGTTACATTTGATGTTTAGGGATTTGGGGAATGATCGTGAGGCAAGGTTCAAGGTTAAGAAATTCTGGAAAGTTTACATGGGTTGATTTGGGGGGGCAGTGGGGTTGGATCATGCTTGGATAGAAGAGTGAACCGAGTCAGACAGGATTCAATATTGGTCTTCAGTTGAATTTGATTGGTAGGGTTGGTGGCAAAGAAATGTTTCCACTGTAGGGACTGGGAGAAAGAGAGAAGGGCTTTAACAATTCCTGCATGATTGAATTTGGGAATGGGTGATTGAATTTGGTAGTGGATCAAAAAGTGAGGCCTTTGGAAAGGACTGATATTTTTGCAGGGTTAAGGCTTTTGGAAGAAATGTTCATGGCTGTGTTTCAGGTCTGTTTAGGTTTTGGATTCTATATGATGGTGAGAGGGAGCTTTTGAGGGTGGGGTAAATGTAGTAGCCCAGCCACCCAGGATGCCCCATTGTGGCTGATTACTGTGCCCCCACTGAGAGAATCTCTGCTCTTGTAGACGGACACCCTTAGCCTGTTTACCTGCAACCTAACCTCCTGTATAAAAGATGCCAACCATTGCCTCCACCGATCCTCCACAGTTTCCATTCCTTTACTGTATGGTGCCCTGCTCATCACTATTGATGCCACCTCCCTTTACAATAACATGCTTAATGCCCATGACCTACCTTCCCCAGCATGCAACAGATTCCAAACCAACAACCACCTTCCTTGTCACCATGACCAACTATATCCTCACCAACAATTACTTCTCCTTTGAAGGTATTAGCTACAAACAAATATGGGGTATGGATATGGGCACCTACATGGCCCCAACCTATTTGTATGCCATCTAGAGGAATCCTTCCAAAATATCCAGAATCCCAAACCAGTCACCTGGTTCAGATTCAATGATGGCATCTTCATGATCTGGATTGAGGATGAGGACACCGTACCCACATTCATCCAGAACCTCAACACCTTTCCCATTTGCTTCAACTGGTCCTACTCAATCCAACAAGCCCCCTTCCTCGATCTTGACCTCCACCTCAAAGATGGCTACATCAGTACCTCTATCCATGTCAAACCTACCAATCACCAGCATCATCCCTACGATGACAGCTCATCGCATCTGTAGTAATCAGCAGTCCCTCTCAAATATACCAATGGTCTCACAAAGGTCTCCACAGACCATAATTACCTTGTTCAAAAACAGATCTCCAGTGCCTTATCTCTCCAGTCACCCACCACCTCCCAAAGTCCCACTGTCCAGCCACAGCAAAGCATCCCCTTCCTGACTCAATATCCCCCCAGGACTGGAGCAAGAGTTTCAACCACCTATCATTCTGCTCCAAAATTAGGAATGTCCTACCCATTACCCTTCCCACCCCTTCCACAGTGGTATTTCACCACTCAGCGTACCTACACAATATCCTTGCCCATTCCTACAGAGCCCCTGCTTCTAACCCCCTTGCCTCATGGCCCATTCCCTGTAACAGACCTAGATACAAGACCTATCCCATACATCCTCCTACCACCATCTACTCTAGCCCGGTCACAAGCATCACCTATTCCATTAGAGGCAGGACTACCTGTGAAACCAGTTATGTGATCTACAAGCTAAGCTGCAACCATTGGGCTACATTCTATGTAGGCATAACAAGCAACAAGCTGTCTGTCTGCATGAATGGCCACCACAAACTGTGGCCAAGAAACAGCTGGACCACCTTGCTGCTGTACATGCCACCTGACACAAAGTTTTTTATTTCTATGACTCCTTCACAACCTGTGCCACCTGGATCCTTCCTACCAACACCAGCGTTTCTGAATTGCACAGGTGGGAACTCTTCCTGCAATATATCCTATGATTCTGTAACCCTCCTGGCCTCAGCCTTCATTAATAATTGTCCTTATCCACCTAGCCTCTTTTCTTTTTCTTCGAGCACTAAACAGCCCTCTCTTCCTCCAATATACCCTCAGTCCTTTCATTTCTCTGCTTTTCTGCTACACCCCCTCCCTTCCCCACAGTCTAGTCTAACCCCCCAACTACACCTAACTGCCCTACCTTCTCTCCACCTCATCCCTGTATGCTCCCACAAGCAGTACTTTACCATCCCCCCTCCCACCCTACTATCCCTTCCCCTCTATGCCCCAGCCTCCTTTTCACCCCCACCACCCAGCTGCCTCTCCAATCGAGGGGCTGCTGCTTGCAGAGACTGTGGTCATGTGTGTGTGTGTGTGTGTGTGTGTGTGTGTTGTCTATTTTCAATGATAGCCTTGTTGGTCAAAAGCTCACTTTCTGACAATCTTTTCGTTGTGTCTATCTGCGGGTCAGCATCTCTGGTATATGGTGAATAACAGCTATCCTTTTCATAATATTGTTGTATTTGAAAGCGTGCTACGTATGCCATATGAAACTCATGTTATTGTTTGGTCAACATTTGTGTGGAGTTTGTTCTAATTGCTGTACCCTCTTCGGTCGGCTTCTGGAATGTTTTACTTCTAATGTTCTTTAACTTTAAATACAATATGTGTAATATTGCATTATGTATTCTTCCTAATGTTCCATTCATAGTTTGTCATTAAGTGGTTCACTTGCAATGTACTGCAGGTACACTACAATGCTAGGGTAAAGCAGGACCCACAAAAATGGCATTATATCGGGCTTCCTCTATATATTTCAGAAGCTTCCAGAAATAATAAATACAAAATAAGAAATAATTCCTGATAATAATGTTTGAAATGGCAACCTGCAGCCCACCAGTCAGCAACACTAACCACTACACCACACTGCATGCATTGGAGCTTGCAGCATTGCTCTGTCTCTTGGATCAATGGCAACCTGGTGTTTAGAAAGTCCTCATTGAAACTGACTGCAGAAACCTGGATCACCATCTTGTTGATGGTCCTCTGAATTGTAACACTGGTGGTTCCTTACATTCAGGTTGTGTTGTTACATCCCCTTTACTATAATGAGCATCAAAAGTAGTCCCTTCCATCAAACCTTCAGTTTCCTTGAACTTTCCAGTCTCTGCACTTTTGTCATCTTGATGAATGGTCATAAAAACTTTTCCAATAGCCCTACTTTCCACACAGGTAGAAAAATCCATACCAAGTATCCCGGGCTGCATCTCACTGGTTGGTGGTTGGCATTATAGCACTCTTTTTCTTCCTGCTGGATGCCCAGGGTCTGTATGTGAGCCAGTTGCCTTGTTTCTTCAGTCCTGGTGATGAGATGTTTCACATAATCATAAATATTTTCTAGCTGAAACAGAACCAGTGTATCCATTGTCATTTCAGTCTCTTGAGTAAGGAACAGAAGAATGGTGCGAAGCCTGTAATGTTTTGCTTCACTGTGTTGTATGCGAATGTCATGATGGGCAGTATTATACCCCAGTCTTTCTGTTAAGACATCAGTAAACATTGAGAGCATACCTGGCAATATCTTATTAAAATGTTCTGTAAGGCCATTCTGCTGTGAATGGAAGTCAGTTATTGTCCTGTGAGTGCTGTTGCAACATAAAATTACCTCTGATAGTAGCTTTTACAGGAAAACTTTTCCATGATCAGAGATTATCACACAGGATGCTCCAAGCTTCAAAACAATGTCTTCTACAAGGAACCCTTTTAGTTTCTGGAACTTCAGCAAGTGGTACAGCTTAGCAGCTGTGATAGTACAGACTACTGTCCATCGATTCCCATTTGTCAACTTTGGGAACCTCCCAGAGATGTCAATCCTAATTCAATGGAATGGTGCTACTGCAGGTGAGATTGGTGCCAGATGCCCTGAAGGTAATCTTTGCACACGCTTCCATCATTGGCCTTCCTTATAGTGGCTGACATGCTGTCTAACAGATTGGTAGAGACCTAGTGTGCGGTACCTACATCTGATTCAGTTTAGAGTCTTCATGAATCCCAGGTGACCCGATGTTAGAGCATCGTGGGAGTACTTCAGGATCACTGGCCACAGATGAGCTGGGGTGGTGAGTAACGATTTCCACCCTATCAGATGATAGTTCTTTTTATATTATGTTTCATTTATTAATTGGTCGGTTCCTCATTCTTCAGGCTTTTATTGTTTTCGGCAATGCTGGATCTTCCCTCTGTTCAGCAGAAATGCTATTTGATGCAGTGGTGACTGAGATTTCATCCATACTGTTGTGTTCCACCAAAGGATCCCTTGAAAGGCAGTCAGCATCCTTGTGTTTGCATCCATTTTTATATATGATTGTGATGTTGTACCCCTGAAGTGTCAGTGCCTTTCTCACCAGTCAGTCTGATGGATCATTCAAGCTAGTCAGCCACCCTAGAGAATGGTGATTTGTCATAGCAGTGATTGACTTGACAAATAAATACACACAGAACTTGTTGAAGGCGCAGCAACTGCAAAGCACTCTTTATTCGCTTTAGAGTAGTTCTTCTTGGACTTGGAGAGAACTGTGGAAGCATAAGTTATCATCTTTTCAGCATCTTCCTGAATTTGTGCTAGAACTGCCCAACCCAAAACCACTAGCGTTGATATGAAAATTTACCTCAGCATTCTTGTCATACAATACTAGAGCTAGAGAAGCTGCTAATGCCTCATTATGGACAGGGGAGCCTCATACCTGGAAAACTTGGCATCTCCCTGCTGTAGTTCTTTCTGGGAGTGTGCCTTGGTACAAAAGTCCTTTATCAATCACCAGTAGTATGAACACATTCTGAAAAAACTTGTCACATCATGAATGTGCCAAGGAGTTGGAAAATCTGTGACTGCACATATTTTCTCAGGATAGGGGCATACTCCATTGCCATTCACTAGGTAATTTTTATTTCTTGGGTGACGGAGAGGCACATTTTCAGATTCAAGCAGAAACCTGCAGTCTGAACACATTTCAACACAGTTGTCAATCACACTTAGATGTTCTTAAAACCTCTTTGGAAAAAAAAAGACAGTGCCATCCAAATAGGAAAGACATGTCATCCATTTAAGGTGTCAAAACAGGTTGTCAGTCATACATTCAGAACTGATTGGAGTGATACACACACCATACAGCATAGCTTTAAACTCATAGAAGCTGTCAGGAGTTATGAAGGCAGTCTTTTCCCACTTCAGTCTTTTCCCAGTCAACCTCGTCAACCTCTATTTGCCAGTTGCATTTCTGCATGTCATAGCTGAGAAATACTTTGCTCCTTTCAGGCAGTCTAGAATGGCATCAAATGCACGGCAGCGCATAGACATCTTTCTTTTCCATTTTGTTCAGTCACCAGTAGTCAACACAGAAATGCCATGTGCTGTCCTTTTTCTTTGCAAGAACCACAGGTGAGGACCAAGGACTCTCTGAGGGTTCTGGTAGGTCATTTCACAGTACCTGCTCCACTTCCTCCTGAATTATCTGTCATTTAGCTGGCGACACACTAAATAAGCAGTGGCTGTTTGTTGTACGATCCCTCAGTGTTTATCTGGTAAGTTACTGTGGGCTGCTGCCTTATCTGCACTCTGAATTTTTTGTGTTCAATGGCAGAATGGCTACTACTCACTGCCATTGTTCCTTGGCTGGACTACATCCAATTGCCAGTTCAGTAATAGATTCCTTTCCTGCATTGCATGTTGTGGTAGCAGAGTGTGATTCTTCATCAGTGACACTAAACTACCCTTTCTCAACTGGTTTAGCTGTACCTATGTGTGTACCTTTAGGTCTGAGTAGTGTCTGCTCATGACTGTTAGTTATCCAAAATTCTCCTTGGCCATACACATTGCTTATGATCATTGTTGGTATGCAGATTTCTTTAGTGAGCTTGAGAAGCTTTTTACAGTCAACAAAAGCTTCACAGTTTAACAGTGCATCTTGATTAATTAGTGGAACTTGTGTCGTCATTGATGATGGGATAATGGGATCTTCAACCACAAACAAATGCCCAGAGCAATCACTGTTGTGTGTGCTTGTTGGAATAGCTTTGTCAAACAACAGCTCTCATCTTCCACAACCTGTAAATGGCTGTAAGGCCAGCAAGAAGTCCCACCTGAGAATAACATCATGACTCCATTCTATTAAAATAACAAATTTGAAGGGCTGTGTTATGTCATTGATGGTTATTCTTCATTGGAATATCAATAATATTAGGAAAAGGATAGACTGCTACTCACTGTAAAGATGACTCATTGAGTTGCAGTCAGGCACAATGCAAAGACTGTCACACATTATAGCTTTTGGCCAAAGCCTTCTTCAGGAAAAAAAAAAAAAGATGCACACATTCATACAAGCAAGCTTACAATCAGAGCTACTGGTAGTAGCAGTCATGTGTGCATGAGGTGTGCTTGCTTGTGTGAATGTGTGTGTGTGTTTTCTTTGCTGGAGAAGGCTTTGGACAAAAACTACACTGATTGGCCAAAAAGTATGGATGGATTGGCCAAAAAGTATGGATGCTGTCTGGTGGCATTGCAAGTACATGTCACAGTATCAAAAGCATGTAAGTTGAGCAGTCACAGATGGAGGATCACCTAGTGAAGCTTTGGTTGCAAATGGGGAAATCCATTGAGATAAGCAACTTTGATGGAGGGCAGATTATTATTATGCAGAGCCTGTGAACGAGTTTCTTGAAAATGGCAAAGATGGTTGAATGTTCATGGGCTATTGTTGTGAGCATCCACAGAAAGAGGTAGAAGGACAGTAAAACTATCACTAGGCGATAAATGATTGGACATCTACAACTCTTCACAGAATGTGGGGTTCGGAGACTTGTCTGCTCTGTAAAGTAGGACAGATGATGATCTGTGGCATCTTTGCTGAAAGAGCACAGTGCTGGTGCACACATAAGTGTTTCAGAGCACACAGTTCATCGTACATTGTTGAACTTGGAGTTCAGCGGAAGACCACCCCTACATGTTCGCATGTTGACCCAACAACATTGACGATTATGACTGCATTGGGCATGGCACCATTAGGATTCAACTGTTGATCAATGGAAACATGTCAGATCTTCAGATGAATCACAGGGTAAATGGTTGTCTCCACAAACACCATCAATGTGGTTAACAGCAACTTGAAATGTGCAGCTTGCCTCAGATGCAGGCTGGTGGGAGCAGTGTTATGTTAAGGAAGACATTCTCCTGCTCTTGCAAGGGGCCTGTGGAGTAATAGAAGACATGCCGACAGCTGCAAACCACCTGTATCCCTTCATGCTTGATGTTATCTTTCAGCAGTATAATTGTCCATGTCTCGGAGCCAGAACTGTACTACAGTAGTTTGAGGAGCATTTAGTGAACTCATATTGATGTCTCAATGACCAGATTCACCTGATATAAATCCTATGGAACCCCTTTGGGTCACTATCAGCCTCCATCACCACATATGCAAATCTGTGGCTCATTATTTGTGTGAATTACATGACCTGTGCATAGACATCTAATGTCAGATACCTCCAACAAACTGTTGGATCCCTTATATGCAGAATCAGTGATGTATTTCAATCCAAAGACAGACAAACAAGCTATTAAGCAGGTGATCATAATGTTTTGTCTCATCAGCGTATAATGTGTAACATTATTTGTGTTGTACCTGTCTGTAACTCAAAGCGTTATCTTAATGTTAAGTGGCACTGTTGATAGTTATTCTTGCAACGCATATTCCTGTCAGCTGGGCATATTTCCCATTTACGACCTTCAGCAGCATCACTTTCATATCTTAGAATGTACTGTGACTTTTGTCCAAGGATGATTTTCATCTCTTGCTGCCTCAACTCTATAGGTGGTCGCCTTGCTTAGTTTTACCGAATTCAGTGGTTAGTTGAGTGACTGGTACCTCTGTATGGCAATGGGTAATTGCTACAGTGTGTTGGGGAGGGACTTTGTAAAGGGGAGAGTAATGATCTTCATCCCACAGGTCAACTATAATCATCTACAGTTGGCTGGCATGAATAGGACTATAGTGATGGTTGATATCTTGCAGCATAATAGTCACAAAACACTCATCTTTTTTCTCTGCAGTAATGCACAATGTATCCAGAACACAGACTGGCTTGTTGTCCTCCACCCTTCAAATGTCTGGTCAGCTACAGGGTGTTTCACTTGATGGAAGACTTGGTTGTACCTGCATTGTTTAGTTGCTGGATTGTCATTTGACGGCAGCATAAGTCTGAGTTGACTGAGTTCATTCTTCAGCGAGCAATCAACTGGCGTTGGAGATAGGTGCCAAAGATCGATACATATTTTCTTCAACATTCTCTATTACCTCCTTGATGTATGGGGTCAACATTGAGGGGCAATCACTTATGTATTCAGCCCTACATTTCTGGCTACCTTACACTGCCCTGTCTCTTTTCTTACTATCTGGTGTTTGAGAGAAGTGACATCATGGTGATCTTCTGCAGCTGCTGTGTGGACAACATTTGGGAGTCAATCATACCTGCTGTTTCACCTCTCCTGTGTATGCTCTCTCTATGGTTTATCTTTCTTTTTTTCTTTCTTTTTTTAAATGCACTGGCACCACTTGATGAATTCTTCTGTTGTTGTGACATCCTTTGCCAGAGGAGCTTGGTACATGTCTTTTGTGACTTCTTTTATCAAATGTGTGATTTTGTCAGCTTCTGGTGTATTTGGATTCAGAATGCAGTGAAGGGCCAGAACAGTCTGTATGTATGACTGTGTCATTTTGCCATGATTTTGGGCCATGTTCTTCAGTTGGTCTGCTGATAATGGACTTGTTGATTGTCACCAGATTTTTTTTTTAAATTTTCATTTCATCCTGAAATTTGTCCCAGCTATTGAGCTTCTGTTTTTTTGTTTCAACCCATTACTGGGCTGCACCATCTAAGTATACATTTTTTAAACGCATCACATCATCCCACCCGTTGTATAAGGCAACTTGGTTGAATCCTTTCAGCTATTTTGTCGGGTGCTTACCAGCATCTTTGGAAAAACATTGATGGTTGCTTGATGTGTAGATGACTTACTGCTGTTGTGGAATCAACCTTTTTCCTGAAGACATGGAACTTAGTAATGATGTGCTGCTTGTATTCCAATTCTTGTCCACGTAGGTGTTGGCTTTTATGTTGCCTACTTGGAGCCACAGTGATGTAGATGTTTTAAACTACTACTCGACTTCTCTGCCAGCGTCATGTCAGAAGCACAATCAAGTCCAAATCTGAAGTCAGGGTCATCAGTGAAGTTCAACACTTAGAATGGAAAACATGATTGTTATTGACACAAACGTACAGCTAAAACAGAACTGATGTCCTGGATAGAGAGTGAAGTTACTTAAACAAACATCAAATATTTCAAATGCTAGTATTTATGCAAGCATGAAACATTCCAGATGGAAAAATATTACAAACAAAAGGTGTTTCAAGAACCTTCCAGGAATGATAAATACAAAATAACAACTAATTGCTGGTGGTTGGGTTTCAATGATGATCCACAGTATACTAGTCAGTGATGCTATACACCTCACTGCATACACCAGAGCTCATGGCAACTTTATGGGTAAATGCTGATAGCCACTGGGTGATTTCTGGTTATCATTCATGGATATTGGCTAAATTAATCTTTTCTTCCACTCAGTATGATATGTACCTTTTGTGTTTTCCACAAGTGTACAACATTTGCATAATTTATAGTGTAGGTATGCTACTGAATTGAAATAGTGCTTCACACACTATATGAAATACAATACTTATGAATAATTTGTTTTACTGTGACATGTTTATTTCCTTTTTTTCATTTTTACAAATTAGAAAGATCATTGTGGTATCACACATATTAAAGCAGCACTCAGAAACACACAGATCTGTGATACAAGACCTATCATAGTGTCTTGATTCTTTTATTATTACCTTATTGCAGCTTTCCTTTGTTTCTAGCACACCTTGCATCTTCTAGCTGGGTTTGTCTTCTTTTGGTGGCAGTTTCTCAGGAAAATGATGTGCTGTGAGTCAATTTGCACTTGGAACTCCAGATGCTGGGAGTGAATATTTATTTTGTTCAACTCCTCTTCTATAAATCAGCTGCTTTGCTAATTTATAGATGAAAATTGCTGATGTAAACTTTTTTGATGTTTCACCCTCCAGCTTAAATGAAAATTAACTGTTTAGTTCTACCACTGTTATTCGATTCTTCAGGTTCTAAGTTTGATAAGTTACATCTGCTAGCCATACCAGATGAATTTTACTTCTTATATGTTTTCACATACTTATAAATACAGAAATAACACAATATGGGGCAGAACATAGTAACCTCAAAGAATACTCCTAGTTTTTTTGCAGTTCATTTAACTGTGGTACAGTCTGTGAGTCACTGGCATATGTGCTGTACATATACAATAAATAAGGAACTTACTTTGCTCTGCAACAGTGAACGGTGCATATGCGACAAGCTAGACAGCTATTCTCACAAGCTACAAACACAAATATGTGTTTAACTGTGATCTAAATGACTTGAGAGTAAAAAATGTAATTTATTTCCTTAAAGTCAAGGTTGAAACTAAGTTAACATATCTAGTATGTCCTTCAGCTCCAATATATTCAAAAGAAAGCATCTTTGAAAGGCAATAAACTAGTTGTGCACATAAGGTAGCCCATGATGAAACAGAAAGCCAAGAAGGTGATAGGAAGATATAAACTTATCCTATGAAAGAGACTCAGGCTACATGGATAAGTTCAACATGCGTACTTGTATCTATGATGACTGCAGATGTGAAAGTTGTGGCCTTTGAACACAACCCAGACTGGGGCTGTTAATTTGTAAATGTGTTTCTGTTGATCTGTTAAATGTTTGGTGTTCTATGTGCAGTTGATTAAAATGATCAGGAATGATGTCCACTGTCTGTAGATGAGTTGTTGAGGTGCAGATGAGGACATTTCCCCCCTCACCCCCCCCCCCCCCCCCCCCCACACACACAAAACAAAACTGCTTGTTTATTTTTATTTTTGCTGGTTGTGCAGAAGTGAAAATAAACAAGCAACCTTACACACATGCACACACACACACGCACATGCATGCGCGCACACACACACACACACACACACACACACACACACACACACACACACACACACACACGCATGCACATCCATATGTGTGTGTGTGTGTGTGTGTGTGTGTGTGTGTGTGTGTATGTGTATGTGAATGTTTTACTAGCACTGCTTTTGTTCTGTCCTTTGTTTTCCATTCTTATTAATCCAAAATATTATATTATATCTTGACAAATACATGTGAGTACAAACAATGTAGTCCTATTCTCAGATGCATGCAAAAGAAGAAGTTTTGTTGGGGCAATAGCTAATGGTGTTTGTGTCATATGACATGTATAAGAATATGTCAAATAAAATGTTAGGAGCTCTCTTCATTCATTTTGTGTGTTTGCACTTTCTGTATTATTCTGTGATATGCTGTTTCTCCATATGTGCTTGCCTTTCAGCACATCCCCATGAAAGAAGGAAGGCTAAAGATAAACATCTTACCAACATACAGAAATACTGCTTCTTGTCATTCCTGATGGGAACAATGCACTGAGGTGACAAAAGTCATGGGATACCTCGCAATATCATGTGAAACCTCCTTTTGCCTGGTATAGTGCAGAAACTTGATGTGTCAGGTGATCTGGGTGGCCAAATCATTCATTCAAGTTGTTCAGAATGGTCTTCAAACCAATCATGAATGACTGTGACCCAGTGACATGGCACAAAAATTCTGTCATTGTTTGCGGACATGAAGTCCACGAATGGTTGAAAATGGTCTCTCAGTAGCTGAACGTAACCATTTCCAGTCAGTGATCGGTTCATTTGGACGAGAGAACTCAATCTGTTCGATGTAAATAAAGTGCACAACTATGCACAATGCCTTGTTGATAACTTGGGTCCATGTCTTTGTGGGGTCTGCGCCACACTTGAACCCTACTATCAGCTTTTACCAACTGGAATAAGGGATTATCTGACCAGGACACACTTTTACAGTCATTTAGGGTCCAACCAATATGGTCACAAACCCAGGAGAGATGCTGCAGGTGGTGTCGTGCTGCTAACAGAGGCACTCGCATCACTCATATGCTGACATAGCCTTTTTTTTAGGATTGTCAGTCTTCTGACTGCTTAGATGCAGCTTGCTATGAATTCCACTCCTGTGTCAATCTTTTCATCTCAGAGTAGCACTTGCAACCAACATCTTCAATTATTTGCTGGATGTATTCCAGTCTCTGTCTTCCTCTACAGATCTTGCCCTCTACAGCTCCCTCTAGCATGATGGAAGTCATTCCCTGATTTCTTAACAGATTTCCTACCACCATGCCCCTCAGTGTTTTCCAAATATTCCTTTCCTTTCTGATTCCACACAGAACCTCCTCACTCCTTACTTGATCAGTCCACCTAATTTTCAACATTTGTCTTTAGCATCACATCTCAAATGCTTCAATTGTCTTCTGTTCTGGTTTTCCCACAGTCCATGTTTCACTTCACACAATGCTGTGCTTCAAATGGAAGACTTTGCGAGAGAAATGCTCAGTAGCTCGGTACAGGCTTTTGTTGAAGTTTTGAGAACATACCTTCACCGAGGAGTTCAGCAGTATATTGCTCCCTCCTATGTACTGGGTGGCCCAAAAAGGATGGTCGGATTTGAACTGCGTAGTACCATTGAAAGGTGAGGAGGGGGGACCACTGCCGGCCGTCTGCAAGTCGGCCATTACACCCAGTTTGCCATGAGATGGCGCAGTGGACGGTCGAGCATCGTGTTTTTGCTGTGGAACAGTTTTTCAGAAGTGATGAATCGTTTATTACTGTGCAACGATGGTTTCGACAACGTTTTGGTGTAGCGCGTGATGGACCCATTCCAGATCGCAGATCCATATCACGTTGGGTGACTGCATTCCGGACAACAGGGTCTGTCAAAAGTGGTAAATCTACAGGGCGTACACGTACGGCAGTTACTCCACAGAACATTGATGATGTTAGAGCGTCAGTGCTGCAAAGCCCGCGTCGTTCCACTAGGCGTCGTGCTCAAACTTTAGGCCTCAGCCGTAGTTCGTTGCAGCGTATTTTAAGCCGTGAGTTACAGTTTCACCCATACAAAATTATGATCATGCAAAAGCTGTATGATCGTGATTTTGAGCAGCGAAGACGATTTTGTGAATCAATGCTTGACATTTTGTACTCTAATAATGATGTTGTGCTTCTTATGTCAGATGAAGCCCATTTCCATTTAGACGGCTATGTCAATAAACAAAACTGCAGGTATTGGGCAGCAGATAATCCCAGAGAATTGCACCAAAAGCCTCTTCATAGTGCTAAGGTAACAGTCTGGTGTGGAATTTCAAGATTGGGGATTGTTGGTCCTTATTTTTTTGAGGAGAACAACGCTACAGTCACAGTGAACTCGAAACGTTACGTTAACATGCTACGTAGCTTCTTGGTGCCGAAACTGCGAGAGTTACATGTAAATCGAGATCGAATTTGGTTTCAACAGGACGGGGCCACGGCCCACACAGCCAATGACTCCATGTGTGTTTTAAGGCGGATGTTCCCCCACCACATCATCTCGCGTTTTGGAGATGTCCACTGGCCCGCGAGATCACCTGACCTCTCAGCCTGTGATTTTTTTCTTTGGGGATACCTAAAGTCAAAAGTCTACGTAAAGAAGCCCCGAAACTTAATTGATCTGAAGGAGGCAATCAGTGCGGAAATTATGGCAATTCAAGAAGAAACAGTAGTGAAAGTGATGGAAAATTTCGAGGAAAGACTTGTGGAATGCATCACCGAGGAAGGACACCATCTTCCGGAAGTCATTTTCCGTACATGATTTTTTGTGGTAAGTTCTTGTAATTGGGTGCCTGGGAGCATTTAGTTACGTAATTGAATAAAATTAATTTGTAAAACTGATGGAGTTATAGTTATTTAAAATGTGACCATCCTTTTTGGGCCACCCTGTATATCTCGCGAAGAGACCATGAGGATAAAACCAGAGAGATTAGAGCCCACTCAGAGGCATACTGACAATCTTTCTTTCCACAAACAATACGAGATTGGAATAGAAGGGAGAACCGATAGAGGTACTGAAAGTACCTTCCGCCACACACCCTCAGGTGGTTTGCGGAATATGGATGTAGATGCAGATATACATTCTCAGGAATTTCTTCCTCAAATTAAGTCCTATGTTTGATACTAGTAGACTTCTCTTGGCCAGGAATGCCCTTTTTGCCAGTGCTAGTCTGCTTGTGATGTCCTCCTTGCTCCATCCATCTTTGGTTATTTTGCTGCAGAATTAGTAGAATTCCTTAACTTCATCTACTTTGTGACCATCAATATTGATGTTAAGTTTCTCACTGCTCTTATTTCTGCTTCTTCTCATTACTTTTGTCTTTCTTCAATTTCCTTTCAGTCCATGTTGTGAGCTTATTAGACTGTTAATTCCATTCAGCAGATCATGTAATTCTTTTTCACTTTTACTCAGGATAGCAATGTCATCAGCAAATTGTGTCATTGATATCCTTTCACCTTGAATTTTAATTCCACCCCTGAATCTTTCTTTTACTGCCATCATTGCTTCTTTGATCTACAGATTGAACAGTAGGGGCAAAAGACTGCATCACTTTCTTACAACTTTTTTAATCCCAGCACTTTGCTGTTGATCATCCACTCTTATTATGTCGTCTTGGCTTTTGTACATATTATATATTACCCATCTCTCCCTACAGTTTTCCCCTATTTTTCTCAAAATTTAGAGCATATTGCACAATTTTACATTGTCAAACACTATTCAAACGCTTTTTCAAGTCGAAAAATCCTACGAACGTGTCTTGATTTTTCTTTAGCCTTGCTTCGATTACAACTGCAAAGTCAGAATTGCCTCTCTGGTGCCTTTATCTTTCCTAAAGCCAAACTGATCGTCATCTAACACATTCTCAATCTTCTTTTCCATTCTTCTGTATATATTTTTTTGGTCAGAAACTTGGATTCATGAGATGTTAAGCTAATTGTGCAATAATTGTCACACTTGTCAGCTCTTGCAGTCTTCAGAATTCTGTGGATGATATTTTTCCAAAAGTCAAATGGTAAGTCGCCAGACTCATACATTTACACACCAATGTGAACTGTAATTTTGTTGCCACCTTCCCCAACAATTTTAGAAATTCTGATGGAATGTTATCTATCCCTTCTGCCTTATTTGATTTTTAAGTCTTCCAGAGCTGTTTTAAATTCTGATTCTACTATTGCTGTTTCTTGTTCTATCATGTGATCACACAAGTGCTCTCCCTCATAGATGCCTTCATTGTGTTCTTTCCACCTATCACTCCCTCCTTTGCATTTAGCAGTGGAATTCCCATTGTGCTTTTAATGTTACCACCCTTGCTTTTAGTTTCAGTGAAGGTTGTTTTGTCTTTCCTGTATGCTGTGTCAGTTCTTCTGACAATCATTTCGTTTTTGATTTCTTCACATTTTTCATGTAGTTATTTCATCTTAGCTTATCTGAACTTTCTATTTATTTCATTTCTCATCGACTTGTGTTTCTGGATTCCTGATTTTCACTGGACAGTTTTGTTCTTCCTTCTTTCATCAATCAGCTGAAGTATTTATTGTGTTACCCATGGTTTCTTCATAGATACCTTCTTTGTACCTATGTTTTTCTTTCCAATTTCTGTGATGGCTCTTTTTAGAGATGTCCACTCTTCTTCAACTGTACTGCTACTGAACTATCCCTTATCGCTATATCTGTAGCCTTAGAGAACTTCAAGCGTATCTCTTCATTCCTTAGTACTTCGTATCTCAGTTTTTTGCTTATTGATTCTTTCTGACAAATCTCTTAAACTTCAGCTTACCCTTCATTACTACTACATTGTGATCTATATCTATATCTGCTCCTGGGTATGCCTTACAATCCAGTATCTGATTTTGGAATCTCTGTCTGACCATGATGTAAACTAAGTGAAATCTTCTTGTATCACCTGGCCTTTTCCTCCTTGCGTGATTCTCAAACAGAATATTCGCTTTTACTAGCTGAAATTTATTATAGAACTCAATTAGTCTTTCTCTTCTCTCATTCCTTGTCCCAAGTCCATGTTCTCCTGTGACCTTCTCTTTCCCCTACAACTGCATTCCAGTTCCCCATGATTGTTAGATTTTCATTTCCCTTTATGTACTGTATAACCCTTTCAGTGCCAACATATACTTTCTCTATCTTTTCATCTTCATCTTGTGACGTTGACATGTATACCTGAACTATTGTTGTCTGCGTTGGTTTCCTGTCGATTCTGATAAGTGTAACTCCAGCACTGAACTATTCATAGTAACACATTCTCTGCCCTAGCATCCTATTCATAATGAATCCTACTCCCATTATACCATTTTCTGCTGCTGTTGATATTACCCTATGCTCATCTGACCAGAAATCCTTGCCTTATTTCCATTTCACTTCACTGACCCCTACTATATCTAGATTGAGCCTTTACATTTCCCTTTTCAAATTTTCTAGCTTCTGACGTTGTAGAATGTTATCCTTCCTTTGGTTATTCAGTCGTTTTGTCCTGGTTACCTCCCCTTTGGCAGTCGCCTCCTGGAGATCTGAATGGGGAACTATCCCAGAATCTTTTGCTGATGGAGAGATCGTTATGACACTATTCAATTACAGGCTACATATCCTGTGGATACATGTTATGACTTCAGCATTATATCCTAATCTATACATCTGTTGTATGTCCCACATTGATTTCTTTGGTTATTTCATGCAGTGTGTTTGTCTGTTAGTGCTGACAACTCTACACAAATGCTGTTGCTCTTGGTTATTAAGTGAAGACTGTTGGCCACTTCATTGTCTGTTATGGGCATTAACACCTGAAATTTTGGATCTTTTGGATCCTTGGCTCATTAGGGACTGATGACCGCAGCAGTCTGGTGCCTTTAATCCCACAAACCAACCAACCTTGGCTCATTCTTGACACTGTGGATCTTGGAATATTGAGGTCCCTAACGATTTCTGAAATGGAATGCCCCAGTCATCTAGCTCCAACTACCATTCCATGTTCAAAGTCTGTTAATTCCCATCACGAGGCCATAATCACGTCATATTCTTTTCACATTAGTCAACTGAGTACAAAGAACAGCTCCATCACTGCACTGTCCTTTTATACCTTGTGTACATGATTCTACTGCCACCTGTACATGTGCATATCACTATTCCATGACTTTTGTCACCTCACTGTATGTGTCATATACCACTGTTTTCTTGTGTTGAAGTTAACTTCCACTGTGTATTAACTTGTCTGTTCTTTAATATATTCTGTCTATACTACAGTTGTGTTTAGTACTTGTTGATAGTTGCAAGGCTATAAGTAAGTGATCATAGTGGAATAACTGTGCAAGATTTTTGCAGGTTGGAAGCATATCAACTTCTGGAAAATAGCCAAGACTTTTTCAGGGCTTAAACTAATTAAAAAACCGGGAAGATTTGGCAAAAGAGAACCCTCTAATGTCATAGGGATTCTTCCACTGCCTGATGGACAGGTCTGTGTCATGTCTTTTACCTTTAACTTCCACTGTAGTTTTCCTTTTTATGTGAAATGTGTTGACACTTTAGCTATTTATCTTTATTTTTTTGACACATTGCAGGTAATTTCTGGTTGTGAATGGGGTAACATGTTACTGTGGAGTGATGGAGTAATTAAAATGGAATTGTGTGGCCTAAATGGCCAGCCTTGTCATGAGGCACCTATCTCCCAGCTACTGCTTGAGGGAAAGGAACTTTTCAGTGTTGGTATGAATATTTTGATCCACCTGTTTTCTTTTATGTGCCATTTTTTAATGTAGAAAGGTTTGATGGTGTGTTTTTGTGTAAACCCCTGAACCATAGACCTTGTTGACATGAAGTAATTTGTTACCCTCTGCGATAAACTTGCTGTACCATGTATCTAACCACAAGGAAGGGGTGTCTGTGGAGAGGCAAACTACCATATAATTCGTTAAGAGTGGTGACATTTTTCTCAGTAGTTGTAGAGCAAGATTCTGGATGGTTGAGTGAGCTGGCCTTATAACGTTAGCCATTATGGCCATCCTATATTGATATTACGAGTAGCTGAAATCCATGGGGCAGGGACTGCTCAGGAGGATGCTGCCTTTAGAAAAACTAATCTGAACTTCTACAGGTTGGAATGGGCAATGTTAGCTCCTGTAATCAGATAGGTAGGTTTGAGAATTTGAAAAGTGAAATGCATAGGTTTAAGTTAGATGTTGTGGGAATTAATAATGTGGTGGCAGAAAGATAGGGGTTTCTGATCAGGTGAGTACAAGGTTATCAATGTAAAATCAAACATCGGAAATACAGTAGTGGTACTAATCATAAAAAAGAAAATAAAAATGCTGACTAACAGCTAAGACCAGCATAGTAAACACATTATCATATCCAAATTAGAAAAAAGCAAAGATGCACCACACTAAGACAAATATACATGCCTACTGGCTTCACAGGTAAACAAGAGATTGAAAAAAATGTGTGATGACATAAAAGAAATTATTAAGTACATTAAGCGAGATGAAAACTTAATTCTGATGTGGTGCTAGAGTTTAATAGTAAGAAAAGAAAGTGAAGGTCATAATTTATATATTATGAATTGCAGATTAATATGAAAAAGTTATAGAAAGATGGGAAATTGAGGAGATGGGACCTGGATAAGTTGAAAGAACCAGATCTTTAATTAGCATTGTAGTGAGATTATGAACACGTATTTTGTTCCAGTTTTGTTTTTAACCAAGGAAGCTCCAGATAGCCTTTTCTTGCAACACAAAAATTCTGGTTCAACAACTGTGATGTTTGCTGATGGGACAAGCATACTGATCAGCTGCTCAAATTCATCCTTACCATATTAAGTTCAGATGATAGTTGAATAGGCCTCCAACTTGTTCACAGCAAACACTTTGTCTTAATTTCACAAAGACTTCTTTAGTATATTTTCAGACATGTAAAAATTAGTAGCAGAGGTAAAATACACTAATTGAAACACTGTGTATAAATTCCTTTGGGTTGGTAAGTTCTGCCCCCACTCTCATCTTATACTTCAAGGATGTTAGTTGTCACAAATTTAGCAAAGGCAATTGGAATTTATTCAGTTGAAGGGTAGAGCTCAGATACAGATGAAAACAGGTGGAATAAGGGCTGTGACCACCTGCTTAGTACCCCTCCTCTGCACCTGTTTAAATTTAACTTTGGTTTGATTGTTATTAATTTTAATAAAAATAGTCAGTAGTACAAAAATTTACCAGATTCAGAATTTCAGAATGAGCTAATATGTAAGTGTAATCATTATTAGTTTGAAAGCATTTCCACTCACACTCAGCATTATTGTTTCAATATCTTTTTTTTACTGTGGTTGGTGTCCTGTTGGCTTGTTTCTCTCGAAATCCACAAAAATTTAGTTGATGGGACATATAAGACAATGCTTATTAATATTCGCATGCAACTGTTAAGTTTAACTCACTCCTCTATAAAAATGCATATCTGTTTGAACAGAAACTGTCAATTGTCATCACTACAAAGTCCAATAATCATCTCTGTGGTTGCTAAAGAAGAGAGGAAAAAGAAAGGAAGGAGATAACAGAGCAAGGTTTGGAACCAACGTATATTATGTATGGGAGGAAGGACTAATGAAATATTTGTTGAAGTACAAGTTTCCACTCTAAAGTTTGGGGAAACTGGTGGGGGTGGGGGGTGGGGGGCGGGATGATTGTAGATCATGCTCAGCATCTAGGTATTGGATGCCTCCAAGATAGAAAGTTTTCCTGTGCTCATTCATGGGTTTTTTCCGTTTGGATAACAAATTAAAATGAAATCGTCACCACTGTAGATAGGGTACACTTATTAATGGATTCTGCCAGTTTGATTGTGATTGGTAAAATGGTAGGTAGTGAAAAAGGGTCAGTTGGTAAATGATACAAGTTGTGTTAAATAGACTTGCCTTTAATGCTGGTGGTGAAACTGGTGCTGAAGCCAATGGTTGTGTGCAAGTCAATAGGACAAGTTTTAAAGTGGTAAAGTTGCAGGGTCGGGAACCTTAGGCTAAGGATTATCGTCTGATAAGGCTGTAGCAAATGTTGTGCATGTGGCATATAGCAATTTGAGACAATGTTGAGAGTATATCATGAAATGATGTGCACAGCTTGTGGTCTAGTGGTTAGTATTGCTGCCTCTAGATTGTGGCACCATGGGTTCAATTCGCAACTGGGTTGTCAATTTTCTTCACTCAGGGACTGGATTTTTGTGTTGTCCTAATCATTTCATCTCGTCTTCATCAATGTGCAAGATGCCAAAGTGACTTCAAATAGAAAGACTTGCACCAGGGTCGAAAAACTTCGGGCACGGTTTCCCCATCTATAATGACTTACCATCATTTCATTTCATGGAGTGATGACCTCATTTCAGGGTCAAAATTGAGAAGGGCATAGCGATGGCATTTGCCAAGGGCTTGGTGGTAGTGTGACCATAATAACTTAGCACTTTAAATGGGGACTGATGGAAGCAGATGATGGGTAGAAACTGTATGGCATTGGACTGGTGTTGAAATATTTCCTCTTGTTGCCAATGTAACTTACAAACAATATTGTAAAAAGTAATATTTTCTGTTTAATGTATGATTTATTTCACAAGTTCTGAGCACATATATAAATTCCTTCACTTTGTCAGTAAATAAAAATTAGCATGAGTTCAGCATGTCTAATACAAATATCTTTTTCTTCTCACAGATTAATATTTGCATTGTTTTCTTGCCACACAACATCCCAGTCCAGAAACAATGTAAATAAAAAGTCTTGAGGCAAATTTTAATTGTGTGCCAACCGAATTATAGTGTATAACTAGCTCAATATCATGTTTCATTTGCTACTCTGCGTTTTTCTTGTTCTGTTCCAAAAGCAGTATGATTATAAAGTTTATCATTGTCCTCATTAATCTGCAATTTATGAATTATGCAATTTCTACAGGGTTCTATTTGATACAATTTTAACTGTTATTACCACTCCATTTCTATTTAAACTCATTAGGTACATAGCACAAAGTACATGCTCTATTTTTCTGGTTGGCTGCACTGTTGGAGGCATTCCTTTCTCTTTCTGCTCCCTGGAGTGATCTTTTATGAGGGTGAAGGTTACTCTCTTTGCTTGCGCCTCTTAAAATTATAAAAAAGGCATGTGTAAAATTATTTGACACATTGTCACATTTTACTAATCTTGTACGGAAACTTATATTTGCTATGAGGAAAAAATTCTAACCTTTTTAAATTTATGTTGTTTAGCACATGACTTAACTGATGTCACATACAAACTGTTCACTTTTTTAAATTTCAGGTAGAGATGGAATGATCAATACATGGTATTTTGAGGAAATTGAGAATGCAGACCCACAGGAAGAAAACAAGTTAGAAATGAGACCTTATCGAAGTTTTAGGATAGGATCAGAAACTAATAAATCTTCTTTAGTAGCAATTGCAAAACAGCATCAGCATGATTCTGATGACAATAACTGGTTTGCTCAAGTAAGATCATCCTTTAAACATACTATAATACAACATGTGCCCAGAAAGTAATGTCACTAAGTCCATAAAAGCTAATTTATTGGTCACAATGGTTCAGTGGATTAGAATGCTTCAAAATAGCACCCTACTGTGTCAATATATTTTTTTACTGCAAGATTTCCAATCGTTGTAGGTATCCTGGAAGACCTGCATTAGAATGTCCTTTAAGCCACATGTTAACAGTGGCTTTCACTTTGTCAGTGGTCTCAAAACAGTGTCCTTTCAAGGGTGTACTGAGCCAAAGAAAAAAAAAAAAAATGCTGGAGTGAGGTCGGGACTGTAGGTGGGTTGGAATAGTGTTTTCACTAAATAATCCCTCAACAAGAAGACTGAGTGCATTGTCTTGCTGGAGCTTACAGGAACCAGCGATGTGTAATCTGACATGTGCATCCCTTTTTTCAGCCTTTTGAGTACTTTCAGATAAAAGATAGCATTGATGCTCTGTCTAGCAGGTACAACCTCATAGTGGACAATACCACTACCATCAAAATAGGCAATGAACATCACATTCACTTTGGATTTGCTCATACATGCCTTCTAGGGGTATGGTGACAGTGAGGTGTTGCACTTGAGCTCTGTCTCTTCTTCTCAGGGTCACATTCGAAAACCTTTGACTCATGTCCTGCTACAACATTGTCTGAAAAAGTAGCATCATTTCTACAGAATTCCAGTTCATCTTGTCATTGTTGGTCAAAATTTTTAGGGCCTGTTTTGCACAAACATTTTTCATCTGCAATTGTTTGGATGTAATCTTTTAGACAATGGATGTGAGTACATTCAACGTCTGAACTATCAGATGAACTCTCGTTCTATGAAATTGCATTCAAAAGTTTGTACACACATGTCACACTGTTATCACCTCTCATTGGTGAAAGACATCTAGAGTAAGTTTCATCATTGACATCATCCTGGCCTTCTAAAAATGCCTTGTGCCACCAAAACACCTGCCATTTTCAGGGGCATTCATTCCCAAATGCCTTCCGAATTATTGGAAATGTTTTGGCAGTGGACTTCCCAAGTTTATCACAGAATTTGATTGCATATATGCTGTTTTTTAAGTGAACACTGCATCACTGCTGGAAGTGACAGTGAGAGATTCACATATGCACATGTCCTGACTCTCCAGGAGATCGGAGGAAACTTTTTTGTTGAGTAGCTAACAATCCCCTATTTAAGTAAACAGTGCTCCAACCAATAGGAGCTTCAGAATAAAACTGGTGACATTACTTTGTGGATGATCCTTGTAAACTTATGAATGTACTTGTGTCAAGAGTTGGACTATGAGTATGTAGTCATAAGAGGAATAAATGGGTCCCTGTAAGATAATGTTGTAATACTGTATGTCAGACATACAAACCAATGAGAAGGTGTTGACTTTTTAGCTTTAAGAACCTACTAAGTTATTTCTTTATCAAGAGAGGGCATTATAGATGTGTTGGGTGCATCTCTATTGTTTCAAGAGTGGGAGAGAGGAAATGGCAGAACAAGAGTGTGATCATGAGCCACACCTGGATAACATTGCATGTGAAAGGCAAGAATCTAGATGTGAGCCCCTGCATGGAGCGTGGTTTTATTCTGCAAGTAAATTTCTTAATGGCACACACTAAACTGCAAAATGAATGACTCATTCTGGTAATACCATTATTTTATGGGCAAGCCTTTTGCTCCTTCGTACTATTTCTTCAGTGAATGCTAGTCCAGCAAAAGCGTAACATTATGAGTAGCTGGCTTGGGTGACATAAGGCAGCACTAAGTAAATTTGACAGAGTGTCTGGCAGCAGTGGTAGATTGCAAATGATGTGAAGAGGTATGCTAGGCAGTGTTCACAGGCAGGACACAACCGGTCAGCATGGACATCCGTGGTTATTGGAGAGAACGAAGCAGCTCTCTTGACAGACAACAGAAGATGAAGGGTCCAGTAGGGAGAAACATGAGGATAAGTAGTATTTGTACCAAAAATTCAAGCTATGAGAAAACTATATACGTCAGATGAACCACTTTGAAGAGATGAGCTCAGTGCAACTGTAACCTTGTTTTTAAACAACAATGACAAATGTTATAGAGGGTGTAATTACAAATAGTGTATATAAAATTGTAACAAGTAAACCAAACATGTAGATGCACTTGTGATAGATCAAATGAAGGCTGACGATAAGCAGTCACAACAACATGTTGCTTTTACAGTCACACAGAAATGTAACAACTTAATGAATTTATGTGCAAATTGTGCCATAACTACAATTTCTCCACAAACAAACATAGTTTGAAATCAGCATGAGTATCCCAGAGCATTACCAAATAAATCCTTATATTTAATCAACCATAGTTTGATGTTTTAAGATGCATTTGTAGTTTTAGTTTAAATTAGAACATGTTACAGTGCCAGATGTGGTGAGGTATTCATGCATTTATTTACATCTAATGAAGTAATGTGTAAAGATTGTAGACGTTACAACTGGGTGTGAGAATTTAATCTGTGAAATAATACATATGTGAAATTATTGTTTGTAATTGAACAGTGGTCATTTTGTAAAGAATAATGCATGTGTGAAATTATTGTTTGTAATTGAAAAGTGGTCATTTTGTAAACAAGTGTCTTGACTACAGCAGTAGTCATGTGGCTAAAAGAATGAAAGTGCTAGCAAGTCAGTGTGCATGATCTTTTGGTCTGTGGTCTTTTGGTGCTCTTCATTAGTAAGGATTCTGGGTAAGAGGGTGAAGAGAGTATTTGGACAGCCAGAGTGTCATATAACCTGAGAAAGCATTCTTTGGACTTAGTATAATTCTGGTGTTCATAGGTTAAACACTTAGAAGAATATCAGGAATTATGAAAGTTTTGTGGGAGTGAGTTCTAGACTTTGAAGTTCGTGAGGACAAAAAGGTTTATGTGTGGCTTTTAGTGACTGTTTTCTTGCAGCCTTGAGGACTATTATTGTTTAAGCATTTTAAGAAAGTTGTGAATTTTAGTATTTTGCTGCATTTATAGAGTAATAAATGTGTTAGATTTTTTATCACAGTTATTAATCAACTTTACTTTTTGCAGTGACAATTAGTGAAATTTTGCACTGAAAAACTTTTCAGATTATGCTACTATTTTTTTATGAGATAATGCGTGACTGTAGCAGTAGTAACTTTATTCATCCGTATATCTCTTTTTACAAGGATATAGGACATGTCAAAGTACTTACAAGTTTAGACCAATTTAAAATAAGCTAACTTGTATACACATACATTTACAGACTTCTAGTTAGAGAAAAGCGTTAGATTTACTCCTCGTATACAATACTTTTTTTTTATATCTAAAAACAAAGATGTAGTGACTTACCAAATGAAAGTGCTGGCAGGTCGACAGACACACAAACAAACACAAACATACACACAAAATTCAAGCTTTCGCAACAAACTGTTGCCTCATCAGGAAAGAGGGAAGGAGAGGGAAAGATGAAAGGATGTGGGTTTTAAGGGAGAGGGTAAGGAGTCATTCCAATCCCGGGAGTGGAAAGACTTACCTTGGTCTTTAAATATGTCTGCTTGTGTTTGTATATGTGTGGATGGATATGTGTGTGTGTGCGAGTGTATACCCGTCCTTTTTTCCCTCAAGGTAAGTCTTTCCTCTCCCGGGATTGGAATGACTCCTTACCCTCTCCCTTAAAACCCACATCCTTTCGTCTTTCCCTCTCCTTCCCTGTTTCCTGATGAGGCAACAGTTTGTTGCGAAAGCTTGAATTTTGTGTGTATGTTTGTGTTTGTTTGTGTGTCTGTCGACCTGCCAGACTTTCATTTGGTAAGTCGCTACATCTTTGTTTTTAGATATATTTTTCCTACGTGGAATGTTTCCCTCTATTATAACCATACTTTTTTTTTTTTTTTACAAATAACTTATTAAATAATGTAATGCCTCTCTGTTCACTCACATCTCACTATCAATCACTGCACACACTATACACAGATTGTTTCATAACACTTCACTCACTACACACACAAACTCACACACAGTGGCGATCTCTGGGCCATTTTCTGTACCACAATTTCCCATTTGCTGTCCTGAAAAACTGAGTCAATATCCCTCTACGATGAGTGAGATGTTGAGCTCAGAAAGAGAAAGAGGTGTTAGTATCGTGATATGCATAGCTTGGGGGTAAATTTTTCTAGAAAAGGAAAAACAAAGGAAAAAAACCATAATGTGAAAGTGTTATGTGGAATGTTGGATGTTTTATAATCATTATTAATATTTATCTGTATAACATTTTCTCACCAAACCTCGACTCTGTTTTATCTAAGCAATCTTTCAATGTATAAAATATATTGCACAACAGGTACTTTTTAGCTGCCTTTTTAAAACAGTGTATTTTTGCAATTTCGTTAATCTTTTTTTGGTAATTTATTGTACAGTTTTATTCCTCGGTAGAAAATGCTGTTCTGAGTTTTATGTTTATTTTTTCTTGGTAAATGTAAGTCGAGTCTAGCTCTTGTTCCATGGTTATGGACAGAGCTGTTTGTGCAGTAATTACCAATGTTATTTTTGATGTGTACAACTGACTGGTAAATGTATTCACACGGAGCAGTTAAGTTAGTTAGTTGGTTGCGTGTTCCATTGATCAATCGCATGGTATGGTAGCCATTATGATGTGGAACATGTCAAGTGCTAGAAAATTTAAAAAGGGAAATGGATAGGTTCATATTACCAAAATAAACATTTAGTTTGAACTTTAAGCAATTTGGTTTAGCCCACATTGCCATCGTATGGGATATTATTTAACCATTTGTTCTAAATTCCATTTATTTTTTAATTATATGTTGGCATTTTTCACTAATTTGCCTCTTGTAATAAAAGGTTCATTTGTTTTAAATTTGAGCTTAAAAGCAACGTTGCATGATGCTCCCCCAACAGACTTCAAGCTAGCCGTGCCAAAGTTTTAGGTCATGTGTTACCGACACCATTCTGTCAGGTACAGTTGCAATTGAGTTGTCTTGGTCTTGGAATTTCAGATAGGTTCCTTAGCGAGGTATGTCTGAATGCTTCTGAAAAATTGGGTCTTCTACCATTGTCTACCATGGCTGCAGACAAATCAGTCATAGAATCGATCAGCTGCGTTAGTTTCACAGTTTCATGAAGTGCACAGGAAATATCCATCAACTGGATGGGTCATTCTCCACAGCTTCTGGCTGTACTGCTAGAGCATTTTATAAGGAATAGCTGTTGCCTAGTTAGACATTTCAGATCTGACAGTCTTGTGCAGATTTCCAAATGTACCAGGAGTGTCAAAAACCACTACGACAACAACAATGACAAATTTATCAAGTCCTCAATTCTATCTTTAACTCTGTTCCCATCACCATCACTTACTGGAAACTGCCAGTAATGTGTACTGCAGTGTTAGCTCAAGATCTGAACCATCAATGTTTATATTTTATACATAGCACAAGCACCAAACAATTATACAGTGTGTCCTAAACTACATATCAAAAATGTAACGGCAGGTAGAGGAGTCTGAAATAAGCAGACATCATATAGGAATGTGTGTGTGTGGTAATACCACCTTGAGTTGGTAGAGAGCAGTGATGACTGCAGCGTATAAAAATGCTTTGCTAGCAGGATTCTTCATTTCCCACTTGGATCTTGAGCAGCATGCATTTTTCACCAATGTGGAGCTGGCTCATATGCATTTCATGTATGAGGCTGCACAAGGAAATGGATTGGCTGCTGAAAGGATGTACAGACAGCGATTCCTGGATAGGAATCAATCAGATGCAGATGTTCTACTTACTGACAAGGTTACCTTTACGCAGTTGGTAAAGGTGAACATCTATAATTCTCACATGTGATCTCATGGTAACCCACATGGCACAATAGCACATGCCTACCAAGAAAAATTTTCCATTAATGTTTGGGCAGGTGTTGTGCACAATAACTTAGTAGGACTGTACATTCTGCCTTGTTGTTTAACTGGCCACACATACAACATCTTCCTACAGGAGGTCACACCTAAACTTCTGGGAAATGTTCCTCTAGCTGTCTGCAGACAAATGTGGTTCCAGCACAGTGGAGCTTCTGATTGTCCCCACCCTCTTGTTGCCCATTGTTGAACTTCGTGATGTTTGGAGTAAGTTAGTAATTAGGTGGCTGGTCACTTTTTCACAGCACTTGCCACACTGAGATAGTGCCACACTGCAACGAGTGACAGGGACAGTCAAATTTTAATAACCAGCTCTGTTAATAATAAAAATACTCATTTTTTGTTGTTTTTCTTTCTTGTATGTTAATAGCTTATTGTTCTCTTTCTTTCTGTGGTTCATCTTTCTATAATCATCTAGATATAACAACAAAAACAATCAGTTATTGATAAAATTACTTAATTGGATAGATAATAAATTTACTCACCAAGCAGTGGCAGAACACACACACAAAAGACTGTTGTGATTGGCAAGCTTTTGTAGCCTGTGTCTCCTTCTTCAGGCAGAAGGGTTGAAGGGGTAGGAAGAAGGGTGAAGGAAAATTACTGGAGATGTCTAGGAAAAGGGGTAGATTTTGGGAAATTCACCCAGAACCGCAGGTCAGGGGAGACGTACCATATGGGATGAGTGGGAAAGACTGAGTGTTGAGCACTGCATCGGACAAAATCAGCAGTCTTTCCTTTTCATCCCATACAGTAAGTCTCCCCTGACGTACCGTATGGGATGACCAGGAAAGACTGAGTGTTGAGCACTGCATTGGATGAAATCAGCAGTCTTTCCTTTTCATACCATACAGTAAGTCTCCCCTGATGTAACCATATGGGATGAGTAGGAAAGCCTGAGTGTTGAGCACTGCATCGGATGAAATCAGTAGTCTTTCCTTTACATCCCGTACAGTAAGTCTCCCCTGACCCGCGGTTCTCGATGACTTTCCCAAAATCTACCCCTTTTCCTAGATGTCTCCAGTCCTTTTCCTTCACCCTTCTTCCTTCCCCTTCAACCCTTCTGCCTGAAGAAGGAGCCACTGGCTCCGAATGCTTACCTATCACAACAGTCTTTTGTGAGTGTGTTCTGCCACCACTTGGTGAGTAGATTTTTTTTTTTATCTATATAATTGTCTAGAGGAGTCCTTCAGTCAAAGACCCTCAGAGCAGCATCTCTGACCAGAAGACTAAACCACAGATGACCATCAATAACCAGAGAGGCACTACTCTTATCGCAGTGCATGGCTCGCCTGTGTGTTCCTTATACGTGTCCAGTCAGGGTACTAAAAGAACAAATAATGTTGGTTTAAGAACAATATTATGAAAAGGATAGATTGTGCTCATCATACAGAGATGATGTTGATATGCAGACAAGCACATCAAAAAGAATGCTGTACTTTTGAGCTCTCAGCCAAACAGCCTTCATCTTAAGTAGAAAACACACACATATTCACAGAAGCACCACAGCTGCAACCACTGTGCTGCTTTCTACATGGGCATAATAACCAACTAGCTGTCTGTCTGCATGAATGACCACTGACAAACTGTGGCCAGCAGATGGCTGGACCACTTCGCTGTTGAACATGCCACCCAGCACAAAGTGTTTCAGTTCAGTGACTGCTTCACAGCCTGCTCCATCTGGATCCTTCAAACTAACAGCAGTTATTTCTGAATTGTGCAGGTGGGAACTCTCCCTGGCCTCAATCTTCACTGATCCCTATCTTTTAGTCACCTCCCCTTCTCTGCCCCTGCTCCATCACTACACAGCCTTATATTCCATCAATGCACCCACTAGTCGATTTTCCTTTACTACTTCCTTCCTCTTCCATTCCCTTTCTCCCCCATGCCCGCCTTAAACCATCTGATTGCAGGCTTCCACAAGCAGCACTACACCATCTGCCACCACTACCCTGCTATCTCTCCCCCTCTTTACCTTAGCCTCCTTCTTACCTTACCATGAACAGATTGCTTTTCCCATCAGGCACAGTTGCACACAGTCCTCAGTGGTCAGAGACAGAGGTCACATTTGTGTGAGTTGTGCTTGTGTTAATATGTGTGCTTTTTCTCCTTAATAAGAAGGCTGTTCACCAAAAAGATCAAATATATAACAGTTTTTTTGCTATGCATGTCTGCAACTCAATGTCTCCACTGTATGATGATAGCTATTTATCCTTCCCATAATACTGTCATTGCTCCATCCTGAATTTTTGATTATTTGATTTTGCCTAGCGGGGTTTCTTCCATTCTGCAACCCAGTGCTGTTTCCCTGTTACTACTCTCCAATGCATCACTTCACTCCGTGTCCATCCTTTTCTTTCCGCTCTTCCCTGTGTTTTACCTGTCGCTTTTCAAACGTCAAGTGCTCTGACTTATGAGCCACACTGTGTCAGCCATCTCATCTGTGCTCAACTCAGGGTTACTTGACCACACTGGTTGTTGGTACAGCGTCTCATATGCTAAATTATTCCCATCATTATAATTAATCCTAGACCTTTAAACTGATCACTCTTCCTGCCTCAATCTCATGTATTTTTGTGTTTTATTTTCCGTACCTTACTGTGCCACATGAACTTGTTGAACCTTGACTTATCGACCTGCTCCCCCCCCCCCCCCCCCCTGCCACCCCTCTTTCTTTCCCTTTTCTTGTTCCAATTCACACGTACTAACCTCACCTAATCCATTTACATCTGGCATCCCCCCCCCCCCCCCCCCCCTCTTCCTACATATCCACCCACCAATCCATATCCCACATTATTGTATTTTTTTGTTTTTTTTTCTTAGTGTTTTGATTCAGATCTTTTTTTTTTTTTGCCTTTTTCGTTGGACCCACTCCCTTAGATTTCACCTCATTTCACCATACTTCATCAATTCTGACCATTTTATTTTTTCCACTTATTTTGAGATATTTTTGATATTTTTTGGGGTTTTCAGATGTATTTTTACATAATTTACCTATTTTATGTGTTTTTGTCTTCCACCATGGATCCTTCCATCTGCACCAATACAGAAAAGTTTCCTTACCCTAGCCAGAACCCAGCCTCACACATTGTTACTGCATTGTTGCCTAGGTCTTGGAATCCCATCAATTGGCCATACCATCAGATTACCCATCTCAGGCTGCAGCCCTTCCTTTCAGAATGATCTCTACCTTTTCAAATTCTACCAGTCCATAGCACTCAAAACCTAGTCCTGCAAAACCATGTCAATCAATTCCAAACCTCCTTGCAATATGTCCTCACCATCTTTAAAATTCTCCTGCCCTGCGATCCCAATTTCCTGCATCCTATCTATTTTGCCTTCCAAAAACTAGAGCAGCGTGCACAATGCCATCTCAAAAAGCTGTCTAACCCATTCGCCTCCTACTCCCACCTTGGACAACCACTCTCCATCCACTTACAACAGTCTCCAAATATCCTCTAGATTCCCTCATAGCCAACAGACCCTGCCTTGCATACCTACTGTGCTGTCAGAAACAGTCTCCCACCACCATTCAGAATCCAGAACCTAAACATACCTGAAAAACAGTTATGACTTTTTCTCCAAAGAGCCTTAGTCCCACAGAAATATAAGTCCTTTCCAAAGGTCTTACATTTCACCCCACTCCCAAATTCAGTCATGCTGGATTTGTTAAAGACCTTCTCTCCTTGATATTCAAAAGAACGAACACCATGAATTCGTATAACTGATTCACCTCAATGGGCAGTGAATCCACAACCTACTGTGTGAATGCACATTTACATTCGACCTCCAGTGGGAATCTAAAATTAGAGATCACGGACATACACTCCTGGAAATGGAAAAAAGAACACATTGACACCAGTGTGTCAGACCCACCATACTTGCTCCGGACACTGTGAGAGGGCTGTACAAGCAATGATCACACGCACGGCACAGTGGACACACCAGGAACCGCGGTGTTGGCCGTCGAATGGCGCTAGCTGCGCAGCATTTGTGCACCGCCGCCGTTAGTGTCAGCCAGTTTGCCGTGGCATACGGAGCTCCATCGCAGTCTTTAACACTGGTAGCATGCCGCGACAGCGTGGACGTGAACCATATGTGCAGTTGACGGACTTTGAGCGAGGGCGTATAGTGGGCATGCGGGAGGCCGGGTGGACGTACCGCCGAATTGCTCAACACGTGGGGCGTGAGGTCTCCACAGTACATTGATGTTGTCGCCAGTGGTCGGCGGAAGGCGCACGTGCCTGTCAACCTGGGACCGGACCGCAGCGACGCACGGATGTACGCCAAGACCGTAGGATCCTACGCAGTGCTGTAGGGGACCGCACCGCCACTTCCCAGCAAATTAGGGACACTGTTGCTCCTGGGGTATCGCCGAGGACCATTCGCAACCGTCTCCATGAAGCTGGGCTACGGTCCCGCACACCGTTAGGCCGTCTTCCGCTCACGCCCCAACATCGTGCAGCCCGCCTCCAGTGGTGTCGCGACAGGCATGAATGGAGGGACGAATGGAGACGTGTCGTCTTCAGCGATGAGAGTCGCTTCTGCCTTGGTGCCAATGATGGTCGTATGCGTGTTTGGCGCCGTGCAGGTGAGCGCCACAATCAGGACTGCATACGACCGAGGCACACGGGGCCAACACCCGGCATCATGGTGTGGGGAGCGATCTCCTACACTGGCCGTACACCACTGGTGATCGTCGAGGGGACACTGAATAGTGCACGGTACATCCAAACCGTCATCGAACCCATCGTTCTACCATTCCTAGACCGGCAAGGGAACTTTCTGTTCCAACAGGACAATGCACGTCCGCATGTATCCCGTGCCACCCAACGTGCTCCAGAAGGTGTAAGTCAACTACCCTGGCCAGCAAGATCTCCGGATCTGTCCCCCATTGAGCATGTTTGGGACTGGATGAAGCGTCGTCTCACGCGGTCTGCACGTCCAGCACGAACGCTGGTCCAACTGAGGCGCCAGGTGGAAATGGCATGGCAAGCCGTTCCACAGGACTACATCCAGCATCTCTACGATCGTCTCCATGGGAGAATAGCAGCCTGCATTGCTGCGAAAGGTGGATATACACTGTACTAGTGCCGACATTGTGCATGCTCTGTTGCCTGTGTCTATGTGCCTGTGGTTCTGTCAGTGTGATCATGTGATGTATCTGACCCCAGGAATGTGTCAATAAAGTTTCCCCTTCCTGGGACAATGAATTCACGGTGTTCTTATTTCAATTTCCAGGAGTGTAGATGGGGCTGCAGATGGGTTGCACCAGGTGCAAATGTAAGTCCACCAGGGAGTGTGCTGAGATAGTCCACACATTTGCAATAAACACTGTGTCCAGGTGGCACAGTGGTTAACACAACTACCTAGTAAGCAGTAAATCCTGAATTCGAGTTCCTATCTGGCACACATTTTCGCTCATTGCTGCTGATTCCACATCAAGTGCCAGTGCAGATGATATCGTTAGTTCCTTTTCCTTTGCTTTCTCTCCCCTCCACCTTCAATTTACATAATTTATGTCACAGATGCAGATATTGTGTGATGTCTGTCCTGTCAGACATGTCTGAAATAACAGACACCACATATTCATATAATCAATTCATATAATTGCCAATGAATCCACAACAGTGACTGCAGATAGGTGGTGCTAGGAGGGAATGTGATTCGGGAGGAGAGCATGCTGAGATAATCTGTGCATTTGTGGTAAACACTGTGTCTGGGTGATGCAATGGTTGATGCAACTGCGTAGTAAGCAGAAGATCTAGCGACCGGGTGCTGGTCTGGCACACACTTTCATTCATTGCTGTTGACTGTGCATAAAGTCCTGAAGCAGTTGATATCATTAGTTCCTTTGCTTTCCTTTCTATTCTTCTCCCTCTGCCTTCAGTCAAACCCCTAATATGTATCACAGCTGCAGATTTCTTATGATGTCTGTTATTTCAGACATGTCCAAAAGAACAGCAATAATGAATTTATATAATTGTACATTTTCTCAGTGAAAATATGGCTACATGTTGCCCATTTACATAAATGAATTTTTACCTTAATTGTAATCTTCAGTAAAATTTAATAAATATAACTCATACACACATGTATCACCTAGAATGTAGTAGGTGTCTAGCAGAAATGATTTCAGTTTTTTTTTAAATTATTTTCATCATTTTGAGTGCAGTGGGACCTCGCTTAACTAGTACCACCCACAATGACAATTCACATAATGAGCAAAAAAATTGTAAAAAAAAAAAGACTCACTTAACAAGTGATGTTTCACATAATGATTGGCGACAATTTAGTGTGACGTCACCAGCTGTTCAAGCGTGGCAAAGGAAATGTTCAACAATATGAACACCTTTCATTGTCTGCAGCAACATATGAACAATGTCTTTACATCATACTGCAGGCTGGGTTTAGCGCTCTTTCTGCTCCCATCTTAGTGCAGCTCGTGATCACACATTTTACTAAACTTGTGTTCACACAGTGTTTTTCTTTGTGTGAAAATTTTATTAACGTTCATAGAAATGTTCTTGAAGATAAATCCACAAGAAGACAACCATAAGAGAAAGAAAATGGCTTAGAAATGAAAAAATAAGATCATTGAAAAATGCAAATGTGGTGTGAGTATTGGTGATTTAGTGCGGACATATAATTGATCTATATCAACTATTTACACTGTCCTCATGAAGAAGGACAAGATTAAGGAGGTAGATGCTTCAAAGGGTGTGACAAGAGTATCTAAACAACAGTTTCATATTATGGGTGATATTGAAAGGTTGCTCCGTATATGGATACATGAATAGCAATTGTAAGGTGACACTATTAACGAGAACATTATTTCTGAGAGGGCGAGAGTGATTTTTGCCAACCTCATTAAGAAGACGCCAAGATCATCAGTGCCCAAAGAAGTGTTTAAGGGAAGCCGTCGGTGGTTTGAGAAATTTAAGAGAAGAACTGACATCAACAGTGTTTGAGGCACAGTGAAGAAGCCAGCTCTGACACAAAGGTAGCACAGAACTTCATCAGCAACTTCAGATGCTGAGGGTTATCTGTCACAACAGATTTTTAATTTGACGAGATGGGTCTATTCTGGAAAAAGATGCTGAAGCATACATTTATAACAGCAAAGGAGAATACACTGCCTGGTCACAAGCCAATGAAAGCCCATCTCATGCTGCTGTTATGTGCCACTGCAAGTGGTGATTTGAAAATTACACCGCTGCTTGTTTACCATTCAGAAACACCAAGAGCTTTAAAGAAGTGTAAAGTCCAAAAGGCAGGTTAAATATGATGAGGAGATCCAACAACTAGGCTTGGGTGACATGTGATCCTTTTTGTAATTGGATCAATGAGGTGTGTGATCCTTCAGTGAGAAAACACTTGCTTGAGATGAATCTGCCACTCCATGTTTTGCATGTTATGGACAATGCTCCCACCCATTCTCCATTTCCAGAAGACCACCTCCTTGAAGAATTTCAGTTTATCAACATCCAATTTCTGCTTCCCAACATCACTCCGTTACTCCAGCCTATTGATAACCAGATTATTTCTAACTTAAAGAAGCTCTACACTAAAGCACTCTTCGAGCATTACTTAGAGTTGACTGAAGCTACCAATCTCACTCTCAGAGAGTTTTGGAAATATTGCTTCAACATCGTTGTCTGCGTCAAGTTGATTGAAAAGGCATGGGAAGGGGTTATCAAGACAACTTTCACATCTGCCTGGAAGAAGCTTTGGCTGGAGTGTGTTGTCGAATGTGACTCTGAGGCATTTGAGTCAGTAACTGTGGAGCCAGTAGCCAACAAGACTGTGTCTTTGCCAAAGAGCATGGGACTAGAAGTGGATAACAATGATATCTATGAGTTTGTGGAAGATCACAGTCAACACTGTGTTCCACTGCAGGAAGTTGTGGAGAGGAGTTCTTCAGAGGCGAAGGAGGAGGAGGTGGTGTCAGTAACAGCAAAGTAGCAATCTTGTGGCACAATAAGAGAAATGCTGAAAGCATGATAATCGGTTGCATCAAACACTGAAAATCATCACCCCAATAAAGCAGTGGCTAGATGTGCTACAAATTTATTTGACAATAATGCTGTGTTGCATTTTCCTCAAGTGTTGAAGTGTCAGCAGGAACAAATGACTATACATAACTTCCTATTAAAAAAGAATTAGTTATGTATCGTGAATAATAAAGTGCATAATACTGTATGTATAGTTTTCTTTGAATAAATGGCTTGAATAAGATAAAACTTTTTAGTACTTTTTCCGCATGGAACGTGTTATCATATTTTACACTGATTTATATAGGAAAAATTGTTTCACTTAATGAGTGTTTCACACTAGGAGTAAGGTTTGGGAATGAATTATGCTCACTGTGCAAGGTCCCATTGTACCTTTAAATTACAGAGGTGATGCTGAAATATTTTTATGGCCCTATACTCTGTTCCTTTCTGTCCAAATATGAGGTTAAGTTGTGGTTAGTGGAACCCACTTCTATCCTGAGTGCTATATATAAGAATTCTATTATTATTTTCAAATTGTATCTGGCTCATCACAGCAGACCTCAGTAGAGAGTAAATGTTGTGAGATTGTTGTGTTAGCACGTTTAGTTTTTTTTTAACAATTACCTACATGAACTTTGAGGATGGACATCAGCTTTAATTAATTTTCTGGCATGTTCAGCTAAGCATGAATCTCTTTATATTGTTTTTTCCTAGACAGACATAAATTTGCTTTACAGAAAAGGACATACATCAGTAGAAATGAGTTACTGCCTACTTCATTATTGTCAGCAGATTCAAAGATTTTGGAGAAGCTGTTAGTTGAAGCAGCAGCAGGAGTTGTAGTAGTACAAGTTGTAGTAGTTTTATTTGTCCTTGGGTCATATTTTACAATTTTTTTAAACAATTGTCTACATGACATGATGTCATGTTGTGATTATGCAATTGAAACATAACACTGAAATGATTTAAACAATGGAAAATGGAGGATGGAATAATGACAATATTATGAAAAGGATAGATTGGTACTCAAATATAGTGGAGATGTTGAGTTGCAGTTAGGCACAACAAAAGAGCTGTTACACAAGTAAGCTTTTGACCAAAACGCCTTCTTCCAAATTAGACAACATATGCACACTCACTCATGCAAACGCAAGTCCTGCACTCATGACCACAGTCTGTGGTTGCCGAGGCCAGACTGTTTCAAATACAACCATATTTTGTGGGATATTGTCAGTTAAATTAAGCCATATATGATAATTATTGTTATTATTATTCATGTCCCCATTTAACAATCCAGCGCAGTTAATTTTTGTTGGGTATTGTTATTTTGAATTTGTATAGTGAGGGAACAGTTAATATATTTACTGTGCATGACAGCAATATGGACTCAACACGCAGAGACAGTGGCCATGTGTGTGTGCTAGTTATGCTTGTGTGGATGTATGTGCGCTTTCTATTTCGGAAGAAGGACTTTGTCTGAAGGATAAATATTTTAGGAGTCTTGTTGATTGTGCCTGTCTGTGACTCAATGCCTCCTATGTGTGGTTAGTAGCAATCTATCCTTTCTATATTGTTGCTATTACATCCAGAACTTTCCATTGTTTTAGTTCTCTGAATAAATTTTTACAGGGTTGTTTTCATGGCAAAGTTCCAAAGTTTCTAATAATTCTATTTTTACCAATTTTTATGTATGTGTTTTATGCATTTCCTCATACTAGGATACAATACATTATGCCTGGGAATTTTAATCTAGAGCACATTGTGCATAGTGTGTTTGCATTTATATTAGACATTTTTCAGATTAGAATTTTTAGCAGTCTATGTATTTCATAATTCAGTCTACAAGTTAAAGATATGTCATTTGACTTATTTTGCTTTCTTTGAACTGTATTTAAACTTCTTTTAAAAACTTATGTGTGAATAGATTATTTGCACTGATGAAAGTGTGTGCATTACTTAAATTTTGAGAAATTCTTTCTTCCAAATCTTCTGTTGAATCAGGGTTTCTGTGAGAGAAGTATGGAATTTATAACCACTTAGTATGTAAAAATATTCTCTGTCTCAAACTGTTAGGATTTCAACAAGAACTGTCAAGTGAGTTGACTATAAATTTGCTTGTAGCAGCATTATACATTTTTTTATTAACTGCATTTCATTTCACATTATATATCAGAATGTTAGACTGTTTCCCAATAGAAATTATCATGTGACCTATTTTGTTCATTGTGAACTTACTTTTAATCAGGATAAGTACAGGGTGGTTATAATTAAACTTTTTCTACTTGAGACAGTGTATACAGAAAACTATTTAACACTTGAATACACAACTTTACAGGAATGATGTTGAGACTGTGTGCTGCAGGAATTGTGTTATAAGTAGTGCTGGTGTCATGACTTGCCATTAGGCATTGCCACATTTATGGACCTCAGACCCCAAGGACCAAAAACATGCAGTGTGAACAATACATGTTACTGTGATCTGCTTTGCTAGCACATGATCCCTGCTCTGTGGCAGAGAGACACTTTGTACTCAACTGTTTTGATGTTCAATGGAGCTCCAGTTCACATTGCTCATGAGACCTCTCAATTATTCCATAACACATTTGGAGAAAAGTAAATCATTGGTCGATCATTGCAAACTTCATGGACACAAAGATCACCAGATTTTAACCCTTGTGATTTATGATTGTGGAGTTACCTAAAGGACAGGGCTTATCGACAGGACACTAAAATGTTTTGGAGTTTGAAGATGAGCATGGTGAGAGAGGTAACTAATAATCCATCTGAGATGTTTCAAGCAGCAGTAGAGCAATATCCAGTGCAGTTTCAGGCTGTTGTGGAAGCAGATGGCCAGCACATTGAGCAACATTTGTAACCATGATTATGGTACACAATTATCAAATGTTACCCTCTCATGCAGAAATTAAAATGTGTTTCTGTCAATTGTTTATTCATTATTTCTCTTCCACATGTCCCTACAAACGTTTCCTTGAAGTTTCATTGTCCTATGATCACTCGATTTTCATGGGGGCTTTTTCAAGTAGCGAAAGTTTAATTCTAATGCCTCTGTATTTAGAACAGGAAGCACCTTTATATTTAGAAATACTCATAGCATCCCACATTCTGGAGTTACAATATCTCAGTCAATAAATGTTCCACCTGATAAAGGAGTCATAATGAAGTAGCACTGCTTCTCACTGTAGGATAATGGCAAAGTTTTATTCAGCAAATAGGTACAAAACCTGATACATAACATACATACACATTACAAGAAAAAAGTGGTCTGTGTACCATTGTGTTCATTGTTTAAGTCTCAGATGGCTGCACGGTATAAGCAGCGGAAAAGTGCACCAAATACAAATATGAAAATATAGCAATGTTTGTGAATATTGGAGAAACAAAACAAATAATTTTAATTAATTATTATAACACTCCCAGTTCAATTAATAAATGTTTAGCACTTTCACTGTCTTTTGTCACTAAGGTCTCCAGTGCCGGCAATCAAAAGTAATTGTCTTAGTTTCTCAAAGTTACTTCCAGTGAGTGGCTTGGTGAGAATTTCTGCTTGCTGATCAGCGTAGCTGACGTGTCCCAGATTGAAGATGTCTAAGTTGAATTTTTTTATTCAGAATGAAACTTCATGTATGTGTTTTTTGTTTGCTTGTGCTGCTCTGGGTTTTCGATAAGTCGGATGGCATTTTGATCATCCATGTACGGTTGTGCCGGTAGTTATTTATTTGACCTCAAAATAATTTGCAAAATTGACTAGATCCAAAGGATGGCTTTTATAGCTTGACAGGAAACTAGATATCCTGCTTGTGTTGCTTCTTCTCTAGATTCCGATACAACCTGGCTATCATCAGCGTTAATGGCTGGGATGCTCAAGAGACCATTCTTGTCGTTTACAAAACTGCAGGGATCTAATTTGTTGCAATCAGGGCAGATTTTTGTAGCACACTAATGAATCATTGATTCCATAATCTAGACGCATGTTTGAGTCAACAGATAATTTTATTCAGCTTGCGTACTCCTTTGGAACCATCCTCAAAGCACTCTGGTTGTTGCATATACAAAGTGGTTACAATTAAACTGTCATTATTTGAGCAGGCCCCGATGAAAAACAAGTGATCATAGGTCAATCAAACTTTTTGGGAACATTTGCAAGGACACACAGAAGAGAAATAATGAACAAACAACTGAAAAAGAAACACATTTAAATTTCCATATGAGAGGGTACTATTTATCAATTGCATACCTTGTTTACATTCCAGGTTACAAACATTGCTTAGTGTGATGACTGTCTCTATCCATGACAGCCTGGAACCACACTAGAGATACAGTTTCACAATTGTTTGCAGAAATTTGCAAATGGTGGACCGTGGAATGTTCAGCAGTCATGACACAGCTCCTGCACTGCTTGAAGATCGGACATTGTGTCCAGCATTCTGAACCATGGCAACAGTAACTTCGTCCACAATTTGTGATGCAATTGGCCATTGGCCCCTCATAAAAGCAAGTCCCAAATCGCCATTGACTTAAACTTCTGAATCTGTTCTTCAACCCCAGTCCAGAAAGAGGATCTCTCCATATTCCTTTAATGCATTGATGCTTGTGAAGAGCAGCAGCACTATTGCTGTTGTTTTGATAAAATAGTTTATGAGTAAAGCCCCGCTCATCTTTTCCAGACCCATGAGGACTGTCTGCAGCTGTAATGCACACTGATGCTTGTGTTTCGACCCTGCTGCCACCTCACCAGTACCAGCAGCTAATGACAAGTCATGACACTAACACTACTAACAATTCAAATGCTGCTGTGCAAAGTCTGAACATCATTTCCATAAAGCTGAGTACTCTTATGATAATTAGTTTTCTGTATACATTGGTTCAAGTAGCAAAAGTTTAGTTATAACCACTCTGTATGTCACTGTGTTAGTTCCACTGGTAAAAATGGTGTTGTAACATGAAGTTGCCTCATGTCCATGGCTTTGGATGTTGTGATGGATAAGATTATTCTTATGGAGCCATGTCTTACCAGTGGACTGAAAGTTTCAGTATATTCCTTGCCATGCTTCTACTGAAATCCTCTAGCAACATGTCAATCTTTAAATCTTTCTGCAGTTCCATGTGTTTTCCTCTTCTCTTTTAATCCCACCTGTTGTTGATTATTTCTAGGTTTTACGGTGTTTCAGTCATGATGAAGTTTCATGAAGGTTAAGTGCATGCATTTCTTGTTGCATGGCCTGTTTCCAATTTTCAGAGTTGTGACAGTCCATTGCATTTTGGAGTGGGATGAGTTCATAACACTGTCATTGTTATAACTTCAAGTTGAACAAATATATTTCAAGGATGATGCAATACATGAAAGTCACAGATCAAGTAAACAGAGTAAGATGTGTGTCACTTTAACAGTCAAACCATAACTGAGTCCGAGTCTAGCGGCCGCTGGCTCGCTGGCCGCTCAGGTGGCACTGCTGCTGCATGGCTGGCAGACAGCGCCGCGTAACTGCCCGGCGGCACTCTGAAAGATCGGCGAGTCACAATAGTCATATATGCAGAGTTTACATTAAGGATGACATATCTTATAAACCTTTTGATTTTTGCCCCATCTCATAGCTTATTTCAATTTGATATGTGCATTCTGTGAAATCTTCATTGAGATTCTATTTAGTACAGTTGTTTTTTGAATTTGGTTCTCTCTTTATGCGATTTAATTTCCTATTCTTCTGCCTGATTCAGGCTTTCATCTTCAGCAGGCTATTCATCCTCAGTGGTCTGAGATATTAGGAATGATCCATCTTCCATCTGATCTGTTTTGTGAAATTGACAATTTTTGTATAAGTTATATCTTCTTCCCTAAAAAGAATTTTTCTGTTTTTCAAAATCTGTTCATGGGGAAAGTTTTGGTGTGAAAGTCTTTTATTAAAGATTTTAAAATATGCCTTAGCAATAATATTTGCCTAAATAATGTTGTCTTCACTCAGTGAACTCATAAACTTCATCTAGTAGAACTTTTCTTTGCAAACTCACATTGCAACCTCATATTCTCCCTTGAAGAGTCCCCTTGTTGTCTTATCAGTTTTGTGTGTTATTCCCCTGTCAAAAGCTGCACCAAGTGATAATAAATTGAACTGAGTCCCTGACACATATATAACATTGGGCAGATGTTTCTCATGCAATATTTCTCTGTCAAAGGGTAAAATGTTTATTTCACTTTTTCCTTGTTATGGAATGAAGCTACCATCACCAACACAGATTGGGACATCACTTTCAAATGAATTCCAAATAGTAAATCATTCAGTTTGTTTACACATGTGATCAGTAACACTAGAATGTAAAAACCATATATTATATGCTTGCCTGTTACTGACAAAAGAAGTTTACTTATTAGGGCATCCACTCTCGACTTATACTGATTTTGACCTCGATTCTATGACAGGGTTTCTGCACTCTTTTACATAATGACTAGGTTTATCACATTTGAATCATTTACCTAGTATTCTCAAATTTTTATCTTAAAATGAGAGTTAAAGTGATTGTTCCTCTGTTGTTTATCTGCCAGAAGCTCCTCCCCCTCAATATCTTCCTGGAGATGTAGGCATTTTCCTACCATCAATGACATTTGGGTCAAATTTGCTATGTTTGTTGATCAGGGTGTGTTGATTCCAACACACTCAAAAATGGTTATAGCTCACTGATAATATCATTAATAGTTTTGTGATTACCACAGAATTAAAACTACTTTCACCTTGATTCCTGAAGTGATGTACCAGGTCTCCTAACTCTGAAATACTTGTAACCATGTCGCTTGAAATATCCTTGTTTTAAGTTGTACCAGTGCTGGTGGAGTAAGTGTATGTTTACATTGGTTTTCTGTTTCTAAAGTAAAAGTAGTTTGGTCCACATGACATGTTCTGAGAATTGTTTATCTTTTCCAGGATGATATGAGATCCTTTCCACATGCATGTACCACTGCAGTGTTCATGTTGTCATTATGTATTAGGTTAGTTGTTAGGCCTGTGACAACATCCAAAGCTCTCATGACACTTAAGGTCATACACACTTGAAATTTCCAGGGTGGCCAGATCTGGATGCCTCTGAGTTTTATTGTTCTTGTAAAGTTGCTTTCCATCGTTTTAAGGTTACACTTTCACTTGCTGACAGAGGAAATAGCATGCACTACAAGAAAAAGGTAGTCTCCGTACCACTGAGTTCACTACATAAGTATCAGATGGCAGCACAGTGTGAGCAACTGGGAAGTGCACCAAATATAAATCTACATCTACATCAACATCCATAATCTGAAAACTGCTGTTAAGTGCATGACAGAGGGTATATTCCATTGCACCTGTTATTAAATGCTTTGTCCCATTTCATTCACATATGGAGTGCGGGTAGAATGACTGTTTAAATTGTTCTGTCATAGAGCCAGTATTTAAAGCCGGTTCTTGAAACTTTGTAAGTGGGCTTTCTTGGGGTAGTTTGTGTCTATCTTCAGAAGTCTGTGACTTCAGTTCATCTCTGTGACACAAACAGACTTGTGACCATTCTCACTGTTCTACTCTGTATATGTTCAGTATCCCCTGTTAGATCTAATTGGTATGGGTCCCACAAACCTGAGAAATATTCTGGGATAGGTTGCAAGAGTGATCTGTAAGCAATCTCCTTTGTTGCTGGTTTCTATATCCCTAACATTCCCCAATATTCTATCAATAAACCAATGTCGGCTATCTGCTTTAATGATGACTGTGCTTATGTGATAATTCTATTTCATGTCTCTACTAAATGTTACACCCTGTGAGTTTACCAATTCCAGCTGTGACTTGTTTTGATATTGTAGTCATACACTACAATGTTTTTTAGCATTGTGAGGTGCACTGCATTTCTGAACTTTTAAAGCAAGTTGCCTATCTCTGCACCACTTTGAAATCCTATCAAGGTCTGACCAAATATTTGTGCAACTTCTTCCAGATTGTACTTCATTGTAGGTAACTTCACCATTAGTGAAAAGTCTAAAGTTACTATTAATATTGTCTCCAAGGTTACTAATATACAACATGAACAGCAAGCCTAACAACACACTTATCAGGGACACAGCAGAAGTTACATTTGCAGCTGTCAATGAGTCTCCATCTGAGCTAACTCGTTGCACCCTCTCTAACAAAAAATTCCTCAATTCAGTCATAAATTTCACTTGATTCTGAGTGTACTTTTGATAAGTGTAGATTTGGTACTGAGTCAAATGCTTTCAGAAACTGAGAAATATTGCAGCTACCTGAGTGTATTGATCCATGTCTTTCAGGATATCAAGAAAAGTGCAAATTGAGTTTCTCATGATTGATGTTTTTGGAATCGTTGCTGGATTGCATGGAGGAGGCCATTCAGTTCGAGGTACCTCATTGTTTGAGCTCAGAATTTGTTGTAAGTTTCTACAACAATGATGTCAAAGATAATGGAGTGCAGTTTTATGATCACTTCTGCATCCTTCTTGTAGACAGGTATGATCTCTACTTTCTCCCAACTACTGGGCATAATTTTGAGGGATCTATGATAATAACTAACAGAGGGACTAACTAAGCTGCAAAACAGGTATAAAATCTGATAGGGATTTCATCAGACTCTGAGGCTTTGTTTAATTTTAACAATTTCAGCTGTTTCTCAGTGCCACTGACAATAATATCTGTTTCACTCATATTTTCAGTGGTTCAATAATTAATTTGAGGCATTACTTCTGGTTTTTATTTGCAAAGGAACACTTGAAAATAGAGTTAAGCATTTCTGGTTTTGCTTTGCTTCTTTCAATTTCTGTTCCTATTTCCTGCTGAATATCTGAACACTAACTTTGGTGCCACTAACAGTCTTTACTTACAATGAGAATTTCTGTAGGTTTTGTGTGAGATCTTTTGAGAATATACTGCTACAGTAGTCATTGAAGGCTTCACACATTGCTGTCTGGGAGCCAGACGAGTTTCATTCAGCATCTCTCTATCTACACCCCTATGCTTTGTTTTACACCTATTATGTAATAGTCTCTGTATCTTTAAAAATATTCTTTAAAGTGATATACCATGGAGGTTGCATCCCATTATGAACTGTTCTACTGGGTACAAACCAGTCCAGTGCAATATTCTTTTAAGCTTGAGCCGTAGTTCCTTTATATACTCCTCTCCCGAGCTATAAGTTTCAAGTTCATGATTGATATATGACAATACTGCTTCTTTTCTAGTTTGCTGAACATATAATAATATTATAAGAAGGATAGTTGCCATTAACCATATAGTGGAGGTGCTGAGTTGCAGATAGGCACAACAAAAAGACTGTCATAAATAAGCTTTTGGCCAACAAGTCCTTTGTCAAAAATAGACAACAGACTCAGACACATACACACACTCATGCAAATCCAACTCACATGCATATGACCACAGAGTCTGGCAGCTGAAGCCACACTACGAGCAGCACCAGCAATGCATGATGGGAGAGCCAACTGGGTGGGGGTATGGAGGAGTCTGGGGTTGGGTGGGAGAGAGATAGCAAGGTAGGGGTGGGGGATGGTGATGTGCTGCTGGGGAACATGCAGGGAGGAGGTGGAAAGTGGGTAGGGCAGTTAGGTGCAGTGGGGAGGTTAGCTGCTGGGCAGGGGAGAGGTGATGACAACCTTTGTTAGTCACTGTCCTCACTCATCTAGTCCCTCTAGTGTTCCCATTCCAGCACTAGACAGCCCTTTATTCCACCAACACACCTAGTCTTTTTATTACTTTTCTCCTTTTCCGCTACCCCTCCCCACCTCTCCCCCGTTCTCTGTCTAACCTCCCTCCTCCAGCTAACTGCCCTATTTTCTCCCCACCTCGTCGTTGCTGCATGCTCCCCAGCAGCACATCACCATCTACCACCTGTACCATGCCATCCCTCCCCCTCACCACCCAGCCTCCTTCCTTCCCCCACCCAGTTGCCTCTCCCATCATCCACTGCTGCTGCTGCTCATAGAGTGGCTTCAGCTGCCAAAGACTGTGGTCATGTGTGTGCGAGTTGCATTTACTTGAGTGTGTGTGGTGTCTGTCATCTATTTTTGACAAAGATCTTGTTGGCCAAAAGCTTATTTTGTAACAGTCTTTTTGTTGTGCCTATCTGCGACTTAGCATCTCTGCTGTATGATGAGTAGCAACTATCCTTTTCATAATATTGTTGCTGAACATATAAATCTTTCTACATGTTTTACTTGCCATTTGTGCTTGGTATTCATTACTGCCTCTTGGTCACTCACTGATACCAGTTTCAACGTGGCCACTGCAAAGAGGTGAGGTCTGTTTGTTGCCATTAGATCTAACATACTTCCATCATGAGTGGGGTTCCGAACTATCTGTTCTAGGTAGTTTTCAGAGAAGGCCTTTAGTACTGTTTCACAAAATGTCTTGCTGAGTCCACCATTAACAAAACTATTATCATCCCAGTTGATTGTTGGATGATTAAAATGTACTGTGATGAGAACTTACATACAAGCAAATTGAGGTTTTCTTTAAAGTTTTTGGTTGCATCAGGTAGTGAGTCCGGTGGCTGATAGAAGGATGCAGTTATAATTTTATATCCATGCTTCATACTGAGTCTTGCCCAAACAATCTCACAAAGAGCTTCAATTTCTATCTCAGTGAATTTGAGTTTCTTGTCTACTGTGAAAATCCATCACATCCATTTTCCATTCTCCTATCCTTTTGGTATACAGTTGAATTTTTCCCCAAAATCTACTGCTTTGAACTCCAGGTTATAACCAGCTTTCTGTACCTAGAGTTATGTGAGCTTCATTGCTTTTTAGGAGCACTTCAAAGTCTGGCACTTTGTTGAGAATACTTTGGCAGTTAACCACTAGCATTTTAATACAATCAACCTGTGGATCTAACTCTGATACTTCTATGTTTCCTATGGCTGTTGTTATCTGGACTGGATGGAGACTCACCTAATCTAAAAAATCTTTGAGTGCACTCGACACTCACCATTAACTAGCTGGGTAGCTGCCTCTGATGTATAGTGCATGCCTGACCCATTTGGGGGACCATACTGTTCTCAGCCCTATGGTCCAAGTCTAGGAAGTTGCAGCTGAGCTTGTCACAGAACCTTCACACTCTTTAGTTCAAGCCTTCCACTCAACTCAGAACCAGGTGCCCAGAGTCTGTTCTGGGGACAATGCTCCAGATCATGAGCTTCTTTAATAGCTTGTGAGCAAGGCTGGTATTCTCAACCTTTTTTGCTAGTCACTGGAAAGATCCAAGTAAGACCTTGTAACTCAGGTGACAGTAATCATTTATTCAAGTATATGCCACAATCTCATTTGGTTGCACCCTGTTTGATTTATTTATTTGTCATTAGCCAGCATATGCCGAAATAGACAATTTTACATTTTGATTTCTGAATCATATTTAATTGTTTATCATCCTACTGCTACAAATTTGCTTTATAAGTGTCAAATTATTTTGGCATAATCTTTACAGCAAGTGATGAGTTTGAACAATCCAAGGGGGTGAGGAGATTTACTGTGTACATTCAAATTCCTTAATATTTATCATCTAACAATTTGTGATGGTGCTACTCAAAAATGTCATTAGGTATATCTCTCATTGATGGTGGTATCTTGTTAAACTGCTTCTTTGCTGTGTGTTTAAAACTACTTGGGATCTTGCACAGTCTTGCACAGTCTAGGTTCTTTCATTCCTAGTTTCACGGGAATGATATCTATTCTGTATTTGTAACTTATTTATTTATTATTTATTTTTATTTTATTTCATTATTTTTTGTGGAAAGAAGGCATTTTTGATATAAAGGGAAGTTGCAGTCAAATGTTTGGATCTTTAAAGTGTTTTCGATGTGATTCTTGGCTTGTAACACTTGTAATTGCTTGTATAGCTTACTTTTGCCACATGAATACAGCTTGAGCACCAGGAGTTTCCTCATACTTTTATTGCATATTACAGATGCAGCTGGAAGAAGGCATAGTAAGAAGGCATTAGTTGTTGTTTGCTAACTAATGTTTTTAATTTGCTTAGCAAAAAGGCCACTTTAGATGGTTTGGTACATAACTCTTTCAGTGGCTGCCAGAATAGGCTCTTCAGCATGCTGAGTGAGGCCTCCAGTGCACTTGGTGTTCCCTCTCATCCTTTACTGCCATTTCCATAAGGAGTATCATTATCCACAGTATGTTTGAACTGCAGGTGATTAATAGAACCCTGCCTGTTTGCATCTGCTTCCTTTTGACACAGGTCACAGCAGGTTTGCCAACAGGTGAAGGGGAAAGTATTACACTGTTCCCAAACATCGAAGAAATAAACAAAACAAAACATTTTAATGCATTGTTACAGTACTCTTTATAACTCATCATATGCTTTTTTATGCTTTCAGGATGCAAATGGTAGATTATGGAAAGTCAACTTGAGCCAAGTCAATGATTTACCAGCTGAGGAGATATTACTTGTCCATGCAGGAGTAGTTGTTGCTATAGCTGCTTCTCCACACCATTCTCTTCTTGCTTCACTTGACCACAGTGGTCGACTGTTAGTACATGATTACTCTAAAAAGAAGCTCCTTGGCCATGCAGAGTTTTCTTCTAATGGAAGCAGTATCATTTGGCTACCATTGTCTGTAAGTCTTCTGTTATGTATATATTCTCAGTGTTAAGTGTTCGTGATTTTTGTTTGAGTTTAAATCCTTGTAGTTAGACAAATAATTTCAAATGAAAAGAGTCTTGTAAACTATGGGTGTTTATTATAAATCCTGCTCAAGCAATTATAAAGAAAATCAAACAATGGAAACTCCAGGTAGGAATATCAACAACATAGGAAAAGACAGATTACTATTTACCATAAAGATGACACATTAAGTTACAGACAGGCACAATTAAAAGATACTTACACAAAGCTTTCAGCCACAACCTTCAACAGAAAAATAGAAAACACAATTCATACATACAAGCAACCACACCTCGATCACAAATCTGGCAGCTTGGACCCGAGAGGCCGAAGTTGGTGGTTATGTGTATGTAAGGTGTGCTTGCTTGTGTGTATATGAATTGTTTGTTTCTCTTTTTCTATTGAAGACTATGGCTGAAAGCATTGTGTAAGTGTCTTTTAATTCTACCATTCTGCAATTTAATGTGTCATCTTTATGGTAAGTAGCTATCTATCCTTTCCTAACTGTGAAGGAAACATAGCTAGGAAAAAATTCACTATAAAAAAATTAAAAAAGTGAATGCAAAAAGCAGAAATTTTATGTGGACTTGGTACTCTAGTATTCTTCAACAATGTGGATAATGTCAGACTTCTTTATTTCATGAATGATGGCAAGCTTACCTGGCGAGAACACATTGTTTAAGTACATGGAAAACTTCATGTGTTGTACTTGTCTTGAAATCCATTAGACTAGTCAGTTACCACATGACAGTGTGCCATTCTTTCTTTTACAGCCCTGCATCGTACAGATTACAACTGTGAGCCAGCCAATAGGCTGCAAAAATAAACCTGTGCTCCAGAAAATGTGTAACATTTGTTCATAAGATTATAAAACAAAAAAAAACAGTATTTCCTTCTGATGACACATTCTGTCTATCCGGTAATTAGAATTATAACATGAACTAGAAGCAGGTCACTGAAACTCTTCCATATGCCTGCAACTACATGAGTTACGTGAAGGAAAAACCAAGAAACTGGTTTGTGTGAGGTGTGAAATTGTAGTTCCAATTACTGGGGAGAGGGGAGGTGAAAAAAAGACATAGCCATTTCAAGCTGTTGATTATCCAAAATGTGGGACAGTTTCCTACATTGCACAGAGAATGTCTGCTGTTTTGCCTGCAGCTGCATGGTCATTGCTAGTAGAAAAGCTTAGAGAAAAGAAGTCAGACTTTTCTAAGATGACAGTGATAATAATAATAATAATAACAATAATAATTATAACTTATTTAATGCAGTGATCAGAATATCATATGCAAGAATAAAATAACTCTCTGAGTTTTTGAAATACAAATTTAAATCTGGGCAACACTATTTGAAGGATATATGTGAGTGTGGTTTCACACATATCAGGCTACTGTGGAATTTTCTGGCACACTTATTTCTAGGACACCACATAAATATAAGTTGCAATAATTGAGTTTTTGTAAGGACCCTGGTTAATTTTGTTCCTATGTCTGTTGTATTTAATCATGACTATAATGACAAAAACATGTGCTGCTCCATACAGTCTGTCATTCCAGTTTACATCTTGCAGATGTGTGTGTGTGTAAAATTTAATTCTGTAGATGGAAATACACTACCTTATCAGAACATAAATACATTAGTTGGCACAGTGAAACAATGATACAGGAACAGTATAAACAAGGTACGTGAGTTCAAATGAGTTTTAGACTGGAATATGGATTTTTAGAGTGGAATAATAGGTTCACTTATCTTAAGAATTGCTACAGTGACTACAGTTTAGCGACCAAGGTTAAGAAGGAAGAATACAGTCTTAGTTTCAAATTGTTTTATAACTGTCAAAATGGCAGATCCTAATGTAACTGATGAAGAAAAGATAGCCCAAATCTTGCAAGAAGTCACTGAAGCACTCTTAATGAAAGAGGACACATGGCAGTTTTATTAACTAATGCTAGTTGATGAAGATCATATATTGGAAGAAGTTTTGACTTCTTTTGATCTCTGTACTGATTACCATTGTAGAGGAACTGGCAGATCTTGCATCCGTTTTTTATCATGTCATTAAACTGGAACTTTGAAATTTTGGGAGGCCAGTTCAGTGTTAATAATGGCAGTCACTGAAACTGAACTACCTTTGGTGCCACACATTTTCTTGCAAACAATAAAAAGTAAACCATTCAGCACGAGGAGGCATATATGATTATGTGATACAATGCAAAGATTCTGTGATGTGCATTCTTATTTAGACACTGATGCATAGATAACTGATGTCAGTTTACCATTAAGATGAATCTGGATGTATAGTGTCTTGTTGAAAAGACAGACATAAATACTTTGATCATTCTTATCATACACAGACCATGAGAGTAACACTTACTGATGTGCTGATTCAGATCATGTTTAAATTTACTAGCAAATAATATAGCATACACAGCTATATAAAAGCAAAATTGCAGCATTACTATAAACATTGCATAAATGATGAAAGTCTTCTGAAAGAAAAAAGCAAATTGATTGGTAGAAAAAGTATTGTGCCAAATTTCATTGTTTGCTCAGTGTTTATATTCGTAATCATTTTGCCAGCGTCAGGCCAAAGATGATAGGACAGAGCGGGAAGTATGGATGGATGAAGAAGAAGAGAAAGGACAGTCTGGGAACCATGGATGGATTAAGAGGAAGATAAATGACATATGGAAGGATTGTTACAATTAAGAGCTTGGAGGAAAAGGCCAGAAAAAGAGAAAAACAAAAAAAAAGACAGATTAAAAAATGTAATCCTACCAATAACAAATTCTTGGTAGAAAAATACATTGGTACATTATTTACTCAATTATTTACCATATTATTTTTTATCTTCATATATTTCCTTACCTTATAAGAAATCACCCTCCAATAGCTGGAATGTAATTGTATTTAGATATTTCTGCACATCAAGCTGGCCTGTTTCAGATTACAGTGACATGTCAAGTGCACCTGTGGGTGTTGTGAACAATGAATCTTGTGTACATTGTGCGTATGATCAAGAATGTGTTTTATAGAGTAGATTTCTACTTATGTCTAGGTAGAGCTGACAATCAGATGGCATCCATGGGCCAACTATGAGATTTCTGTTGTGAAATATTGTTATTAGAATGATGTAGTTGTTATAATATGTAAATTTTCATGATAATAATTGTTTGACAGTTGAGATCCTTAGATCCTATATGGGGTATTTGGAAATCCCCATTACAAAATTTTAGGATTTGTGAAGGGGAGTGAGTACATAATATTTTGAATAGGAACCCATGTCTCAAAACATCATCCATTGACACTACAGAATGTCAATATTATAGGCACTAGCACCTGTAAATTACATGATGTTACAGACCCTCAAGGATGATGGAGAAGGATAAATGTATTAATTTGAGATAAGGGTCCCCTGTATCGGAAAGAAACGAGTAGAAAGTTATAAGTGAAAACAGTTCTGATACTTCTGACTATGGAATACATGTATCAGTACTGTTCTTGCTAAGATTGTACGATATGCGACTTTTAGAGGTAATTGTATGGACCAAACAAGAAACAATGTCTGGTAAACATGGGCTCTAAAATACATAGCTTAAGAGCTGTGGACACTTGTTCAGTAGAGGAGACATGTTTCACATTAGCAAAGATGGAATGTTTGTTTTGATCCATACTACCACCTCTGAAAGTAGCTCTCTACATTCTTAGCAACAAAATAAATGGTACAGGTGTACCACAGTCAGGGGTATCAGAATGATTTTCACTTGTAACTTTCAACTTGTTCGTTTCCAAACCAGGGGCCCTCACCTCAAATTGATACATTTATCCTTTTCCATCATCCTTGAAAATCTGTAACATTATCATGGAATCACCTTGTATATACATACATTTATAGGCACCAGCACCTATAACTTTTATTCTCTGTAGCGCCGTTGGGTGATGTTCTGGAACATGGGTTCCTATTCAAAATACCCATGAACTCACTCCCCTCTCCAAGACCTAGAAGTCTGTACTGGGAATTTTGAAACACCCTGTATCTTCAAAGATTTTTTGTCTGGGAAACAGGGATGGTGTGTTTTGTGCATTTGTCATCTGTGATTTTGTATGTTTATCCTTCCTTGTGGTGAAAAATTCCAGTAACATTTTCTAAGTGGGACTTGGGTTTCAGGCCAGGTTGTTCACTGAGTAAGTCATGTGGGAAATTTTTCATATAAGTGTGTTATCTCCAATTCTTCCTCAATATTTATAATACATCCTTATGTCTAAGCACTATGAATACTTTGGAAGAAATGGAGACAAACACTCACATGAAAAGTGAGAAAATTTTATTGATATTTTTGACCACTAGAAAGGATTTTAACCATGTAATATCTATGCTAGAAGCACACCATCCATGACTCCCAAGATCAAAAATTTGTAAACATTAGCATCTAAAGATCCCAATTCTTAAATAGCAGACAAACAATTATTATCGTGAAAAATTTCATATTATAACAGCTGTGTGATAATATACTGAGGTGACAAAAGTCACCAAAATCTGTATATGCACATATACAGATGGCAGTAGTACTGTGTGTACAAGGCATAAAAGGATAGTGCATTTTCAGAGCTGTCAGTTGTACTCAGGTGATTCATGTGAAAAGGTTTCTGAGATATGTCCACATGATAGGAATTAATAGGCTTTGAACTTCGAACAGTAGTTGGAGTTTGATGAATGAGACAGTCCATTTCAGAAATCATTAGGGAGTTCAATATTTTGAGAGCCACAGTGCCAAGAGTGTGCTGAGAATTCCAGATTTCAGGAACCATCTCTCACAATGGGCAGCACAGTGGCTGATAGCCCTCACTTAGTGACTGAGAGCAGTGGCATTTGCATTGAGTTCTCGGTGTTAACAGACAACCAACACAATCAATGTGGGATGTATGACCAACATATCCATTAGGACAGTGTGGTGAAATTCGGCTTTAATGGACTGTGGCAGTGGATGACCAACATGTGTGCCTTTGCTAATAACATGAAATCACCTGCAGTGCCTCACCTGGGCTCGTGACCATATCGATTGGATCCCACACAACTAGATAACTGTGGCCTGGTTGGATGAGTCCCGATTTCACTTGATAAGAATTGATGATAGGGTTCATGTGTGCTGCAGTCCTCACAAAGCCATAGACCCAACTTGTCAACAAGGTACTGTGGAAGCTGGTGGTGGCTCCATAATGGTGTGGACTGTGTTTAAATTGAATGGACATGGTCCTTTGGTCCAACTGAACTGATCATTGACTGGAAACGGTTACGTTTGGCTAGCTGGAGAACATTTGTAGCAATTCATGGACTTCATGTTCCCAAACAACAATGGAGTTCCATGGATGACAGTGCACTATGTTAGAATATTGTGGACAGTTAAAGTGATTTGATTTGATTTGATTTGATTTGATTTATTTCGTGTTCCATAGGTCAACTGTGTTGAATACACAAGGACGTGGAACGAGTCAGTTTTTTACAAATACAATCTGATAATCTTATAGCATATACAGAAATTTGAGTACATAATTATATAAAAACTTATACAGTAAATTCTTTGGGCAGCAATATAGAAAAAGAAAAGACATATTTTCTTAGAATCATTAAAACACTACAGAAAACAGATACAGAGCACACACAGATACAGATCTCAGGTTAAATAAAATTCGTAGTGGCATTATGTCAACTTGTATTATATAATATTAAAATATTACAATTTATTTAGTTAAAAATTCATCTAGACTGTAAAAAGCTTTTTCTAGCAGAAATATTTTTAGTGCTTTCTTAAACTCGCTATTGTTATGAATCTTTGTCTTTATTTCGGGAGGAAGAGCATTGAAGAGTTTTGCTCCAGTGTAATGGACACCCTTTTGTGCCAAGCTCAAATTTCTGAGTTCACTGTGTATGTCATTCTTCCTCCGTGTGTTATGCTCATGATAATTACTATTTGGTTGAAATATATCTATATTTTTACAAACAAAACACATGAGAGAAAAAATATATTGGCATGTAGTTGTGTATATTTTAAGATTACGAAAACTATTTCTACAAGAGTCTCTTGGGCGCAATCTACATATAATTCTTAAAGCTCGCTTCTGTGCAATGAAGACTTTCCTTGCTAATGGCTGGTTGCCCCAAAAAATAATTCCGTACTCAATGAGACAATGAAAATTGCCATAATAGGCCACTTTTGCAGTGTTAGGTTCAACACATGTAGTGACAACCCGTAAAGCATAGGTAGCAGAGCTAAGCCTCTTACAGAGATCAATAATATGTGAAGACCAGTTCATTTTCTTGTCAATGTGCACTCCAAGAAATTTTGTTGTTTCCATTCTGACTATTGGTTGATTACCACATGTCACACTTATCTCTCTCTCTTTTTCTGTTTTTGTACAGAACTGAATAAAGCTGGTCTTACTGGAATTTAATGAGAGACTATTCACCTTGAACCAATTAACCATATCTGAGAGTATGTGATTAATGAGTTCCTCAAGATTGTTGTCTGTTCTACTGCTCATAAAAATTGTGGTATCATCAGCAAATAATGTAAATTTACACGGCAGGCTTGTACATGATGGTAGATCATTTATAAAAATCAGGAATAATAGTGGCCCAAGAATTGAGCCCTGGGGCACTCCACATGTAATGGAACTCCATTCAGAATCTGAGGAAGTGTCACATACTCCACCCGAGCTATTCAACACAACTTTTTGTTTTCTGTCTTGGAGGTACGACTGTAGCCAATTGCCTGCAACACCACTTATTCCTACTAATTTTGCTTTTTGCAAGAGAATCTGGTGATCAACACAGTCAAACGCTTTGGATAAATCGCAGAAGACACCAAGTGCTAGCATTTTTTCATTAAGGGTTTCTAGAACTTCATTTGCAAGTGCGTAGACTGCGTCTTCTGTTGAACGGCCCTTTTGAAAGCCAAACTGGCTCTTGCTGAGAACTCCATTCTTCATGAGATGATCAGTAATTCTTACATGTATTAGCTTTTCTAGAATTTTGGAGAAAGCTGTCAGCAAAGAGATAGGTCGATAGTTAGTTAGTTCAGCTTTATCACCCTTTTTGTACAGGGGCTTCACAATGGCGTACTTAAGTCTACTGGGAACAACACCTTTCTGAAGGGAAGCATTGAAAATATGACAGAGAATGTCCCTTAGCCACACACAAGAATGTTTCAATAAATTACTAGATATATTATCAACCCCTGCAGAATTCGTACTTTTTAGAGACATGATGATTTTTTGAATTTCTTCTACAGTGACAGGAATAAGGTGCATTTCTGAAATTGTGTTAGAATATACAGCTTGACAAAGAGTTACAGCTTCATCAACATCGGGCTTGCAACCAATCTGTTGAGATACTGATAGGAAGTGTTTATTAAAAATCTCAGCCACCCTTTTGGGGTTATCTACTAGGATACCTTCATATCTGATATTATTTATATCTTCTTTACTTGTTGCATCTCTTCCTGTTTCTTTTTTTACAATGCTCCAAATTGCTTTTATTTTATTATTAGAATTATCTATTTTCTTCTCATAATAAAGGGCTTTTGATTTCTGTATTAGTTTCTTCAAAATTTTACAGTATATTCTATAGTGTTCCCATTTTTCTACATCTTTACAGAATCTTATTGCAGCATAAGTTTCCCTTTTGGTTTTACATGACTGTTTTATACCTTTTGTAATCCAAGGCTTGCTTACAGAATTGGAAGCACTGTTTCTGACCCATTTCTTGGGAAATATTTCTTCAAAAAGAGCACAGAATTCATTTATAAAACAGTTAAATTTAGTATCAACATCATCATGGCTATATACTAAAGACCAATCCATTTGCTGCAACCTGTGGTTGAAAGTTCCTTTCGCCTTTTCATTAATTACTCTTATGAATTTCCATCGAGGAAATTCTTTTTTGAACAGATTAACGTCATAAATAGTGAGAATTTGTCCATCATGATCTGAAGGCCCACTTATAACCTGCCTGACAATATAATTCTGATGTCTATTTACATCTAAAAAAACGTTGTCTATCATAGTTTGGCACTCGGATGTAATTCTTGTTGGGAAGTTTATTACTGAAGTCAGATTGAGTAAGGTCATCACAATCTCAAAGTCTATTTTATTCTTATTTTCTGTCAAAAAGTTTATATTAAAATCACCTAATACTACAATATCCCTCGCTTTTGAAAGTAACCATGACAGAAGGAGTTCCATTGAATGCAGAAAAGTTTTTATGTCACCTGAAGGAGCCCTGTAGACAGCCAACACTATTATTGGATAGAATTTAGTTGTTATTTCTGTGGCACATGCCTCAAATTGTTGTTCCACACAATATTTCTTAATATCTATAGCTTTGTATGCTACACTATCCTTAACATAAATTGCTACTCCACCTTTATCTTTACTTTCCCTACAGTAGTATGTTACTAAAGTATAACTTGCTATAGATGGCAAGGCACATTTATCAGTAACATGGTGCTCAGTTAAGCACAAAATCTGGGCATTATTTATACTGTCCTTTTCACTAATGTTAATAAGGAGTTGATCTATTTTGTTTAAGAGGCCACTTATATTTTGATGAAAGAAAGAGATGCCTTCCTCTTGCTTTTTCATTCTATTAGTGCTGTTACCTGACTGAGAATCCATTGGAGTCTGCCTTGAGACAGGAGAGAGGAGACACCTGACACTACCTACTGTTGTCCCTTCTTTTTCTTCGGACCCACACATAAAAAATCGTTGAGATGAGGAGGAGGCTCAGCATTTCTTCTGTCCAACAGCCTTCTATTTGTTGTTGTTGATGGTGGTGCTGTTTCTGACACTTCAAATGTTGGTTCTACCACTACTGCTGTGTTTCCTTGTGAACTTGGAGTCTTCTCGTTTTTGTTATTTTCGTCTAAAATAATACTTGGCTGATGAGGAACAGTAGTTCTTTTGTTGTTGAAATCGATGTCCACTGTTCTTTCTGTTAAAATTTGGTCTTTTTTTACATGTTTTGCTGCTGCTGATGAAGTTTCTAATGAATTTTTTTGAAGTGTTTTCGTAATGGAGTCAGGCGATGGCAATGCAATTATCGTTTTGGTTTTGAATTTATTTTGGTGGTTTTTTATTACCCTGGTTATCAGGCTTGTCAGATATTCTTTCCCCAAGCCATTCAGGTGAAGTCCGTGTTGCGTGTGGAATCTACGTCCAATACTGCTTATATCAACGCATTTCACGTTTTTAAAATGTTTGCAGATTTTTGCAAACTGACTGTTGGCACTTTCTATTTCCCTGTTAACACATGACCATCTTACAAGATCATAGCGATGCGGAATATTGACAAGTATTACGTTAGTGTGAGTGAGGTTCCTCAGACACTGTTTAAGATCGCGCGTTGCACTCATTGTTTCATTTTTGTAGACATCGTTTGTGCCTCCCATAAGTACAACGAAGTCTTTATCATGCAGATTTTTTGCCTCTGCGGATTCGGTCATTTTTTTTAATTTCGCTAAGTGGGGCTCCCGGTTTCACTATACCACACGAAAATGTTTCAGTTGTTTCTTTTAGTTTACTAGGAAGTCCACGACCATGGCTGTCTGAAAACACAAACAGTTTCCTGTTATTGGAGTTCACAATTTGCGAATCGTTTTGTATTGTTTTACCACACACTTTGACACAATTTTTGGTCGGCACATTTATATTGACCTCCTTCACAGTTGTTTGCGTCAGTAAATTTTCTTCTCTTACCTTATTCCCCAAAGTGCCATTTTGCTTTTCCCAACGTTCATGCGAACTGTAAGTTGCATTTTCACTATCGGCGATCGAAAGTACTTGAAACGTGTTTTCGTGCACAAAGCTTGCGTAACTTTCGCAGGTTTTCCGAATTTGCACTTTGGACTTGCTGTTTTTGCACTTTACATTTGACCACTTTTCCGTAACGGACGAACTATCTCGCACAAGTTTTAGCGTGTTCAGTTCACTATTTTCTTGTTGTATTTTCGAAATGTCCGTTTTCAAACTGCCGATTATGAACTGTAAGCTCGTTATGCGTTCATTCAGTTTCTTGATTTCGTCTTTACAATTTTCACACGATTTCTTTTTTACGGCAAAATTTAAGTTTTTCTGGAAGGACACTTGCTTAACTTTTACTGTAGCCGCCATCTTACATGCTATGATTGGCCATCTAGATTTCCTGATGTGAATCCCATTGAACATTTAAGAGACATGATTGAGAGGTCAGTTTGTGCACAAAATCTTGCACTGGCAATGCTTTTGCAATTATAGATGGCTATGATGGCAGCATGGCACAATATTTATGCAGGGGACTTGCAACGACTTGTTAAGTCCATACCATCAGGATGCACTACTCTGGGTAAAAGGAGGTCTCACATGATATCCTATGATATCTCATGACTTGTTACCTCGCTGTAATAACAATATTTCACAAGAGAAATCTCACAGTTGGCCCCTAATGCCACATGATCATCAACTCCACCTGGATGTAAGCAGACATGATATCTATAAAAACCCATGCTTGATCAGAACTAAGATGTAAAGAAGATTCATTATTCAGAACACCCACAGGTGCACTTGAAAATGGCATTATAAGCTGAAACAGGCAAACTTGTTTTGCAGAAGTATTTCAGTACAAGCAAATAAAAATAACATTGCACCTATTGAAATTGCCTTCTTGTTGTAAAATGTTGTATTTCAACATAGTTCATGCTTCAGATCTTATTGAAAAAAAAATCCCTATCTCTTTTTCTAGCTTTTCCACATTTTCTTTTCCCATTTCTTTCCAGTTATTAACTGCAGTATTCTTTCTCTATGTTATTTCTCTTCCTCTTAATCAGTCTTAGCTTCACACTCTGTCTGTTGATGTTTACACCTCTTAACTTGTTATTCCATATTTACTGGATAGACAGATGGTGCACAAGATGTACAGAATCACACAGTCCGTGATTACTTCAGATCCAAGGTAGTTGTTATCACCACAGGGTGGCCAGCATAATATGCAGATCATACAAAGTACCAGCAAGAACTGTCATTCCCTGTGGAGCACCCACTTATATAAGGCAGTTAGACTACAGGATCCCACCAGGTGATGGGACGATTGCCTCAATGGCAGGGCTTCTTTCTGGTGTTTGTTTTGTGGTGGCCACTCACAGCTCACAGTGCTATCAGCAGAGCGGATGGCATGTATGAATTGATTTCGTTAGTTGTGATAATTTCATATTGCTGTCTGGGTCGGTTACATCAACCCTCTTTCCCCAAAGACAGCACATAGGGGAAGTGGAGCAGAGACAGACAGGCGCATCGGGATGCACTCCAAGACCCCAGCACACCGAGGACTCGGTCGGGATGAGCCAAGCTGGTGGCTGGAGAGGGTGAAGCAGCAAGGCATCCAGGCTGGGATGCTGGCTGTGGCAATCTGAGGTGTAGCTGTTTCTAGTGGCACCACCAAAGATGGCCCCAGCAGAGACCTTGTACATCCAGTGACCATAACAGCTGTAGACTGTAGCAGGGGCCGAGAATGGACAGTGACTGAATGTTTACGCCCTTACTGGGGCACCTAGCTAGAACTAGTGATGTGCCCTAGGCGGTGGTGGGGGCAGGGAGACAAGGTCTGATGGAAACAGTAGTTCAAGGACAGTCCATGACAGATGCTCATGTAATAACTCACAGGGCTCTTCTCAGCAATGGAAGTGACCCATAGGTGGCCAAAAACAGTGTGAGGGTCTCGTCCATTTAAGCAGAGTGCACAATGGTTGATATTTTCTCCTTGAAAGTCCACACCATCTATTCTGCCTCTGCACTGAGTGGGTGCGTGATCCCTTGGTGCTTACAAAAATGGATGAACTGTGTTGGGATAAATTGGTGGGCCATTGTCTGAGATGATGGCCAATGAAACCCTCAATACAAAGATCTGAGGCAAGACCTGAATGACATTTGCTGATGTGATAGAGGGTGGACAAAAGGAAACTTGGAGATTGAGGTGACCACAATGAGCCACATCTGTTGCAAAAAAAGGGCTAGCAGAGTCAATGTGAAGAAGCTCTCAGGGGCCCACCCGATGCTGGGGTGAAAAAAAACATGGGGGGAGCCGACTGCTTGTGGGTGCACTTTATACATGATTGAACCATTGTCCCAAGATCCCTATTGATAGCCAGCCAATAGGCTTGCTAATGGGCCAGCTACGTCATACGCAAAACAGCCTCATGACTGGCATGCAGGAGAACAAGTAACTTGAGGTGCAGAGCTGGTGGATTAATGACTCAAGGTCAATCTTGATCCATCTGAAGGAGGAGAACCTTGTCTTAGAGGGAGAGACAGTACTGGAGGGCAAGTTATGTGTTCAGAGGGCCATGGGTGTCTGTGGGCAATCTGTGAGGCCAACCACTGGACAATGGAACAAAGTGTGGGGTGATGCATTGAGGGGGAACTCTTGAAGGTACAATGACAAGTCAAATTCTAGTTGAGAAATGGTGACTTCCTGAGTCTCAAACTCAGGATCCAGGTTAGCTGGCAGACAAACAGAGTGTCAGCATTTGCATGGCAACCAGAAGGTTTGTAGAGGAAGTTGTACATATATGCAGACAGATACAATGCTCATTGCTGAAGCCTTTGTGCCATTTTGTTTGAGAGTCCAGACTGAGGACTAAACAATGTGAGTAGCAGCTTGTGGTCCATGATCAAATGAAACTTCATGCCGTACAGATAGGTATGGAATTTCTTCACTGCACAGACAAGAGAGAATGCCTCTTTCTCTATCTGCGAGTAGTTGCATTGAGCATGGGTGAGATTTTTGGAAATAAAAGCAATTGAGTGTACAGAGGCATTGGGGTTCTGATGGGAGAGCACCTCACTGATTCCTTGCTGTGAGGCATCAGTGGCCAGTGGCAAGGAGAAGGGGCTTTCCAGGTGAGTTTGGGATGAGGCACGGCACTGAGTGCAGAGCCTGCTTTAGTGTGAGAAATGTCACCTCACACACAGTTGACCACATGAAGTATGCCCACTTCTTAAACTTGATGGTGAATGTGGTAGCAAGCTCAGAAACGTAGGGGATATAATGATCATAATAGCTAATCTTTCCCAGAAAGGACTGTAGTTCTTTCAAAGTTTGGGGGCAGGACATGTTGTCAGTGACCCACACATGGTCTCTGGGCTGGAAAAACTTACACTTACTGGGGTTGCATTTCATGCCCTTGGAAAATAAGTGAGAAAACTAGATTTGCAAGTTCTGGAGGTGCTTGGCCACAGATGCCCCTGTCACAATGATGTCATCTAAATAACTGCCACATGAGGGAATGCCCTGATCAGCTGTTCCAAGAAGCACTGAAAAACAGCTGGGGCACTAGTGGTTCCAGATGGAAGCCAGTTATACCAGTACAAGCCAAAGGATGTGTTGAGCACCAGCATGTTGCAGGAATCTGGATGTAACAGCAGCTGTTAATATGTAGCCGACAGATCAATTTTCGTAGTACAGTCTCTGCTGTGTAGTGTGGAAACAGATCCTTTCATCATGGAAGTGGATAAGAATCTATGATTAACTGGTTATTCACAGCCTTAATATCACCACACAGCATGAGAGAGCCATCTGGAGTTTCAACAACAGCACTGACTGGAAGAAACTGGGGTGACCACATCATGGGTGATCAGCCTGTCCAGTTCTGCCTTCACTGCATCCTGAAGCACATGGGAAGCATGCACACTCACGTGAAGCACAGCATCAAATCTGGCTTCAAGTGAAGGCATACCTCAACAGATGTCACCCGACCCAGCCAGAAGCAAACATTCCTAAAAGGAGATCATCAAATCTTCAATACCCTGAAATGGAATATCGAGGGATATCAAGCACACCTTCTCAGAAATGGAAAATCCAAATTGCTTGAGGGCATCTAACCCAAAAATGTTTTCCACTGTGCTGCAAGAAACCACAAAAAAAGGAAGCGTGTGGGACGCATTTTTATGTGAGTCCTCCGTAAAAGTACGCCCTGCTGCAGAATTTCCTGACTGCCATACAACATGACCTTCCTCTGAAACAGTGACAGTGGAGGAGACCCCAGCATCACATAGGTAGAACTATTGATCAGAGTAGAAGATGCTCCAGTAACCACCTGGAAAGGAACCACCCACCCATCGTGTGCAGTGTGAGTAGTAGCTTCACAGGCTTCCCTGATGCTAAGTTAAGCACAGTATCAATGGTATGAATGGCATTAGCCAGAAAAGGTGCTGCTATGTGCACAGCCATGATATCACTAAGCTGCTGTGCAGATGTGATGTGGCACTTGGAAGCAATGTGGCTGTGAACACCACAGGCAAACAGATAACTGAATAGTGTGGGCAGCGCAAGTGCAAAAGCCAATAGAAACACTGAGGGCATGAAAGAAGATGACACTGCCCCGTATGCTTTCCAGACAAAGAAGGAGACACAATCTAGGAAAAGGAATGATGACTTGGAATGCTCACTATGCTGCTGTCTGACTCGGAATGACTGCATGGAATAATTTGTTTACTCAGAATGCCAGGGTGTGTTCCAGTTTACCTGGTGTGCACTCGTGGTGTGTGTACTGCTTGCCTGGCTATCTTGGACAACATGGCAAAACAAGACTCCCCTCTATGGTCTTAAGACTCACATGAGTTCAAAAGTCAATGCAATTTTAAAAATTTCAACCAAGAAAGGATTGGCATGGCACATAGCTTTTGCATGCGTGTCCCTGTCCAGTGCAAATTAAAGAAGAGAATCCCTAACCAGAGAATCAGTGTATGATCTTCAACAAGCATCTGCTGAGCACATGAAAGCATAGTGATGACTAATGTCACAGAGTTAAGTGACCCAATTCTTATATAATTCTGTCAGCAGCTTCCACTGCCAATAGAATTCCAACCTAGCAGATGCCACCCAAGATTGGCTTCTGCAATGGTTTGACAACAAAGTGCTGTTATTGGGAAATGACAACGTATTGGGGTTCACTGTAGGAGACAACTTGTGGAGCCAAGCTAACTCATCTTGAGAGGACCATGACAGAAGAAAGTATCGCTTGCGATCATTGTCAGTCTGATGCCACAAATGGTGGGTTGAAATGCTGTAAATACATGTCCCACTGGTCAGCACCATCCACAAAGGAAGTAAATGGAGGAACAGCTGAGGGAAAGGCACCTCTGACAGACAACACTGACAGTTGTTGGTGTAGTAAAATAAAGTGCTGATACTGTTTTGCCACTAACTGTCTATTGAACTCATGCTGTTCCTGTTGTTGTGCCAACCAGTGCCGCAGAAACTCCAGGTCCATGGTGGCTGAGTAATTGAAGCATGGCAAGTCTGAAAATACTCGCTGCTACTCTTGAGATTTACACTTACTAACACTCTTCATTCTGTATTCACTGGATAGACAAATGGTGAACAATAAGTACAGAATAACACAGTCGATAAGTAGTCTGCATCCAAAGAGGTGTTTGTCATCACAAGGCGGCTGGACCAATATGCAGATCATATGGAGCACTGACAAGAACTGTCGTTCCCAGTGGAGGGTACACATATATCAGACAAGTCAGCCATGGGATCCAGCCACATGATATGGTGATCACCTTGATGGCATGGCTCCTTTCTGGCATATGTCTTGGGGCACAGCCACTCATAGCTCACAGTGCCATTGGTGGTGCAGGCAGCAAGTATTGATCAATTCTGAACAGTTGTGATAATTTCATCTTGTGTCTGAATTAATTACATTGCTATCCATATATTGTCTCTGGACTGAAGGCAGCACTGTGTTTATCAATGTACTGTCTTTGATTTCCTGCTCTCTTAGATGCATCCCCTCTTCATCTTTGTCCCACTCATCCTCTCAAGCTGGTACACTCTTACATTCCTGAGGAAGTATCTAACTATTACCCTGTTTCCAGGATGCTGTGTGCAGGCTTCATGTATATCTTCCTGACAAGATAAATCATCCGGTTGTTCAAACATTGTCCAGTGTTTCTCTTGTTGTAATGCCTGTCTTTATAATGTGCATCCAGTTTGTTCTTGGTCTTCCTACCCACCAAATCCTTCTAACGTGTCTTTGCTGATGTACTTGAGCTTGTAGCCTAGCCTTTTGCAGTACAAATTGCCCTCAATAGCTGCACCTCCATCGAAACTGGCTGAAAAGCTGCTGTTGAAAGTAGGCTATTGTCAATAATGTCATCTACACCAGGTTTGCAGCTCACATACTTAATTGCACTTAGATGCTGTATGAATACTGTATACAGCAAGATCGTGTCTCATATACTTAAATTTGTTGTTGTTGTGGTCTGCAGTCCTGAGACTGGTTTGATGCAGCTCTCCATGCTACTCTATCCTGTGCAAGCTTTTTCATCTCCCAGTACCTACTGCAACCTACATCCTTCTGAATCTGCTTAGTGTATTCGTCTCTTGGTCTCCCTCTACGATTTTTACCCTCCACGCTGCCCTCAAATACTAAATTGGTGATCCCTTGATGCCTCAGAACATGTCCTACCAACCGATCCCTTCTCCTGGTCAGGTTGTGCCACAAACTTCTCTTCTCCCCAATCCTATTCAATACTTCCTCATTAGTTATGTGATCTACCCATCTAATCTTCAGCATTCTTCTGTAGCACCACATTTCGAAAGCTTCTATTCTCTTCTTGTCCAAACTATTTATCGTCCATGTTTCACTTCCATACACGGCTACACTCCATACGAATACTTTCAGAAATGACTTCCTGACACTTAAATCAATACTGGATGTTAACAAATTTCTCTTCTTCAGAAATGCTTTCCTTGCCATTGCCAGCCTACATTTTATATCCTCTCTACTTCGACCATCATCATTTATTTTGCTCCCCAAATAGCAAAACTCCTTTACTACTTTAAGTGTCTCATTTCCTAGTCTAATACCCTCAGCATCACCCGACTTAACTCGACTACATTCCATTATCCTCGTTTTGCTTTTGTTGATGTTCATCTTATATCCTCCTTTCAAGACACTGTCCATTCCATTCAACTGCTCTTGCAAGTCCTTTGCTGTCTCTGACAGAATTACAATGTCATCGGCGAACCTCAAAGTTTTTATTTCTTCTCCATGAATTTTAATACCTACTCCGAATTTTTCTTTTGTTTCCTTTACTGCTTGCTCAATATACAGATTGAACAACATCGGAGAGAGGCTACAACCCTGTCTTACTCCCTTCCCAACCACTGCTTCCCTTTCATGTCCCTCGACTCTTATAACTGCCATCTGGTTTCTGTACAAATTGTAAATAGCCTTTCGCTCCCTGTATTTTACCCCTGCCACCTTTAGAATTTGAAAGAGAGTATTCCAGTCAACATTGTCAAAAGCTTTCTCTAAGTCTACAAATGCTAGAAACGTAGGTTTGCCTTTCCTTAATCTTTCTTCTAAGATAAGTCGTAAGGTCAGTATTGCCTCACGTGTTCCAGTGTTTCTACGGAATCCAAACTGATCTTCCCCGAGGTTGGCTTCTACTAGGTTTTCCATTCGTCTGTAAAGAATTCTTGTTAGTATTTTATACTTCCTTTATATACTTATACTTAAATTAGCCACAGATAAACAGGTAGCCACATGCTGCACTAATATCCTGCAGTATTATTCAAGTGCAGTGATCTTATACAGATACAATTAAGCACAATTATTAATATGTGGTAAGTAAATCATTAATGTGGTCACTCATTACATCATTCTTCCAAAGAATGAATCATATTGGAATTAATAAAATATTCATAGCAAGTAGCAGTTTTGAGCGCAGCACACCCTTGATTTGTTGTCACAGTTGATGATGATCGTTGTTAAGTTTGACACAGTCCATGATGTTGATGATACATTCACTGTCCAATTAACCATTCAAAACAGTCACTGGCTTACAGAATGATCTTCTGGACATGAAATTTTTGATGGATCTCAGCATATTTTGTGACATGTAATTTGGCTCATCTGTGGTACATTTTCCCATGTTGGTGGACGTTCTTCTTGTACATTTCAAAACCTTCTGTGGACTGACCTAAAATGTTTCCCATCATGCCTCTTTTATAAGTTTACAATAACTAAAACTCAAGATAGCTATTTTGGTTTACTGGATTATCATAAATTACATTTCTGAGTAACTGAATAGCGGAAGGAGAGTTTTTTAAACAAGGCCGCTCTGGTACAGTAATAACTTCTACTGAATTTCACTGGTTTGTTTGCCTGAATCTAGGATTCTATTTCACTAACAATGTTTTAACTAAGAATCTTAATTAACCTGGAATTAAATGAGTGCAGATGTTGCTAACATATTCTCATCACTGAATGTAGGTATGTGTTAGTTATTTATATGGTGTTTTCATCTACTTTACCTAGAAGTTCATAATTGGGTATTTGTTTACAAATGAACAGTGACAATGACATATGAGATTACTGGTATTTGTAGTTAGCACAGTTTTCAGGCAAACTAATTACACTTATGGACCCTACATAACCAATAGAAAGTAATAGATAATAAAGGTAAGTTTGACAGGCCCTAAGTCAGTATTTGAAATTTTTAGGTATTGTGCCAATGCCATATAAATGACAGTATTGAAGATATCACAGAATTTGAAAAAATAATAAAAATTTTGGGGAGAATATAAACATAACATTTGAAAGGCTCCACCTGCTTTGTTATAAGCTGTCCCCTTTGGTTCTATTCTTTATCTATGCCCAAACCAGTTGAGATTAGATATTCTGACTATAGATTAGATATTCTGACTTTCTCTAGTAGTGTTGTCTTGACCGTAGGCGTCTCTCTCACCTTTTCATTTCTTGATTCATCCTATTGCGGGCCTAAGAACTTAATTCCCATTGCCTGCTATACTGATGAGTCACACTTTGTGAGGGTGAATTCCTGCTGTATTGATGAGTCACATTTTGTGAGGGTGCATATGTCTATAGGATTTGTTGAAACTGGTTTGACACAGCTGTTGTTAATCACTGATTTAGTGTTTCTTGGTTCTTTGTGTTCCTACAAAAGTGGTCTAATATCTTGGGAGAAGTATGAACTCTTCAGAAACCTACATGCAACTTCTTTTATGGCTGGATTGTCTCAAGAAATTATGCTTCGAAGGCAGGCAAAGTTTTCCATAATCACCTAGCTCGATGGTTGCTGGTTGTCCTTCCCTGTTTACTGCCGTTACTACTGTTTTGGCTTAATTTACTTCGAGATCGTATTTCTGAAACTCACCCATCAATTTCACAGCCTCAGTTGTACTCCCACCTCTGTTTATACTCAGATCATAATAACATCAGAAAAAAATCAAGGCTTTGTGCTGCCCATGTGACTTCTTAATGTTCTTCATTGTGTCATCCCCTAACAGTGATAAACAGTGGTAGGAACAGAGCAGTCTTGTACTGGACTTCATTTGTAGTCTGAATGCAGGAGAAATGACTTTCACCGAATCACACGCAGCTAATACAACACTGCTCATACAGCATCTGAGTCTTCTTCACTAAATTTTCTAGCTCACTTATCTTTTTCATGCACTACCAGATCTATTCTCTTTTGGAGCTGTCATATACCTTCTTGACATAAAGGAACAGTAGGATCAGGTCCTTACCTTCCTTCCAGTATTTGCTAATCAACATACAGACACTGAAGACTGGGTCTGTTGCTGACTTTTTGGAGTGAATTTGTATTGTGCCTCTCCTAACTGTAGTGCCAATAGTTTTCTTCATCTGGGGTCTTATTGAGAGTTTTCAGACCATCTGAAAGAAGTGTTATTCCATGATGAAACACTTTTGGTAATCACTTTGCTTGAACAGATGTATAATGACACTTCCAATCTTCTAACATATTAGTGTCCTTCCACACTGCAGCCACTGTAGTCTGTGGACCCCTGCTGCTTTAATGATGTCTTCATTGACCTAACTGATTCCTAATCATTTCCTATTTGGTATCTTCTTAAGTGTTGCTCCAGTCTGTGCCTAGGTGACAGGGGATTCCTCACCGGAGGGTTCACTAGTTGTTTCTATCATTGTCTGATATTTGTTTAGAAGATGATCAAAATAGTTTGTCACAATCTCCTTTGTTCAAATAACTTACACATAGCAAGGTGGCACAGTTGTTAGCCCATTGGAATCACATTCAGTAGGACGACAGTTCAAACTGGTGTTTGGCCATCCAGATTTAGTTTTTCCATGATTTCCCTAAATCGCTCTATGCGATTGCTGGGATGGTTCCTGTGAAACGACATGGCTGATTTTCTTCCAAATCCTTGACACAATCTGAGCTTGTGCTCCATCTCTAATGACCTCAATGTTGACAGGTCATTAAACTCAATCTTCCTTCCTTCATATAACTCATGGGAATGCAACCATCTGACATCGTTGACAACCACAGATATTTTGACCAGAGCACAACCTACCATTTTCAAAGCAAAACTGCAGCAAGTTATTGCTGTGCTAGCAACTTTAAAACCTCAGTTTTGAGAAACTCCATAAATATAATACCACACACTCACACTGTAAACACTAGCGTGATCATAAACCAAAGATGACCAACATTGGAAATTGTTGATAGTGAAATTAATAATTAATGGGTGAGATAGCATACACTCTATTTCTCTGTTTTTTGACAAGTGAAAGAGCTGGGTTCCATATAGAATTTAAACAAAAACTACCATCTCTATTCATAACATTACTTGCTTATTTAATTTCAAAAGCTTTCTTAATAACACTATCCCAATAGCTGGAAGTGCATGTCAGATTCTTCATGTTGTTATACTCCATAGGATGACCGGCACCAGGACAATTTTCTGCAATGGCAGGTTTGCTTGCCTGTTATAAGTGTGTGTGCCGCTTATGCTCAATAAACTGGTCCTCCACAGTCCTGATAGTCAGATCAATAGATGATGTGCCACAGTTGCAAGGAATATGGTAGACACTCATCTTACACAAACCAATATCATCCTTTATGGAGCTTAAAAGAACTGTGATCTTAGAGGGTGGTCGAAAAAGAAAAAAAAAAACTTCACATCATATTTCCACAAAATATGGCCAATCCTGTTCAAAATGGTCCCTGCATAAGATAAAAATGCTGTAGACTTTGGTGCCACCTCAGTATTACCATCACTCATTCAGTACGCAGTTGGTCAACAGTACAACACACATCTAATCTCTCTTTCACTGTAACCACCCTGATGAAAGGTGGCTTTGGGACAGGCTTACTCAGCTGACATACTCTCAGGGTCCGAGATGACACGGGTCCTGTGAATCAAGGTACAAAGTACCCATTCTGAGCTGGATCGTGACAACTATCAGCCTGCAGATACAAGTCATTGTTAGTAGGCTTCCTGTAAATGTCATGTCCTAACATACCATCCACCTTCCCCCTGACCAACACATCAAGGAAAGGAATACAACCTTCCCTTTCCATCTCCATTGTGAAACAAATTCTCAGGTGCATTGAATTCAGGTGTTCTAAAAAGTCATTCAAATTTTCACTGCTGTAAGGCCAAACAACAATAGTATTGTCTACATATCTGAAACAACAAGCAGGTTTCGAAGCTGTTGACTTCTGACGTCGGTTATCTGTGGTTTGTGATAGTCATAGTGTCTACAGTGTGTGTGTGTGCATGTGTGTGTTATTTTTATGGAGCTTCTATAAAAACTGAGGTTTTAAATTCACTTGCAGCGTGTGGTGTGGTTTTGACTTGAAAATGGCAGGGTGTGCACCTATCGAAATATCAGCGGTTGTCAGTGACATCACCCAGGTGCATCACTGCAAGTTATTTGAACACTGTATATGTTAGAAGAAGATTAAGAAAGATTAAGGAAAGGCAAACCTACGTTTCTAGCATTTGTAGACCCAGAGAAAGCTTTTGACAATGTTGATTGGAATACTCTCTTTCAAATTCTGAAGATGGCAGGGGTAAAATACAGGCAGCGAAAGGCTATTTACAATTTGTACAGAAAGCAGATGGCATTTATAAGAGTTGAGGGGCATGAAAAGGAAGCAATGGCTGGGAAGGGAGTGAGACAGGGTTGTATCCTATCCTCAATGTTATTCAATCTGTATATTGAGCAAGCAGTAAAGGAAACAAAAGAAAAGTTTGGATTAGGTATTAAAATCCATGGAGAAGATATAAAAACTTTGAGGTTCACCGATGACATTGTAATTCTGTCAGAGACAGCAAAGGACTTTGAAGAGCAGTTGAACGGAATGGACAGTGTCTTGAAAGGAGGGTATAAGATGAACATCAACAAAAGCAAAATGAGGATAATGGAATGTAGTCGAATTAAGTCGGGTGATGCTGAGGGAATTAGATTAAGAAATGAGACACTTAAAGTAGTAAAGGAGTTTTGCTATTCAGGGAGCAAAATAACTGATGATGGTCGAAGTAGAGAGGACATAAAATGTAGACTGGCAATGGCAAGGAAAGCGTTTCTGAAGAAGAAAAATTTGTTAACATTGAGTATAGATTTAAATGTCAGGAAGTCGTTTCTGAAAGTATTTGTATGGATGGTAGTGATGTATGGAAGTGAAACGTGGACGATAAATAGTTTAGACAAGAAGAGAATAGAAGCTTTCGAAATGTGGTGCTACAGAAAAATGCTGATGATTGGATGGGTAGATCACATAACTAATGAGGAGGTATTGAATAGAATTGGGGAGAAGAGGAGCTTGTGGCACAACTTGACTAGAAGAAGGGATCGGTTGGTAGGACATGTTCTGAGACATTGAGGGATCACCAATTTAGTATTGAAGGGCAGTGTAGAGGGTAAAAATCGAAGAGGGAGACCAAGGGATGAATACACCAAGCAGATTCAGAAGGATGTAGGGTGCAGTAGGTACTGGGAGATGAAGAAGCTTGCGTAGGATAGAGTAGCATGGAGAGCTGCGTCAAATCAGTCTCAGGACTGAAGACCGCAACAACAACAACAACAACAACAACAACATATGTTAGGTGAAACTAAGGTCACAGGGCTGCTTTATGTCTTCCATGGCCTATTTCCATTGCCATCTTCTGTTACCTTTATGGTGATAAAGGGTGTTCTTTTGTTATAAACTAGTATGAAAAGCAATTTTGTATTATTCTTTCTGTCTTCCTTCAGATTTTGGTTGAATTTTTTTCAGCATGTTCCTCTTTCCTTTTCTACTAGTCATTTGAGTCCCACTGCTTGTTTCTGATAATCACCTAATCTTATTCCTGTTCAGGCTTGAATCTCCTGTGTCTGTTCTTTCTGGTCGGTCTTTCTTTTATTGATGTTCTCACTTGTTCATTCTACCATGGCATCTCCTTCATCATGACTGTTGAAGATGTTTTCCTGCAGATCTCAGTTTCCAATTTCACCTCTGTGTTCTTAAATCTGATCCATTCCTCCTCTCCTGTCTACACTTTGACTGTTCGTGTTGTTAAGGGAATGAAACATGAGAAGACTGTAACAGAATGCAGGAAGGCATGCATAGGATTTACGACTGGTGCAGGGACTGGCAGATGGACTTAAATGTAAATATGTAACATATTACGCATGGAAGGGGAATAAATCCAATATGTTCAATTACACTCTTGGTGATAAATCACTGGGAAAAGTAACTAATGTAAAATACCTAGGAATTTTCATCCAAAGATACCTACAGAGGAATGACTACATAAAACAAATAGTTGGAAAATCTGATGGCAGGCTGAGAGTCATTGGAAAAATATGAAGGAAATGCAATTTATCCATGAAACAAGTGCCTTACAAAATACTTGTAAGACTGAAGACTGTTAGCAGGTTAGGCTAATAGAAGAGATAGACAAGACAGGTCAGTGCGTTTCACCATGGCATCATTTAGCTCGTGAAATAATGTTATGGAGGTACTCATCAAACTCCAGTGACTGACACTTCAAGAGAGGCATTGTGCATAATAGAGAGTTTTACTGTTGAAATTCGTATGTTCCAGAGAGGAATCAGGCAACACATTACTTCCTTCTACAGTCATCTTGCAAAATGATCATGATAAGAAAATCAGAAGAATAAGAGCTCATATGGAGCTGCATCAACAACCATTCATTCCCTGTGCCATTTGTGAATGGAACAATGATGGAGGTAAAAAGATAGTGATACCAGAAATGCCCTGTGCTACGTACAACCAGGTGGCTTGCAGAGCATAGATGTAACTGCAACACTTCTTAACACAAACTCCTCTTTTCTTACCTTCCACTTTTGTTACTGGTATTACAAAGATTAAATGTGGTTGATGTAAGCACAAATAGTATTAACCAGAATTTGTAACCACCAGTGGCTGCATATATAATAGAAAAGTCATTGTCCATTATACATGATTAAAGATTCACTTAATTACAAACATAAATAACTGCAGGTTGCACACTTTATCTTGGCCCCTCTGTGACTTTCTGCCACTCCAGAATGTTTACACTCATGGTGAATGTTAATTATGTAATAGTATTGTGTGCTGTAGGAAAACATACCTTTTATGAATATAGTGTTTATCTGTACACAGTGTTGTGCATAGTGATTGTTAATATTATTTACAAAAGTGAGCAAAGACACTGTATCTGGTCCTTCTATAGACTTGTCATCACTTTTGTGTCACATATGCAATGAATTAGCAATTACAGTCCATTTCTCATATAAGCTAAAAGCTTCCTGCTCTGAGAGAAGGAGGCGGGGCTTGGCTCAGCAGCTGATGCACTACAAGCTGATTGCAAGCTTCCACTTCCAGCATCCCTCACTCAGGGACCAAGTAACCTTATTATCCACAGATAAACAGGCATCAGATTTGTTATTTCTAATAGAATACAGGCAAAGAGCTATGCATGCAGGATTTTGAAATTAACATTAACAGTTTGTCCATCAGAAATTTTTCTTGTATTATAAAATGAGTTTTCAGCCAACTAGCCACACAATGCACTTTGAAACAAATTATGAGACATGAACCAAGCTGAGAGTGCTAATTTATTAAATATTTGTACAGATCATGCCTGTGGATGAGTGGGCTGCTTTTATCGGACTTTGTGTTGAAATATCAATTTTTGTTACATCCCTAGTGTAGTGTTGGTGCAGTTCTTTTATATTCAGTTTAACATATAGCAATAAAATGTATATGTACCTGGTTGACTGTTATGAGTGTCTTAAGTTTTCTAAACAGTGGTAAAAAATGATCTCTTGGTTAAATGCTACACATTTCTCGTATGCCTTTTTTTTTTTTTAATTTTAAATTTATCACTTATATGAGAAGAGTGCTCCCATAACAGGAGTCTTGAAGAAATGTGAGACTGGAACAGTCCAAAATCGCTAATGTTAGATATGTAGAAATAGCTACATCTCTCAGTTTCCACATTAGCCTTGTTGCTCTTGATATTCTTCTGCAAATATGACTGATGTATTCTCCCTAGGTCACTTTGGAGTTAGTATGAAATCTAAAAAGTTTTACTGACTTTTTCTATACCACATGATAGCTGTAAGAGAAGATGATGGGTCTTATCTGGGTTATACAGAAGTCTGTTAGAGGAGAACCATTTCACTGCAGCATCTAGTGGTTCCAATGACTTTGTTGTAATAGTGATGTATCTTGATGGTTAGTAATTGTCAGTGTGTCATCTGCATGGCAGATCACAGAATGGGACTCATGAAGTGGCAAGTCATTGATTGAAATTATGGAAAAGAACTGATCTGTGCGGTACACCTATCTCAACAGTTTTCATCGGAGAATGTATGTTTATTATTGAAACATTGTTTTCTGTTACTTATGAAGCATTAAAGTGATAGTTTGTTGTTAATAAATTGTACAGAATAACTTTTTTATAATGTGCTTTTACTTTCTTAATGTCTACACTGACTCATCACTGAGTATTCACATTTTTTGTAGGACCTGTGAAACCCAATGAATGAAGAATATTGAGTAGATATAAAACCTATTACACAGTCTTAGGGTGCACACACAAAGAAATTGGGTTAACTGTGCTGCAGAGGCTTGAGGCAACTTGAACCTTTGTGAAGAATAACACCTTGTTATCTAATGGGGCAGCAGAGAACAGCAGCAAGGTGACAGTGCTCAATGGTGCAGGCACACATCTGACAGTGAGCTGGAATGTACAAGACATTGTTTCTGCCAGTGCTCTCATTGTCAGTTGACACTGAGCTGCGCTGACAAAAAAGATGTGTGCTCACTGGAGTCTTTCTCAAACAATTTTGCAGAAACTATTCAGTAACATTTTTGCATTATTATTGCTTTATAAATCAGTTTCATGACAAAGTCTCCATAATTTTCTTAGTGATCATAGTAATTGTGATAGTTCACATTTGAGTAACACACTTTGCAAATTTTGAAAAGTTTGCAATACAAAACATGGGTTGGTATCCTTTAGCATTTGGTGCATATTAGATCATACATTGCTGTGTATGAAATTTAGCTAACATATTGAATTTTTTTTAAACTTGGAGGAGATGTATAAGTATATCCAGTCTTGAGAAAATGGATTTTATGCAGAGTGTTCAGTTGCTCTCGCACATGCTAACTATACAGCAAGGATGAAGTATTCATAACATCCATTGTATCTCCTAAATGGTTCAAGATATTGAAATGAGGTTTTGGAAAATTATAACAAGCAAAGAGGTTAGTATTTTGCCCTATAGTTAATACATAAAACTTAAGTTGCTTCTCACCATATAGTGGAGATGCTGAGTGACAGATAGGCACAACAAAAAGACTGTCAATAAGTGAGCTTTTGGCCAACAAGGCCTTTGTCAAAAATAGACAACAACCACCCAACTCACACGCATGTGACCACAGCCTCTGGCTGCTGAGCCCAGACTGTGAGCAGCAGCGAATGATCGGAGAAGCAACTGAGTAGTTGGGGTAAGGAGAAGGCTGGGGTGGGGAGGTGGAGGAATAGCAGGGTAGAGGTGGGGGATGGTAAAGTGCTGCTTGTGGGAGCATACAGGGACAAGGTGGAGAGAGGGTAGGGCAGCTAGGTGCAGTCGGGAGATTATTTGGAGGGTATGGCAGGGGGGTTAGCAGAAAGGAAGAGAAGTAAAAAGACTGAAGGTGTGTTGATGGAATAGAGGGCTTTGTAGTACTAGGATGGGAACAGGGAAGAGGCTAGATGGGTAAGAACAATGACTCACGAAAGTTGAGGCCAGGTTATGGGAATGTAAGATATATTGCAGGGAGAGTTCCCACCTACACAGTCGAGAAAAGCTGGTGTTGGTGGGAAGATCCAGATGGCACAGGCTGTGAAGTACTCATTGAAATGAAGAATGTCATGTTGGACGATGTGATCAGGAATTGGGTGGTCCAGATATATTATATATAAACACATCAAAAATAGTTTTGCATCACCCCGGTTCCCAGAACTCCTGAAGACAGATGTTGACTGTGGATATTGTATCACAGACAAAGTCTCTTTGACTGTTCAGAGATGTCACTAAACCCGCCCAAAGATGTATACAACCATGCATGAGCAGCGCTTATTAGATGGAGGGGATCCGACAACTGATCAGTTCCAGTCATTCCACCAGGAAGGAGGTACACGGCTCATGTTGTCTGTAGTTCAACCATGCGTAGACGGTCAATACCATGATTCAGTGTCATCCACATTGTTACTTTGTGCCAGGAAGGGCTCTCAACAAGGGAAGTGTCCAGTTGTCTCGGAGTGAAGCAAAGTGATGTTGTTCGGACGTGGAGGAGATACAGAGAGATAGGGACTGTCGATGACATGCCTCGCTCAGTTCACCCAAGGGCTACTACTACAGTGAATGACTGCTACCTACAGATTATGGCTCAGAGGAACCCTGACAGCAATGCCATCATGTTGAATAATGCTTTTCATGCAGCCACAGGAAGTCATGTTACGACTCAAACTGTGTGCATTAGGCTGCGTGATGTGCAACTTCACTCCTGACGTCCATGGCAAGGTCCATCTTTGCAACCATGACATCATGCAGTGTGGTACAGATGGGCCCAACAACATGCCAAATGGACTGCTCAGGATTGGCATCATGTTCTCTTCACTGATGAGTGTCGCATATGCCTTCAACCAAACAATTGCCGGAGACATGTTTGGAGGCAATCCGTTCAGGCTGAACGCCTTAGACACACTGTCCGGCAAGTCCAGCAAGGTGGAGGTTCCCTGCTGTTCTGGGATGGCATTATGTGGGGCCGACGTACACTGTTGGTGGTCATGGAAGGCACCATAACAGCTGTACAATACGCAAATGCCATCCTCAACCGATAGTGCAACCATATCAGCAGCATATTGGCGAGGCATTCATCTTCATGAAAGACCATTCATGCGCCCATCATGCACATCTTGTGAATGACTCCCTTCAGGATAATGACATTGCTCGACTGGAGTGGTCAGCATTTTCTCCAGACATGAACCTTATCAAAAGTGCCTGGGAGAGGTCAAAAAGGGCTGTTTATGGACGACGTGGCCCATCAACTACTCTATGGGATCTATGCTGAATTGTCATTGAAGAGTGGAAGAATCTGGACCAACAGTGCCTTGATGAACTTGTGGATAGTATGCCATGATGAATACAGGCATGCATCAATGCAAGAGGAAGTGCTACTGGGTATTAGAGGTACCGGTGCCTACAGCAATCTGGACCACCACCTCTCAAGGTCTGGCTGTATGGTGGTACAACATGCAATGTATGATTTTCATGAACAATAAAAAGGCCAGAAATGATGTTTATGTTGATCTCTATTCCAATTTTCTGTACAAGTTCGAGAACTCTCAGAACTGAGTTGATGCAAAACTTTTTTTGATGTGTGTATTTAAGATCTGTTTTCACCTTTATGAGTAGTCTTACACGGTTCATAAAATAATGACCATCATATTTTTGTAACCTTGTTATTCACAGAGAAACAGGCAAGAAATTTGTTATTTGTAATAGAATAATGCTGCATGTTTTCTGCAGAATAGAATTAAGGCAACAAAACTCTTTGGTAACTTTAAAGCAGTGAACATATTGATGATTTTCAGAATCTTCCCAACTATGCGCCAGAGTCAATATCGCCAAGGATTAAAAGACTTTTGTACTGGGATAGGAATGGAAAGATGGTACTCTGTTTGCTGTAGTTTTTCATATTTCAGAGATAATTGAAGTGTAGAAAGAGAATTCTTTGGTAAGTTTCAGTCCCAGTTGTTTATTATTAAAAATACACGGCGTTACAAGAATCCATTGAAATTGCAGATAAGGAATGATTTAATTGCTCCAGACTTCTTACTCATTTTCTTCTTCAGAGAAGCATCATCAGTGATGAATTTTGTCTAAAAACCTACATTTTTCTTGTTGCTGAGCTAAAATTTGCTTATTTTGCGAAAACACAGTTGAATCTACACAGTGTCACTTCACTAACATGCTAGTGCAGTTGGAATTGTGATAGAATCCTGAAAGAGTGGTTTATTAAGTGAGGAACTGAGCACAAATTGGGTCAATATCTTACGAAAAAGCACATCCTAGGTGTAATTTCTCCGCTTATTTCATTGCAAAGCCACAGTAACGGATAAATCTTTAGTTACTTGTATATCATGGTAGATAAGGAAGGTACACATGTTAACCATATGGCAGGATACTCTCAACTATGCGTGCTGTCATTTACCAGTACTCATTCTGATATCTTGAACTGTTTAGGTGATACACTGGATATTATAAATATTTCGTTCTTGCTGTATCATTGACATGTGAGAGCACTAGTGAACTCACAACATAAAATCCACTTTCTCAAGACTGGAGTAATGAATAGATCAATATGTTAGCTGAATTTCATATGCACGAATGTGTGGTCTAATATCCACCAAACTCAAAATCTTTGTGATTCCTAGTTTTCATTGCAAAGTTTTCAAATTTTATGCAGTGTGTTATTTAAATGCAAAATATCACAATAATTGTGACTATAAATGAAATAATGGGCACTTCAAGTGAAGCTTGCATATTAAGCTGGAGAAAAAAGAAAAAGAAAAAGGAATTACCGAATAGTCTCTGTAAACACGTATGAGAAATACTGCAGAACTAACAGAGCATGTTCAACATTCTACTCGTAATGGTACTGGTGCACCTTGACTAGTGGGTAATTAGCATTCTCTGTAGGCACTTGTAGGTGCCTATAGTTGCACTGGACACCGTGGAGAGACAGCATGCAGACTGCCAGCTTTCCTCGTGTTCTCACACTTGGATCACGACATGTCAGGTATCCAGCAATCCTTAAAAGAAATTCATTTGTATTGCTGAGACTACTTTCAAGAGCATATCCAAATCTAGTACAATAGAGGAAAACTTTGCAGATGTCAGTACCTGTCAAATAGTATATCTTAAAAACATGTACCATAGCATTTTGTTAGTACTTTGATTTTTGGTAAATTTAAGTGACAATTGCAGAGGATGACTGTGTTAATTTAGAGCTAATAAAATGTGGGTATATCAACTACAATAAACAACATGCATATAAAAGCGCCAAATGAAAACCAGAATTTGTATAAGCTTGCAAATATACACTTGTCATCAACTCATGGAAAAAGAGAGAGACTGCTTGCATACTTGTACTAAAGAGAACAGGAGGTTAACTTCACCAATCCAGAGATATAATGTGCTCACCAAAGACTATACATCAAACTCGAAGCACCTCTATTCTGACAAAAAGTTAAAATTTGTTGCACTATATTTTATACACAACTTCTGGTGCCATTTGTTTATTGGATATACCAGTTTCAAAACAATAACAAAGATGTGTGTTCATTTAGAGTTGTGAGTAACATAACTGATTATTTGTATAAATGAAAACCTATCCAGTAACTGATTATTTGTTGTCTTACGCCAAACTTGTTGCAGGTTGATGAGAGTGGATGTACTTTGGTTGCTGGGTTTGAAGATGGGACAATACGTGTTTTCAAATTGCTTTTGCAACAGTCTGAATCAAATAATAGTTCCACAGATCTTATTGATGTAATTGTGTCTCAGATTCTCAAACCACATTGCAGCTCAGTAACAAAAATTATCACTCATGAGGAAGACCATTTACTGATAACGGGGAGTTCTGATTCATCAGTTTTTTTGTACTCTCTGTCCATGAAAAATGAAGAAATAAGTCTAGTTCCCATTGGATTTTGCAAAGTACATGGCAGTGTGTCATACATAGGCTGGAAACAGGAAGAGGTATTACTAGACTCTAACATGTAGTGTTATTTAATCACTGTCATCAGTATTATTAGTGAAGAATTGAAACAACTGTAATGAGAGAAATTCTTAAGTGAAGTTACAATTAGTTGGTTTTACTATATATTATTAAAGGTGTTTCATTTCAGAGGTTCATTCTGAAGGTAGGCTGTGTCACTGGATATTATATGGAAATAGAGTTAAGCCCAAACTTGGAACTGTGCTCTGATGAATCTCTATTGTTGAAATATGTCATCACAAAAGAGATACATTTGGAACTGAAGGCCTGTGTAAAACTGGACTTGAATGTAAACAGCAGGAAGGAGGCAAGAAGTAGTGACCTGAACAATGGTGATTGTCAAACACAAAATCAGATACGTGATCAAGGTATCTCTTGTTGATATAATGTAGTTTCTTTTATTAAATCCAATAATTTGAACATAGTTTATAGTGTAATTATATTACAGATTGAGCAGTATTACATTTTTAAATCTCAAATGCTTATGTTTTTCCCTTGGCAGCATTGGACATTAGGAACCAGTCAGATGTATGTACAGTCAACTGATGTGCACCAAAATCAATTCTACTTTTCTTGAACTATAATCTTTAAATTCTGAAATAATGCTATGCTCATTTTGCAGACAAATTCCGATTACAGAATGAAACATTCACTCTGCAGCAGAGTGTACACTGGTATGAAACTTCCTGGCAGATTGAAACTGTGTGCCAGAGTGATACTTGAACTCGTAACCTTTGCCTTTCACGGGCAAGTGCTCTACCATCTGAACTACCTAAGCATGAATCACGACCCTTCCTCACAGCTTTACTTCCACCAGTACCTCATCTCCCTATCTTCCAAACTGCACAGAAGCTCTTCTGTGAACCTTGCACAACTTGCACCCTTGGAAGAAAGGATATTGAGGAGAGATGACTTAGCCACAGCCTGGCGGGTGTTTCCAGAATGAAATTTTCACTCTACAGTGGAGTTCGAGTCTCGGTCCAGCACACAGTTTTAATCTGCCAGGGAGTTTCATATCAGCACACGCTCTGCTGCAGAGTGAAGACTTCATTCTGGAAACAACCTCCAGGCTGTAGCTGAGCCATGTCTCCACAATATCCTTTCCTCCAGGGGCCCTTGTTCTGCAAGGTTAGCAGAAAAGCTTCTGTGAAGTTTGGAAGGTAGGAGACGAGGTACTGGCGGAAGTGAAGCTGTGAGGACAGGCTGTGAGTCATGCTTAGGTAGCTCAGGTGGTAGAGCACTTGCCCACGAAAGGTAAAGGTCCTGAGTTCAAGTCTTGGTCCGGCACACAGTTTTAATCTGCCAGGAAGTTTCATATCAGCGCACATTCCACTGCAGAGTGAAAATTTCATTCTGGAAACAGCCCCCACCCCCAAGCTGTGGCTAAGCCATGTCTCCACAATATCCTTTCTTCCAGGGGTGCTATTTCTGCAAGGTTCACAGAAGAGTTTCTGTGATGTTTGAAAGGTAAGGAGATGAGGTACTGGCAGAAGTGAAGCTGTGAGGATGGGTCATGAGTCGTGCTTAGGTGGCTCAGATGGTAGAGCACTTGCCCGTGAAAGGCAAAGTTCCTGAGTTTGAGTACTGGTCCAACACACAGTTTTAATATGCCAGGAAGTTTCAAATTCAGATTACTTCATTGACTAATCTTATATATAGCTTTTGGATTTGCTGGGCACCATGTCGCCCTGTGATCTATTCCTTTGAATTGCAATTTATAAACACGAGCATATAATTTGCTGTTTTGTTCCTAATGTGAGTGATGAGCCACTATTGTTCCAAATGTACTACCGATTTAATGTTATTTCTGAATACTTTTTATACATATTAAGGAGTGAATTCAACTGATAGTGAAGCTAAGTGCAATGAAAGTTAAGAAAGCTGCAAGTGAGCAAACGTAATGATTAAATGTAATATATTGGAACCAAGAAGTATTATAAAAATATGGAAAAGGAAGAGTTGATGTGATTTGAGTTCAGCTAAGAAACATGATAAAGCAGTATATACTCAACAAAATTCTTTATATTGTGACCTATAAAATACAATTTCATATATATATATAAATGTTTGCTTGTGTCTGTGTACGTGTGGGTGGATATATGTGTGTGTGTGCGAGTGTATACCTGTCCTTTTTTCCCCCTAAGGTAAGTCTTTCTGCTCCCGGGATTGGAATGACTCCTTACCCTCTCCCTTAAAACCCACATCCTTTCGTCTTTCCCTCTCCTTCCCTCTTTCCGGATGAAGCAACTGTTGGTTGTGAAAGCTTGAATTTTGTGTGTATGTTTGTGTGTCTATCAACATGCCAGCGCTTTCGTTTGGTAAGTTACATCATCTTTGTTTTTATTTTATAGGTCACAATATAAAGAAGGCTATCAGATCTGTGGATCAGATTAAAGTGCTAGAATTGTGAATTGAAACAATATCATCAGATATCTTTCTCTGAGCATATAAAATGTTCAAAGAACTTATGTGAATGGAACCAGGTCACATCTTTGGCAACTGCTGATATTTTGACAGGTGAACACTCCATTGTTTTCACTTGTCAATATATTGGCAGCTATTAATTATGTTAGCTAGCTGCATTCCTGTAAATTGTTTGAAGATTTTATACAGGTATTTGTGACTTGAAAATGATGTGATGTTCACTCATAGAAATATTGGTGGTTGTCAAAGACTTCTTCATTCCTGTAAGTGGTTTGAACATCAGATGGTACTTCTGTATGTTCCATTGACTATTGACCAATAGCGGTATCAAGAATTTGTATTTTATCTCATCAGCAAAACTTTCTTTTCTGTTTCACAGCAAATGAACATTATAACTTCATACACACAGTAATTGACACTTTCAAATAGATGCTACTTTCCCACACATATTGTTTGGCTGCTTTTTACCTATTTTGAAATTTTGCTAGTAATAACCAAATAGTTAATTGTATAAGAAATTTGAACATTTATGGGTATGGAAGTATTTCTTTCCTGTGCATCCTGCAGGCATTTGGAATCATAGTTGGAGCCCAATGTAAAGGTGTTGGTAGCTTGGCAATAGTTACTCTTTTAAGGGTTCCCATTCAACAGTATCTAATACCCATTCATTCATCATACCCAACAACAATAGGGGAAGGATAGATTGCTACTCACCACACAGAGGAGGTGTTGAGTCACATTGAAAATAAAACGAGAAATATATAAGCTTTTGGACAGAGTCCTCCTTCAGTAGTAGAACTCTCACACATTCACACAACAACAACAACAACAACTAACACATAAGTGTCTACTGTCTCCGGGAGCTGAGCACTGGCTGTGACTGCATGTGACGTGAGCAGAAATTTGCAGGGGTGGGTAGTGCATGTATGGAGACATAGGGCAGGGAGGCAGAGGGATAGCAGGATAGAAGTGGGAGAAGATGCTAGTGCTGCCTATGGGAGCATGCAAGGACATGGTGGGGACAGAATAGGGCTGCTAGATGCAGCATTGGGAAGCAGTGCTGGGGGCAGAAGGGAGGCAGAGAGGATGGGAAGGAGATGAGAGAGTTAGAGGAAAGGACTTTTGTAGGTGCATTAGCATGACAGAAGGCATGTATATATTGTAGTGTGGGCAGGAAATGGGACACATGGTTGGACGATAGAAACTACTGAAGGTTGATCCTAGGAAGGTGACGATAACAAAGGGTATGTTGTATGGAGAGTTCCCATCCATGCAGTTCAGAAAATCTGGTGGGGGTAGGAACAATCCTATGGTACAGGCTTGAAGCAATCATAAAAATGATGCATATTATGTTGGGCAGTACATTCAACAACTGGGTAGTCTCTGTGTATTTAAAAATGAAAGCTAGTGCTGGTCAACAGAATACGGATGGCGTAGGCTGTGAAGCAGTCATTTAAGTGAAGCACTTAGTGATGGGCAGCATGTTCAGGTACTCAGTGGTCTATCTGTCTCTTAGCCACAGTTTGATGATGGCCATTCATGCCTCCAAACAAATTGTTAGTAGACATGTCCATGTAGAATGCAGCACAGTAGTTGCAGCTAAGTCTGTAGATCACTTGGCTGCTTGCACATGTGGCCCTTCCTTTAATGGGATAGGAGATCTCAATGACAAGATTGGAATATGTGGTAATGGGAGGATGTATGAGACAGATCTTGCGTCTCGGGACAATTGTAGGGATATGAGCTGTAAGGCAAGGGATTGGGGGCAGGGGTGGAATAGGGTCTGACAAGGATATCGCTTAGGTTGGGTGAAAGGCAGAATAACTCGGTTATAGGGGCAGGGAGGATAGTGAGAAGGATATTTCTCATTTCAGGACAGGTTGAGACATAGTCAAAACCCTGGCAGAGAATGTGATTCTGTTGCTCCAATCCTAGTGTCAAGAGAGGAGTGTTCCTTTTTGGCCAAACTATGGGTATGTAGGGGATGGTAAGTGACTGCTGAGACAAGCCATGGGAAATACGTTTCTGGACAAGACTTGGAGGGCAATTTTAGTCTGTGTAGACCTCAGTGAGACCCTTACTATATTCAGAGAGGAACTGCTCATCTACAGATTTCGACAATGTTGGATGGCTAGGCTGTATGGAAGGGACTTCTTGGCATGAAATGGGTGGCAACTGTTGAAATCAGAAATATTGTTGGTGGGTGATAGATTTGATGTTGGATGGAGGTATTGATGTAGCCATTCTTGATTATAGATGTGATGTTAGATGGAGGTATTGGTGTAGCCATCCTTGAGATAGAGCCCAACATCAGAGAAGGTGGATTGGTGGACTACGGAGGACCAGGTGAAATTAATGGGGGAGAAGATGTTGAGTTCTGGAGGAATAGGGATAGAATGGGCTTGCCCTCTCTCCAGGTCATGAAGATGTCACCAATGAATCTGAACCAGGTAAGGGTTTTGGATTCTGGATGGTTAGGAAGGATTCCTATAGATGACCCATGAATAGTTTAGCATAGGATCGAGCCATGTTGGTTCCCACTCCTGTACCACAGATTGATTTGTAGGTAATGCCTTCAGAGGAGAAGTAGTTATGCGTTAGGATACAGTTAGTCATGATGATAAGGAAGGTGGTTGTGGGCCTGGAGTCAGACAGGCATTCAGAAAAGTAGTGTTCATCAGCAGCATGGCCATGGGCAGTGAGAGTGTTAGTGGGGAGGGAGGTGGCATCACCAGTGATGAACAGGGTGCCAGGTGGTAAATAATTAGGAACTGTGGAGAGTTAGTGGAGGAAATGGTTGATGTCTTTCATATAGGAATGTGGGTTATGGATAACAGACTGTTAAGTGTTGGTCCACAGGAATGAAGATTCTCTCCATGGGGGCACAGTAACCAACCACTATGGGTTGTTGGATTTATGAACATTAGGAAGCATGTAGAATGTAGGAATGCAGGGAGTGGTGGGTGTGAGGCAAGAGGTAAGACTCAGGGGAGAGGTTCTAGAACTGGGAGGAACTGGAGATCCTTCCAGATTTCTGGCATGGGGTCACTATGCAGGGCTTGTAGGTGGATGTATCTGATGGCTGGAGGAGATCTTCCACCAGGTAATCCCTGTGGTTCATATCACAGTGGTGAAGCATTCGTCAATAGTTAGGAGTATAAGGTCAGGATCAATTTTTGGGCGGTGGATTGCAGTTATTTCTGCAGTTCTTTCTTTCCACTTACAAACTATTCCAGAAATCCAGTAGAATCATCAGTCCCTCCTGAAATCCCTAAGCTCAGCCTAGAACCTCTCCCCTGTGTCATCTCTCTCCTCAACTCCCACCACTCTCCATTCTTCTACCTTCTACGTGTTTCCTAAAGTTCATAAACCCAACCACCGAGTTGCCCCATTGTGACTGGTTACTGTGCTCCCATGGAGATAATCTCCTCCTCTGTGGACTAACACTTACAGTCTATTATCCATAACCTACCCTCCTACATAAAAGACATCATCCATTTCCTCCACTAATTTTCCACAGTTTCCATTCCTTTATCATCTGGCATCCTGCTCATCATTGTTGATGCCACTTCCCTCTACACTATCATCCCCAGTGCTAATGGCCTTGCTGCTTTCAAAGAAAGTAATTACCTACATCTGTAAGAATAATATCATAGTTTGGAAAGTGTAATATTGTGGTCCACACAATCAAATGCAAGGTCATGGTATATAGCAAATCAGATCAAATACCAATGCAATGATTCCTCTTGTTTAACTCTTTCTGGATTTCGTTTGTGAGGTCATATTGGTCATCAGCCTAGAAGATCCTATACATTTTGAACATCCATTATATTATATAATATCACATTAATGAACCTTTAGTACCTACTACAATCTGTAGGCCCATCCCAGAATTTTTCCCCCTTATCCATCTCCCTCCTCACCCCAATGAGTCCCTCACTCCCACATTCTACATACTTCCCAAAATTTGTAAACTTACATATCCTGGATTCTTCATTGTAGTTGGTTTCTTTACTTCCACTGAAATAATCTCTGGTCTTGTGAATCAACAACTCCAACCAATTGTCTGTAACCTAGGCTCCCTCATTAAAGCTACAAACCATTTCCTTCACTAACTCTCAGTCATTTCCACCCCATTTCTTCCTGCATTCCTGTTCATCACTGTTGATGCCACCACCATTTACACCAACATCCTCCATACCCATGGCCTTGCTGCTATTGAACATTGCCTCTTCCAACATCACTCTGACTCCAAACCCACCACCTCATTACTTATACAACTAACTAATTACATCCTCACACGCAACTAATTCTCCTTATATACAAACAAATCTATGACACAGATGTGGACACCCACAAGGCACTCTCCTACACCAACTTGTTTGTTGACTGTCTAGAGGAAATCTTTACGGTCATCAAAAACCGCTAACTGCTTATGGTTCAGATTCATTGATGGTGTCTTCATGATCTGGATCCAGGGCCAAGGCACCCATTCTCATTTCTCCACAACTTGAACACCTTCTGTCTCATTCACTTCATCTGTTTGTCCCTAGCCAACATGAAACCTTCCTGGATACTAACCTCCACCTCTCTGACAGGTCTATCTGTATAGGCCCACCAACAATCAAGAGTAACTGCGTTTTGATAGCTGTTATCCCTTCCACACCAAAAACGTCCTCCCATATAGTCTGGCCACATATGAATGGTACATTGACAGTGGTGGTAATTCCCTTGCTCAGTATGCTGAAGATCTCACTAAGGTCTGTACAAACAAACATTATCTCCCAAACCTAGTCTACAGACTGATTACAAGTACCATATCCTCACACACCTCTAATTCTCCCTCCAAGAACCAGATCTAAAGGAGCACCCAGTATGACCCTGTACTGGAACACATGAACTGTATCCTTTGCCAGGGCTTTGACTATTTATCATCATGCCTGGAAATTAGGAACATCCTACCCACAATCCTTCCACCCCTCTCAAAGTGAAATTCCTTTTGTCACCCAGTCTATACAATATCCTGGTCTTTCCTTGTGCTACATCCAATCCAGACCCCTCAACTCATGGGTCATATCCCTGTGGAAGACCCAGGTCTAACACCTGTCAAATGCACTTTGTAACCAGCACAGCATACTCCTGTCCTTTCACAGGATTATCCTATATCATCAGAGACAGGGCTGCCCATGACAACAGGTATGTCATATATTGGCTCTGCTGCAATCTTGGCACAACATTTTCTGTGGGGATGGCCACCAGCTGTCCATCCAGATGAAAGGGAACATCCAAACTTTGGCTAAGAGCACAGTTGACCACCCAGTGGTGGAACACACTACTGAGTACAAAGTGGTCAATTGCAATGGTTGCTTCACAACCCATGCAATCTGGATACTTTCCCCTAACACCAGTTTCAGAATTACATAGAAGGGAGTGACTCTTGCAACACATCCTTCATTTTCATAATCCTTCTGCCCTCAGTCCCTGCTTCCCCTGGCTCACACCCACATCCACTCTACTCCAGGATCCTAACTTCACTCATCTTGCACCAACACTCTGTGCAGTCTCCTATTCCTCTGTTTACCCCCTCCCTGATCAGTCCTTCACATCATAATCATCCTGTAGTGCACGAATCACTGCTGCCAGTGCCCATGTCGCACTCCTGTCCTATAAACCTGCTGCCTTTAACTCCCAAAATTCTATCTCATGCACCTGCTGCCTTCCTCCCAGCTGTCAACTACCCTTTCTCTACCTTGCATCCCACTTCCTGCCTCCTTTCCCCCCTTCACCACTCCACCTCACACAACTCCTCACTCCAGTCAAGCTGCGGAACATCAGTCCCAGTACAGTGTTTTCAGCTGGCACTATGGAGCTGTATGTGTGCGTCTCTGTGTGTGTATTAGTGTGTGCGTATGTGTGTGTGTGTGTGTGTGTGTGTGTGTGTGTGTGTACTCTAGCTTGAAAAAGAAATTTTCAAGAAACTTTTCAATCTTATTTATATGTCTGTGGATGACTGAATACCTCTACTGTTCTGTAAGTTATAATATTTACTTCTAAATTATTTACATTAATGTACTGCTACATGTGAGTGTAAATAAGGGGATAGCCAAACTTGACTTTTATAATATAATTATTGTAGCATTAATGTTTGTCACACTAAATTTATCTGATGGTAACCGCATGTTTCACATCTCGAAAATTTTTAATTGTTTGGTTCTGCAGAAAACAATGTATGGTGCATGTCTCCATAAAAAGCATTAGAGTTTGATATCTGTGCATGCATAACATTACAATAAACCTTCAGGTCATCTATTAAAAATGACACATTAATCTATGTGTGTGTTTTGTTTGGAAATCTGGTATCTTTACAGATAACATACATGAGTATGTGTGCCCTGTGTTATATTCCATCCAGACAGAGCTCAATGGAATTTTGTTAATCTCTGGAGGAAGAAACAGAGGATATATTTGGAAATATACAACAGAAAAAACTGAACCAGAATACTATGTACCACTACTTGACAAAACTGCTGTGGGAATTTCCACATGTTTGTGTAGGTATGTATGTCATATGGAATAGAAATAGATTTGTGGTAATAAAAGGTAAAAAAAAAATCTGCATTTGTAATAGGTGAATAAAGCCCATATTTCATGATGCACTTAAACCATACACCTATGCACTAGTGCCCCTAATGTGCATACCTGTAACTACAGGCTTGTCACTTCCGACCTACTACACCATCCACATGGGATATACCTAGCATGCATGCACAGCAGCAGATGATATGCACGAGCAGCAGATGATATGCATGAAAAGAAAATATAAATGTCTGATGTCTTGTAAAATCGTTCGTTCTACTGTGTGCAACTCAAGGGTGACTGTATGATATACAGGAGCGTCATACATTCAAATTATTTCTTTGAGCTCAAGGTTCCTATTTAATAAGAAATTGTTTTTTACCGTTCTTTATTAAGTAATTGTTTTGCTCTTATGTAGGTTAGTACTGTTCTGAATTACAAACTCAAACAGTTTTATACTACAGCACTTGGTTACTCAGGTATATGTATATCAAAATGTACATTTATACAGAATATTGCACGTGGAGGATCCACTTGTTTTTGGAGCTATTACCCTGGCAGTGACAGTAAATCTTCGGATTATGGTACAACGGCAACAAAAACGAAAAGTCATACGTTGTTCGGTTCAACCCTGGCTGAGAAGAAGGGATGAAGGCAGGGAAATATATTCACTGTTAATGAAAGAATGAGGCCCGAAGATCCACAAGAATTTCATAACTTTGTTAGGATGGACATGGCCTGTTTCAAGAAGGTGCTGTTTATGATAGAAGACGGATTTAGCAAGTGCAACACAATCGTGAGGGAGGCTATCTCACATTCTCAAAAGTAAGAATTAAATCATATGTTTATATGTTTTGTGAGCATACCAGCCTAGATCACTGATAAAATACCGATAAACACCCTGTTATGTTGCAGGCTGGTTGCAACATTACATTTCCTGGTGAATGGGGAATCTTTTAAGAGTCTGGCTTTTAGCCACAGAATAGCACAGCTCACCATTTCAAAAGTTGTTGTGGGTGTATTCACTGCAATTTGCAGCACTTGAAAGGACCAATACTTAAAGGTGCACTTGTGTTATTTGTCCAAGTTTTGAATATATGGTATATAAGTGCTACTCAGAGTTTTTCAGTCCTCGTCTATCGCACTGGGCGAAACTGCATGGACTTTGTCACCTATCACTGCCATTTTCTCTTTTATGGCATGCTGAAATAAACAAGAGATGCAATCAAAACAAACATGAATTTTTGTAAGCTAAGGCATTACGATACAAATAGAAAATCACTGCCGCATTATATGCGTATTACTCAGAAAGATACGATTGCCGACATATTGTATTATGATACAGCAAGTCACACGTACATACTTTCCTTGCTGTATGCCTGAATTAAGATGCTTAATGCCTCTTTGCTCCATTTCATTTCTAGAATATGAAGTGATCAATAGAAATAATGCTTTCACAAACAGCTAGTATAAAAGAAAGTCTATGTTTTTCTCTGCATTTATGAAAACCTACTCACTGCGCATGCACAGATTAATGGCAGTTTAGAAGTGCTCTCTATTCTGGCATGCAGATAATGTGTCCACTAAATTTCGTAGTTTTGCCCATTCTACCGCTAGATGGCTGTCACAGCAGACCAGTACCATTCACGGCGGATCGTCGTGTAATACCCACTTAAGTGAAGAAACATTATCTATGGTACCAACAATATAATGACATTATTCCTCTACCAGTGCAGTTGACAACTGCTGAATAGTCATTGGTGGATGTGGATGTGTTCCAATACATCTCCCCAAAGCATCCCACAATGTTAACGAAGATCCGAGGATAGGGACTAGATTCCCAGACATGTGAGTGGCTCAGAAACTTCTTATGTAATAGAACCCACCACATTTACCTCAATGGTGAGTGCTCATCAAAGACAAGGGTATCATCTGGAGTGCCCCAGTGTTGGTGATAGGACCACTTTTATGCCCTATATTCATAAATGATCTGATGGACAGGATCGACAACAATCTGTGGCTGTTTTCTGATAATGCTATGATATACAGGAAACTGTCATCATTGCGTGACTGCAGGAGGGTACAAGATGATTAGACAAAATTTCTAGTTGGTGTGATGAATATAAAAATGTAAGTTAATATCAGATGAGTAGGAAAACTGTGGTGTCACTGCCAGACACCACACTTGCTAGGTGGTAGCCTTTAAATCGGCCGCGGTCTGTTAGTATACGTCGGACCCGCGTGCCGCCACTATCAGTGATTGCAGACCGAGCGCCACCACACGGCGGGTCTAGAGAAACTTCCTAGCACTCGCCCCAGTTGTACAGCTGACTTTGCTAGTGATGGTTCACTGTCTACTTATGTTCTCATTTGCCGAGACGATAGTTTAGCATAGCCTTCAGCTACGTCATTTGCTACGACCTAGCAAGGTGCCATTATCAGTTACTATTGATATTGTGAATCATGTACCATCAAGACCGACGTTCATAATTAATGGATTAAAGTTAAGTATTCCACCAGCTACGTCCGTTTTTCTAAATTCTGATTTCTTTGTCATGTTCCAGACCTCACGCCAGCCTGCATGAGCTAAAACGCGTGCATTTCGGCCTCCTTTAGTAAAACGGTGTTGGCTCTCTTGCCAACCTCAACAAAATCAATCTCATAATGTTCAAATATAGCATTGACAGTGTGCTATTTGACACAGTCATGCTGATGAAATATCTAGGCACAATTCTGCAGAGTGATGTGAAATGGAATCCTCAGGTAAGGGCGGCAGTAGAGAAGGCAAATGTTTGACTTTAGTTTATTGGGGAATTTTAGGAAAGTGTAGCTCATCTATAAAGGAGACGACATGTAGGGGAGAAAACTAGTTCAACCCATTCTTGATTATTGCTCAAATGTTTGAGATCCTCACCAGGTCAAATTAATGAAAGACTTGGAAGCAATTCAGAGACAAGCTGCTATATTTGTTACCAGTAGGTTCACTCAGTATTTGAGTATTATTGAGATGTTTTGTGAACTCAAATGGGAATCCATGGAGGGAAGGTGACGTTTGACATCCAGTCCATGAGTGACTATTGGGAAAATTTAGAGAACTGCCATTTGAAGCTGATGGCAGAGCGATTCTGCTGCCATACAGAGGCATATAGACCATTGTTTTTCTCTCACTCTATTTGGAAGTGGAACAGGAACCAAAGGCAGCATTGAAAACACACATGGGAAAGAGCACAGTGTCACAATAATGTTGACCAGTGAGTGTACTGAGTTCAAAGATTTGGGAATGAGTATGCCCATGCAACATCATGCCTCCCCCACACAATAACACATGGGCCACTGAAACAGTCATGTTCAACAGCATTTCTGGTGCATTACGTATTCTCACCTCTTACCATATGCTTCACATAATACATATCAATCTAAGAGGAAATGTGTACTAAAGTTCATAAAATAATTACTTAGAAAAAAAAATTAAAGCAATTTGAGCTCTGCAGACAGTATGATTCTCACATTATTAAAGTTGATTGCAAGCTCTTAAATTAATAGGCATCAAATCCATACTCATTTGTCAATTTACTCACATTTTCATGTGTGACAAAAGTTGATAATGTGGTGTCTCTGACTACTCTCTGACTGGACATCAACTGCACGCACACTTGCAGCTCTCGGTGGACTAGTCTTCGGCATCGTCAGCTATCGGCATGGGTGTTTCCAATCCAGCTACTGTGACAACAATTCCAGGTAGCAAACCAACACAGTAACAACAGTAACAATGTGGCTTGTTATCACAGGGAACTCTGGATACCACCACAGGAGGTACTGCTCTCAGCATCTAGCAGCAGTCGAAATGATAACATGAAGCACATCCAGATTGGACTATTTTATTCCACAAGTCATGTTCCTGAAAATAGAAAATAGTCTGCACTGTATACCTACTCCTCAGCAGTACTTGGACTGGCACATAGCCTCTGATCAGGGTAATCTTCATGAGTTCCACTGGCCACTTCGTGGTTCCTCATTTGGAGTAACTGCTGACCAATGCTGACATCTTACAATCTGACGAATCCTTCTCTCCAATGTGCAGGCCTTCAACTATGCCTCATGTTACGGCTCCATCATGCACCTTCAGCCTGGTGATATCTCCTCTAGTAGCTCCTTAGGTGGTTACTTGAGAAGTGGTACTCTAATACATTACAGATTGGCTATGAGGATAAAGTTTTGATCACCTCTCAAAGCCCTGTCCATAACAGATTGACAGTGAGAATAAAACTCTTCCTGATGATGTATGTTTCCATTGTTGGTGATGTAGTTTTCCATGATGCTCTGCCCATTTTTATCATTGGTGCTTAGGGTAACCAATTTTTTTTGCCCTGTTCATGTTCCAATGCTTGAATAGGTGAAGACCTTATTCCAGTCTCAACTGTCTTCCAGCTGCTGCCTTCTCCAGCCACTCAGTAATGCCCCCTATGGCATTCACAAGTTGCAGCCATGACAGGTCCACTTCTTGAGGATGGCACTGCTTTGGACAAAGAAAATGGTGATGACATTACCCTTTTTTTTGCTGGCTCCAGTGCCGCTTCTCCCAGGCTTGTCTCATACAAGGTTTGGCTACATTTTTGCTCTTGATTGTGTTCAGTGAATGTCCTACTTTCTGTTTAGATCTCCCATTTTTGCCTGTTTGGCTCCAGCAGCTCCTTTTATGGTTCTTGTCCTCTCATTACCACGACGCCCTCTGTTTACCTCTGGTTCCATCTCTTGTTGTTTCTGCCCTGGACTAAGCATGACCTCTATTGTATTGTGCCTTTTCTGTATGACCTTCATACCCAATACAGTTGACATTTTCTGACTTTTGGGAGACTGTATTTCAGTACATCTCAGCAGCACCATGCCTCAGCTGCCATTCTCCTCCCACTGTCCAATGCTGCTTCCTGTTGCATCTGCACATTGCAGTCGTCGCACACTCTCTTCTCAGTGATGCTACATCAGTTGGCCATTGGGCTCTAGCTAAGTTCTGTTGCACTGGCCCTTCTGGCCCCCATCTGTCTCCTGGGTAATCTGTCTCTGAGGTCATCCATCTCTGGGGTCATCCGGCTCTTGGGTCATCTGTTTCTGGGATCATCTGTCTCCTGGGTCATCTACCTGCAGAATCATCCATCGTCCATCTCCAGGGCTCTGAGGGTCTATCACCTCCAGTGCTCCAAGGATCAATCACCTCCAGGGCTCTGAGGGTCCAACACCTCCAGGACTCCATCAGACTGCAGCAGTTTCACACCCAACAGACTCCTCTGGTGCTCCACCCTCTTTTCGTTGGCCTCTCCACTCCTCAGTCCTTCTTGGCTTTTATGTGACCCTCCACTCCTCATCCTGTACCCGAAGCCTACCTCACTTCTTTGTCCGCGCTCCTTTGAACACTCTGGAGGTGAGTGATCAACTACCCACACCTCTGGCACTCCGTCCTTATCACTTCCATGCTTTCATGCACATCATGGCAGTGCACACTCAATGGACAGTTCTTATGCTCCTCTGCCCTCATCTCGTCCATACTCCTAAGTATGCCCTTTTGGCAGCAGGCTCTCAAAGGATCAATCTTTCCAGAGCTCCACCCTTTCCTGCCATGCTCCTTTGTGTCAGATCCCCTGTCACTTTCGCATGTAGCAGATTCCTCCAGTGCTCCACCTATCTCCTTCTATATTCCTTCCTTTCTGTACCTTCTCTGGCTTTCACCAATGGTCTTTCTGTGACATCCTATTCTAAATTGGCTTCTTTTTTCAGTCACGCTTATTCTCACCCATTCCGTTGTTCACTGTCATGCGTACTGCACCTTGTGTCGGTGGTTCAGCATCATCATCTCTCTCTCTGTGAGAGGGATGGGCAAATGCTCATCTGCAATGACTCAATAACTTCACCACCTCTTTCCTCAATGGGTAAGGTGACTAAGGCTCTTTGGTTATAGACAAGATGCCTCCATCATCTTCTCCCCCAGGAAGAAGTGATGTGGTGTCCACACCTACTGTCTGATTTGATGGGAACTACACGTGCCCCATGTCGTGCTGCTGGCCTAGCCCTCAGGCATCGTTAGCTAGTGGCATCTGCAAGCCAGCTATTATGACAATAGTTCAAGGTAGCAAGCACAACAACAACAATGCGCTTGTTATTGCTGGGAACTCATGACAGCACCATTGTAGGCCTTACTGTCGCTGTCTGGAATTGAGGGCAAGAGGTGCAGCGAGGGCAGAACTATGTCCCTCTGCAAATCACATACCTGGAAATAGTTCTCATTCTATACCATTACCTCAGCAATACTTAGGCCAGCACACGGCCCCTAAGCAATTAGTTACTGTCAGGAGTTACTCTGGGCAGGTTTCCAACCAATCTGCGGTCATAATTTGAGTGACTTCTGATCAGTGCCAAGCTCTGCTGATCAGACAGATCCTTTTCTTGGTGGACACTGACTCACTGACCTAGGCCTTGGACTGTGCCTCATTGGTACAGCTCCATCAAACACCTTCCATGGAATTAACCAGGTTGGTGATATCTCTCTGAGTATCTCCTTGAGCAGTTATTTCCTAAGTGCTATGTGGTCCTGTAACCAATACAGACTGTACAGTTACATGCTAGTGCTATTTCTTACTGTTACTGTACCCTGAGTAAATGAATTATTGATCCGAATCTGCTTTCCTGCTGAAACTTTCCTGGCAGATTAAAACTGTGTGCCAGACTGAGACTCGAACTCAGGACCTTTGCCTTTCATGGGCAAGTGCTCTACCATCTGAGCTACCCAAGTATGACTCACGCCATGTTCTCATAGCTTTACTTCCGCCAGTACCTTGTCTCCTACCTTCCAAAGCTCACGCCCCGTCCTCATAACTTTGCTTCCGCCAGTACCTTGTCTCCTACCTTCCAAAGCTGTGAGGATAGTGCACACTCTGCTGCAGAGTGAAAATCTCCTTCTGCTTTCCTGCTGTTTTATCTGTATGTACCGTACCCTGGAACGTAACAGATAAAATGCTGTAGACATACACTGATCCAGAAAATTATGGCAACCTACGTAATAGCTATTGTGTCCAAATTTCGCATGGATTACAGTGGCAGCACATCACAGCGATGAAGCAGTGAGGCTTGGTAGGTTATTAGAGGGAGTTGGTACTGCATCTGCACAGACAAGTCAAGAATTCCAGTAAATTCCAGGGAGGAAACAATGAGCTCTGGACGTCACAATCAATCAATTCGGGCTCCGATCTGGCGAGCTGGAGGGTCAGCGCATCCCTTGGAACTCACCACTGTGTTCCTCAAACCACTCCATCACAGCTGTTGCCTTGTGACACTGCGCTCTGTCTTGCTGCTGTCATCAGGAAACGTGATCATCAGGTAGGGGTTTCTGCAACCAGTGTACAATACTCCTTAGCCATCATGGTACATTGCACGAGCTCCACTGGACCCATGGATGCCCACGTGAATGTTCCCCAGAGCATAATGGAGCTGTTGCCAGCTTGTCTCTGTCCCACAGTATAGGTGTCAATGATCTCTTCCCCTGTAAGATGATGAATTCACGCCCTCCCATCGGCACGATGAAGAAGGTATCGGGATTTATCAGACCATGCAATTCTCTGTCACTGTGCCAACATCCAGTGCTGATGGTCACATGCCCATTTCAGTCATAGCTGCCACTGTCATGGTGTTAATATTAGCACATGAATTAAGTCGGGTGATGCTGAGGGAATTAGATTAGGAAATGAGACACTTAAAGTAGTAAAGGAGTTTTGCTATTTGGGGAGCAAAATAACTGATGATGGTCGAAGTAGAGAAGATATAAAATGTAGACTGGCAATGGCAAGGAAAGCGTTTTTGAAGAAGAGAAATTTGTTGACATTGAGTATAGATTTAAGTGTCAGGAAGTCGTTTCTGAAAGTATTTGTATGGAGTGTAGCCATGTATGGAAGTGAAACATGGACGATAAATAGTTTGGACAGGAAGAGGATAGAAGCTTTCGAAATGTGGTGCTACAGAAGAATGCTGAAGATAAGGTGGGTAGATCACGTAACTAATGAGGAGATATTGAATAGAATTGGGGTGAAGAGGAGTTTGTGGCACAACTTGACGAGAAGAAGGGACCGGTTGGTAGGATATGTTCTGAGGCATCAAGGAATCACAAATTTAGCATTGGAGGGCAGCGTGGAGGGTAAAAATCATAGAGGGAGACCAAGAGATGAATACACTAAGCAGATTCAGAAGGATATAGGTTGCAGTGGGTACTGGGAGATGAAGAAACTTGCACAGGATAGGGTAGCATGGAGAGCTGCATCAAACCAGTCTCAGGACTGATGACCACAACAACAACAACAACATGGGTCATCAACTGCAAAGGCCCATAGTTAGGAGTGTTTGGTGCACTGCATGTTGTACTCTGCCCATCTTTAAAGTCTGATGTTAGTTCTCCCATATTTCGCTGCCTGTACTGTTTTAGCAGTCTGCCCAGTCTTTGATGTGTGACATCTGTAATGAGGGGTGGCCGACCAACCCCACAATACCTAGACGTGGTTTCACCTTGATTTCATCACGTGTTGAATGCACTCACCACAGCACTTGTCGAACACCCGATAAGTTGTGCAGTTTCTGAAATGCTTGAGCCAAGCCTCTGAGCTATCACAATCTTCCCTCAGTCAAACTCAGACTGATCATGCACCTTCCCCATTCTCCTCATGGACAGCACACTCACTGATACTACATGACCATGCATGTCTCTGACTAGCAGTCATTCCTCACCAGGCAGGTGATGCTGATATCACCTGGCTGGGTTTATATCAATAGTAGACTAGTGGTCATAAATTCTGGCTGATAATTATATGCCTCATGTTGTTCAGACCCACTGCAGCTTATTATGACAGGTCAGATTATAATAATTCCTGTACACTGTAAAAACAGCACTTTATAGAACTGAGCTTAATTTTGTTTTGAAGTCCTTTAGTCCTTTGATGTTCTTCATTGGTATCAGTAATTGAGAGTGTAATTTTATTTCTGTATATTTAACACTTTCACTGTAGAGTTTGGTTGAATGAGGAACCAGCCTTAGTGAATTTCTGATCTTGTGTCAGTCTGATTTCTTTTATAGTTTTTTAGTGTTTTTCCATGTAAACTGTAGTAGATCAAGTGTATATTGGCATGGGAGTGGCAATATATGTAACTTCTTAAACAGTGGTTTACATGTTCCTGTTGACTTTTTGAGTTAAACAACTTCACAGATGCAGTGCTTTGGTCCTGTGTAGGTAAATGAAGAAAGACCCACGCGATACCATAAAGTTAAAATTTATTAAAAACAAAAAATGAAACACTGATCGACCAGAAGCATTGGCAAAGACGTTAATTATGAATGTACAGTAAGGTGCAGACAAATGAAAAAACATACGTTCATTTTTTTGTACATGATTTTGTTTCTCATACTCTCTCGTATGTAGAAGTTCTGTTAAGAAGTGCCATTCAGAATATGATGGGCCAAGAGTATTTTGTTTCATTGTATCATACATTTTTCAAAATAAGAAAAAAAAATTGATACCAGTATTAAGTATATTCTATTCAAGGGTCAATCCATACCAAGTGGTCCAAGGAAAAAAGTAATTGGTTACTTGACCATCTCAGAAAAATTTTATATTTGCTGGGTGAATTCCCCAATGTCTAGTAGTCACAAAAATATTTTTTAAATAAATTTTTGTTTATTATTTTGAAACGGTGGCCATATTTGTTCCAGGCCGCATGCGTTTTTTTCGTATTTGCAAGCATCTACATTTTTTACAATTTTTCAGTAGTGGATTGTCCTAAGCCTTTCAGATAAAATGCATTTAGTTCAACACTCTCTGGGCTACAAATTGACATCATTATCACTTAGCTGAATGTATTCTTTAATATATTTTCGATAGTTCAAAGTTATCAGCCACAAATTAAAAAAACTCGATTTTGAACGGTAGTTTTCCACAGAAAGATTAATTTCTCACCTTTAATATTTTTTCTGCTATTACACTGTATAGTGTAGTTACTCTTTATCGAGTATCAATGGTGAGCAGCTTACACTTAAAAAAATACACTATTTTAAAAAATCAGTTTTATTAATTTTTCCATTTTGTAGCCTGCAATATCTTGTTGGGGGACCAGATAAAAATCTGGAAATTTCACAGTTGATAGACATTTATGATATCAAACTTCAGTATAAATTTCAACTTTGAGATTCAATTTGAAGTTATGGAAAAAAATTACAAACACGAGTCAAAAATATGTTTTTTAACATCTGCGATATCTAGGCTTGTGGAATAAAATATATCAGTTACAGTACATAATTTAATCATATCTATGATTCCTTACTTTTTTGTTGAAAATAAGCCTACTAATTACATTATATTGTTCTCTTGGTATTTGGTTTTAGTATATTGCTCATTAAACATTTGAGAAGTTTGTTCATTCATTTTGGGTGTTAGATTATAAGTTCGCCCAGTCACAGTTGTAAATTCCATGGGAGACAGCTTCCTTAGTTCATTTTTAAGTGGCATCCAAACTTGATCCTTTTCAGTTTTTTAAAAGATGTCCATGGTCCTGGAGGGTGATAAAAAGTAACCCCCGATTGGTCACAGTGCGGGTTGTGGGGGGAGTAGCGACGCCATCTGTGCGTTCACGCACTCAACAGGTCAGTCGGCATCAAGCCGTGGTCGAGTGAACGTCGTACCTGCGCTAGTTTAGTTTTTGTGGCAGTCTGAAATGTGTGCTGCAATAGAAAACCCCGCCAAATGTGAAGTGCGTGCTGTCATAAGGTTTTTTACAGCCAAAGGATATTCTGCAGCAGCTATTCATCGTGAGCTTTGTGCCGTGTACGGACCAAGAGTTATGAGTGAAGGAGTTGTCCGTGAATGGGTACGTTTATTTAAAAGTGGACGAGAAAACGTTCATGATGAAGAGAGGAGTGGTAGACCATCATTGGTGACTGACGAACTCGTTCAGACAGTTGATGCAAAAGTTCGTGAAAATCGACGTTTCTCAATGTCGGAGTTGTCTACTGGTTTTCCACAGATTTCTAAGACTCTCTTGTACGAGATAGTGACAGCAAGATTGGGTTACCGTAAGTTCTGTGCACGATGGGTGCCCAAAATTCTTACCGACCACCACAAAACTCAAAGAATGGCCTCTGCATTAGACTTTCTGTCACGTTATGAGGACGAAGGAGAACCATTGTTAAACAGAATCGTGACCGGTGACGAAACCTGGATTAAGTACGTGAACCCTGAGACAAAAGAACAATCAAAGATGTGGGCACATTCAAATTCGCCTACCAAACCAAGAAAAGCCTCGCAAGATTTTTCTGCCAGAAAACTGATGGCAACGGTGTTTTGGGATGCCAAAGGGGTGTTGTTGGTTGAATTCATGGAACGTGGTACGATCATTAATCAAGACGTGTACTGTGAAACAATAAAAAAGTTACGACGGGCTATACAGAACAAACGCCGTGGTATGCTGACTTCCGGTATCGTTTTTTTTGCACGATAACGCCCGTCCTCACTCTGCTTGCAGAACAACGGCCCTTCTTGAGTCCTTCAAATGGGACGTTATCAACCATCCACCTTACAGCCCAGACCTGGCGCCAAGTGATTATCACCTCTTCATGCATTTGAAGAAATGGCTCGGGTCACAGCGGTTTGATGACGACGAAGAGCTCAAAGATGCGGTCACAGGCTGGCTCCAGGCACAAGCGGGTGATTTTTATGCAGAAGGAATTTCAAAGCTTGTGAAGAGATACGATAAGTGCCTCAATCGCTATGGAGACTATGTAGAAAAATAGTGCAAAGATGTAGTTGTAAGATGTATATATTAAAATATTTTTATTTAACTTGGTGTATTTTTTTAAATCAACCGGAGGTTACTTTCTGAACGGCCCTCGTATATCATGGTTTTGACAGTCAATATTATCAACTTCGCCAGTCCACCACTGTTCATCATAAACACAAGCCACTATGTCTTTATTTTGAAGAACCAGTTGTACAAGTTTTCCACACTGACGAAGTTCACTATCAGTATGTTGTGTGAATGGGGTACAAAACAATGAAGAGATCGAGTGTCTTTAATCTTCTGACAGGTGTTGTATCTTTTCTTCAAGGCACTGTTGTAGACTTCCTTTGATATGTGTTTTTTTTTTTTTTTTTTTTTTTATATATATATATAGAATTCAAACATTTCTTGAGGTGTTATGATCATCATCGGTCCACTGCAGACTTGCTTTTGTGACAGCTCGCTTTGTTGTACCCCCGACACAATCAAAAGCATTCTTCCCATGGCATGAAGCAAAAAAGTTCCAATCTACATCAAACCCAAAATCTTCTTTATGAAAGGAGATGTTAATATTTTTTTGTTTTTATATTGACTTGCTGCCCCATCTGTAAAGTAAATCAGTTTTTTAATGGAAGGGTGGTGCTGTTTAATATAGTTTGTTAATTTTAGTTGAAAAATGTTCACTGCTGTAGTGTTGTGTTCAAGGTAGTCACTTATGACACAAAAGCTGTGGCCCATTAGTTTATCTTCATTTGTATAATAGAATACAAATGGATGAACTGTGGCCTGTTTGCCCTTGTACTTAATCTTGAACAACAAAGGAATAATTTTCTGATAAGTCAGCAAGAACTAAGCATTCATCAGCTGCCAAGGTTTGCTTTTTGTGTTTCATAAATTTACTTTGAGCTTTTGCAATAAAATGATGCATTTTCAGATTTTTCAAGGTTAGCCACCAACACTTCAAAAAACTCTTCTCTTGAATTTATGACTGTCACCTTTTCAGTTCTGTCTTGTGTTACCCATTGTTTGTATTTTATATTGTCAGGCATCAAATCGTCTTCTTCGGATTCTTCAAACATGTCAGGTAAGGCTTGTTAGCCTGAACAATCTTCACATTTTCTCTTGATCATAAAATTGTAACTGTCAATATTGCATACCATATCTTCCAAAAGGTCTTCATAGTCAACTCTAAGATTGGCCCCATCTATCATCAAGTTTACTTTATGATGATACAAACAAACACAAACATTATGGGTGCCAGATGCCCCTGCAGCAATACACCATCTTGGTCTCAACTCGTAAAACTTTGATCTTAGAATTTTAATGTCAGGATTTTCTTTTTTAAATTCAATGAATAGTTCATTTAAATTACACAATATTAATCTTTTTTGTCTTTGAATTTTAGAACCATTTTCTTTCACAGAAACACAGTCTTTTTTGCCAGACATCAAATGGCTGTTATTGTTATCATCATAATACTTAATACCTTTATTGATTGTGTTTTTACCTACCAAATTAGATGCAATTTTCTTTTGTAATGCTGGTAAAATTCCCTGTTCTTTTACTAATTGCCTTGTTAACTTAACAAGACGTTCTGACACATTTAATTCATCACTAACTTTTGCTCAACTCCAAGAATTTGGCAGTAAACTGATACTCTTAATTTTATCCTCTTTGTTTGAAGTACTGCATTTAGTTTTTAGTTTTTCTATCAAATCGTCATATTCGGTTGGTGAAGTATTAGAACTTCCATCTGTTTTAGTACAAACTTCCAAATTTGTTTTGACTGTAGCTGCCACTTTATCAATTTTTGTATTCAAGGCACTTGGTCTTTTACCTTGACTTAGTTTTCTAATTTTACTAGCAGGCGATATACCCAGGATTTCACAAGCTGTATTTATTTTTTTAATGGTTGCTGATAAGTCACAAAATTCTATATCTGAAGTTTCACTATCCCTTCTCTTGTGAATTACAAATATCTTAGAATAACATGTTGGACACAATGATTTTCCTGGTATGTGATTGACAAAAGGGCTTTTATTTTCAGAATAATGATCAACTATTATTTCTCGCAGACCTTTTGTTATAGGTTTCTTATGTTTCTCAAAAGGGTCCATGCAAGACTGACCAAAAAGCTGATGAAAGTTTTTTAAGTATTTCATTTCATGGTATTTGCATGTTGATTTAACCTCTGGGCCGACTTGTAGGGAAAACAACACTTTTTCTTCTTCACTGTTATCTTCAATTAAAGTAATGTCTTTAGAATATGCTCCATACACACTTTCATGACATGCTTCATTAACAATAACACCAACAGAATACTGAGACACCATTTTTCAACTGCACACTTCAAGAACGACTAGCTAAATAAGTGTGAGTAGACAATTGTTGGTGTAAGGAGGAAGACTACAATCAGACTTGTATAGGCTTGCAGATGCAATTGTTGGAATGCTGAAACAATTATCACAGCATTGTTTTGACAAATAATCATTAGCTAGTGTAATGTGGTGTGTTACATTATGTAATTGGTATACTTTATTTCATTAGCTTACGAGATATCACACATGTTAAAAAATATATTATTGACTCGTGTTTTTTCCATAACTTCCAATTGTATCTCAAAACTGAAATTTATACTGAAGTTTGACTTCATAAAGGTCTATTAACTGTGAAATTTTCAGATTTTTATCTGGTCCCTCAACAAAGATATTGCAGGCCACAAAATAGAAAAATTAAAAACATCCATTTTTTAAAATAGTGTATTTTGTTAAGTGTTAGCTGCTCGCCATTGATACTCTATAAAAAGTAACTATACTGTACAGTGTAATAGCAGAAAAAATATTAAAGGTGAGAAATTAATCTTTCTTTGGAAAACTACTGTTCAAAATTTGAGTTTCTTTAATTTGTGGCTGATAACTTTGAACTATTAAAAATATATTAAAGAATACATTCAGATAAGTGATAATGATGTTAATTTGTAGCCCAGAATGTGTTGAACTATATGCATTTTATTTGAAAGGCTTAGGACAATTCACTACTGAATAATTGTAAAAAATGTAGATGCTTGCAAATACGAAAAAATGCATGTGGCCTGGAACAAATAATAAATTTTTTTAAAAATATTTTTGTGACTGCTAAACATTGGGGAATTCACCCAGCAAATATAAAATTTTTCTGAGATGGTCAAGCAATCAGTGGTGGACCACTTGGTATGGATTGACCCTGAAGTGAAATGAAACCAGGTAAGGAGGATTTTCTTATTTATGACATACACTGGTGTACTTGGAGTCTGCTGCCTCCATATACAATTGAAATGTAAGAGAAGAAGTCTGATAGCCTAAAAATTCGTATAAGCACAGAACATTTCTAATAACACAATTGTGTTATCCTTTTAAGTGTTTTTCATATATATATATATATATATATATATATATGTTTCCTTCCATTTTATATATATATATATATATATATATATATATATATATATATATATATATATATTTACAGCACAATTGTCAACCCGTGTGCCAGGACTTCAGGGCACCAGTTGTGAGTTGGGTTTGTTAACTATCGTTATTGTAAGAAATTTCTATGACACTATTATGAATCATAAAGCAATACTGAATGCAGACTTGAGGTCAGGAGGGCATTACTGTCTTTGGTAGCAGGTACCTCGAACAAATGCAACATGAGGCTGACTTACCGGAAAGTTTGCCAGAGATCATCGGTGCTGTGGTGCTCGGGAACTATATCGTAGCACTTACATCCAGACTAGCTGTATGTTCTTTTGCATTGCAACAACACATCATCATCTCAACAGAAAGAATAACCACTCCACATGTGGATGGAAATTCCTCTGCAGCCACCTGTGGCAGCTGGTTACAGGGGAGGAGGGAAAAGACATTCGTATCACCTAGGGTGCATAATAGCACAAGAACATTGGATAGTGTCATCTGCTAGCGGACTGTGGGGGTTGCAAATCCTGTAACAAGGGAGCTACCACGACATCATTATATTACCCTTAATAAAAAAAATTTACTCTGGCTATAATTCACAGACCTCACCCATGACAATACAGCACCTGTTCTGAACCAAAAGAGACAATATACATAGCAGGTGATCTTTCAAGCCTCATATTATATTCATACAACTTTCAGACTTCATAATTCATTTTGCTGTTATGATCTAACAAGCCTTCTTCTCTAGTAAACTGTTTCCCTCTTAATGACAGGTATAGACACTCAGTAGACAGAGTTTGCAAAAATAGATTTAGTATTTTCATTTATCACTATCATTTTCACTCACTAGAACTTCAGTCTTGAGACTGGTTTGATGAAGCTCTCCATGTTACTCTATCCTGTGCAAGTTTCTTCATCTCCCAGTACGTACTGCAGCCAACAACCTTCTGAATCTGCTTAGTGTATTCTGCCCTCCAATACTAAATTGGTGATCCCTTGATGCCTCAGAACATGTCCTACCAACCGATCCCTTCTTCTAGTCAAGTTGTGCCACAAACTCCTCTTCTCCCCAACCCTGTTCAACACCTCCTCATTAGTTATGTGATCTACCCATCTAATCTTCAGCATTCTTCTGTAGCACCACTTTTCGAAAGCGTCTATTCTCTTCTTGTCCAAACTATTTATCGTCCATGTCTCACTTCCATACATGGCTACACTCCATACAAATACTTTCAGAAACGACTTCCTGACACTTAAATCAATACTGGATGTTAACAAATTTTTCTTCTTCTGAAATGCTTTCCTTGCCATTGCCAGTCTACATTTTACATCCTCTCTACTTCGACCATCATCAGTTATTTTGCTCCCCAAATAGCAAAACCCCTTTACTACTTTAAGAGTCTCATTTCCTAATCTAATTCCCTCAGCGTCACCTGACTTAATTCAACTACATTCCATTATCCTCGTTTTGCTTTTGTTGATGTTCATCTTATATCCTCCCTTCAAGACACTGTCCATTCCGTTCAACTACTCTTCCAATATTTTAAATTGTTAATAACAGCTGCTGTTTATAATTACAATAAAAACAATAAAAATTTTTGAGTCTGACCTTCCATTATGTGAGACCAAATTTCTTTTCGAATTGCACTGTAGTTTTTCAAAATATCAGTATTTTGTATCTGTTTGCCTTTTACTATTTCAACACAGCAAACATACAGCATACTATAACTTTGTTTTAATAATACTGATCAAAAGTAAATTCTGTTTGAAAAGAGCATCATAATCCTGAATGAGATTTTCACTCTGCAGCGGAGTGTGCACGGATATGAAACTTCCTGGCAGATTAAAACTGTGTGCCCGACTGAGACTCGAACTCGGGACCTTTGCCTTTCACAGGCAAGTGCTCTACCATCTGAGCTACCGAAGCACGGCTCACGCTCCGTCCTCACAGCTTTACTTCTGCCAGTACCTCATCTCCTACCTTCCAAACTTTACAGAAGCTCTCCTGCGAACCTTGCAGAACTAGCACTCTTGAAAGAAAGGATACTGCGGAGACATGGCTTAGCCACAGCCTGGGGGATGTTTCCAGAATGAGATTTTCGCTCTGCAGCCGAGTGTGCGCTAATATGAAACCATTTTCACTCTGCAGTGGAGTGTGCGCTGATATGAAGCCATGTTGTAAGAATTCCCAATCTTTTAAAAAGATGCCTAGAAGACGTGCGACTATGCACCCCACACACTATTCTAACAACTTTCTTTTGAGCAGTGAATACTTTTTGTCTAAATGTTGAGTTATCCCAAAATATTATTCTGAATGACATCAGAGACTGAAAGTATGCAAATTATGTTGGCTTACTATTTTCTATATCCTCAAAATTGGCAATTACTGTAGAAGGTCCAAAATATGAATTTTCCAATTAAGATTCTCATCTATGTATACACCCAAAAACTTAGTAAGCTCAACCCTGTCTAATGACTTCTGTTGAGGTGTTACATTTATTGAAGGAACTGTACTTTTTGCAGCAGAAAATTTGATGAACTGTGTTTTTTCAAAGTTTAGAGCAAGCCCATTTGCAGACAACCAATTAATGACTTTTCCAAAGATCTTATTTGTATCATTTTCAATTGGAGTTTCTTTTACCAGATTAATAATGATGCTTGCATCATCAGCAAACAGTGTCAGTTCAGATTCCTGTTTCAGATAGGAAGGGAGGTTTTTCACACATATCAAGAACAGAAGGGGACCCATAATTGAACCCTGTGAACGCCTAATGTAATTTCACCCCAGTTAGATAAAGTGGCAAACTTATTTAAATCACTTGACCCATATAACGTAACTTTTTGCTTCCTGTTCTGTAGATATGATTTAAACCACTCATATGCTATTCCATTTATACCACAGAACTGTAATTTCTGTAACATAATGTCATGGTTTACACAATGAAATGCGTTGGACAAGACACAGAAAATTCCTATTGGTGACATTTTACCATTTAAAGACTCTATTATGAGGACAGCGAAACTGTATATTGCTGTGTCAGTGGAACAGCATTTTTGAAATCCGAACTGTGATTTACTAAGTTTCCCATTACTGTTGAGATGGCTAACCACTCTTGAGTACATTACTTTCTCGAAGATTTTTGAAAATGCTGTAAGCAAGGATGTTGTTGTTGTTGTTGTTGTTGTTGTTGTTGTTGTGGTCTTCAGTCCTGAGACTGGTTTGATGCAGCTCTCCATGCTACTCTATCCTGTGCAAGCTTTTTCATCTCCCAGTACCTACTGCAACCTACATTCTTCTGAATCTGCTTAGTGTATTCATCTCTTGGTTTCCCTCTACGATTTTTACCCTCCACGCTGCCCTCCAATACTAAATTGGTGATCCCTTGATGCCTCAGAACATGTCCTACCAACCGATCCCTTCTTCTGGTCAAGTTGTGCCACAAACTTCTCTTCTCCCCAATCCTATTCAATACTTCCTCATTAGTTATGTGATCTACCCATCTAATCTTCAGCATTCTTCTGTAGCACCACATTTCGAAAGCTTCTATTCTCTTCTTGTCCAAACTATTTATCGTCCATGTTTCACTTCCATACATGGCTACACTCCATACGAATACTTTCAGAAATGACTTCCTGACACATAAATCAATACTGGATGTTAACAAATTTCTCTTCTTCAGAAACGCTTTCCTTGGCATTGCCAGCCTACATTTTATATCCTCTCTACTTCAACCATCATCAGTTATTTTGCTCCCCAAATAGCAAAACTCCTTTACTACTTTAAGTGCCTCATTTCCTAATCTAATTCCCTCAGCATCACCCGACTTAATTAGACTACATTCCATTATCCTTGTTTTGCTTTTGTTGATGTTCATCTTATATCCTCCTTTCAAGACACTGTCCATTCCATTCAACTGCTCTTCCAAGTCCTTTGCTGTCTCTGACAGAATTACAATGTCATCGGCGAACCTCAAAGTTTTTATTTCTTCTCCATGAATTTTAATACCTACTCCGAATTTTTCTTTTGTTTCCTTTACTGCTTGCTCAATATACAGATTGAACAACATCGGGGAGAGGCTACAACCCTGTCTCACTCCCTTCCCAACCACTGCTTCCCTTTCATGTCCCTCGACTCTTATAACTGCCATCTGGTTTCTGTACAAATTGTAAATAGCCTTTCGCTCCCTGTATTTTACCCCTGCCACCTTTAGAATTTGAAAGAGAGTATTCCAGTCAACATTGTCAAAAGCTTTCTCTAAGTCTGGATACTGGCCGACAATTATTGACATCTGTGGTGTCCCCCTTTTTGTAGAGTGGCCTGACAATGGCATATTTTAACCTGTCTGGGAAAATACCTTGAGTTAGTGATTCATTACATACGTGACTCAGAATATGAGCTGTAATTGCTCCATATTGTTTTAATATCTTATTAGAGATGTCATTCACTCCAACAGAACATTTATTTTTCAAAGATTTAATAATTTTACTTATTTCACAAGAGGTTGTTAGGTGAAACTTAATGTGACTAAATTTTTTCAAAACAGACTCTTCCATGTACTGCCTGGCTTTTTCTTTTGAATTGTTCTCACCAATTTTTTCTCCTACACTTAAGAAATGGTTGTTAAATACATTAGCTACTTGTGTACTGTTGGTTAGGATGGTCTCGTTCTCCTTAATATTACCTACCCCAGTGGTTAACCTGTCTCCCTCTCCTGAAGATCAGATTTTTGTCTTGTATTGTATGCACATATATCTTCTTTTTTAATTTGATATCTAGATGTCTATCAATATATTATTTTATGAAAATTGACATTTTTGTAGATAAAATTGCAAGGAAGAGGACGAATTGGCATTTTTTGAATATGGGTCTGCATGATTTCCTATTGTTTATCCCATCAATAATTCTTAATATTCTCTTTTACATCCTGAAAAGTTTATTATTTGTTGTTGCATTGCCCTGGAAGATTATGTCACATTTAATTATAGAATGCACATAAGAATAGTATACATTTAACAGGCTGGCTTTGCTGCCAAAACTTTTTAAGATCCTTATCATGTAGCAGGTTTTGCTTAGTATTCTTTGCAGATATTCAATGTGTACCTCCCATTTTGTATTGTTCTTGAGTCAGAGCCCCAGAAATTTTGTGCTGTCAACATTTTCAAGAACTGTGTCCCTTAGTTCTATTTGTATGTTTGGGTGGTACCTTCCTTTTAGATTGTAGCTACTGTCTTTGCTTTGTCTATACACTATGTGATCAAAAGTATCCTGATACCTGGCTGAAAATGACTTACAAGTTCATGGCTCCCTTCCATCGGTAATGCTGGAATTCAATATGGTTTTTGCCCACCCTTAGCCTTGATGACAGCTTCCACTCTCACAGGCATATGTTCAGTCAGGTGCTGAAAGGTTTCTTGAGGAATGACAGCCCATTATTCATGGAGTGCTGCACTGAGGAGAGGTATCGATATCAGTCAGTGAGGTCTGGCATGAAGTTGGCATTCCAAAACATCCCAAAGGTGTTCTATAGGATTCAGGTCAGGACTCTGTGCAGGCCAGCCCATTACAGGTGTGTTATTGCCATGTAACCACTCCACCACAGGCCATACATTATGAACAGATGCTTGATCATGTTGAATGATGGAATCGCCACCCATGAATTGCTCAACAGTAGGAATCAAGAAGGTGACCAAAACATCAATGTATGCCAGTGCTGTGATAGTGCCACAAAACAACAAGGGGTGCAAGCCCCCTCCATGAAAAAAATGACCACATTATAACACCACCGCCTCCAAATTTTATTGTTGCCACTACACATGCTGGCAGATGACGTTCACTGGGCATTCACCATTCTCTCACCCTGCAATCAGGTTGCCACATTGTGTACTGTGATTCGTCACCCCACACAATGTTTTTCCATTGTTCAATTGTCCAATGTTTATGCCCCTCACACCAAGCAAGGCATTGTTTGGCATTTACCGGCATGATGTGTGGCTTATGAGCAGCTGCTCGACCATGAAATCCAAGTTTTCTCACCTCGTGCCTAACTGTCATAGTACTTGCAGTTGGATCCTGATGCAGTTTGGAATTCCTGTGTGATGGTCTGGATAGATGTCTGCCTATTACACATTACGACCCTCTTCAACTGTATGTGCCTTTTCATCTTTCCACTTCACTATCACATTGGAAACAGTGGACTTAGAGATGTTTAGAAGTGTGGAAATCTCACGTACAGACATAAGACACAAGTGACACCCAATTACCTGACCATGTTCGAAGTCCATGAGTTCCGTAGAGTGCCACATTCCATTCTCTCACAATGTCTAATGACAACTGAGGTTGCTGATATGGAGTACCTGGCAGTAGGTGTCAGCACAATGCGCCTAATATGGAAAACGTATTTTTTTGGGGGTGTCCGGATACTTTTGACCACATAGTGTAAGTAATTAGTTATAGCTGAACCACTGTTCTGCACTGTTCGTTGTTCAGATAGCAGAGTCTTTTAGTTTTTCTTCTGTTTTCCCACTAATAAGGAAGCTTGTATCATCTGAAAATTGCAGGATAGTTTGGCAATATTTGTTGTATGTAAGGTCATTGACATACAGGAGAAACAGAATGGGTCCTAATACCGATCCTTGAGGGATGCTGTATTTCATGTTTTCATATCCTGAGTAGTAGTAGCTGATTTTGTTATGGTCAGTATATTTCACTTCAACCACCTGTTTGCGGCCACATAGGTATGTCCTGAGCCACTCATTTGATATATCTCTTAATTCCTAATTGGTCAAGCTTCTGCAGTACAGTATATGGTCAATGATGTCGAAAGCTCTGTATAAATCAAGACATATGCCTATCACAAACTCACTTGTATTTAGTTTAACATAGATTTCTTTAAGAAATTCAAATATTTCACTCTCAGTTGAAAAGCCTTTCCTGAAACCAAGGTGTGAGGGAGAGAAAATTTTATGATTATTTAGGAAATCAGATAATCTCTTATGAAAATTTTTTCTAAAATTTTTAAAAGTACGGGCAGTTGGGCTATTGGCCTATAATTTGAAACGTCTTTTGGATTTACTTTTTTGAGCAGTGGTTTCAGTTTTGCTGATTTTAAGCACGAAGAGAAGGTTTCTGATGCCAGTGATCTGTTGCACAAGTGTGTCATAGGTTCAGCTAGGGCAAGGCAGCATTTTTTAATAATCGCATCTGGTATTCCACCAATTCCACAAGAGTACCCTGTTTTCAACTGATCAAATTTCTTCTGTATTTGTGGGTGAAAGGAACAATGATGTAGACATATTTCTTATGCTATTGGATGATGGAGGTGATATTTTGTTGTGTTCTTCCAGTCCACTCACCAACTGTTCGCTTATGTTTGTAAAATATTTATTGAAAGTCTCTGCAATTTTTATTGGGCAAGAAATCATTTGTCCTTCATAACTTATGTTAATATTTTTATATTGCTTGGTTTCTCTTGCTGTTTGATTTTTTTGTAACTTCCCATGTAGCTTTAGATTTGTTTTTTGAATTATCAACGTATTTCTCATTTGCCATTGTTTTAGCTTTCCTTATGACATTTTTGAGGGTCCTCTTGAAATTCTTCAGGTATAAATGAAATTCATGAGGCATGTTCTGTGTCTTTGCTATATTGTGTAATCTTCTCTTCTCTGCACAAGAGATTCTAATACCTGCTGTAATCCATTTGTTATTTTTGAAGTTAAGTTGACATTTTTGTTTTTTTAATGGAAATGGATCTTCAGAGCATGACATGAAGATTTCCATGATATTTAAAACTTTTTGTTGGTATTTTCACAAGTATACACTTCACACCAGATTTCTTCACTTAGTCTCTTTATAAAAATGTTTGTTGGTTTAGTCTGAATTTTCTTGTTTCTTTTACAAGTTTCTCTTTCTCATTTGTTTCACTTGGGGTGTGAAAAACAATAAACTGTATGTAGTGATCACTGAAGCCAGTATTAAGATTTCTGGCACAGGATTTGTGATTTACATTTGTGTTTCTTAATATCAGATCAATTGTTGAGCTTGTTGTTGGTGTAACTCTTGTAGGAGACTCTACGGTGACTTTTAAGTTGTATGTTTCCAGTAGGGCCATTAAGCTTTGCTGGTCTTTTGAGATTTCTTGAAAATCAATATTAAAACCTCCACATATGATCATTGTTTTGTTGAATTTTTTAATAGCATTTAAGGCTGCTTCTCGTTGATTACAGAAATCTTTTAAGTTTCCCTCAGGGCTTCTGTAGACACAGATGATTATTAATTTTAATGCAGAGAGTTCGCCTGCAGGTACTTCAAAAACTTTCTCTTCAGCTAAAAGTTCAGTGGGTTTTATGTTACAATAATCAGTACCAGTTTTAACAATTATACATGACCCTTGGGTAACAGAAGAGATATTGAATTTAATTGATGAAAGGAGAAAATATAAAAATCCAATAAATGAAGCAGGTAAAAAGGAATACAAATGTCTCAAAATTCAGATTGACAGGAAATGCATAATGGCAAAACAGGGATGACTGGAGGTCAAATGTAAGGATGTGGAGGCATATATCACTAGGGGTAAGATAGTTACTGCCTACAGGAAAAATAGAGAAACCTTTGGAGAAAACAGAACCACCTGAATGGATATTAAGAGGTCAGATGGAGAACCAGTTCTTAGCATAGAAGGGAAGGTAGAAAGGTGGAAGGACTATATAGAGAGTCTATACAAGGGCGATGTATTTGAGGGCAACATTATGGAAATGGAAGAGGATGTAGATATGATACTGCATAAAGAATTTGACAGAGCACTGAAAGACCTAAGTTGAAACAAGGCCCCAGGAGTAGACAACATTCCATTTGAGCTACTGATAGCCTTGGGACAGCCTGCCCTGACAAAACTCTAGCAACTGGTGAGCAAGATGTATGAGGCAGGCAAAATACCCTCAGACTTCAAGAAGAATATAATATTTCAATCCCATAGAAAGCAGGTGTTGACAGATGTGAAAATTACCAAACTATCAGTTTAATAAGTCATGGCTGCAAAATACTAACATGAATTCCTTACTGATGAATGGAAAGACTGGTAGAAGCTGTCTTTGGGGAAGATCAGTTTGGATTCCGTATAAATGTAGGAATACGTGAGGCAATACTGACCCTACAACTTATCTTAGAAGATGGATTAAGGAAAGGCAAACCTACATTTCTAGCATTTGTAGACGTACAGAAAGCTTTTGACAATGTTGACTGGAATATTCTCTTTCAAATTCTGAAGGTGGCAGGGTTCAAATACAGGGAACGAAAGGCTATTTACAATTTGTACAGAAACCTGGTGGCAGTTATAAGACTCGAGGGGTTTGAAAGAGAAGCAGTGGCTGGGAAGGGAGTGAGACAGGGTTGTAGTTTATCCCTGATATTGTTCAATCTGTATATTGAGCAAGCAGTAAAGGAAACAAAAGAAAAATTTGGAGTAGAAATTAAATTCCATGGAGAAGAAATTAAAACTTTGATATTTACCAAAGACATCGTAATTTTATCAGAGACAGCAAAGGACCTGAAAGAGCAGTTGAACGGAATGGACAGTGTCTTGAAAGGAGGATGTAAGATGCAACATCAGCAAAAGCAAAATGAGGATAATGGAATGTAGTTGAATTACATCAGGTGATGCTGAGGGAATTAGAGTGGGAAATGATACACTTAAAGTAGTAGATGAGTTTTGCTATTTGGGGAGCAAAATAACTGATGATGGCCGAAGTAGAGAAGATATAAAATGTAGACTGGCAGTGCAAGGAAGGCATTTCTGAAGAAGAGAATCTTGTTAATACTGAGTATAGATTTAAACTTCAGGAAGTCTTTTCTGAAAGTATTTGTATGAAGTGTAGCCGAGTTTGGAAGTGAAATGTGGACGATAAATAGTTAATACAAGAAGAAAATAGAGGCTTTTGAAATGTGCTACAGAAGAATGCTGAAGATTAGATGGATAGATCACATAACTAATGAGGAGGCACTGAATAGAATTGGGGAGTAGAGGTATTTGTGGCACAACTTGACTAGAAGAAGGGATTGGTTGGTAGGACATGTTCCATGGCAGCAAGGTATCACCAATTTAGTATTGGAGGGCAGCGTGGAGGGTACAAATCATAGAGGGAGACCAAGAGATGAATACACTAAGCAGATTCAGAAGGATGTAAGTTGCAGTTGGTACTTCGAGATGAAGAAGCTTGCACAGGATAGGGTATCATGGAGAGCTACTTCAAACCAGTCTATGGACTGAAGACCACAGCAACAACAACAGCATGACCTAGAACAACATGTTCTAGAGAATGATGATGAAAGATTGAAGTCTGCAGGTTTTGTGACTGACATTGCATCTTTAGGCAGCTGATGTTTAGTTATACACATTACAGAATAAAATTTTTAACTCATCCTGTAAATATAATTTCAAGTTAACTAAATTTGTTTTCCAGTGATTGGGCATTTTGATGAATCAGCATGAAATTAAAAGATTTTTTAGCTTTTGCATATTTAATTGATCATTTACCTTTATCTTGTCAATAAAAATTCGTTCAGCTGTACTGGAAGTACTGCTTTCCCTTTCCCTACTTCACTTGTTCTTCTATTATCATCTGCTGCAGAATTTTCTTCTGTGTCTGGCTCCCCCTGTTAGTTGTTCAGCTGCTCCAGTTGTTGATCCTGCTGCTGATGCCAGTGTTGGTGATTTTGCTGCTGGTGTTAGAGCTGGGTCTGCAATTGGTGGAGATGTTACCGCATTCATTGTTGTTGCTGTGACTGAATATTGGAGGCACCTTGTTTCTTCTTTTGTTGTTGTTGATGTTGGTGACTGAGGTCTCATTGTCATTGTTTCGTTTGAATATTGGAGTATTGGAGGCAGGGGGTTGCAATCCAAGATTATTTTGCTTTTGAGTGTTTGATGTCTCGTGTTGATAATTTCCTTAATTTTTTGACAAGTAGCTTTTCCCCATGTCGTTAATGTGCAATCCATGTAATGTGTGGAATCTGCACCCAGTATTGTTAACATTTACCAAGTTGTGCATATCTGAAATGGTTGCAAAGGAGTGATATTTTTTGGTTTGGATTGATTATTTCTTTATTTACGCATGACCAAGATGGTAAGTCATGCCGATGTGGGATGTTCAGTACTAAAACATTTGTGTGTGTTAACTGTCTTAAGCACCTTTTGCATTCTTGTTTTGCTTTGTGAGTTTTGTTTTTGTACTCATCATTCGACCCAGCAAATAGCTTAACAAAGTCTTTAGAGGATAAGTCAGCAACATCTGTGGATTGTACATGCTTACAAACTTCCAACATAGAAGCACCAGGCTTTATGTAAGCGATTGTTTGTGCAATGGATTGACTGTTCAGAAGGTGAGCAAATCCATGATCGAACTGTCTGCCATAACAACTGCTTTTTTTCGTTCATGTTTCTTTGCATGTTTAGAAGGGTTGCCAGCATTATAGCCAAAATATTTGGTATCAGTGCTGGACAAACACTTGATATTTAAGTCATGCAAGTCTTCAGGTCTTACAGACTCTTTTTCTTTCATAATAGTAATTGAGTTGTTAAGCATTCTTTCGGATGTATCACTCCGCATTTTTTTAGTTTCACATTCAGCTCGCAAATGAGTTTTATCACATGCACAATGTTTCCTATCTCACACACTGAATCTGCTTATGGAGACAATTACAGTTCATTTAATAAGCTTCGTTGAGAATGTGCTACTTTGTTTCTCACTTTGCCTGTAATAACTATACTGATCTGTATTTTTCAATGAAATTCATGGCTCTGATCATCGTCCAATGTATTTTGAGTGTGTTGTTCTTGAGGAGCCCCTTATTTTGGATGTTTTGAGAAGAGATTGTTTTGTGGATAATACATTAAAGTGGGTTATCTCCAAGTTCAATGTGTCCATCTAAAATTTGAGCCATATTAAAGAGAGTCAGTTTCTGATAGACATTGGTTATGTAACTCCTGATATTGTATTCCTTTTCAAGATGCGTAATTTGTAAAAATTGGCATTGTTTTTAGTTACAGTGTTCAGGGTTAACAGTTCACAAAATAGAACCTCACTCCATCTTACATGAAAGTTAGTCCAACACTTGTCTTTTTATGACTCTCCTCTTTCCATTGTTCCTTCATTATCATTTATCAAGAAAATATTTAGGATATAAATGAAATTTATAGTTGCAAAATAATTAGATGTTTTTGGAAATAATTTTTCAATGGGAACAGTTGTAACTAGAAAGAAAAATGTGAAATGTTGAATTGTGTGTCAGTTACACTTGAACAAAATAAATGAAATTTATAGGATAATTAATGCCCTTAAAAGTAAAAAATAAAAACTAATCTTTAAAATATTACAGAAAATAGGAAAAAGAGTCAAATTTCAAATAAATGTTGTTAAATCTGAGCTCAAGAGGGTAATCAATAAGCCAAAAATTGGTTATTTTTTATCACTGGACTGATGTTTACAGTGCTCGTGCATGAATGAAAAATATAGCACTTTTGCTAATAAAGTGCTTATCTTATTTGAACACTGTTTTCCCCAAAAATTAACCAAGGTGAGAGCAAAGTCTACAAAAAAGCCATGGATTACTCAAGGAATAGGGGTATCTTGTAAAACAAAAAGAAAACTGTATCTGTCAATCCGAAACTGTTCTGATGTTGATGCTATAGCACATTAAAAGAAATACAGCAAAATATTAAAGACTGTAATATGGACATCAAAGCAAATATATTACAAGGAAAAGATAGACATATCAGATAACAAAATAAATACAATATGGGATATAGTGAAGGAGGAGACCTGTAGAACCAGACATGAAGAGGGACAAATAGCATTAACAGTAAATTGATACGTTGGTGACAGATATGTATAGTGTTGCAGAACTTTTTAACAAACATTTTATAACTGTTACTGAAAAGATAGGGTTGTCAGGTTCTGTAGATGCTGCTATGGAATACCTCAGACCAGACGTTTCAAGTAACTTCCATAATATGAATTTGACCCTCACTACCCCAGCAGAAATAATGTCCATCATAAAATCTTTAAGATCAAAAACATCTAGTGGGTATGATGAAATATCAACAAAGTTAATTATAGAATGTGATTCTGAGTTAAGTAACATATTAAAGTATCTGTGTAACCAGTTGTTTATCAGTTTATCAGTGGACTATTTCCTGAATGGTTGAAAAATATGCTGAAGTTAAGCCACTATTTAAGAAGAGAGATAAAGAAATAGCATCAAATTTCCATCCAATTTCACTTTTGCCAGCATTCTCAAAAATTTTAGAAAAAGTAATGTACAATCAGCTTTGTAACCACCTTATCTCAAATAACATACTCTCAAAGTCGCAGTCGGATTTCTAAAGGGATCTGATATTGAGAATGCTATCTACAGTTACAGTGAAAATGTGCTTAATTCATTAGACAAAAAATTGCAGGCAACTGGTATATTTTGTGATATGTTAAAGACATTTGACTGTGTAAATCACAATATCCTTTTAAGTATATTAGAATATGGTGTAACAGGAAATGCTGCAATATGGTTCAAGTCTTATATCTCTGGCAGGAAACAAAGGGTGTTATTAAGAAAGAGACATGTATTAAAATATCAGGCATCATCCAACTGGGAACTAATTACATGTGGGGTCCCACAAGGTTCCATTTTATGGCCCTTACATTTTCTTGTGTATATCAATGACCTTTCATCAGTAACATTACCAGATGCCAAGTTTGTTTTGTTTGCCAATGATACAAACATTGCAATAAATAGCAAATCAAGTGCAGTCTTAGAAACATTAGCTAATAAAATATTTGTGGACATTAATCACTGGTTCCTAGCCAATTCTTTGTCACTAAACTTTTAAAAAAATACACTACATGCAGTTTAGAACTTGTAAGGGGTGTCCCTTACAATCAAGTGCAGTCTTAGAAACATTAGCTAATAAAATATTTGTGGACATTAATCACAGGTTCCTAGCCAATTCTTTGTCACTAAACTTTTAAAAAACACACTACATGCAGTTCAGAACTTGTAAGGGGTGTCCCACGAGTATACGCCTAACATACGATGACAAGCGGATAGAAGAAGTGGACAGTCTTAAATTCTTGGGATTATAGCTTGATAATAAGTTCAACTGGTAGGAGCACACCACTGAACTGCTGAACCGTCTTAACAAATCTCTATTTGCAATGCGAATTGTGTCAGACATAGGGGATATAAAAATGAAAAAGCTCGCATACTATGCTTATTTTCATTCCATAATGTCATATGGGATTGTTTTTTGGCATAATTCATCAAGTCAAGCTAAAGTTTTCCTGGCACAAAAACGTGCAGCAAGAGTTATATGTGGTGTGAACTCATAAACATCCTGCAGAAGCCTATTTAGGGAACTAGGGATACTAACTACTGCTTCCCAATATATTTTTTTCCTTAATGAAATTTGTCATTAAAAATGTATCACTTTTTCAAACCAAGAGCTCAATTCATGGAATCAGTACTGGAAATAAGAATAATCTTCACGAGGATTTAAAGAAACTTACTCTTGCACAAAAAGGTGTGCATTATGCAGGAACACACATTTTCAATAGCTTGCCAGCAATTTCAGTGCAGTAATGTGTTCATTGTAAATAAGTGTGTGTGTGTGTTCCTATTGCACAATCTAACTTCCGCACCATTTCAGTGCAGTAAAGAGTTCATTGTAAATAAGTATTATAGTAGTTCTATTACGTGTTTATTACCTTATAAATAAAAAAAAAAAAACTTTACTTATTTTAAATTCAGTGCATTAGTGTTTGTAAAATGATTCTTTCATATAGTGTTCATTTTAAAAAAATGATGATCATTCCACTTGGGACCTGTGGAATGGTACATTAGCTTATTTGTTTGAGTTGTAAATATTTGTCATGTATTATTGTTTGTCTGACATTTTCTACATCCTGGAGGACCTCCTCGCTAAGGATCAAATGGAATGAAAGTATATCTAATCTAATCTAAACACAATATATTGATCCCAAAGGCTCCCTTTCTGAGCATCAAATTTGCGATTTTCAAAAATGCATAGCAGCAAAATGGGATGAATTGTAGATTTCATTAATCACAATATGTATCAAAATCAACTAATGAACAGTAATTCTTGTGGTAGAGATTCATTATAAACTTCAGTGGAAACATGTCTTTATTTAATGAGCATTTATTAGCTGTGGAACCAATTATGAAGAATTCACAGTGAAGAACCACTATGGACCTGGGTGGTTACAGGCTTCAAATCTAGCAAAAGTTCAGTCATTATCTTCTGCGATGTTCCTGATGCAATGTTCCAAGTAGATGCAATGGAGTGAAGTTGAGCCATTGATCTGTTTCTAGCGGCATGCTGGCACACAGTATGCAAAGTCCTCTCCTATGAGAGTAGCAACACTCTGCTCTTTTAAAAGGGTACCATGCCAAGAATATGTTTGAGAGTGATCACTGTATGTAGCCAGTTTCTGGTGGAACCTGCAGCTTCTTGAAGAAGAAATCTACATCTACATCTACATTGATACTCCGCAAGCCACCCAACGGTGTGTGGCGGAGGGCACTTTACGTGCCACTGTCATTACCTCCCTTTCCTGTTCCAGTCGCATATGGTTCGCGGGAAGAACGACTGTCTGAAAGCCTCCGTGCGCGCTCTAATCTCTCTAATTTTACATTCGTGATCTCCTCGGGAGGTATAAGTAGGGGGAAGCAATATATTCGATACCTCATCCAGAAACGCACCCTCTCGAAACCTGGCGAGCAAGCTACACCGTGATGCAGAGCGCCTCTCTTGCAGAGTCTGCCACTTGAGTTTATTAAACATCTCCGTAACGCTATCACGGTTACCAAATAACCCTGTGACGAAACGCGCCGCTCTTCTTTGGATCTTCTCTATCTCCTCCGTCAGACCGATCTGGTACGGATCCCACACTGATGAGCAATACTCAAGTATAGGTCGAACAAGTGTTTTGTAAGCCACCTCCTTTGTTGATGGACTACATTTTCTAAGCACTCTCCCAATGAATCTCAACCTGGTACCTGCCTTACCAACAATTAATTTTATATGATCATTCCACTTCAAATCGTTCCGCACGCATACTCCCAGATATTTTACAGAAGTAACTGCTACCAGTGTTTGTTCCGCTATCATATAATCATACAATAAAGGATCCTTCTTTCTATGTATTCGCAATACATTACATTTGTCTATGTTAAGGGTCAGTTGCCACTCCCTGCACCAAGTGCCTATCCGCTGCACATCTTCCTGCATTTCGCTACAATTTTCTAATGCTGCAGCTTCTCTGTATACTACAGCATCATCCGCGAAAAGCCGCATGGATGCTAAGGATCGATAATGTGCTTGTTTTACCTCAGCTTGGTGGTCTGTCCTTTGTTTACAGAAACTGTGAGACTAATGTGCTATTTTGTCTCGATGCTGTGTGGCCAGTTCTTTCTGTTGACTGCTAAGGAGAAGGAACTGGGTGGAAGCACATTGCACTGAGTTCAATGCAGCTGTTTGTGAGCTAACTTGGAGATTCTGTTCATCTGGTATGTATGTGTCATGAACCTGAGCCAAAGCTAAGACTTCATCAAAATCTGGATCAGATAGAGCAACTGATCTGGAGCCAAACAAATTTCTACACATTTCATTAGTGGATACACACAGGATTGCCTGTGTTGTGGGTTATCATACTCAAATAGAAAATGACAACTTAATCCTCTTAAAACTGCCATCTGCACCCTGTAAGACCAATTTTGAATCTTAAAACACTGAAGGAATTCTAATCTGACAATGACTAAATGCAATTTCTTAGCAAAATAAGTCATCAGTAAATCTCAAATTCTGGTGAAGGGTAAGACACTGGGATGGGTCATGACCTCCACTTATATAACAAACATGAAAGACAGAAAAGATCAGAATAAAAATATAAAGCATTATTGCTCAGGTGAAGCTACTTGAAACGCTGAAAATGGTGTTTCAGATGGTGCTGGTTAACTACCCACTCTGCAGAAGTTTTGTTGATTGTTGGGAATTTGTGTGGGATGGGATGCTGAGAAGGATCTGCAAGAAATAGTCAGACCTTCTGCTGATGTTTGGCTTCCTTTTTCTGCAGTTGCTGGTGATATTGTTGCTGCTGTGTTTGCAATTGATGCCACAAATTGTTAAGTATGTCTGCATCCATAGGCACAATGCAAGTCTGAAAGTTTTCAGTACCAATGTTATATCTGCCATGCCGCAGCCTTTGACAAGCAGTTATGGCCGTGCCTGCATGCCTTCACTCTCACCTATCTTCAGCCATCAATCTTTGATGTTGCCAGACTGTGGTTAAAGACTTGATTTGGACTTAATGTGCTAGCTGTTGACGTCCTTGATAGTTGTAGTTCCATTCACATCCCTAGTGAGGCTAGTTCAGTCCTTTGTTATTGTGAATGTATTCACTTTAGTAAATTTGGTGTGCAATGATATAACACGCAGTACTGATCACCCTTAAAGACATATAATATGTTTGTACATATTTCTTGTTGGTCTCTGAGATAACTCTTAAACCAGTAATGATCACTTTTTCTTATTCCATAGCAATAGATATCTGCAGCTCGATGGTGTGATGGATATTAAAGGCCCTTTTGATATAAAGAAAAATGTGTGTGACTGGCTTCTTGTTAATAAAATTAGAGTAAAATATATGAGTTCTGTATAGATCAGCATAGTTTTCTTTTCTTGGAAGCCAGATTGAGTAGACAAATAATTTTTTCCTGGGGTATGAATTTAGGCTGATGGTCATGGTGATTCAAATATTTTGCTGGATATTGAGAGTACTGCAATTGGCTTGTGGTTAATATTATTTTCTTTGGTTTCCTTTTTATGTTTCATAATGACCATTACAGCTTTGAGATTTTGGAAATGTGCCATGCAGGAATAAGTAATTTTTGAATGACTGACAAGAATTTTAATGTTGACTGTTGTTTATGATTTTTATTGCTTTTAGGAATGTAGAGGTGATTAGTTCAAGATGTGGGAGCTACTTCTGCTGTACTCTTTAGGATAATTTTTTGGGGAAATAGTATTCAGAATTAACAAACAATTTTTAAATTACAGAACAGAGCAGAGAAAATCATAACAAAAATTAGTGAGTCAACTCAAGCACACTGCAGAGAATTATCTGAAATATTACAGTATTATTACAATATTATGAAAAGGATAGTTGCCACTCACCATGTAGTGGAGATGCAGAGTCACAGATAGGCACAACAAAAAGATTGTCAGAAAATGAGCTTTCAATCAACAAGGCGTTCATCAGAGATAGCACACACACACACACACACACACACACACACACACACACACACACACACACATTGACGCATATGTAACACACACACACACATGACCGCAACACTGCCTCCTGAGCCAGAGGCATATGCACTTAACAGCAATATGATCATGTCTGTGTGAGTTGCGTTTGCATGAGTGTGAATGTGTTTGTGTAAGTTCTATCTCTGATGAAGACCTCGTAATCTTACCCTCCCACACATCACTAGTAAATTTTCAGTCTCTTCATTAGTTTCAAAAGCTTTGAGCAGCATATGGTATACAAAAAAAACTTTTTTACTTATATTCATTTTCTTGTTGTTGGCTGCAGTTTGTCCTATCTAGGGGAAGATTCTTGGGGCTGAAATTTTGACTTTGTGGGTTCCAGTTGATATGATAACTGATGAAGTAATTTCTGTTTCTATGACTTTTATTTTATTCCATTCTTCTATGTCACACTTTCTTTACAATCTCCACTTCTGCAAAAACAGTAATTACATTATTATTGCCAAAATTAAAAACACATCTGTTCCAATCAGATGCATGCCCACTATCCTACATTCTACGGTACTCACTACGTTCCAAAGAGTTTACAAAACAAAAGAGTTTACTAACTTTCTTGATAAGAGAAGAATCTCCACCAAGTTATGTCATTATTTTGTAAATGAATCCAGAAATAAATTTAATCAATATCAACAGATTGTGTAATTAGTAATAGGAATTTTAAGTATGCCAGATATTTTGTAATTTCAAATATTTCTAAAAGATGAGTAATTTTAACTATATGTACAGAGTTAATAGGTATAGATTGTAATAAATTAGTTTCTTTTTACATATTTTATCCTGAAATATAATACATCATATACAAAATCAAATGAAATTCATTTAGTTAAACAGATGAGATAATTGTAACCTATACAAGATTCGAAAATATTCCTATTATCAGCTATTTCTATAAAGAAAGGTAATGTTAGAGGAAGGTATCCTGTTACAATATCCCCTTCTCAAAATTTGGAAACATTGTGTTTAAAATAATTTTTGACAGACTATATGGTTTGCCAAATGGTTCCAAGTGAGAATACAGATGTATAGAAGTATCTGATACCTAACATATTACAGAAAACATAAGAAAAATATCTACTATAAAAGTCATAATCTATACGTATCTCAGGATATGGCATTCAGATTTTCATATATATGAAGCATACTGTCACAAGACAAATAATACAAAGTCAAAACTACAACATTAAACCACTAAAGTGTAGAAATAAATACAAAGACAATGTAAATTAGTAGAATAACTAATTGTAAGTTTACAACCATACAATAAAATCTTCAAAAAAGAGTAGACTAATTTCAGAGCCTAAGTATACAACAAGTGAGCCGACGGGAAAAACTCACATCGACGGGTACAGATCAGAAGAATATTCTCAATCATGAGTAGGAATATAGAACAGAATCAATCAGTCACATAATCCAAAGTATTTAAGGATATGTTGATTCATGAAAGAACAAAATAATAAAAATATATTAGGGCCCGAGCTTACGATGTGGGGACCGACCCATGAGTCCAAACCACACCAGATACAAACCAACAAAAACATGTTTCGACCCATCAAAATGAATAAAGCTCAAAATCATATCAATAAGTTCAATTATATACAAAGAGTAATTGTAAGAAGCACCTAGCCTCAGTCAATAGTTGTACGGTCTCACAATCACAACGACCAGGGGTACACAAAACAGAGTTACGCATGAATCTGTCCACAACTCAAGTTCCAATCAGATACGATATTGCAGTACTCAGGATAAATACAGGTAAATAGAGCCATAAACAGCTTTTAATGTGTACATAACAGAGTAGCTTGTCTGTAGCAGTCTTGGCTAAGAATTCATAAATATCAGTCAGAACACTGATGTAATTCACAGATGCTTGAGTACATTGCCCAGCTCCTATGTTCTCTTGTAAGTCAACTGGCCCAGCAGGGTACAGCCATACAGCAGCATGGGGAGTGGATCCACCCACATCTCTCAGTTTCCTCCCTAGAGTTCTCATCACACATTCCAACAGATAGGTAACTTCCTGTCTAGTATTCACATCAAATCCTGAAACATTGTTTTGTGTACTAAATATGCTGTTCAATATCTTCTTCACATCACATAAGATTTGCTTTCCCTATTCATTTTTGAAAGTCAATTATGTGGGATTAATGTCAGGTGTGAGTAGAAAGTGTTCACATATGAAACACCGATAAACAGAGTTAAATGCAATGAAAAAACATGAACTAACAAGGTGACACACACAGATATACTAAGGCACTATTCTTAATTTTTACAGTATATGTATCAAATTCTAAAACACATATCTATTACAGAACATAATTATATAGTGTATCATATACCCAGTCAGTGGATAAGACACTAAATTCATGACAATGAAAAAAGAACAAACAAACAAAATTTACATACTTATGGATCATGTCTATATGCCTTCAGTTCAGTGATAGTGAGTAATCCAAATAACTTCTTAGATTTAGGAGACACAGGTCTTTATGCATTATGATGTGGATTTTCAAGAATTTTGAATGGTTCAATAAAAATATCAAAAAATTTCTTTATCTCAGATGTCAACACATTAGATTTCTCTTTGGATTTCACCAACATGAGATCTCCTACCTCAAACTTAGAAAATCTACCATACCATCATATCTCTGCTTTCTCCTATCCCCTTGTTTTTTCATCATCTCCCTTACACACTCTTCCCTCTCTTGTGGTGACAGAATTTTACATAGTGGAAACTCAACATTTTCAGAAATAGAGGTAGCTGGTCTGCGATTAAACATTATTTCATATGGTGAAAAGCCTGTTGAAGGATGTTGTAAGCTGTTCATAATATCCTCAGAATCACTGACATAATCTATCCAACTGGTATGATTCTTATTACAATATGTTCTAAGCAGACTTCCAATCTCTCTCATATGTCTTCCTGTAGGGTTACTTGAAGGGTGGTACACTGAAGTTAAAATATGCCTTATTTTTGTGCAATCAACAAAATCTATTCAAGCTTGCAATGTAAACTGAGAACCATTATCAGATAAAATTATTTTAGGGATACCCACCTGATGAAAATATGTTTTTTCTAATGTAAAAATGATGTACTTACTTGCAGCTTTCTTAGGAGCAAACAGCTTTCTGAGCTTCAAAAATACATCAACCACCACAAAACATAACAAAATCCTGTCGTAGACTCAGGCAAAGATCCATAACTGTCCACAGACACAAGATCTAGGTTACTATTTGGCAGTATGTTTTGCATTTGACCTCTACTTGTTTGGTTACTTACCTTCACTCTTTGACTTCTGTCAGAGCTGGCAATCTTCTTCTTGACTCTCTTTCCTATGTTATAAAAATTGGTTTTTCCCTGAATCTTTTGTGTGCATTTGGTTATTCCACAGTGACCAAAACTCTCATGTGTATAAGTAATTAAAGTATCAGTACATTGTTCTGGCCAACATAGGTTCCAATCCTCCGAGTCAGTCTTATGTCTCCTGAATAAAATACCCTTGTGTACCTTATAATACTGTTTTGTCTTTTCTCCTCCTTTCTTACCCAACATTCTCTTAACCAATTTCCAGTTTTGATCATGATTTAGATACCTGCAGATGTTGTTGCAAATTTTCAAGATCTCTTTTTCCTCATTCACATCTCTCAAGCACATAATTTTAAACTCTTTCTCTCCTTCTCTAAAGCAGGATTCACTCCCTACAGGTAGCGTAAACAAAGCATCAGTACCAACATTGTCTGTTCTCTTAATGTGGGTGAGATACACTGAATTACACCTTATAATCAGGAGTTCATTTATTCACATCTTCATACAAGAAAGGCTTACACAGAACTGGATGGCGGAACTACACAAAGATAATGTTTTTCTTAGTCCAAAGATGATACTAAGATCTATACTGGTGTTGATTTCTGAGAGGCCAGGGGGGGGGGGGGGGGGTGAATGACTAAGGCATTGGCAGGGGAGCCGGACCACGGTCAGCTCGACAGCGTCGTCAGGGAGCTGTGTGGGTAGATGTTGTGAAGTAAGGTCCGGCCACCGACCTGAAGCGCGCCGGGTGTCATACTGGGCGTGCTGGTCGTGCGGCGACAGGTAGGCCGGCGATTTGTGGGAGTAACGGAGCGACGACGATGTCTCTGGTGGGCGTGGCGAACACACGAAGCATGTCCAGGTTGACGTCGGGCGAGAGGGGAACACATTTCACCAGGTGGCAGGGAATGGCAGAGGTTGTGTCATGAGCACCAGATGAAGAGAAACACACAACGAACAGTGTGTCATCGTGTAGTATTATAGAGATGTCGTGGATTATGTCTGGGGGGGACAGGCACAAACACCTCGAGCGAGGACACGTTCAAGATGGGGGGGGGGGGGTGTGAGAAACCTCGACAGGGCGAGGCAGGTGACGGGGGAGAGGTCAAAGGGACCGGAGAGGGGCCCTGCGGTGAGGGCGTGATTGTAGGGAACCTCGACGTGAGGAGCATGTGATCACTCGAAGGAGTGCGTGAGACCGGATTAGAGGGCGAGGTCGGAGAAGAGCTCGATGATTGGAGCTGGAAGTCACTCGACTGAGTGAGTAAGTCTGATGTGGAGGGAGTGGTCGGAGTGTCATGAGCCATGACAGTGAGTGGCGTGGTCGTGCCTGAAGAGGGGTAGAAGCGGGCTCGACAGGAGCAGGCTTAAGTCTGTTGAGAGAGACTGTAACAGTTTCATCTTTTATGTGGATGTCATAGATGTTGGCTGAGCACCAGAGAACTCGGTACAGGCCGGTATATGCGGGTTGGAAGGGATCACAAACAGTGTCATCTCGGAGCATGACGTACTCACAATTGTTCAGAGATTTCGGGATGTGAACCTTAGGGCGGGAATGGCTAGCAGGTGGAGGGATGTGGAGGGTGATGAAGTGGCGTCTGATGCAGTCCATGAAGAAAGGTAAGTCAGACTGAGGTAGAGAAGCGGAAGGGCCCACAAGTTCGCCAGGGAGAACAATGTTCTGGCCGTATACGAACTCGGCTATTGTGCCTTTGAAGTCTTCCTTATAGATCACATGAATGCCGAGTAGCACAAGGGGAAGGGCCTCTGTCCAAAGAGAGTCGTGGCATCGAAGAGCCGCCTTGAAAGTGCGGTGCCAGCACTCAACTAGCCCGTTACTTTGTGAGTGATATGCTGTGGTATGCATACGCCAGATGCCACAAATGTTACAAATCTCGTTGAACAGGGCTGACTCAAATTGTCTGCCCTGTTCAGTCGTGATGATAGCTGGACATCCAAAACATGATACCCATGACTTGACGAATGCTCGAGCAACAGTTTCTGCCGTGATATTGGGGAGGGGGACAGCCTCGACCCAGCGAGTTGTTCGGTCGATAGACGAGAGAACATAACGAAAGCCGTTAGTGGGGGGGCGACAATGTCAATGTGAACATGCTGGAAACGCCCAGGAGGGATCAAAAGGCGCCGAGGGGGGGGGGGGGGGGTTAAGTGTGCTTGCGTACTTTGCAGCGTTGGCATGCGACGCAGGAGCGTGCCCATTGTTGACAGTCCCTGTTGATGTTTCTCCACACAAATTGCTCCACTATGAGGCAGGCGGAAGCACAAACAGTGGGGTGGGCTAAATTATGCAGTGCGTTGAAGACAGCTCGACGGATCGTGGTTGGGATGAGGGGGCGTAACGTGCCCGTACTGTTGTACCAGATCTCATCAGAAATGTCACGGAAGGTGAAATCGGGTTTTGTGTGTCCTCATCAGTGGGTTGGAGGTTAGGCAGTTCAGAGAGGTCTAACAGTGAATGAATGGCATGGACTCATGAAAAGAAAACAGCAGCTACATTGTCGGCACCCTTTATGTGTCTGACATCGGTGGTGAACTGAGATATGAAGTCCATGTATCTGAAACAGCAAGGAGGCGGGTCGGCTGGCGGGTTTGAAATGGCCGCAGCCAGGGGCTTGTTGTCTGTTAAAATATAGAAAGGGTGTCCCTCAATGTCGGTCTTAAAATGCTTGATCACTTTGTAGACCGCAAGCAACACCTTGTCAAACGCGGAATATTTCCGTTGTGCATTGGTGAGCTTGCGCGAGAAGAACTGCAGAGCGAAGTTTGCCTGTCAACTGTCTGGCTAAGGACAGTGCCGATGGCAGTATAGCTTGCGTCTGTGGTGATAAAAAGCTGCGCATTGGGATGAGGATGCACGATGGTGCAGGCCTTGGCAAGAAGATTTTTGAGGGCAGTGAAAGAGTCAGTCATAGTAGGGGTCCATGGAACGGGCCAAGATCCAGAAGTCTTGGTGCCTGCCAAGGCGTCCGTCAGTGGAGCCTAAATCTCCGCAGCCCGAGGTAGATGACGGCGATAATAATTAACTGTCCCCAGAAAGTGCCGGAGCTCTTTGAATGACGAAGGTCTGGGTGGGTTTAGTATTGTTTGTACTTTGTCAGGGGGCGGTGAAATGCCGTCGGCAGAGACCCAAAAACCAAGAAAAGCGACAGCGGGTAGATGTAGCTGCAATTTGTCCTGGTTGGTCTCAATGCCTGCTGCCGTGAGAGTGTCCATAACAGTTTGAACATGTCGAATGTTGTCCTCGACGGAGGAGCCGAACACAAGAATGTCATCAAGATATGCAAAGGAGAATTTTATTTCGAATAGCACTCCGTTGATGAAGCGTTGCCACATCTGGGTTGCGTTTTTTAGACCGAAGGGCAAGAATCTAAACTGAAATAACCCGATTGGGGTGGTGATTGCCGTCTTCTTGATGTCTTCGGGAGCCATGGGCATCTGGTGGTAGGCCCATTTGCAATCAATGACTGAGAATGTGTCCGCACATGCGAGGGAACTGGTAAAGTAGGCAATGTTGGGTATGGGATAGGTGTCTATGATTGTTCGTGTGTTTAGTCGACGGTAGTCTCCGCACATGCGCCAGAACCCGTCTTCCTTGGGTATCATATGAATGTGCGTAGACCAGCTGCTGGCAGAGCGTTCGATTACGCCAGAGCTTAGAAGTTCAGAAATCTGATTTTTAAGGTCGGAGAGGTGCTCAGGACAAAGTCGATGTGGTTTACAGGAGATCGGGGGGGCCTGGCGTGAGGCGAAGATTGTGAACCGTGTCATTGGTGATGACGGAAATGTTGCCAGCGGCGTTAGTGAGTCTGTTGTCCGAGGGCGCGGCCTGTGGCAGCACGGCTGCGGGCGAAGCGCTAGACGTGAGTGCACTGTTTGTGTTGTCAGCGGCGGTCTCACGGCGGCGCGCAGGAGCTGAAGTCACATAGTTTGCGGTGCTGCCCGCGAGGGGAGGGGTAGGAACTGTCAGTTCAGGAACACGTGACTCTTGTCGCGCATGCGCAATCATGTCCAGCCGAGTGTGAAATGCTGCCGTGTTAGGGGGGTGTGGTCCTGTGGAACTGTCAGTAGACGTTAAGGTAGACTTGATAGCACAGTTGCGAGGGGTAGCGGGAGGTAAGCACATGAAGGCTCGATTTCCAGGACTACAAGCAGATTTGGCACACTTCCTGACCTTGCTTTGTCCTTGCTGCAGTGTCTGTAATTCCTTTGCTGCATCAGAGAGCTGGAGCCGAGTTTCGTGGAGCCAGAGGGAGAGCTCGAAGTTTTCCTTGCCTAGGTGAGCGACGTTTTCAAGCTCAACAAAGCACTTGTGCGTTGTTTCTTCTAACTTCGTCGACAGAGCCGAGCATGTACGGGTGAGATGAGCCTGGACTGATGTGTCACAGGGGGGTTTGCTCGACGGAGGACAGGGGAAGGGAGTTTTGGACAGGTGATGAAACACGGTGTTTCACACTAGGTCCAGTGAAAGTTTGTGGTGTCAAAAGATGTCCTTGCCTAGTATAGGTTCCTCAATATTGCACACTAAAAAAGTCCACTCGAATTTTCAGTTTGCAGAGAGTGAGACGACGTGAGAGGTTGAACCTGAGCATTGTAGTTAGTACAATTCACAGCTTGCATTGAAGTATGATGAGGGCAGATGTTTGACGACACTAAGGATGTAGGCAGAAACGAAACATTGGTGCCTGTGTCCACTAGGAGAAAGTGTCCCAACGAAATGTCTTTAATATAAAGTCGTCCGTAATTATCTGATTGTTCCCGGACAGAATAGAGCACTGGGAGATGCCTGTTATGTTGTGCGCAGGAGGCGGCACCCGGACCTACCTGTGATTGGCATTTGAGAAGCAGCAGGGTGGTCTGCAGTTCAGTACCGCCTCACCAAACCGTGTGTGGAAGTAACAGTATGGGTAGTGCAGTTGCATTTCCTGCAGAAAGTTCATTGCCAGAGGCGGTGGTTGAGGTTCGGTGGCCGCAGCCGGTTCGGTTGCAAGAGGGGGCGTGACAGAGGACAGACCCGGTGATGTCCCAGTTGCTTGTTTATTGCATCCCGGAGCGATGGTCATTCTCTGTGATAAGAAATTTATTAGGAAGTGTAGAGTCCAAAACAATTCTCACTCCACCATTTCTCTTACTTACCAGAACTAGAGGATTATTGTAAGCATTCCTAATTCTCTCAATTTCACCCCATGTTTCCATTTTCTGAATTTCTTTCTCTACATCTTTACTTTTCGAAAATGGTGTATTATACAGCTTGAGAAGGAAAGGTTGATGATCTCCAAGGTAAAGTATGCTCTGATAGACTTTCACTTTCCCTGGTTTTTCACTAAGCGCATTTCTAAATTCCAGTAACAAATTCCTAAGTTGTTGCTTTTGTAGATCATTAAGAGTCCTAGCTTCCCTTACTTTGAATCTACTACACTTTCAAAATCCTGATCCTCAGACTCATCAAAATCTATATCATCATCAAACATGTGGTACTCACCTTGGTTCTCAAAGTTTCGCAAGTAGTTACAACTTTTTCCACACTTTAAAATACAGAAATTAGTTTTGACATAAGTATTACTTTTAGGTTCAAAAATAAGCATTCATCCAAAACAAGCCTTAACTTTCACTATCCAATCCATACTAAGGATTATATTTTCTTCCGTACTTGGGATCACTAAGCATCCATGTTCAAAGATTTTGCCTTCTATACTAAACTTTAAAATTACCTGAGATTTTACCAATTTTCTTTGCTTACCTGCAGCTCCTCTTATCTTTACACCAACAATGAGCATTTCCAAAAAATTCTTACTATACTGGATTATGTTTCTAAATTGTTCACTTATGCCACAAATCGGGCTACCTGTATTAATTAAACAGTTCTCTTCCCAGTGATCAATTTTGATCTTAATGTAAGGACATCCAAAATCTGAATCATTGTCTGTTATTAGACACTTCATTTAAAAGATCACTTTCAATTTCATCAAATGCTACATCCACACTGTTGTTGGGGTTCTATCAACTTTACTGGTATTATAGCATTACTTTGGTTACTCATGTTGTCAAGTAAAGATTGAACACAATGAATGGATATCATAGCACAACGAGCATCGCTTATTACTGAAGGAACAGAGAATATATTACTGTTAAAATTACACTTCCTACTTAGATCTTCTTTCACTACATTTCACCAATTTGGAAACAAATTTTGACTAACCACAGCTAACTCATTCCAGAATGCACATTTATCTATATTATCATCGATCTGGTCCCAAACAAATTTCAAAAAGTTTTCACCTTTAATCTCTAGTCTTAAAGATAACTCACCTTTACTGTTTGGATCATTACTCTGTATGACATTAATGAAAAAGTGCATTGTCTGGACTGGTATTCCATGACTCACTTACATCATCACATACACCATTTACCTCATCTGTATTCACAAACAACTCTGAGACTTCATTATTCTTAAATGCAACAAAATCCTGATACTCAGATCATTATCATATTCTTCCAAAATTATTTCCTCAACAACATCATTAACAATACAAGTCTCATCACCATCAAAGCCACACAGTTCACCTACATTCATTTGCAATACGCTACCAGTCTCAGACTTACTAACCTCAGTTATTTCACAGCTTTCATTCATATCTACATCTAAAATACCACCTAACTCAGATTCAATACAGTCATCACTTGTTTTGCATACATCAATAAGAGCAGAAATTGTTAGTTCACACTACATCAAAATTCTCATTATTCTCACATTCCAGTTTGTGATTAGCACCTACACCACTATAATTAAACATAGTATCCCAAAACTTTTGATCAAAACATAAATGAGAAATCTGATGTTCCTTCTGTTCAACTTCAGATACCAGTGCCACATCATTAACGTTGTTAATGTTGTATAACTGCATGTGTAAACTGGGGGTCCTGTACTTGATGTGTTTCCTTGCCCCAAAACTATGGACCTTCATTGAGGCAGACTGCTGTTTCTTGAGTAGGTATCTCTATGATTGTTTCTCCTATTAAATTGCCCTTGGGTACCCCCATTATTCCTATTCTGGTGATATTCAAAATTTCTATCTCTATTAACACCTTTACCCTGATAGAAACTACCATTATCTCTGTTTCTGTAGTTATTAGCGTTGTGATCTCTATAATTTCGATTATTATAGTACATGCTTCTTTCTACTGCTCTGTCCAGCCTGCCAACATATCATAAAAATTGTTCAAGACAATCATCAGGTCAGTGCACTAAATCCCACTGCAACTTTTCTGGTAATCTCCTTTTGAGTGCATCAGCTAATGTCATTTTGTGAAATGGTTTGTCGAGGTGTGTTAATTTCTTAAGCTGATTCTTGCAAAACTCTTTCACAGTATCGTCCCTATTCCTATAATTAGGCAATTTGACAATTCACTTTTAATTCTTCTCTGTTCAGCATCCGACTAAAATTTATTTAAAAACTTTTTTTGAAACTTTGATATGTTTCCCACTGAGCTAAATTTAGATTTATGCAAGACAGTGCTGTGCCTTCAACAAATCTTTTAACAAATTTCATTTTTTGATTGTCGGTCATGCCTGACACAAAACTATCTTTACACTGGTGTAGAAAATCCACTGGATGTAAATTGTCTGATGGAAAGCTTTTGGTAGAAATGTTGGACCACACAATATGATTATTTGAATACAGATTTTTATGAATATAATTTTCCTGAACTACTAAAATTTTTTGATCCAAAACATTCACATTAGTTTGCATACTGTTTTCCACATTTAAAAATTTTTGACTCAAACTACTAAAGTTCTGTTCCATTTTTTCTACTATGGTCTTCTGTTCAACTCTGATGTCATTAACATTCTTTGTCTGTTGTGCAGATTGGCTTACTAGTTCATTTTCCAAAACAATAAATTGACTTTCTAAGACATCAACTTTTTCATTCACACTTTTTAATCCCTCTGAAAACACACTTTTTAGCTCTGAAACCTGATTGCCAAGTTGGTCTATTTGGTATTCCACCCTGTCCATTTTACTATTCTTTTCGAACTGTTCTGTCCTCATTTCCTCTAATTTTGCCAAAATCAACTGCAAAATATCAGTCTTTACTGTTTCTTTACTGACTATGCTTTAACTTGGTTCAAACATGTCCTGGCTGGGTCCTACAGCTATCACTTCATCACTACTACCCTTGTTTCTATTCATTTTCCTGGCAATCACATGAGTCCACCATAAAAGAAAAATTAATTTCACGAATATTTTGTACTTATCTTTTCTTTTTGATATCCCGTGTCATAGTTTAAAGTTCTCTTTCACTACATCTAGTCTGTCATTGTTGATAGTATCTCATTACTGTTAATACGCCTTTGTTAGGCAGCTCTTAGATGTTCTTTCTTCGTGTTATCAGAATTTCATATAAACTGCAAATGACACAAATCACTGTCCTTTCTTCTTCTGCTAACAGACAAAATTTTATTATCAGTCAACAGATCCCAGATAATGCCCAAAGTTGTAATCTTGCCCTCCCATACATCACCAGTAAGTTTTCAGTCTCTTCATTAGTTTCCAAAGCTTGGAGAGGCATTAGGTATTAAAAAAACCTTTTTACTTATGTTAATTTTCTCGTTGTTGGGTGCAATTTATTGCATCTAGGGGTAGATTCTTGAGACTGAAATTTTGACTTTGTGTGTTCCAGTTGACATGGCAACTGATGAAGTAATTTCTGTTTCTATGACTTTTTTATTTTATCCCATTCTTCTGTGTCACACCGTCTTTACAATCTCCACTTCCATATAGGCAATAATTACATTCTTATTGTCAAAATTATAAACATGTCAGACTCCATCAGAGACATAGCCACTATTGTACATTCTGCGGTACTCACTACATTCCAAAGAGTTTACAAACTGAAAAAGCTTAACAAACTTTCTGGGCAGAAGAAGAATCTTCACCAAGTTATATCATTATTTTGTAAATAAATCCAGAAATAAATTTAATAAATATTGTCAGATTGTGCAATTAATTATATGAATTTTAAGTATGCCAGATATTTTGTAATTTCAAATATTTCTAAAAGATGAACAATTTTAACTGTACATACAGAGTTAATACATATCGATTGTAATAAATTAATTTCTTTTTATATGTTTTATCCTGAAATATAATACATCATATACAAAATAAAATGAAATTCATTTAATTAAACAGCCGACATAATTTTAACCTAGACAAGATTCGAAAATATACCTGGTATCAGCTATTTCTATAAAGAAAGGTAATGTTAGAGGAGGGTGTCGTATTACTTTTGTCAGATGGAAGCTCATTTTCTGACAGCCTTTTTTTGTGCCTATCTGTGACTCTGCATCTCTGCTATATGATGAGTAGCTACTATCCTTTTCATAATATTGTTACATTCCATCCTGGATTTTCCATTGTTGTATTTAAAATATTAAGTATTCTTACTGTTTATTGGAATTTCATATTACAGATCACCAATAGAAATACTGAAAACTGTAGCACACAAAACTCTATTCATAACTACAGTACAAGCTCAGTGCATTATCCTAATCTAGACGGAAAGAATAAACAGAAGATCCAAATCGGTGTGGTGTATCAAACTGTAAAACCATAGGAAATCAAAGCTATAAATAGGATACATTCTTTCAGAAAAAAATACTTAAAGTGTAATTGCAAGAATACAATTATTATACTCTAAGCGAGTTTCTTAATAAAAGTGCATGAAACTGATGGGAATGCCTATCTGCTTGACTTAATTATTAAGATTGCTGTTTGTATTTAAGTATGTCAATAGATATGTAAAAGAGATTGTGTGCATACTGACAACATCAGTACATCGCACAATGTCTACAGGTAGCTAAGTAAATAAATCAATCAATATTTTTGTAGGTATAAGCAAACGGCAACTCATACTAATAATGGAAAATCTAGGATAAGACAATATGTGTAAAAGAACAGATCAGTAAAAATAAAGGGGAAATGCTTAGTTCAGTACACCTTGCCCTCTTCATATGTTCCATGAATTTCCATTTTTATGATGAGAAAACTATTTTTGCTTCTATTTTATTTTATCTAAGTGTCTTTGAGACTTAATGCTGTTAAGTAGGTATTGCTTGTTTGCTTCAAATACTTTGAATCTCAAAGAATTGTGTCTCAAGTAGATTTTATTCCCTACACTTTTTTTATATATATATATATGTTTGTTAGTATTTTTGTCTGATTTCACTTTCTTGAACTTTATACACAACGTAATTATTAATTTGCATTTCAGTGTGGATGAGAGGTACTTGATATTTGGAACATTTGATGGAAAGCTCTGTGTCAGATCCATAGAAAATTATACAGCTGACTCCTCAAGCAACTGGTTTCTTCCTGTGCATGACAATTTCAAGGGGACTGTTACAGGACTGTGTTTCAGCAATGACCATTTATTACTTTTCTCTTGTGGAGAAGATGGCAACATTTTTTCTTACAAATTTAACAATAAAGGAGTCACTTTTGCAGTATCTCATCAGGATGAGCAGCGCTCATTTAAACAAATTAGCAGATCAGTGAAATACAAGGCAAGTGACTTAAGTTACTAAAATATTTATATTACTATATCGTAAAACTTCACTGATAAATGCTGTTCCTGCATATTTATCATTAACATTACTTGTGAAGAAAATTGAGTACAATATTAACAGTCATTTAATCAGCAAAATAAATAAAAAATAAAATAAAATAAAAACAAACTTCTAGCTTATAGAACTTTTATAATCATTGTCACTCTCAGAAGAAAGAGGAAAACAGAAAAAAGGAAAAGTTAAGAGAGCAGTAGTGGATTATGTAACACACCACTTCAATAAGGTCTATGCAATAATGTGTCCACTGAACAGACTTTCATCATTATTCTGAAGGAAGCATTATTAAAGGACGTGTTCACTTTAGTAAAATATAACTTTTTACTTTGATGATTGCCTTGAATTTAGTCTCATTGTCTTTGTATCAAGAGTATGACTATGGTCATAGGTCTTGAGTGTGCAACGATAGTGAACTGCTTCATGGAATATTACTGTTTGATGAATCACTGACTGCAAAATGAAATAAAAAATGTCTACAGGTTTTAATATTTTGTATTTTCAACTCTTCAGATATCAAGTCAACAAACTTTAATATCCATTGGCTCTCTTGAGCCATAAATTCCATTTAATGTGTCTCTTTTCTACAGCATCACAAAGATGACTTGACTTGATTACAGATAACACTTCCCAACAAGCATGAACAATGAGGGCAAAGATTTCATTTGAGGTAAAGAGGTTTAAATGATTTACATCATTATCAGAGACATTGTTTCAATCAACTGATTCAAGTTAAGCAAAACTTAGTAGAAATAAATTTACTTCTTTTCATATTAAAACTTCAAAATTGTTCTAATCACATACAGCATAAAATTATGCATGAAATAATGGATTTCAGTTAATTTTATATTTATAAATGAAATTACCATTGCACATTGGTACTGAAGGGTTCAAAATGTGTATCAGATTTGATTATATCCGTGTTATCAAAGGAGGACTAATATGCTTTAAAATGTATTATGGAAAGTTTTGGTAAAATGTAAATTAAATAATTTAAGAGTAAAGGAGACCACTAACAACAGTTTTTTTCCCTCCCCCCAATGACTCGACACCTATACTTTTCAAAGAGTGGTCCCCTTTACTCCTAAATTATTTGCTTCAAAATTTGAATTAGTGACATAGAACTTGTGACAGCCCACAACATTTCGGTCAGATTTAACTTTGGGTTACCAGGATGTAAGATGAACATCAACAAAAGCAAAACGAGGATAATGGAATGTAGTCTAATTAAGTCGGGTGATGCTGAGGGAATTAGATTAGGAAATGAGGGACATAAAGTAGTAAAGGAGTTTTGCTATTTGGGGAGCAAAATAACTGATGATGGTCGAAGTAGAGAGGATATAAAATGTAGGCTGGCAATGGCAAGGAAAGTGTTTCTGAAGAAGAGATATTTGTTAACATCCAGTATTGATTTAAGTGTCAGGAAGTCATTTCTGAAAGTATTCATATGGAGTGTAGCCATGTATGGAAGTGAAACATGGATGATAAATAGTTTGGACAAGAAGAGAATAGAAGCTTTCGAAATGTGGTGCTACAGAAGAATGCTAAAGATTAGATGGGTAGATCACATAACTAATGAGGAAGTATTGAATAGGATTGGGGAGAAGAGAAGTTTGTGGCACAACTTGACCAGAAGAAGGAATCGGTTGGTAGGACATGTTCTGAGGCATCAAGGGATCACCAATTTAGTATTGGAGGGCAGTGTGGAGGGTAAAAATCGTAGAGGGAGACCAAGAGATGAATACACTAAGCAGATTCAGAAGGATGTAGGTTGCAGTAGGTACTGGGAGATGAAGGAGCTTGCACAGGATAGAGTAGCATGGAGAGCTGCATCAAACCAGTCTCAGGACTGAAGACCACAACAACAACAACAACCAGTCATTACTATCAACTACTTTCCTTGAATGGTTCCTGTTCTGATCTAGCCTGTTTGGACCTGGCACACACAATTGTGTGAAAGTAGTTTATTTGCATTGTAGCATCTTATGATTGTGCTATGTTATTGAGCCCTGAGTGAAATGATTGTGTAGGAATTGCTGATTCACATACACTGACCTACTACTGATACAAACCCATCCAGGCAACAGCGGCATCACCTGGTGAGGAATGACTGCTTATGAGACACATTGATGGGGCAGGTAGTATCAGTGAGCATGCTGTCTGTGTGTAGAATAGGGAAAGCACGTGATCTATTCAAGTTTGACCTCGGGCAGACGGTGATGGCTCAGAGGCTCAGCATGAGCATTTCGGAAGCTGCATGACTTGTTGGGCATTCGAGGAGTGCTGTGGTGAGTGTCTTCAACATTTGGCAAAACCAAGATGAAACCATGTCCAGATATCATGGAGGGTAGCCACTCCTCATTACAGATGTCAGATATTGTAGGATGGGCAGACTGGTGAGACAGAACAGGCAGTGAACTGTAACAGAACTAACATCAAATTTTAATGCAGAGTAGGCTAAGTGTCGGGGCCATTAAATCCTTTTCATGCCCTTGGCATGTATGCCGCCCTGCAAAGCTTGTTGATTTGGCAAGCCTGTACCATTTCTACACAACATGCCTACTGGAGCTAGATGGTTAGAAACCCCACATTCCTGATGCTCAGGAGGATTGCTATTTCTGTGCTGCCTCCACCTTCGTTAATTGGGTTAGGAAGGGAATATTTTAATAAATCAAACACACAAATAATCCTTAGAATGTGATCTGTAATTACCGATATTCACTTTTCCACATAATCAACAGCCAACTGGATACATTTCTGCCAATGGCGAACACGTTTTCTGAAGCCGTCATGGTAGAAGTCGACACTCTGTTTCCACAACCACAGTCTCACAGTTCTCTCAATGTCTTCATCAGAAGCATAATGATGTCCCCGCAGATCATCTTTCATTATAGGAATCAGATTGAAGTCAGACGGTGCTAAATCTGTATTATATGGAGGATGCCATGTGGTGGTGAGATTCAGTCGCTGAAGTTCTGCTGTGGTGACACGTGAAGTGTGTGGTTTGGCATTGTCATGCTGCAGGAAAACATTTCCATTTTCCTTTTGGACCCTTGCTAGCTGTTGTTTCAGAGTTTGCTGTGTTGTGATGTAACACTCTGAATTTATTGTTGTTCCACGATCAAGGAAAGCAACATGGATAACACCATCTGCGTCCCAGAACACTGTGGCCATGATTTTTCCAGCTGAGGGCTGCATCTTGAATTTCTTTTTCTGGTGTGAGTCTTTGTGTCGATATTCCATAGGCTGACATTTCATCTCCAGGTCATAATGGCGTAGCCATTTTTCATCTCCTGTCACAATTTAATGGAGAAAGGCGTCACCTTCATTCTCGAGAGGAGTTCCTGGCAAATTTCAAGTCTGTGCACTTTTATTTCAGTAGTCAGCATCCGTGGTATCCATCATGCACAGATCTTCCAAGCAAAGCAATAATGTGACCCACACATTCTTGTGAAATGCCAATTGTGCTTGCAGTTTCTCTCTGAGTGATACGATGATTGTCCTGAATCAATCTGTCAACATTTTGCTTGTGAAACTCAGTGGTTGCTGTCCAGGACATCCAACTCTTTGTTTGTCATGCAGGTCAGATGTTCCTGCCTTAAAATCTTTAAACTTACTCACCCAACGATGCACAGTACTCACATCAACACAATCACAATGAAGTGGGAATTCTCCGATGAATCTCCTTTCGGGTGACACCTTCTGCTCTCAAGAATTCAATAACTGCACATTGCTTAAATTGCATTGATCGACTGTCTGCACAGGGTTCCATACATTACACTGTAACATCACAACCCTTCAATGCTAAGGCTTCCCACCAATTGGAGCCGTAGAGAAGGGGCCATGGAACAAGCCAGTACCTGTCGCATACCAATGCTGCCAACTGTTGAAGAGTTATGAAGGTGGAGGCATTATTTTTTAGTCAACCCTCGTATATAACAGATTTGTTACATAAGCAAGATATTGTTTCTTGCTACTATGACTAAGCTTCTTTTTATGCACAGTTATGCATGTTGGAATTTTGAGGAAATACTAGCTTTATTAGATGAATGCAGAGTGGAAGACCTCGGTGGGTTTTCAACAGGTGATTGGAGAAGTGCTGATTTCTTCATCTTCTAGTGCAGAACATGTAAGAAAGGCCATCAAACAAAATATATAAACTATCAAATATACCATGTTATGAGAAGGAGCTACACAGGTGTCAGCACAATCATATTGTTGATGATTTGCACTCTTTTCATTGCTACAGGCAAACTAATTGCTGTAAGGGTTCGGTAACAATATGTATGAAGTGTAGTATTTACCTTGTTTATAAAAAACAAAAAAAATCTTTCATGAATGCCCCCGTAAGAAATGATTTAAATATGTGAGATAATTCTGTCCCATATAGTACTGGGGATCCTAAATTTCAAAATTTATATTCCAAGTTTAATGGGGTGACTGAAGGTGCTAGAGCTCAGACAGATTACTACAAAAGGTTAGATTGCCTCTCGCAACAAAGATGACACATCGAGTTGCAGTCAGGCACAATGAAAAAGACTGTAACACACTAAGCATTTGGTCAAAGCCTTTTTCAGAAAAGAGAGGAAAACACAAACACTTTCACACAAGCAGGCACAATTCACACACTCACATGACCACTATCTCAGCCCCTTTAGCCACCTGGCTAATTCAGTCATTGCTTGATTTCACAGACTGGCTCACCCTAGTTTTTTGTAAGTGGCCAGTCAGTCATATTTCCTTTGCATTTATTTTAGCTCCTCTGTCATTGTCTTCTTTGTATCCCAGGCATAGCACCTTTCATGCTTTCTCTGTTTTCTCAAGTTGTGTAACATGGAGAGATTGCGGGCATCAGTGTGAGTAAGGTCGGAGTTAGTGAGTGAGTGAGTGTCATTTTGTATGACAACATTTTTAGCCCTTTTATCCTTTAGAGAAAAGAGAACCACCTGTATGAATATCAAGAGCTCAGATGTAAAACCTGTTCTAAGCAAAGAAGGGAAAGCAGAAAGGTGGAAGGAATATATAGAGGGTTTATACAAGGGCAATGTTCTTGAGGGCAATGTTATGGAAATGGAAGAGGATGTAGATGAAGATGAAATAGGAGATATGATATTGGATGAAGATTTTGACAGAGCACTGAAAGACCTAAGTTGAAACAAGGTCCCAGGAGTAGACAACATTCCATTAGAACTACTGATAGCCTTGGGAGAGCCAGTCCTGACAAAACTCTACCATCTGGTGAGCAAGATGTATCAGACAGGCGAAATACCCTCAGACTTCGAGAAGAAAATAATAATTCCAGTCCCAAAGAAAGCAGGTGTTGACAAGTGTGAAAATTACCAACCTATCAGTTTAATAAGTCACAGCCACAAAATGCTCACATGAATTCTTATAGATGAATGGAAAAACCCTAGAAGCTGACCTCGGGGAAGATCAGTTTGGATTCCGTACAAATGTTGAAACACATAAGGCAATACTGATCCTACAACTTACCTTAGAAGATAGATTAAGGAAAGGCAACCTACATTTCTATCATTTGTAGACTTAGAGAAAGCTTTTGACAATGTTGACTGGAATACTCTCTTTCAAATTCTGAAGGTGGCTAGGGTGAAATACAGGGAGCGAAAGGCTATTTGCAATTTGTACAGAAACCAGATGGCAGTTATGCAAGTTGAGGGGCATGAAAGAGAAGCAGTGGTTGGGAAGTGAGTGAGACAGGGTTGTAGCCTATCCCTGATGTTATTCAATGTGTATATTGAGCAAGCAGTAAAGAAAAAAAAAGAAAAATTTGGAGCAGGAATTAAAATCCATGTAGAAGAAATAAAAACTTTGAGATTTGCGGCTGACATTGTAATTCTGTCAGAGACAGCAAAGAATCTGGAAGAGCAGTTGAACGGAATGGACAGTGTCTTGAAAGGAGGATATAAGATGAACATCAACAAAAGCAAAACGAGAATAATGGAATGTAGTCAAATTAAATCAGATGATGGTGTGGGAATTAGATTAGGAAATGAGACACTTAAAGTAGTAGATGAGTTTTGCTATTTGGGGAGCAAAATAACTGATGATTGTCAAAGTAGAGAGGATATAAAATGTAGACTAGCAACAGCAAGAAAAGCATCTCTGAAGAAGAGAAATTCATTAACATCAAGTATAGATTTAAGTGTCAGGAAGTCTTTTCTAAAATTATTTGTATGGAGTATAGCCATGTATGGATGGAAAACATGGACGATAAATAGATTAAACAAGAAGAGAATAGAAGTTTTCAAAATGTGGTGCTACAGAAGAGTGCTGAATATTAGATGGGTAGATCACAGAACTAATGCAGAGGCACGGAATAGAATTAGAGAGAAAAGAAATTTGTGACACAGCTTGACTAGAAGAAGGGATCAGTTGGTAGGACATGTTCTGCGGCATCAAGGGATCACCAATTTAGTATTGGAGGGCAGCATGGAGGTTAAAAATCGTAGAGGGAGACCAAGAGACGAATACACTTAGCAGATTCGGAAGGCCTTAGGTTGCAGTAGGTACATGGAGATGAAAAAGCTTGCACAGAATAGAATATCATGGAGAGCTGTATCAAACCAGTCTCTGGACAGAAGGCAACAACAACAACAATGACAACATTCACAATCATTTCTTTTAATATTTGGAAGGACACTGATAATGTCACTCACCCGTTCATACCTATACATGTATGCCCATCATCCAGAAACAAAAAGGGACTGCCTGAGACATTCTGTTCATCCTGCACCATTGGTTGGCTAGGGTGTTACTGGCCCAAGTGTTAGCTGCCTTTCTAATGTTTAAGACGGGGTAACTATGTTATTCCTGGCATCATGGTGTGGGAAGCCATTGAGTATAGCTTCAACATGGCTGATTGTGATTGAGAGAACTCTGATGGCACGATGGCATATCACAAACATTCTGTGGCCTCATGTTTCACCCCTCATGTGAGAGTATTGTGGTGCCATTTTTCAACATGTCAGTGCTCATCCACGCATGGCATGTATGTCTATCAACTGACTGGCCCAAAGTGATCATGTGTGGGGCCAGTTTGGATGTCAAAACTGTCCCAGTGCCAGTATCGTGGATATCAAGGAACAGGCTACCTCAGAGAAGATACAGCAGCTTTATATCACTTTTTGAACCCCATCAGTGCATGCATTCAGGCTAGAGGGGTTGTAACATCTGCAGTGACGAGCAGTCCCTCTCTAAATATACCAAGGGTCTCACTGAAGCCTTCACTGACCGTAATTATCCTCCCATCCTTGTACAAAAACAAATCTCCCGTGCCTTATCTTTCCAGTCTCCCACCAGCTCCCAAAGTCTCACAGTCCACCCACAGAGGACTATTCCCCCCGTAACTCAGTACCATCCGGGACTGGAGCAACTGAATTACATTCTCCACCAGGGTTTCGAATACCTTTCGTAGTGTCATGAAATGAGAGATGTCCTACCCACTATCCTTCCCACCCCTCCTACCGTGGTATTCCGCCGTCCACCGAACCTACTCAATATACTCCTCTATCCTTACACAACCCCTGCTCCTAATCCCGTACCTCAAGGCTTATACCCCTGTAATAGACCTAGATGCAAGACCTGTCCCATACATCCTCCTACCACCACCTACTCCAGTCCGGTCACTAACAATACCTATCACATCAAAGGCAGGGCTACCTGTGAAACTGGTCATGTGATCTACAAACTAAGCTGCAACCACTGTGCTGCATTCTATGTAGGCATGACATCCAACAAGCTGTCTGTCCACATGAGTGGCCACTGTCAAACTGTGGCCAAAAAAGATACCCCTCATCTCAATGACTGCATCACAGCCTGTGCCATATGGATCCTTCCCACCAACACCAGCTTTTCTGAATTGCGCAGTTGGGAACTTTCCCTGCAATACATCCTATGTTCCTGTAACCCTCCTGGCCTCATACTTCGTTAGTCACTGTCCTCACCCATCCAGCCTCCTCCCTGTTCCCATTCCAGCACTACACAGCCGTCATTTCACCACCACACTGTCTTTTAATTTCTTTTATTTCTCTCTTTTCCGCTACTTACACTCCCATCCCCCCTCCACACCTTCTCTCCTACCCTACGTCTAAACTGCAACACTTCACTGTCCGCCACTCCCACCATACTATCCCTCCCCCTCCCCGCCCCAGCCTCCTCCTTACTCCCACCCAGTCGCCACTCCCATCATGCACTGGTGCTGCTGATCACAGTTGAGTTTCAGCTCTCTGAGACTGCAGATGTGTGTGCAAGTTGCACTTGCATAAGTGTGTGTGTGCGTGTGTGTATGTGTGTCTACTGCTGACAAAGGCCTTAATGGCCGAAAGCTATGAGTGTGTGAATCTTTTTATTGTGCCTGTCGCTGCTCAGCATCTCTGCTACATGGTGAGTAGCAAATGTCCTTCTCTCGTATTGTTACATGTTTTTTCCACTGTTTGAGAATATGTATGTATATATGGGAACATTTCCCACACCATTGGACTGAAGAGGACCAAATTTGGTGTACAAAGTCCTTTGCCCCAAGAAGATCAAATGGTGGGGAGGGACAGGGGGGGGGGGGGGGTTATAACACACTAGGTGTAGTATTTACTGGGATACAGACATTTGACATTTCTTAACCCTCTGCTGTATAGGCTGCTCAGCATGACAGGTATGTTGTCTGGGAATGGTATTGATCTGCATTATCAACCTGCTGTGCAGGGCAGCCTACACATTAAGCCCCTTATGAGAATTGGGTAGGTAATCTGCTAAACATAGATGTGTTTCCTTTCCCCAGCATTTGTCTATCCATTTCTGTCCTTCCACAGACAAATGTGGTGTTTCTGACGTGATGACCATCAGTACATTATAACAAGTGTGCTATGAGCATTTTGACTGCACACCTGGGGCATCACCGAGACTGTGTGATCACCAGACATGTGGTAGGCTCTTAGCAGAGGTGTGTACTACTGAATTCATCCAGTGTGAAATACCTACACATTTCCATTCCCAGTGTACTTATGCGCTGATCCCACATTCATTACTTGTCTGGCAAGGTAGATGTAGTACACTGTGTGACATGGCTGAATGACATTGACATGCCCCAATATGGAACCTGAACACCCTTTGCAACTCCTGAACACAACTAATGTACATGCGTGTGATAAGCCAACACAAAAGCAAACACCAAACTGTCAAGTGTGCCCCTGTGCCAAATCCAAAAAATGTGGTGTGCAGGAACTTCCTGAGGGCATGGAATGATGTCATGCACAGATGCAAACAACTGCAACAACATGCAGAGCTTATGTGTCTGCTGAGGCTGTGCTGTGGGGCTTCAATAGCTAGCTCATGAGCAAATGAGACTCTGCTACAGCATGTGACGTGCCTTAAAAACATGAAACATCATCAGGCAGAGGCACATCCACACCTTTCCATGCTGACCTATGACCAAGACATAACACAGCATTTAAGATGGTGTAGTTTGGTACAACAACACCATGCATGCACACCACAATGGTCACCACAGGTAGGGTCCATGTTGCCACCTAAAGGCAATGCACACAGATGTATAAAAAATCAAGCTGTAAGTATGTATGTTCATGATCTCCTTTCAACCTCCTGGATTGATTTCAACTAAATTTTGTACACAAACAGTGAACTTCATGCATGTCAGCACTGTGGGATTTATAACCTGCTAGCACCAAAAGGAGCAAAGATACAGGCAAAAACATCTTTTTAAGTCCCTGCCATATAATCTGCCCTGCATTGAATGCGTGTTGTGTGAGAGTAGTATCAGCCTTCCTTTTCGATCTGCTTTGCAAGGCAATCTGTGCATCAGGGGGAAGAAACGTTTTTCCAACTCTGATATGTAGGCTGCCTAGCACAACAGGCTTGTTGTTTTGGAGTAGTATCAGTGTGCTTTGCATTGCAGCGTACATGTCATGAGAAGAAAAGAGTTTCCAAGCCCTTGGCATGTACAGGACGATTTAGCTGGCCCTACTGCTGGATTTTATGCTTAGGTGAGAAGGTGATAAACAGATAGGGTGGATGTAGAGATGAACCAACAGATGTGTGCATTATCTGTGGGTTACATGAATGCAGGTGAAGCCACGGGGGAAGGACTAGCATATATACAAAGCAGTGTGTATGTAAGTATGTTTGGGATCTCCTCCCAAACCGATGACTCGATTTCAGCCAGATTTGGCAGATAAACAACAAACTTGATGAGTAAGAGCACAGTGGGATTAATAACCTCCTAGCTACTATAGGAGCAGAGATACAAACACTTTTGTTTCTCAGCTTCTATCTTACAGGCAGATTAGAACTGTGTTTCTCCTGCAGAACTTCTCTGAAGCTTGGAAGGTAGCAGATGAGATACCGGCAAAAGTAATGCTGTAAAGATGTGTAATGAGTTCTGCTTGGATAGCTCAATTGGTAGAGGACTCACGAAAGGCAAAGTTCCCAGGTTCAGGTTCCAGGGTGGCACACTGTTTTAATCTGCCAGGAAGTCTCAGGTCATCTCACTCTCTGCTGCAGGAAAATTCATTCCTGCTTACTTAATAACACTTTAATACACTTTTGGTGCACTCTCTTTTTCACTCTATTGATTTTAGAAGCACTTGCCACTAACTAAAATAACTTTATATTCAGAGTTATGTATTGAAATTGCTTTGAGACACTCAAATGGTCTATTACAATTAAGAGTTATTTCTGAGCTAAGGTCTGACAAAATGCTTAGCTCATGAACTTAGTTGGCCTGTTTGCATTGTTACATTAAAGTACCTATATTGTATTTCATGTAATTACAATTAAGAATTATTTCTGAGCTAAGGGCTGAGAAAATGATTAGCTCATGAACTTATCCAGCCACTTTGCATTGTTACATTGCAGTACCTACATTTTTAAATATTTATTTTAGGTAAACTCGAATATTTTAGTAATCATTGATGTTATTGATTTGACATTTTTGATGGTTAATGTTGATATTTCCTATGTTGCGGTAAAACTTCGTGATTAAAGTAATAGTATAACTATTGAGAAAGTATGTGGTGACCAGACTTAGAAGTGGCACATTAACTTTTTGTAGGGATCCAGCCCAACCACCTGAAATTTTGTGCTGTGTCAGAATGAATTCCCCTCTCTGCTAGAGCACTGTAGTACTGCAATGCATTCTTATCATATCTAAGAGAACAGCCATTATTGTCTTTGCCGCTGATGTGAAGGATGTCACCTGTAGAAAGCATTGGAAATTTGGTAATACTTTCACCACTGTAAACAATGTGGCTCCTAAGAAGGAGCCTGGGAAATGTGCACTGTCACATGGCTGTTGGGGTATAGCCCAGGATGCGCACTTTTGAGAAGGTACTGCCCAGATTTTTCAGTTAGCTTCGCTACTAAGGCCCATCTTGGGTGTATGAGAATGAATTCCTTCCCAGTACATAGGTACTCTGTAGAGAGCTTTCACATAGGCTATGATGTAGTGAGACTTCTGGAACATTGTAGTATCTATGCCTTATTTACTTCTTTATGTCTGGTCGTGAAAAAAACTCATGGTGCTAAATTTAGCATATGCCTCATTAAAAAATAAATTTTAAAGGTTGACATACTGCCAGTTGAACACACTCTGGCATGCTGTGCATATATATCTTATTTCTGACAGGAGTAATGTGTCCATAGCATATCTGAAACTCACTGAAAACACGTTATTTAGTTCTTGTAAAATCAAGGTTTGGGCCCATAGTCAATGGTGATAGTGTGTTCTATAATGTGTTTTATAGTAATAATAATTATTATTATAATAATAAATAATAATAATAATAATAATTACTAAAATTATCATAATAATTATTATTGTTACTTGGGAACAGCCAGAACTGCTGCAGTATGTGAGCAGTTTTCTCAGGCAGTTCCAAAGTGCACCAAATAAAACAGGAAGCAGTGTGTGATCTATGACAAAAATTTGGGGTTTATTCATTACTTAAACTATTGCTGATGCCATTTTCTCAATTTGAGACAAATTGGTTTATGTTGCATTTAGTATTTTTAGATTAACTATTGATTATTCAGTACATTTTGCATTTTTGTGGGAAAGGATTCCACCAGTACTGTTTTGGGAAGCGCCCATTGTTCAGATCAAACAATTCCAAGGTACATACGTGACCAGATATGGGTCAGATGTGGTGCGGAGTGCAAATTAATTTTTAAAGGCTAAATAGCTCTATTGTAATCATGTAATGATTCACATTTTATTCCTTTTTCCTAAGTTTGTTTAATAGGTAGAAAATAAGCACTGTTGATAATGTTTCATAATAGTTCTTTTTTATAAAACACATACAACTCCTTAAAGTTACAGTGTACAGACCATTTATTGATAGACTTTACATGTTTCTTTTATGGTTTTAAATCATCTGTGCGTAGTATCCCATACAAATACATAGCTTGTCATTTAAAAAACCGGAACTTTACATTTTCTCATTGAAGCTGGCAGTACCAGTTTAAGCATTACGGTCTGTTACTTAGGATCAGTGTAACTTCTTACTTCCTAAGTTTCAAGAATTTCAAGAGAGTGGGTCTGTTTACATAAATGTAGTGAGGGAGGTGTAAGTGGATGAATGACAGTGCATATTTAAATAGTTATGGGGGATGGAAGAGGTGTACAAAAAAGAAGTGGGGGAGGGCACTTGTTCTGAATGCAAGAACACACAGGAAATGACAGACACAACACTTTATTATGTGTAGAAATAACTTGTACAAGAAGACACTACTAGTCTGATAATCCTAGTCAGAATGTCAACATATAACTGAGGGCAAAGCTGGCTGGGCCCAACTGTATAAGCTATAGGCCAGCCGGTAGAGTGCACAGAGAAGAGGCTGTGTGGTGCACATCCTTGAGTGGCGGCCTCTGATAGTTTTAGCATCTGTTGACTTCTGTGGTGCATCTTACAACTGTGTGCCCAGATCTCTGGTGTAGGATGTATGTGGATCACTACATCCCTTCCCTCTTTGGGGGTGGAGCATTGCTGATTCAGCTGACAAGTTGCAGATAACTCTGATGTGGAGCATGTTCACGGATGCCTCAGAGGTGAAAGGGGGAACACCTTGTGTCGTCTGAGACTTTAGAACACAGGCAAAGTGGTCAGTGTGAGGAGTGCCCTGACCCCCCCCCCCCCCCCTCTCAAATCAGAGTACAAAATGACAGGGCTGGCAACAGGCAATTCAAGCCGGGCTCCCTGGTGATGTCCAGAAGCAGTGTGGAAGGCTATGCAGGAGACATCGAACTGGTGAGGGGCATGCCCACCAGCTGGAGAGGCACTGAAGCTGCTGCCAGAGGCTGCAAAGACATAGACTCATAGGCTGAGGTGCTGAGACAGGCAGAAGAGGAGACTGGAACACTGGCAGATAGGCAGCACCCAGTGACTAGGGCAGCGGTGAAGGCATGGATGTGGCTGGGATGGCAGGGTGGGTGCCCACCCGGACTCGGAGTTGATTTCCATGGTGCCAGACCTCACAGTCTCCACTTCTGAGGGGTAGATGTGATGGCCGTTCTTACGCATGATGACTACTGATAACTGGCAAGGGTGCTGGCCAAAACCATGCACCCTGACTGCTGTTCCCAGCAGAAAACTTGGTGCTATGGAACACGATGACAGATGAAATACCGAACAGAGGAAGTGGAACAATGTCTTCAGCTGGTGCAAGTGGAGAAGCTCAGCAGGGCTAAGAAACAAGTAAGAGACCTCCAGTAGACTGTCAGAAAAAACTGTAACACCTCTTTGGGAGAGAAGTCTTGCAGCTATTTTTTACCTTTATAGGTGCGAACCATGCACTCAGTTCCACTTTGGACTGGTGATGAAAGGGAGGGGAATGAACATGTTGAATGCCTGACCACACACAGAAATCACAAACACCTGATGCAGGAACTGAGATCCATTGTGAGAAGCGATAGTAACTGGGAGACCTTCCACAGAACAAATTTTTGAGAGAACCTGAATAGTGACTTCGGTAGTGCCCAAGAAGCTCCAGACCATGTATGAAAAATGCAAAAACCTGTCACTGACAATCAGCCAGAACACATTCAGAAATAGACCTGCAAAATCCACATGGATGTGTTCCCAGGACTGGCTTGCTGGAGGCCATGGGGAGAACGAATCCTTGGGAGCTGCCTATTGACTAGCACACTGGAGACACACAGCTACAACTGCTTCAGCACTCGCCAATGCCAGTCCAGTACTCATGTCTGCGACCAAAGGTTTTGGTGTAGAAAACACCACAGTGACTCTCATTTTACAGCTGTAAGACTTCCTGCTGCAAACTCTCAGGAAGAATCAGCCTGGGAGCTGCTTCATCCATGGAGAGGAAGAGGGTCCCATCTAAGACTGAGAGATGATGGTGCAATACAAAGTAGTTATGAAATGGATCAGAATCACAGCCCAGAGTATAAAAAGACCAGCCCTGCTGGATGAGGCGGACTACCTGCTTTAGAATATAGTTGGCCACTTTTGTTGTGGCAACTTAGACACTAGTGATCGGAAACACGTGTTTCACTTGGCAGGAGGAGATATCCAAATGAAAACTCATGAGCTCCTCTCAATCAAACCTGGGGCCTGAGCCAATGGTCAGCCAAGAAAAGGCATCCACTTTGGCAATAATGAAACTAACAGCTTCTAGTCCATAAACAGTTGGAATTTGGAGCCATACAAGGATGCATGAAATTTGGTGATGGCAGTCAGAATGACCAGAGCTTTCTTTGCTGCCTGAGAGTATTGGACCTGTACTGGACTGAGAGTTTTGGAGGCAAATGCCAGTGGCTGGACTGAGCCATTGGCATTAAATGGGAGAGGACTGCCTCATGCTGTACTGTGAGGCATCCGTAGCCAAATCAATGGTTTGTTGGGATCGAAAGTAGCTGGTCATGTTGCCAACCTGAGGCATTCTTTCTGGGTGGTGAAGGCCTGATCGCACGCCAAAGACCAGACAAAGGAAGCACCCTTGTGGGGAATGAGGTAGAATGGCATGCAATGGTGTATGCACCAGAAGTCAACCCGTGGTACTATAAAATTGTACCCGCCTCTTGCACTGACAAGATGCAATAGGTCTGTAATGGGCCTGACAAGACTCTCTACTGGTTGGACATCCTGCTGTGAGATGGTGTGGCCCAAATAATAAAGAAATGGTTGGAAAAATCTGGACTTCTGCAAATTGCAACGCAGAGCCATGGTCCAGAATTTTTGAAGAAGGGTGCAGAGATTGTATATGTGGTCACTCATAGTACATCCTGTAATGCCAGTGTAATGAGGGTGGGGCTGTCCAAGCCCAACTCTGTAAGCTGTCAGCCAGCTGATAGAGTGCTTGGAGGAGAGGTTGCACGCATATCCATGTGTTGCAAACATCTGATGGTTCTAGCATATGCCAACTCCTATGGCGCATCTTACAACTGCCCGCCCAGATCTCAGATGTGGAATCTATGCAGATCACTACAGCAATTCTACATAAAATTGGTATGTTGTTGTCCATATGCTACAGTTTTAATTAAAAGTTTAGCCAGTGTGTTAAAAGCAGATGTGTTAACTGATGGTATTTATTTCATGTTTCGCATTAATTTGAAAGACGTACAAAGATGCCATTGCAAAAGAAACCTAACTTTACTTCTACTTATTTATTACAGCTAGTGCTGTACAAATTACAAAATGTACAGTGTATCAGACTGTTTTAATCCTGTATCTTGGGCAATTTATGCTTTTCTGATTATCTCCATCTCTGAACTGAACTGTTTGTCATTGCACTTTTCCTTCTATCAGGGTAATGATCTTCTAGGAGAAGACATGAATGCGTCTTGTTCCTTGGAAGAGGCCCTACAGCAAAAAGTGAAAGAAAAGAAATTGAAAACTGCCAGAAAGAGAAAAGAGGAAATATTAAGTCTTTTGGAAGATTATCAAGCTTATTTCAAAAATCTTTTGGAGAGGTATCATTACTTTAAAATAAAAAATTGAATTCTTATATTACTGTTTGTGTTTTAATTATAAGTCACACAATATCTATGGTGGAAGATTTATAGCTGATGCACTTGGGGCCTCAGAATTTTTTGGTTTAAGATGTAAAGTTTTGATATCAATCTGAAGCCATTTTGTCTGCCTTATATCTGTCATATGCCTATTACTTTACTAACTTCAGTCAACTGACATACTTTATGATGTACCTTTATTCACCAGCAGCTATATAATTGTATTTGTTGTACTTTCATAAGCTGATATTGTAGTTATAGACATCCTACAGGCTATTATTCCAACAGTGCTAACATCTCCCAGATTTATTTAAAGTTCATTCTAAATTATTTTTACCATGCTTTTATTGTATATTCTACAAATATTTAGCATAACCATGAGGAAACTTCCAGCATACTCATTTATATGGATATGGAAGACCCAGAATGATAAGTAGTGTAGTTATCAGCAGTTTTTAATGGCAGGATTTGAGTAACTCCTGTGAAAGGGGGAGCAAGTATGTAATTCGTTCAGCCATCTAATAGGATAATCTTTAAAGTGGTGTTTTGAAAATATGTTTGGTAAAAAAGGGATAATATGAAAATAACTAAAGATGGAATGAAACACATTGATAATATAGAATACAAAAAATGGCATGGCTTTTGGAGAGAAAATTCTTCTTCAGAATTAACAAAACACACACATACACACAATTGATGTCTTCTGATAACATCCAAAGTAATGATAGGTGGTGGGAAGGCAGAAAATGTTGTAGGCAAAGAAAGAACAGGGTGGTATTACATTCCTTTTTTATCATTATGTTATTCTTTTATGTTGCATTCATATTAATAAGCATAAACCATTGTCTGAAGATTTGATGTCTGTAAACGTATTTGATGACTGTGAACATATTGGACTTTGCTGAGTTGAAGCAAACAGAATAAAGTGATATAGAATGACTCTTCTATGGCAAGTTAATTAAGATTATTTTATAAGTAATGTCTGTCTTTCATCTTTGTCCTTTAATATCTCACACAGTCATATCAATAGCGATGTGCAGAAAATAGAAGACTTTTCATGAAGAATATTTTTTTCAGTGACCTATTCTGGAGTTCTTCTGGCAGACATGTGTTGCTCATTAGTATAATCTAGTAATTTATGATTGTGATTATCACCATTAACATTTATGTAAATCTCTCTCTCTCTCCCTCTCTCTCTCTCTCTCTCTCTCTCTCTCTCTCTCTCTCTCTGTCTCTCTCTCTTTCTCGCTCTCTACTTTTACTATATAGTTATTTATTTTGATTTGTTTCAAGCATTTGCAGATAACTTCAAGCTTTTGGTTACAAAAGAAAATGTACGATAAAAAAATACGCCTATCACCAAACCCACTGGTGGAAGAATTACAGTTAAATCATGTAGCTGTTTCTCAAAAATGTACTAAGGAAATTATAAATGTGAAAGTATAAAGACTGATGAATTTGACTCTGATCACTACATCTCTAAAATTAAGGTTAACTCCTACCTAACAAAATAAAAAAAATCACAAAAACTAATAAAATATAGCACAGATAAACTTACTGTAACAAAAGAATCAATTCAGAAACATCAAGATAAAATTAAAAGAGGTGAATGTGGCAACTGGTGAGAATTATCTAAAGAAATTATTCCTGTTGCACAGAAAACATTTGGGTTGAACAAATAGAAAAATAAAATAATGTGGAATGAAATATATGAAGAAGCTTTAGCAGAGAGTGCCAAAAAATGAAAAAAGTTAAATGCTCAAGAAAAATTGAACACTATGATCAATTTCAACTGCAAGGATAATTAGTAGAACTAAAAAAGATTTTGAAAACAGGAAACTTGCTGCAATTGATGAAAACTTTTCAAAAAATAATACTCGTGAAACTAAGAAAATAACAATAAAGGTAGTGGAAAAGACTCTATTATAGTGGAATTTTTGAAATGTCTGTACCAAAAATAAAAAAAATCTAAAATGAATCTTTGAAGAAATCTGGAAATCTCAGGAGAGTGGAATGCAATGTTGATACATCCGCTTCGTAAGAAAGGCAATAAAAAATACGCAAACAATTACAGAGGAATTTCTTTGCTACCAGGTGCATATAAAGTATTTTCCAAGATTTTGTTAAGCAAATTTGGGACAACACTGGACAGTCATTTAGGTGAATGTCAAGGTGGTTTTAGGAAGGGCATATCATGTTCCGAACAAATATTTAATCTGGAGTCAGTCATTTGCCACTAATTACTAAATTCAAAAAATATTGTAGTAATGTTTGTCGATTTCAAGAAGGCCTTTGATTCTGTTGACAAACAAACTACTGTTAAAATAATCAGAGAATTTCGTATAAAGTCTAAACTAGCAAATCGTATACATTAACACTTACAGACACAGTATCTGAAGTGAAATTTATGTGAGAAACATCTCAGACCATTGAAATAAACACAGATGTATGGCAAGATGATGGCATATCACCAATTCTATTTAATTGTGTTCTAGGTAAAGTAGTGAGAATTTTGAATGAAAAAGTAAATGAATATAAGATTTCATCAGTAAAGTTGGGAAGAGGAAACAAAGATATTAGAATAAATTGTCTCACATTTGCAGATGACTTTACTGTACTTTCTGAAATTGTGACATTTACTTTAACACAAATTAATCTTTTAGGAAATATAGTTGATAGGATCAGCTTAAGAATTTCTGCAGAGAAAGCCGAATTTTTTTTTTAGACATTAAAACTAAACCAAAATTTCTCAAAACTGATTTTGGTCAGTTTGAAAAGTTTAAAAAATTTGAATATCTTGGGGAGATAATCCAAGAAATTTGCTTGGATAAAGCTGGTGTATAGAGAAGGATACCCAAAATGGTAAGGACACATGGTAAAACTTTTCAACAAATAATGCAGGCTGAAAATGTTAACGGGGAAGGCATTACAATGCAATGAAGAAACCAGAATGTCTATATGCAACTGAATGTCTAGTATTAAACTATAATTTAGATAAATTAGAAAAAATAAATGCAAAAATTAGGAAAATACAAAGCCCACAAAAAACTATAACAGATTGAAAATTATGTAGTAATTAAGAAATTTATTGAAATGTTCAAAACATATCAGAATTAATGAGAAAAAGAAGCCTGATATTTTTTGGACACCTATATTGAATGCAAGAAAGCACATTAACCAAAACATCTTCAAATATATATTTATGGGATAAGAAGTCAGCAACAAGTTGGATCCATGAAGTAAAAAAGACTTTAGAAAAAATAATGTAATAACTGAAGAAACAAATGACAGAGAAGTATTAAGGGAAAAATTATTGAATGTGGAAGGACTCCCAGGCAGAATAATGAAAAAGACAGGTATGAAGAGGTCAGAAGACAGGATGAAAAAACATAATGAACAGATGAAAGTGTACTGGAAGGAAAGAAGAGAAGACCAAATAAGGAATTGAAATTAGCATGTGATCATTAGCTGACCCATCTAGGGGGCAGGGAATACAGATCACCCAGTTTCAATTTTTTTAAATAAGTTCTTCTCAAACTGCAGTTTATAAAGCTTCTTTTTATAGATAATGACTTCTCCATTACTGACCACTAATACAATGTACACTGGGGTGTATCCTATAAGAGTGAGACAAAAGTTAAACTTTTTATTTCTATCCATTATAGAGTTTTGATTACAATGATTATCAGCATTATTTTTGCAGTAAATAATGTTCAGCATCTTGATAATGTGGGTACCATCTTTTTATGGCAATTGACCATAAAGTAATAGATCATTACGAGCAGCACTGCGAAGTGATGAGGATCAACGGCACCCATACCTGGGGTCAAGGGGGACCGCATCCTGTGCTCCCCATAGCTCTCAGGGAAAGGAAAAAATAAAAATACTTCATACCCCCAGCTCTAGCCTCCCCACCCATGCCCCCCTCCCCCACCCCTTCCACCCTACAAATATAATATCAATGAGCACCTGAACAGCAAGTACCTTGACCACTGGGTTTTAAGGGGAAGGTCTTGTCCCACGGCAAGAAAATTAATGGATGTCTTTACTGTTGATATTTCTCCCCCCAGTGGGGTTTTATGAAGTCATTGGTATGCAACACGCATTTAGAAACAGAAGAGGAATTGGTTGATAGGATCTTAACTGTCTGTCTTGTAGTAAAACAGATAACAGGGATATTTAAGAGAGAGCAGTAAACTTTTACATTCCTTTTACATCCAAGTGGTTAGCATCATTACCTTTAGTGCAGAAGGAACCAGGTGCAATATCTGGTACCACCTATTATTTTTTCTGAGATGTAGAGGTCTGTAATGTAGTTTGCTCAGCCTTGTAAGGAAAGATGAGGAGCTGCTGGAGTAACCATAAGGATTCATCTACTGACAATAACTCCTGGAATGATCGGCAACATGCTGACCTCATGTCCCATGACTGTAGGTCACTCCTTGCACAGCCTTGTAGCCAGTAGCCAGCCAGTTACAACAGATCTAAGCTCTAATCCATGAGTGGTGTTTACATTACATTCGCATTTGCATCCCAGCACTTCACTTAGTACAGTTGCTGTGAGCTTGCATTACAAAATATGTTGTTGTTTATGTCAACAAGATACTAAATATCATTTCCTACAGTTAGATCCTTATCTGAAAGAATTCAATTAATGATCTTCTACCACTTGTACAATTTTGATCCTAAGTTTTGGGGACAATCTGTGTATTTTGATTAATTTGATGAATCACTTCCCTCTTTCCAATATTATTTTGGAATAGGCCATGCCTGGTAAAGGACCATAGGACCATAAACCAATTCTGTGGACAGATACTAGGTCAACTTTTGGCATTTTCCTTATGTGGTTTGACTAACTTTACAACACCATTGAGGTGCAACTGGCTGTGGTGCTAAAAGTACAATTTCTTGCCAGTAATTCCATATGATGTCACTGCCAGGTCAGTATTGGTGCCTTATGCCCCTGTCTTGTCCAACCTTATTTCTGCTCCACTACAGTTGGATGATGCTCTCATGGGAAGTCCTGACACAGTGACCCAATTTCTTTTATTAGTTGAATGAGCTCTACACAAGCTTTAATATAATTGTAGGTTGGTATTCTAATAAATTCTGTAACTGAGGCCCCACACCAACTCCATAGATACTACCTGTTAAAATTTCAGTGTTTTCATATTATTGTAAAATTACTGTTGAAATTGTGTATATTGACAATAATTCTTTAGTAACTTAGAAAATTCTGAAAAGATTAAAACTGTGTGCCAGACCGAGACTCGAGCTCAGGACCTTTGCCTTTCATGGGCAAGTGCTCTACCATCTGAGCTACCCAAGCACGACTCACACCCTGTCCTCACAGCTTTAATTCCTACCTCCCAAACTTCACAGAAGCTCTCTTGCGAACCTTGCAGAGCTAGCACTCCTGGAAGAAAGGATATTGCAGAGACATGGCTTAGCCGCAGCCTGGGGGTTGTTTCTAGAATGAAATTTTCACTCTACAGCGGAGTGTGCACTGATATGAAACTTCCTGGCCGATTAAAACTGACTGCCGGACCGAGACTTGAACTCGGAACTTTTGCCTTTCGCGGGCAAGTGCTCTACCAACTGAGCTACCCAAGCACAACTCACGTCCCATCCTCACAGCTTCAAATCTGCCAGTACCTCGTCTCCTACCAATGGCAGAAAAGCTGTTAGCCAAAATCAAACAGTGGAAAATCCAGGATGTAATAATGACAATATTATGGAAAGTGTTAACTGCTGTTCACCTTACAGCAGATGACTCAACATCTCCATTATATGATGAATAGCAATCTATCCTTTTCATAATACTGTCATTATTCCGTCCTGGATTTTCCATTGTTTGATTTTGCTAACAGCTTTTATTCCATCCTATAACCCAGCGCTGTTTACTTTTGTTACTATTTTTAATGCTACTGTACTCATTGTCTGTTGTTTTCTATATCTTCTTTTCTGCATTCTACATGTTGCCTTCCAAACCACACCGCACTCCATTACTTACATGTTTAGTAGTCTTTGTGTTGTGCCTGTCTGCGACTCAACATCTCCGCTATATGGTTAGTAGCAATCTACCCTTTTCATAATGTTGTCGTTTAGATTAATATTATGTTTAACACTCTCTGTGAGCAAGAAATTGCAGTAACATTTGCCATTTCAACATGAGGATTGGGTTTCATTTGTTGTGCTGTATTTTGAGAATTTTCTGTGAAAAAGAATGATCAAACAGTTCACAGTTCATCAGAAGACCTACCACCAATGCTCTCAGGAGAAACAGTTTCGGCTTTTATTGTGTGATACATTCAAACAGGTTCATTTCAATTGAAAGATTCAAGGTATGAAGCATTAAATAAGGATACAATTTATATTTATGCTAGAAATTCATGATTGAAACAGAGCATATTTCTTCCACTCTCTACAACAGAATTGTATGATGCAGAGCTTAATTGCTTCCGTTATCAGTACAGCTATCTAAAACTGGTCAAAAATTGCTGCAGAGATAGTACATGTTATTGCGAAACTCTGATCACCATCACCCTGTTCTTCTCTGGTTTTATGTTTGATTTTCATATACTTTGTTGACTAAATAGAAAATTATAGTGGGAATTATTGTTTCTAACAGGAATGACAGATTGCCAGTATCGCAAAAAGTTCCACATTCACATTTTGAGATTGACAGAAGAATAACAGAAGACATGGAGATGGATTTCCAGAGAGAAACTGATCTTGTTAGTCAAATGATGGAATTCAGAGTGGAGAAAAGTCGTGTTGCACTGGAGAAAATAATGGATTTCTTAATTGCCTCTCCTGAATCATTTGTCATAACTTTGTTTGCAATAAAGTAAGCAGGCACCAAAGTATTTTGTTATTTCTGTGGTGTACAGGTATTAGAACTTTTCACAGAAATTGTGCTTTATTTTGTTCTATGGTGTGCATCCAGTACTATAAAGTAGGTCATACCACAATGATGATACACACTGTTATTTACATTACATCTCTGTATCGCTCTTTAACAAATTATTAAAATAGTGTGATTGTGAATGACATTTAGATTCAGTCATACTGTTAAATAACTTCTTAAAGATATACATTTCCCATTTTTTAATTTTCTTTAGAATATTTTGGGTTGATAAAGCTCAAATTTTTCAAATAAGACTACCATCACTTCTGTGTGAAAAGTATACTGCATTTTAAGTAAGTTTTACAAACTATTACAGGCACAAGTGGGAAGTATCAACAATTTGTCAACAAAAACTGGGAGCTGACTTTCATAAAGCAAAAAAAGCTGTCGAGCAGAAGATGAAGGAATTTGAATTGAGAGGTATGTTTTGTATGCTTAACAGTTCATTTTTAATATGATTGATTCAAATTTCAAATGCTGATGATAGTGAGTATGATTTAAGGACACTAAACTGCAGGGTCATACAACACTGTCCAGTGGTGTGTGTATATATATATATATATATATATATATATATATATATATATATATAAAGGGGTCTGTATGTGTGGATGGATATGTGCGTGTGTGCGAGTGTATACCTGTCCTTTTTTCCCCCTAAGGTAAGTCTTTCCGCTCCCGGGATTGGAATGACTCCTTACCCTCTCCCTTAAAACCCACTTCCTTTCATCTTCCCCTCTCCTTCCCTCTTTCCTGATGAGGCAACAGTTTGTTGCGAAAGCTTGAATTTTGTGTGTATGTTTGTGTTTATTTGTGTGTCTATCGACCTGCCAGCGCTTTTGTTCGGTAAGTCACCTCATCTTTGTTTTTTTTTATCAGGAAAATAACAAAATGATATTATGTAATCAGAGGGTAATATGTGTTTATTACAGTTTTAGTCTGTGGGCCTTTGTAAATGGGAAATTGCTTTGCAACATGATGTAGGTTCCCATAAATCATCTGCTGTCAATTATTCTATTGTTGCTCACCTTCTTTCCAACCCTCCTTCCTCTCACACCAGTAAGTACTGGTAGTATGATGCTCAGACAGGAATATAGTGTGTACATTCTAAATTATAAAAGTTAAATTGTGCATTCTCAAAATATCATAATTGAAGTCTACAGGTAATTGCCACCAATAATATCTGTTGCCTTAATCTCTCGTGTCTTTTAACTAATCATACTGGTATTTACATATTTGTAGACATTGCCTGTAACAGCCTTCTAACGGTAGCTGTTGCAGAACAGTTTTATTCAATCATGATTTTCTCACTTTGTCCTAATAAGCAGTTACTACTGGAATTAACACACCTGAGTCCAAATATTCTGATAGATATTAGAATGAATGGATCATAAGGTACTCTTTTGGTTTGTTTTTTTAATATTTTGGTATTTACAGTTCTTTCAACAATCAGAACTTTTATTCCCCTTTCAGTACTTTTCATGCAGCTGGCTTCATAAATGATGATAGTGGAGTCCAGTTTTATGCAGTAATCCATTATATATATGGTAAGAGGATACATCACTGTAAGAATGATTGCAAACTGTTAAAAAGGCCAATGTGGCTATGCGTGTGTGTCCTGTTGGACTTTAGGAGCAAGTGTGACCAGGCTGGCGTGTGTTGACAGCTGAGGAAGCATGGAAGCCTCACTAGGCAGAGCTCAGTGAGCCATGTGGGTCTCATGTTGTCATCAGTAGATGGCAACACCTGTTAAGCCTCAATGGTTGGTGGACACTTTGAATATGAGAGTTACCAAGTCTGCCGTATGATTACAAGGTTAACACATGCTCTGCCTATGTGATAAGGAAAACATGCATTTCTGCCTGTTGGCAAGAAACGTAGAGAGGGTACTGCCATGGCTGAATTGAGTGACCTGCACAAATCGTAAAGAAGACTAAATCCATTAAAAACTATACCTGATTAGTTATAGAGAAGCCAGTAAAATGGTTACAAATACAAACATATAATGAACGCACAGATAAAAATGCTCCCTCGATCAGAATAGTAGTTCTTAAGTTATTTAATGTTGAATGTTTTGTCCTAAAACAAACTCTGGAAATTAATATTTTCATGAAGCCGTAAGTAATTTTCAAAAACAAAGTGCTTGAGCAATGCAGAGTCTTACCTTAAATTAAAAGCTAGAATGTGCATTTGTGCATGAAACATGAATTTTTACCTAAACAATGAATAAAACAATGAAAGTAGTGGCAGCATTATGATGCAAACATAGATAGGAATTTATGAATGTACTTACTTATAATTGTTTATATTTGTTAACTACAAAACAGCATAAAGTAGTGTTTACTGTGACAAATTTTCTTCTGAACAAACTATTTAACTTGGAGAAAACTAAAAACAGCCACAGAAAGCTAAGGAAATATGATTACAAACTGATGTATGACACATGTGTACAACAATAAATGTATAGTATTTTTTAAGTATGTTGTGGAAGACAGAATTAAGAGTGTAAATAGGCTGCCACCATTACGTGCAGGGCCTTGATTCATATTTGGGGGAGGAGATAGGGCAGTCAGCTCTGAGGTCTAAGGGATGCAGTATGTATGAATTTGTGTCACATGTGTGTCAAAATTTCTCTAAGTGTTGAATCACATAATGTTTGCATGTGTCTCTAGCGAGCACTGACATATTGTAACTTGTGAAGTTTAAATATTTTGCATTAGGTGAACTAGTCTGAACTCTAGAACTTTACTGCAAATATTTTCAAGTGGTTGGCATTTGGAATTGAGCTAGTTCACAATTGTGGAACTTAAACTTTAAATGTGCATGAAATAAACTTTGATTTATTTTTTGAGATTTTTTTGTAGAAGTGTACGCGATACATAATGTGAGATACTGCTGCATTGTGGTTTAAACTCTCACTCAGACATTCATTAATTCAGTGATAAAGAATTATTAACCTATGGTAAGTGTTACAGTAAACTGAGTAAACTCAGTTTTGTTACACTTTAAAAAATGCTGTGAGTAGTGAACATTATTTTTCACCACAAATCCCAACCTGTATTTATTTGAACCATGTGATGAGATTTTTGGGTTAATGTGACAAGTGTATTTGGTTGGCTCCTAGACATTAGTGTCGCCAACTCTTAGAAATACAACAACATATTTGGAGGCTTTATGAACAGCGACATTCCAACTTTCACTTGATAATTTGTACATGTGCTTGCGCCAAGAGTTTAGAGAACCTTTTTTTGTGGGTTCAGCAAATTAGATAGCAATTTGTGCATCATAAACATTTATCTGTTACATTGCATATTTCTTGTCAGTGGCCAGGACATGTGGATTTTCCTGATAATGTAGCCAGGGCACGCGTTTACTTGCTAGCTATATTTGGTAATTATTGTACTCAGAGTGTCTGCCAGTCACTGACGCTCAAAGGGTGCTGCCATCTATTGATGACACTGTGAGAGTTGTGCGGCCTACTGAGCTCTGCCCAGCATGGTCTTCACAATTCCTCAGCTGTCAAACATGCACCAACCTGGCCATACTTGTCCCTAATGTGGATGTGTGCGGATGACCGTGTCTGTCTTTTTAACAGTTTGCGGTCATTCTTTCAGGGATTTGGCTGAAAATGGGTGGAGAGGTTGCTTAGAACCAGGAGACGGACATAGCATACTTTTTATCCCCTTCAACCGCTATAAAAAGTGGTATAACAAAAATGCATCTGGCATGGAATAACAAAACGCAAATGTCAGCTAAACCTCACTATAAAACATGGTATAACAAAAACGCATCTGACATGGAATAACAAAACACAAATGACAGCTAAACATCTATGGTTAAGTATCAGTATATATCATTAATTAAAAATTTAAAGAAATAATTTGTATTTTCTTTGAATCATCATTAACAATGCTGCGACCAAGACAATCAAATATTTCTCAACAAAGCCGTAATGCAAGAAGGATACAAAACATTGTGCATGAAAGGACTGAAGAAGAACAACAAATTGCCCATGAAGAGCGACGCGTTAGTATGGCTCGACTTCGTGCTTCTCAATCATGAGAGCAAAGTGAGGCAGCCTGTGAAACGGCTTGGATGGCAATGTGAAATCGTTGAGCGAACAACAGAGATCAACATGTAGATAATTTTTGACGCACAAGAAGAGATTTATCACATGATGATTTGAATTGAGCTGCATTTAGATACAATTGCAGCACTGATTACTGCTTGCATTCTTGCGTTTGCATTGGGCCGGTGGATGTTGTTTGCGAGTATTGTGGAGTATTGAAATTTTCTGGAGAAACACACGGATTGTGCTGCCTTAGTGGGAAAGTGAAATTGCCATTATTGACTCCGCCACATGAGCCATTGCTTTGTGGCGAAACACCCGAATCACATCATTTTCTTGCAAACACCCAAAAATACAATAGTTGTTTCCAAATGACCTCATTTGGGGCAGACAGAACAATGTTTTTTACATGATGATACTCAAAGGAAAATTTGAAAGTGAGGAAGTTCTCATTCTGAGGATCCTGATGATCCCAACCGATATGCTGTTTGAGTTTAAAAGACTTCAGTTTCCGATCTGTCTTGCATTCACCATGACCATTAACAAATCACAAGGCCAATCCTTGAAAGTTTGTGGTTTAAATCTGGAATATCTATGTTTTTCACGTGGTCAATTATATGTGGCATGTTCACGGGTTGGAGACCATCTGCGTTATTTGTTCTTGCGCCTGATTATAAAACAAAAAATGTCATGTATCAGTAGGTACTTAATTGAAGAGTGGAAGCTACGCACCAAAAAAACATAAAGAATAAAGAATCATTAAAATACTTAATTTTTTAATTTGTATTTCCTAATAAAAAATTGAACTTAACATCGAAAATCTGATTATTTATGGCTTTAAGGCGGAACAGAGTTTGCCGGGTCAGCTAGTTTGTAATAAATTATTATATTTTTTCTTGGTGCTGTATGACCTGAGTATGGCAACTTACAGAAAAATTTTGTATTTAATTGCTTATAGTTATTATTTATTATAGCAAGTTTTAAGGAAGGCAGAGCATACAAGTGACTGTTTCAGGTATTGTATACATGCACATCTTATCTCAAGTTACATTTTTCCAGATTTTCTCTAGCATATATCAAACAGGTGTAGATGGACAGTCTGGGCACTGTGATTATGCCAAGACATTTAAAGCCGTTTGTGCAGGATTGTCACGATGCTAATCCTAATAAATATGTGAGTGCTTTCTTCCGCAGTATGAAAATACATTTAGTTACTGTGGTATTACCCTATATCAGAATTCTGTACTGCATATGGGAATGGAAGAAAACAAAGCATGAATATCAACTGCTTGCTCACAGTTTCTTAATTTATACAATTAAAATAGTACAGAAGCGAGTGTGCTGCGCACATGATTCACATGTTGTTCTCTGGAGAGATTTTGGTCTATGATCAGTGCCAGTGATTTACTGTTTAAAATTCTGGCAAGAGCTGCCAGTGCTGATGGTCATGTGTGGGTGAGATGTGCTTGCTTGTGTGTATGGTGTGTGTTGCTCTGTTTCTCTTTTGCTGATGATGGCTGTGGCTGAAAGTTTTGTATAAGTATCTTTTAATAGTGCCTATCTGCAACTTAATGTGTCTTCTTTATAGTAAGGGGCAATCTAACTTTTCCACTTTGTTAGTTTCACAGTTTCATTTCCATTTATAGTTGCCTTGAAATTAAAAAAGATTCATTCTGTTTTTGTATGGTTAATGTGCAGCTGATTGGGCTGACACCAGTAACTAGTCACTTGCATTTCTCTTTGTTATCCAATTCACTTTGTGTAAATTTTCTCCTGTGGTTATTTGAGTCTTATCATCAGCATGTTGTACATTCTTCTCTTCCTTACTTTGTCCAGCCACAACTGGGCTAGGACTAGTATGGTACTTCTCCAGAATCTTGGAAAACCTGGCCTACACACATATAGACCATTATTATGATGGAGTCCCCACTCTCAAAGGCATTTTATTGAAAGATACGGCTAGATACTCACCCACACCTGCCCCCCTCCCCCACTGAGTACCCTTTCCGTTAGTGTCTAGTGTAATTGTATGGTCAATTGTGACACCATTTTTCAAAGTGTTTATGTATCATGTGTCTGAAGTGAGACTTGGGTATCTGCCAAGTATTCACCTTGGTGGATGTAGAAACCACGTAAAAACATGCCCAGCGTGGTCTTTACAGTGGTTCCTGTCTTTAACCAGAGATGTGGATTGTATCCAGGGCTGGTGCCTCTCCCAGTGTCCTGGAAGCAGGTGCTTTAATATGCTTGGCTATATGGGTAGGTATAGTACATTCTTACATGGTATATAATTCAAAAAGAAATCAGTGTAGATAATGAACAGGAAATATCCTCTTTTTATTGAGAGTATTGCCAATCTCTGCTTGTTTGCATATAAAAGCTATAACCTACTGGTTAAATCATTGTTGACATTCCAACCTGGAGGTTAAATCGTTTGATTTGAATAAATGGAGTGATTTGTCTTCAATGCCACAGTATCATAACTTTTTGACCATTATGTTGTGCAATGCTGAGTCAAATTCTTTGCTTGAATCAATAAGTGTTCCACACACGGTCAGCCTTCTTTCATGCCATTCACAAACATTATTCATCAAAGCTGCAATTGCTGCTACAGTTGATAAGCAATACCTAAATCCACACTGCTGTTCATTTAAAATTTTGATGATTTTAAAATAGCTACTATATATCTGTTTAAGCCTTCAGTTTTTTTAAGGAGACTAGTACTGTTGAACAGGTTCTGTAGTTATTTGGGAGTTTCTTTATCACCATTTTTGTACGGTACATAGGGAATGTAACTGTGAGCTTGATAGAGTTTGGAAAAAATTCCTTCATCTGGCACTCTGAAAGTGAGAGAAGTTGGCTTTGGTTTCCCTTGCTTTAAACTTTATGATAAATTACTGAGCCCAAAACAGTCTACTGTTTTGGGATTGCTTAGTTTGTTTATTGATTTGTAAATGTCATTTAAAGTGATTGGGGTCGAAGTAAATTCCTCAGTTCTTGTCTGTTTTGCACGTGTGAGGAAGACTCCTGCATATAGGGTAGAATTATTGAATGGAGTCGTGAGGCTGGCACTATTTACCAGGTATTCATTAAAAATATCAAGGTCAATAGGGATACTGTTCTCTTTATTAAAATTATTAATTTCTCCATTAATAGCATTCCATTCTTCTTAATAGTTCTTTTTTACTTTGTTTCAGGGCAACTAAAGACCACATCAAGATAATAATTTCTATTTCTTTACCTTCATCCTTCCCCAAAACTCTTTCATTTTTTCAGAATGAACTCTTCTCCTTTGACCATTTGACTCCAGTTGTTTTTCTGCTTCTTCTTCTGGAAAACCTCTGAATTTCTTGACTGTTTGTAGTCTGAATTTGTTTCTGTTGAGAAAGGTTCCTTTCACTCTGCATTTCTTTTAAGTACTTTTTTGTCTTGCCTTCCTGCCTATTTTCTTTGTCTATTTTCCTGTTTTGGAATAATATGTGGAACTTATTTGCTAATGTGTCTTCTTTCATTCTCCCTCGATGTCCACGTTTTTCTTATTCCATCTGTTATTTTAGGGTGGAATGAGTATGTATCCCCATTTGGTCTCAAAACCAAATTCCCACCTCTGTTCTTGACTAGATCTTATATTTTTGACAATATTCTTGTATCTGGTTTTTTCAAATCTTCTAATCCTATTTTGTATCCAGACAGACAAGGCAGAAGAGCTTCCTGCCTGTCTAGCTGCCTTGTCTCTATGTGAGCATCATGTAACCACAGGGTTAGAGAAGTTAAATGTAAAAGATTTCACTCTAACATCTTACTCATGTAGAACTAAAGTGGGAAAAAGAGTCATTCAATATTTTAAGACAGAACACATATTTAAAAACATTGAAACAAATAGATTTTGCTGTGATCATCACAGAGAAGTGTATGCTTGTGAATTAATACTGCAAAGTAGTTCACTTTTAGTTGTAACTATTTATAGATTCCAACTGGGAAATTTTGAACTGTTTATGAAGAATGGGATTCCCAACAATGCTCTCTGTGAGAGAGCAGTAAGCACTTAATAGTTTGCGATGATTTCAATGTAGATTTTTTAAAGGACTCTTATAGGAAAAATGGTCAGGAGAACTTATATGTATATTACAAGTTGTTCTTTTTTACTTCTTTTTTGTGTCACTTTGTTCAGTATTTGCCCAGGGTTTGCATGATTATTAATGGATTTGGCATGGTTCATGTGAGGGTTGGCTGGGTATCCTTTCTGTTGTGACCTCATTGCTCCCTGGAATGGAATATGTGTATCCCAACCGTCTGCATGTAGTACTTTCATGTGAAAGTGAGCAAAAGTTTTCAGAATATTTGCAAATTGTGTAACTGAGGTGGGACATGGGTACTAGCCCAGTATTCACATAGTGGGATGTAGGAAATCACCTAAAAACCACATCCAGGCTGGCTGGCACACTGACCCTCATCAGTACTCCATTGAGGCTGGCACATGTCCCCATCCAGGAACCAGTATTTTGACATGCATGGCTATCTAGGTGGGTTATTCAGATCCTACAATTTGATATCAATAATCGACTTTCTAACATGGGTGGTTAAAGGCAGTAGGACTCTGATTGATAATATCTTCATTGATGACACACAAAAAAAGAAAAAGAAACAGCTGTATAACCAGTAACAACAAATGTTCTCTGTAATCATGATGCACAGTTAGTTAGGATAAATGAGCTAGTGCTGCACAGTATAGATACTCCTCAGTGGAAATCAGGTGGAGTAATTAATGTTTCGAAGAAAAATTTTTTAAGAGTAGCTTTCAAGAGATGACGTGGGATGAAATCTGTAATGAACAAGATACTGACATAAAATATAATCTTCTCCACAGTAAATTAATATCATTATTTGAAAATAGCTTTCCACATAAGCTAATCAGAAAGGACATTAAACACTGGAACTATTACAGTATCTTGTAAATGGAAAATAGAATTGTATCTGTTGGCAAGACCTAGTAAAGATCCTGTTCAAAATTACTAAGAAAAGTTATTAAAAAATCAAGGAACATGCACATTCTGCCAAAATCAGTAGTTCTGCAACAGACTTAAGGCTATGTGGAATGTAATAAAATTACAGACGGGACAGAAAGCCACAGAATGTTTACATCACTGTTAATTTAAACTGAAGGGCTATAAATGATCAGTCACAGGTTATAGATATGTTTAATTAATTTCTTAAATGAAGTTGAAGATAAAGGGACAAACTGTGGGATTCTGCGCACTCGTCTCTTATAGGGTGCCTAAAGGATGCTGCTTCCTCGGATAGCTAAATAACAATTCAAGAAAGTCACATTAAATGGTTTTATTACAGTAATTGAATTGACAGTACTTAACTTTGGGTCACAAGCAATTGGCGACATGCAAATAATCAATGTCCTTCACTATATACAGTGTTTATGCAATTTAATAACACAAGCTCATATGAGTCACAAGTCACGGCTCTTCTAGTCCCAGTCAACCAGTGCAGGTCTACTAGTACCTCTCTTGTAGTGCATGGTGTCTAGTGGTCTCTTCTAGTGTGCTTCTTCTACTGTCTGGCTGCAGCCAGGGGACACATCATTTTTATTCTCTTCGTGTAGATGGCGCTCCTGTCTTAGTGACGGCCTAGTCAGCGTGCTATTGGCTGACATCGTCTCGCAGCCCACTCTGCTGTATCATTCTTGATCTCTGTGCCAGCGCTTATCATTGTGCAGGAACACAAACAGTTCAAGAGAAAAGCCCAAAAAAATCAAAAAAGTATGTTGAACAAGCAACTTACATAAAATTGAATTACGAGGGTTGCCCAGAAAGTAATGCACCACATTGTTTTTCTCAGCCTAAAATAATGCTGTGAGTGTGAAACATCACAGATGTATTATTTGAAGTCTCCTGAGTGAGAGCGCCAATATACCATCACTTCTGACCAATAGCATAGCTGCAGGACAGTTTCAAACTGACGTCTGGAAGTGATGTATGTTACAAGCAATGTGCCGTCATTGAATTTCTCACTGCAGAGGGAGAAACTATCGGGAATATTCACAAATGCTTGTGGAATGTCTATGGAGCATCTGCTATCAAAAGAAGTAAAGTTAGACGCTGGGCAAGGAGGGTGGTCATCAGAAGGCGGTTCAGAGGAGCCACGATTTGCAGCAGTCAGGGAGACCATCTAAGGCTCTCACACCTGACCTAGCCCCCTTGGACTTCCATGTGTTTGGGTCATTAAAGAATTCCATTTGTGGAAGACATTTTGAGGATGATGAGGAGATGATTTACACAGTGAAGCACTGTCTCCACCATGAGGACAAGGATTGGTACCAACAGAGCATACACACTCTTGTTTCACGCTGGAGGAAGGCTGTAGAATGGGATGGAGATTATGTGGAAAAATAGAATGTGTAGATAAAACACCATTCTTTCATGTGTGTAATGCCCATTATATTCAAGAAAGAATTGTTGAAGAAAAAAAATGTGGTGCATTACTTTCTGGGCAATCCTTGTATATAGCTGTCTCACCCACTTCCCCTTCTAACATTGAAGAAAAATTGTTTACTGTCTCAAAAATAAAAACTCATCTTGAATAGTGGCATATGAGCGGGGGGACAGAATAATAGAGACTGATTAATAATTGCTGCATGTATCATTAAAAGAATGATTGGCAGGAATATTTGAAAGAAATTGGAAGATTAATTTATTAATTTGTACACATATCCTAGGTGAACTTTAACTGGTACTAATATCAACAGACCATCAATGTCAAATCATTTAAGATCAATATTCAGATTTTTAGTTATGTTCTGCATTACATTAGTTCTGTTGTGCGTAGTGCTGATTATGACAATTCCTTTTGTCTGCTTCAAACCTCCTGATGCAGGATTCTCAATGCAGGTGAAATGATGAACAGATGGGTATCATAGACATAAATACTTATATGAATAAACTTGATCTTCCCAATAACTTTTATAACACTTTTTAATACATGGTTGGAATTCACATTTTTAAACGATACTGGTACGACAAAGCTAGTTATACGTCTGCCCGCTACCACTTATAGAAATAAACAGGTGAAGATATTGGAATTAATCAATTGAAGAGTGTATCTCTTCTCTTTTTTGTATCAAAACATTATCTTTGTCACAAAATAATTTGTTACTGTACCGTTTGCTTTATAGCTTACATGTATAAAAAGAAAAGAAAGGAGAAAGAAAAAAATAATGATATGATTCATCATAATTGGCCCCCACTGTGCACTGGCGTCATATGGAGGTGCACAGTGTCTGAGCTTATTTATCTTTTTGAGGGCTGATAACCCTGGCCGGTATGGGTATAGCCTTCATGTTCGGTCATTGGAGTTATTCTGTATGGTTATCAATTTGTATGGGCATGTCAGCTTCTTTTAACACATACATACACAAGTTTTCTTTTCTAACTAAGTGCTTGCTGCAACCACATAGTCCCATTGTTGTCATTCAGCATCTACACAGTATTTAGCTTGCAAACCAGGCGTGCACAGCACAACATCCATTGTCATCCCAGCTATCACCTACATGTTTAGTACAAAGCCAGAATGTCTGTGTCATGTGTTTGCAGTATCACCATGGGTACATCAAGGTCAAATATTTTTGCTGTAATAGTAGCTAGTACCTTGCTCTCTGTCAAGTTTTTCTGTGTATCCTCATTACTTTGATACAGATATTCTTTCACATCACTACCATGATTGTATCTGATAAAGCAAGTGTCAATCAAGCTCATGCCCTCACTCTACATCTACATCTACATTTATACTCTGCAAGCCACCCAACGGTGTGTGGCAGAGGACACTTTACATGCCACTGTCTTTACCTCCCTTTCCTGTTCCAGTTGCATATGGTTTGCAGGAAGAATGACTGCTGGAAAGCCTCCGTGTGTGCTCGAATCTCTCTAATTTTACATTCGTGATCTCCTTGGGAGGTATAAATAGGGGGAAGCAGTATATTCGATACCTCATCCATAAATGCAACCTCTCGAAACCTGGACAGCAAGCTACACTGCGATGCAGAGCGCCTCTCTTGCAGAGTCTGCCACTTGAGCTTGCTAAACATTCCCTAACACTATCATGCTTACCAAATAACCCTGTGACAAAACACGCCGCTCTTCTTTGGATCTTCTCTATCTCCTCCGTCAACCTGACCTGATACGGATCCCACACTGATGAGCAGTACTCAAGTATAGGTCAAACGAGTGTTTTGTAAACCACCTGCTTCGTTGATGGACTACATTTTCTAAGGACTCTCCCAATGAATCTCAACCTGGTACCCGCCTTACCAACAATTAATTTTATATGAACATTCCACTTCAAAT